>NW_027206401.1:5000-605000 GCF_024711535.1 Dipodomys merriami | reverse complement strand
CTAGGCATTGATTCCGAACAGCTCTTACAAAAAGTGTTCGCAATGGGCGGGCAAGGGTCACAGCCAGGAACACTGACAACAGAGGCCACCGGAGTCTCCAGGCCGTGGGCTCAGGTGAGCAGGAAGCAGGGCACACATCACAGGACACGGCGAAGAGTCTTCTCAGGAAAAATTCACCAGCCTTCATATTTGGAAAGCAATAGCTTCCATGTAATGAACTTAGCACATGTTAAGACACTTCCATGTGTTACCTTGTCTAGTCCTCTGAGAGAGAAAAGCATTACGTGTAAAAAGCTGAGTCCTTTCCCACAATGAAACAGAGGCTGGGTGTGAAGGCTACATCTGGAATCTTAGCTTCTCTGAAGGCAGAGCCAGACTCACAGCCCCAGGCCAGCCCAGGGGGAAGGCCACAGAGACCCCATTTTTTCAACCAGTGAAGATGGTGGCATGTATCTGTCATCTAGCTTTGTGGAAGATATAAATACGAGGCTTACAGTGCACTCAGCCCAGGCAAAACACCCAAGACTCTGCTCAAACTGATGAAGAACATAGGGGCTAGGTGTATGGCTCAAACAGTCGAGAAGCCCTGAGTTCAAATTCCAATATAAAATACACATGCACACTCACGTGTGTGTGTGCACGTACACACACACACACACACACACATACACACACGCACACACGAAAGAAGATAGAAAAGGCACATGATGACAGTAACTAGCATTATCACACCGTTTCCAAAAACAGATTCTCTTCAAAAATATAAGAAAAGTTGGTGGGAAAAGCTTAGAAGAATTGTCTTTACCACACTATAAAGTCTTTACCACACTATAAAGCTACGGTTTTACTTTTTAAGCTATGGGTAAAAGCATTTAAGATTCCAAAATTCTATTTTGCATTTGTAACCTAAACATCTGCAACAATTTAAACTTTTGGATCAAATAAAAAAAAAGTAAATCTGAGTTGGCTCTCATCTACCAAGCTTCAATCTAGAAAAACTTTCAGGAACTGTCGAAAGCCTCAGGAAAATGTAAAGAATAAACAGAAGAAGAAGAAAGTGGAAATATAATGGAAATACTGACAGACCACTTTCCAAATGTTCATTTTTACAATTTTGTGATTGGCTTTAATAAAAGTCATATAAATTCAAAGATTAAATGAGCAAAGATATCATTTTCTGAATAATTCACAAAATGCATAGGAATCAGCCGGGTGCTGGTGGTTCACACCTGTAATCCTAGCTACTTGGGAGGCTGAGATCTGAGGATCATAGGTCAAAGCCAGCCTAGGCAGGAAAGACCACGAGACTCTAATCTCCAATTAACCACCAGAAAACCAGAAGTGGTGCTGTGGCTCACGTGGAAGAGGGCTTGTTTTGCACTGAAGAGCTGAGGGACAGCGCCCTGGCCCAGAGTTCAAGTCCACGACCGACAAGGGAAGAAAATGCATAAGAAACAAGAGGCAGCAAATTCCCAATGCACAGCATGACATACGTTTTAAGTATAACAGCTATAACACTAAGGACCATCATACATCAGATTTATTCACCTCCTGGTCAAAAACATTTAACTCAAAAAGTAAAATATTTGGTGAATTTAGTTAATTCTCACGTAACTGTATTATCTAAGGACTGACAGAAGCAAGAAAAATGAATCAAATATGCAACGACATGAAATTTCCAGGCAGATATGTAAACATTAGCAACATTTACTTTGAAGTAAATTTTTGCATACTGAAATTTGAGGATACAAGAAGCCAACCTTACTCATGAATTTATTCACATGGTTTTGGCCAAGCACATTCAAAAAGTAAAAAAAATAAAGTACAAGATGAAAATCTTACATTGCCGAGTGTACTATATAACTCAGCGGATATGGAAAATTCAGTCAGTCCCACAAGATGTGCTTAATTAAGCACAATTGTGCTTAAACCTTTGTGTGATCTGCTGAAAGTATACACAAAAGTATACATACTTTGTGAAGGTATGTCCCCCCGAAAGCTTGTGGTGCCTAGCAAGCAAGGTACACCTGATTGTCGTCCTCCCAACCTCTACACGCATGGAATGTGCCTAATCTCAGTGGTAAAGTGAACATTTTAGGTTGTTGGAAGTCAGCATGCCTGTAGCACAAGTTGGGTGACATGGGGGAAATGAACCCAGACCCACAGTCCAGTACTAAAGTACTGAACTCTGTGAACGCTGGGCATTCATGGCAGAATTCCAGGAACCATGTCACCATGGATACAGAGGTCTGTTGTAATACATTAAAATGTGTTCAATGTTCTCTAGATGATATTAGCTTCTAATATCCATGTGCCATCTAGTACTTAAAAAGCAACTCCTCCCTAGATTCCCTTCTCTCCTCTTTCTCTTCCTCCATCATTTATCCTCAGGCCTCACAGCTGAGCACATAACCCACAGAGCTGTCTTCATTCCACATTCTATGACTGAACCCTTAGCTGTGGTTCCAATGAACAAATACAGGTTTAGTCAATCCCTGGTTCCAAGCACAGAGCAGATGCCAGGATGGTCAAGACCACAAATTGTGGTCACATACCTTAGAGATGAGCGCATGAGCGCGGCCGTGTCACTAAACAGATCAGACCCACAGCTCAACTCTGCATCAAGAGAGCGACTACCCACAGCTCAACTCTGCATCAAGAGCAACTACTCACAGCTCGACTCTGCATCAAGAGCAACTACCCACAGCTCCACTCTGCATCAAGAGAGCGACTACCCACAGCTCGACTCTGCATCAAGAGAGCAACTACCCACAGCTCCACTCTGCATCAAGAGCAACTACCCACAGCTCGACTCTGCATCAAGAGCAACTACCCACAGCTCCACTCTGCATCAAGAGAGCGACTACCCACAGCTCCACTCTGCATCAAGAGAGCAACTACCCACAGCTCAACTCTGCATCAAGAGAGCAACTACCCACAGCTAGACTGCATCAAGAGAGCAACTACCCACAGCTCGACTCTGCATCAAGAGAGCGACTACCCACAGCTCGACTCTGCATCAAGAGCAACTACCCACAGCTCAACTCTGCATCAAGAGAGCGGCTACCCACAGCTCGACTCTGCATCAAGAAAGCGACTACCCACAGCTCGACTCTGCATCAAGAGAGCGGCTGCCCACAGCTCGACTCTGCATCAAGAGAGCAACTACCCACAGCTCGACTCTGCATCAAGAGAGCAACTACCCACAGCTCCCACAGCTCGACTCTGCATCAAGAGAGCGACTACCCACAGCTCGACTCTGCATCAAGAGAGCGACTACCCACAGCTCGACTCTGCATCAAGAGAGCGGCTGCCAATGTCTTTTGAGTTGCACTTGAAAGAAAATAATGTCTACAAAATAAGATGGAATTAGACTGACGATCATTTAAAAAGTTAGCAATTCATTTGTGGGACCCATTTGCAAGCCCAGAAATACACGAAGTCTAAACCAGTCATAACCTGAAGTCGATGCCCTGCTGAGCAGCAGCCCAAGGCTGCCAGAAAGCTGCCAGGCCGACTCCTCTTCCTCACTGCTCTCCCTGGGAGGCACAAAGCCAAGACTACATAGAGCACAGACCGCAGCAGCATGTGCCTTGCTTGTGATATCTGCTATTTGAAGCCCCATAAAGAAGTTACAAAATTCTTCAAAGGGAGGCCTGCATTCATCTGGTGACCTACTGCAAAATGCTTAAAAACATGTTTATTCTGTTTTTATTCAGTAAGATTCTGCACAAATAAAGGAAGATGCAGAAAAGGAATAATCTTTTCCTTACAACACTATGTAGATATTTACCATGGTGTTATTCAGCCAGAAAAGTGTCTCCTATTGTGACTGGAACATTCTGGTAACAAATGCCAGGGCCAAAAGTAGGGAAGTGTCGGGATAAGAAGCCAGTCTGGGGCCTGAAAGGCTATGCCTGCAGCCAACCACCCCACACACTGCCACCTCTGGGTTTGTGGCCACCTTAACTGATCCCACAAGCCTGTCCCCAGCGAATGAGCCTCTGACTCCATAGCCTCACCCACAGCACCCCTAAACAGTCTTCCTCTGGCCCACCACACCAGCTTCCCCTCCCTAGGAAAGGGGCCTCATGGAGTCTGTCTCTGGGCTGTGGGTCAACACCCAGAGTCTGCTCTCCCAAGGCGAGCTGCTCATGCGATGTCACAGACCACAGCTGCTCTGTAAAGCAGAGACCACCACCCACTGGGGCTGGAACTAGGTTAGAGTGTGGACAATGAAACCTCCTAGCCAGTTGTCACTGAGCACAGTGACACCTCAGGTTCTCACTCTGAATTCAGAAGACATCACTAGTCAAACTCTTAAAGTAACAAGCCTTATAAACAACCATTACAGCTTGAAGCAGGTGTGGTGGTGTACACCTATAACCCCAAACCTACGGAGGGTGAGGCAGGAGGATTAAGGCTTCCAGGCCAGTCTAAGTTATACAGCAAGATCCTGCCTAGAGCAAACAAACAACATCATAGTTGGTGAGAACAACTGAAGGAGGGGCAGTTGACCATTACATGTATGTATGGGGCATATTAAATATGTGTGCAGGGCAGTACATGTGTGTGGGGTATATGTGTACAGGGAGGCCTTCCATGTGTGTATGGAGGCAATGCATGTGTGTGCAGCATATTACATGTGTGTCTGGGGGCATTACATGGGTATATGGGGTATATTACATGTTAGAGTAAATTTCATGTGCGTAGGGAGTATATCACATGCATGAATGGAATACATCTGTATGCAGTGCATTCCATTTGCGTATAGGGTAAATCATGTGTACATGGAGTACATTACATGTGCATGGGGCATGTTACATGTGTGTTGAGTATACTGTATAGGTGTGAAGTGTATTACATGTGTGTAGAGTACATTATATATGTATATAGAGGACATTATATGTGTGCATACAGGACCTTATATGCATGTGTGGAAATACCACAGTGAAACTCTTGCACAATTAATACACACTAATAAAGCTTTAGTAACCAAAAGCACCTTTGTTGGCAAGTCTTCGATGTTCCTTCAGATAACAGAACAGTGTGAGGACTGAAGAGAGTCTGTGAGGGCCTTCTACCCGCACCCACTGGCATCCTCAATCATGTCTGCCAAAGCCATCAGCTGTATTCCTGGGGCCCTCAGGAGAAACTGCTGCCCTAGCCTCTGCCTCCCACAGTGCCCCTGTGTGGCACCTGCCCAGGAGGCACGAGCTGTGTGGCACGGCTCCCCCTCCGTAGAATTTTGAGTGAGAAGACACCACTAGGACAGACTGGAAGTTGGCCCATGGTGGGAATCTCCCTGTGACCCCGTGACCCTCTGACCACCCTTCCTGGGAACCCCTCTTGAGACTCTCCCCTCCCCACCCCCCCGATCTGACCCTTGTCCTTGAGTTCAGCCCTGACCTTGTCTGGAAGTACACCGCCTGCCACAGCTGCAGGGACATTATTCAACATGCTACAGCCACAGAGACACTGCAAAGAGGATCTCACCCTTGAATGGATAAAACCCTTCCTTTCCCCCTGCCCGACCCCACTCCTTGTCTCTCAGGCCCTGCTCGGTGTTCCATGATGAAAGCCTGGCCTGGCCTGCTGAGGTCTCTGCCTTCTTTCTCTCCTTTGATCCATTTGATCTTTCCTAACACTGGTGACTCAGTTTCCCAACAGCCCACAAGATCATCAAAGATCAAAGTACAAAACTTTACATGTACTAATATTAATTCATGCAGCCAAACATCAAGGTTTAAGGGTAGTTTAAAGGACAATAAAAGTTAACATTGAATTTGATAGCAATTATAAAATTGTATCATAATGTATTTGTCACCGTTAAAACACGTTAAGCTCAAAATTTGACAATTAATACACTGATTGCAAACTTACTTTGTTTTGACAAATTTGGTGGACGGGCCGGGAGTGAACTTCTGTGATCACCGCAGCACTGCAGCCCACGTTGAGGTCAAAAACTTCCAAAGTCCTGTCTCTGCCGGCTGTCAGCACCAAGTCTGTAGCAATCCAGTTAGGGCTCTGCTCACAGGACACACAGTCTGCTTTACTCATACAGCTCATGGGACATTTTGAGACCCAGGAAGGATTTCTGATGTTCCACAAAAAAGGGCCTGCCCAGCACACAGCAAGAGAGGGTAGGCTGCAGGAAGAGGGGAGGTGGTGGTGCAGGAGGGCAGGCAGAGAGGCTGCGGGAAGACGAGTGAAGACGGCAGCCACTCAGGAGCTCGACTCTTACATCTGTGGACTGTGAGTGACCCATGACGAGAAAGAAAGACAGAGAGAGAGAGAGAGAGAGAGAGAGAAAGAAAGAAAAGAAAATGTCCTATATTCCTAGGCACTGTTCAGTGAAGTACAGCCCCAAAATGTGTGTAAGCCCACCCTGCTGTGTGTCCTAACAAGCCCTTAGGGTCTCACTGCTGCAATTATGTCAGGTGCAGTTGCTGTAATGAGTGCTGTGGAAAAGATGATCTGTGACTCCTGACACCAGAACAGTTACAGTGACTGGAGCTTCCGGGCCCTGGCGCCAGGAAACGGCCAAGTGTGTGACACAGTGGAGACCAGAGAAAGGATACAAGAGTAGAAGTCATTCACTGCTGACAAGCTGGTCACATCTGCTGAGCCTGCCATGGAGCAGCAATGCACAGCCTGGCACCAGCTCCTTGGCTTATACCTGGAAGGAAAAACGTGAAGGCAGTCAGTCTCATTGCTTCTGACTACAGCCAAACATCCCACCTCCTATGAGAAAACAAAAATGCACGTAAAGGCTTCACGCCACTTCACAAGTTCTATTTTGTAACACTGCATTAGTAGGTAACCAACCTGTCATAAAAGATCTGTTTTCATTCACATCTCGGTCCTATTTCTAAAGGGTAGCCTAGGGAGTGAGTGTGTTTAATAAGCGTCTACATGGTCTTAGCCCCTAGAAGTAATTTCCTAACGGAGAGTCACCAGACCGCAGTGGAGTAAGATGTACCACCCAGCAGGAGACGCAGAGGCAGCAATCACGGCAAAGAGGCGGGCGTGCGCAGGGAGGCCGCTGGGGAGGAAGGAGTACTCAGCTCTGCCCATGGGGTAGGGACACGTGCATGTTGCTAACCCTTAGATCAGAACTCAGCAGATGGAAGGAAAGCAGAGGGAGGGCAACCTGCCTTTTCATCTCATCTCTGTGAGGATCGAGGTGAACCTTCAGGAGCCGGAGCTCAGGGCCAGACGCTAACAGCATGAATGTGTCCATGTAGTAAAACTGTGCGGACTGGACTGGCTTGGGAAACATGTCTCTGCCCTGGAAAAAGACAGGCCATGATGCCCTGCAACAAGCCTGCTAACCGAGGTTCCCACCTGTCCCAGGTGGAAAACCCTTCGTCAGAGCTGATGGAGTTGAAGGAACCTGCATGGTTGCACTCAGCTGTAATCAGCGTTTCAAATCCTGCCATCTACAAACACCAGCGTGAGCAGAAAGCCGAAATCCTGAAGTAAGTAACATATGAACGGGCATGGGTTTTTATTAGGCCTGAAATTCAACGCGCGCTTTGACACACAGCTCCGGTGTCTGCGGTCACCTCCGCCTGCATGCGAGCACGGACCCGTGAGAGTCCGTGAGCACTGTCCCCCACTCTGAAGCAATCGCCCCCCCTAGGCCTTCCTAGCCTCCTGGTGAAGGCTGGACGGGACCTGAGGAGGTACCCCCAGGAGAGCGTGGCCACAGCTCAAGACCAATGAGTGCCAGCCTGAGGCCACTGCCCACCCCAGAGCCAACTGCACCCCAGTACCAAGAGCAGCACAAGCTCCGCCCTGCGGGCCGACCACACCCTCAACGTCCGGTCCTGGGCTGTGGAGAGTAGCCACCTCCTGTCCTGGCTCCAGCAGACCCTGTTCACGGCTCCATCGTGACCTGAGGACAGAGGCAAGAGGGAGAGTCCAGGGCGCTGCCTGGAGTTCTCTCCCAGGACACACACACTGCCCGCGCAAAGGTAAGGCCAGCATCACCCACCCACACTGTCCAGGAGACAAGTCATCTGAAACTATCTATCCGGGAGTCACGGTAACACAGTTTCTCAGGAAGAGTTTTCTGAACCCTCCTATTCTTAAATGATAGCGTTCAAAACCAAACCCCATACACACCGGTGGCTATGAGCGTTTAAGAGCACGCTATAAAAATACTGTGATGTAAGAGTGCAGACATGCGTGGACTTTGCAACAATTATTATTTATCTTTGTAGGGGAGAAAATGCCAAAATGGTTCACTGTGCATGCACAGAATCTGGCCGCTGTGGTGCGCACTGCAGAGCGCCGTGCTGAGGTGTGCTGGGCTCCTGCCGAGGCACACACCTTCAGAACCGGTGGTCGGCAGCCTGCTGCAGGACCCCGGCTGGCGGAGACGCGGCAGTCGGCAGACTCCAGTGTGCCAAGGCTTTGTGGTCCCACCTCACTCTCTTCGTGTGGGCCGTCTGACTGGCTGGGGACCCGCTCCTCAGTGTTCCTGCCCTGACCGGACTGACTCTTCAAGGCCTCTCAGAAGGGGCTCAGGCAGGGAGTCACCTGAGCCCGTCACTTCTGGCGTCTGGGTGGTAAGCAGGCGTGAAGCTGCTCGATGCCAGCCACCACGGGGGTGGGGAAGAGGGACTGTGACTCGTGGGACAAGCACATCCCCCTCCGTGTACCTGTACTGAAAATACACTGCAGGGAGCCAGCAGACTTCAGGTGAGCCCCAGACACATGTGCATGCAGGCACACTCCGTGACTTAAACAGTAGACACCGAATTGGTGACCCCTTATTGTACTGGTCAGAGTACCAACAAAATAAAAATGGAAAAACCTGTGACTTCAATCAAGCAGAGCTAAAATTTGCTGAGCAGAAAAGGATATGAAATAGCTTTGCTGCCCCCTTGTGACACAAGTATTAAGATATACTCATCAACACACTCTCATCAACACACGGCTGCCTACCAGTCCAAAGCCAGGCTGGCTGGGAGCAGAGTGTGCTGCTGGCGGGAGGCCAGGGTCACGGCCCCACAACTCCTCTGACAGCAGGGGAGCAGGAAGCCAGGCCCTGCGTAGCAGGGGCCACCCAGACACTACCGCGAGCCTGAGACAGACCCCCAGCTCAGGCTGAGCCCAAACCCAGACACACATGGGCATCTGAGCAGCAGCCTCCCGGCCCCGACACCTTCCCAGTAACCCCGCTCCCAGTGTCACTCCCCCAACCCTCACGCTGGCCAGGCCCAATGTATAAAACAGATGACCTACAAAATGGCCTTTCTTTTTGTGTTGGGTAAATTATCTATAAGCATAAGCACTATCTGAACCTAATGGGGCACTGTAATATTTTGAGCTTAGAACTGAGAACCCCAAGGGTTAGAGTTATAAGCAAGGTGTAGTAATTTAACATTGCTGCTCACAATCTCAACTCTACCTTCTTAAGAAAGAAGATTCAGCTGGGCACCGGGGGCTCACACCTGTCATCCTAGCTACTCAGGAGGCTGAGATCTGAGGATTACGGTTTAAAGCCAGCCCAGGCAGGAAAGTCCAGGAGACTCTTATCTCCAATAAACCACCAGAAAACTGGAAGTGGCGCTGTGGTTCAAGTGGTAGAACGCTCGCCTTGAGCTAAAGAGCTGAGGGACAGCGCCCAGGCCCAGAGTTCAAGCCCCATCACCAATCCAAAAAAAAAAAAAAAAAAAAAGATTCACCTTGTTGCATTTATAAACATGTCTGTTACCAACTCTACTTATTTCAAAATAATTTTCAATTACATCTTTTGTTTAAGTTAGTTAAACATATCCCAGCTCTTTTAAGATTTGGCTTCCTTCTGTCTCACAGAGAGCATGCATCTGCAGGCACGGGTACTCTGCGTGGGCCTGGGCCTGGTGATATCTGCTTTATTCTTTCATCATTCCCCATCTCTCCCACCCAAGCCTCAGCCAAACCCCGTGTGGAGTGCAAGCAGACCAGAGTGCAATCATCAGCTGACACAATGACCAACAAAGTCATCCTTAAGATCAAGATGCATTTTACCTGACAGAGCAGCTGGGGTTCCTGTAAGGCTGGCGTCAAAGAGCAGGGAAAGATGATTGGCTAAGGCACAGGCCAACCGCTGTCCGTCTCCTGTTTGAAAAAATGAGCGCTTACTGTGAAGTCCTGAGACATGAAAGTCCCACGGGTAAGGCAACAGACAAACGGCAGTGCTTTTAGGAAGCCAGATGTTCATTTTCTCCGGCAGTGAAAAGCTAGAACCGGCGAATAGCAGGACTCACAGACCCACCCTCCTGCATGGCAGGGCCCTACGGTGCTGCCCCTGAGAGGGATACGGGACCACCCCCCACATGAGAGGGGGGCTGCCACCCTTTGCTCACAGAATGGAGCTGAGCTGCCCACGCAGCTGTGGGTCTGGGAATCCAGGAACTCTCTAGGCAGGATACCCCAAACACTTATCTCAGACCTGATTCACATCCACAGGCCAGCTAAGAGATACTTAGCTATGCACTTGTGTTGAAACATCTCACCAAACCAGCCTAAAAACGAATTGCAGGCTTCATCCACAATGCTCAGTGATGCTTGAAGAGATACAGCCACCCAAGAAATGTCCTAATCTATACAATTCTCAGCAACAAGTTTTTAATTTTTTGGTAAAATTACATGAAAAACAGAGGGGATTCTAGCAGCACTGGCCCTCTGGGCCAGTCACTGAGCAAACTCTGGACTTGGCAAAGGTACGAACTGACGGTGTGGCTCCGGGGAGCACTGTAGTAGGCCTGTGCTGGAGAGAGGCATGGCGCACCTGTCAGCAGATCCCACTTCAAGGACAGGGCCAGGTCTGGGCTGCCTTCACGAAGCTGCAGGCACCCCCACACTGCCCTCACTCCTTCAAGCATTAAGAAAAAACACTGCGGTTCCACTGAAGAGGATACACACCTGAAAGAGCAGCCACCAAGGACGGCCTGGGACCAGGGATGGCCTGGGACCAGGGAGGGCTGAAGTAAAGAGCTGATGGGCCACATCGAGGCCCCCCTCCAGGGTCCGGAGGGAATGGGATGAGTCTGTGAGCCGGGCAGGCAAAGCCCTCTGGTGGGCTCCCCTGTGTGGAGGGACACACGGCAGGCATGTAGGTGCCACCTGCTGTGAGGCCAGCGAAGGAGTGAAATGCTGGGCCCTACCCTGGCTGCCATCAAGCATACTCAAGGTACTCAAGGCAGCAGGCAGTGGGAACACCTGAAACAGGACAGTGACCGTGAAAAGGAGAGACCCCCCCCTGGGGTGTGGCCTACCGGAGTACTGGATCCAGCTCACAGCAACGGGGTCAGGGGCCACAGCAACCTGCCTGCTGAGTCTGCGTGGCATACCACTCTCCAGAGGGTAGTCCTCCCTTCAAGAAAGATCCCAGGGAAGAAAGGCCAATGGGTCTTACCAAGAGGAGAAGTAAAAAGCAAGCTAGAAATGAAGTGGACTTCCCACTCACTACATGGGTAATTTAACTGCAGTAAACTTGAAATTCTACCACAATCTCATTCAAAATCATAGGGAATCACTTTACAATGTTCATTGAGATTGGGTATATCATGAAACACATACAGATAAAGACTTCTCTGAAAAATGCACTAATGACAATTTTCTCAATGCAAACAAAAGGGGACAGACCTCATACCCGGGCTGAGTGACACACACACGCAGCGTACTGACCTCACACCTGGGCTGTGTGACGCACACATGTGTGTACAGGCCTCATACCCGGGTTGAATGACACTTACACACAGTGTACAGACCTCACACCTGGGCTGTGTGATACATGCATGTGGTGTAGCAGACCTATTAAACAGTAAAAATGTCTCCTGTCTAACTGGATGTGAATACTATATTGGTATTTGTGAAGGTCCACAGAAACTGAAAACACTTTCCACTTTCCTCTTCTTTATGGACAGCTATTACAATACTATTCACTGGTGCTCTCTAAATAGTACACCTATCGTAAGTTGAAAAGTGGTTAGCAGTTCACAGCTAACCACAGAGTCACCGTTGAGTGCAGTCAAGTCTGCTATAAACATGCTCAGAACATGCTTTAGCCTGAAACTAGATAAAAGCCTATGTTATCATAAAGTGCTACATATCTTATGCTGTCAACTGAATACCTGGGCCAAAACTCTGGCCACACCCTGTAGTTCTTTCAGGCAGAGGTTGTTTCTCTGGTGATGGTGGTGCCCACTGGAGCCCCAGACCATGGCCACTGCCCAGCATTCAACAGAGGCCACACCATACCTTGTTAGCCAAGACAAGGACCAAAATTCACTTGTGATAGCTAGAATGTACCTATAAGTCTGATAGTACACACACTGGGTGGCAAGCAAAGGGTTACAAATGAATTCTACTACAGGTATGATGTTTCTTTTTTTTTTTTTTTTTTTTTTTGGTCGTGGGGCTTGAACTCGGCTTGGGCACTGTCCCTCAGCTCTTCAGCTCAAGGCAAGCGCTCTACCACTTGAGCTACAGCACCACTTCCTACAGGTATGATGTTTCTGAATCTTGGTAAAGTTGAAAACTCATAACTAAATTATCATTAAATCAACTGTATTCAAATAACCTGTACCCAGTTTATACTTACCATGAAAATAACTACAGTACATTCTGGGTTTGCAAACAAAACGAAGGCAGGCTAAGGGGAGAAGTGCTTGAAATTACGAGTAGTATCACCAGAGAGGGACAGCAGGTGCTGGGAGGGAGGAAGCAGAGTCCGTCTGTCAGGGCAGAAGCCACCTGCTGCCAGGGCCAGACCAAGTCAGACTCCACTTGCTCACTCTGCAAACTCAGGGGTCTTTCAGGAAATGTTCTGTTGTCTGCTCTTTTAATTAAGAGTCCTGCAAGTCCTGCCATCCAGGCTGCTAGAAAACAGTGTTCACGTAAACAGTGTATTCAAGCTATGTTGTCAAAGTATGTTCCCATGATCTATTTTTACATCTGAACTGTTACATTAGTGTTAAAAATAAATAGGGGGTGACAGTGATCACGATGTGCTGCATTCATAAACTCTTTTGTTAAGTGGCAGCTCCTTTGTACAAATGCTTACAGGTATTTTTTAAAGAAAAACGTCTGGATGCCAGTGGCTCATACCTGTCATCCTAGCTCCTTAGGAGGCGGAGCTTGTTAGGATCACAGCTGGAGGCCAGTCCAGGCAGAAAAAGTTTAGGACATACCTTCTCAATAAATAACTAGACGCAGAAATGTGAACCTATGATCCTAGCAGTTGGCAATCCTAACAACAGGTAAAAAACAGCCAAGAAAAAAAAATTACCCTATCAGAAAAAAAATCTCCAGCAGACAACAGGGCTGAAGACATTGCTCAGCAACTAGGATGATCGGGTCTAGCAAGGGTGAGAACAAGAGTTCAAACCCAAGTCCCACCAAGAGTCAGGAGGGCTGGGCACAGCAGCTCACCTGTCCTCTCAGCTACTCGGGAGGTGAAGGTAAAAGGACAATGCCAGGTAAAAAGAGCAATGCCAGGTAAAATCCTGAGACCCTATCTCACAACACTAAAAACACAAAGGCTGGGGATGTCTCAAATGGCAGACCATTTGCCCAGTAAGTGTGAGGCCTTGAATTCAAACCTCCCATTGAAAAAATAATGCCTTGAGTTGCATCAGAGTGCAGGACTCTCACCAGGCTTGGATGCACTTTGCTGTAGGCAGAAGTAGAAAGCAGAACTGGAAGGAACAGCAAAAAGGCTTAAGGAAAACATCAGTGAATGTGGGAAAACAATACCCACAACATCAAAAACACCATGGAAATCTATCCATCAGAAAGAATGACATTGTACTACTATTCATACGGCAATGGGAAGACGGGAAAGGGTTACATTAAGTGAAGTAAGCCAGATCCAGAAAACAGGTTGCACAGATCATCTCATCTCTGGTAGCTAGAATGTGCTTTAGCAAACACACTGCATGGTAAGCAAGGGTTACAGATGAATTAACTGAATGAAGAATAATCACCTCTGTAGAGAGCACAAATAGTATAATTCTTTAAAAGACTAAGTCAAATTGAGCCAGTGGCTCATGCCTGTAATCCTAGGTACTCACGAGGCTGAGATCTGAGGATCACAGTTCAATGCCAGCTCAGGCAGGAAAGTCTGTGAGACTCTTATCTCCAATTAACCACTAGAAAACCGGAAATGGTGCTGAGGCTCAAGCAGTAGCGAGCTTGCCTTGAGCTGAAGAGCTGGGGGACAGCGCCCAGGCCCAGAGTTCAAGCCCCACAACCAGAAAAAAACAAAACAAAACAGACTAAATCAAAGCCCAACAAAGTAAGTGCCAGAAAATGGATACTTGCAAGAGTGAAGGGTGGGGCCAACAGGAGAGGGGTAGAAGAATGAAGGGGATGGAAGGAAAATACAGGCAAGAATTGTATACATCACAGAACTGAGAAGTATAAGAGGAGGAGGGGGTGAAGATGTTGGAATGGTGACCCAGGTGTATAGTGCACATAACATCTTTGTTATATTGTAAAAATAGTCAATAAATAACCTAAAATTCAGATAAAAGAAGGGGAGGTTGGAGACTGCTGACAGGGGTGATGTTGATCAAGGCACACTGTATTCATAAAGGGATTCAGTGAATTTGGCAAGTCCTTTGTACACTACTTAAAAAAAAGCATCCAATTAAAAATTGGTAAATCTTTAAAAATGTTTCTCAAGAGAAAAAATATAATTGATCAACAAATAGACAGAAAATCCTCAGTATCACTAGGTGTTAGGGAAATGTCAATTAAAACTATAACGAGATACCAGAAAATCCTCAGTATCACTAGGTGTTAGGGAAATGCCAATTAAAACTATAATGAGATACCAGAAAATCCTCAGTATCACTAGGTGTTACGGAAATGCCAATTAAAACTATAACGAGATACCATCTCACCCCAGTCAGAATGGTTTTCATCAAAAAATAAATGATAAATGCCAAAATGATGTGAGAGGGGGGAAAACAAGAGAACACTCCCTTCCCTTATATATGATCGGTGTGAATACAAATTAGGAAAGAAAACAATATAGAGGCTCCACCGAAAGCTAAAAAAAATCAGAACTAGCATCTGATCCTGCTAAACCATTTGCCAAGTG
This sequence comes from Dipodomys merriami, assembly GCF_024711535.1. Lineage (NCBI taxonomy): Eukaryota > Metazoa > Chordata > Mammalia > Rodentia > Heteromyidae > Dipodomys > Dipodomys merriami. The sequence continues at coordinate 589,894 of NW_027206401.1, read as the reverse complement.
TATACTGCCAAGAGAGGACATCACCACAGCAAAGAGCTGTCCGTGTTTACTCAGGCACGATGCGCATAGCTAGAATGGGGAACCCTTGCAGACAGCCATCACCAATGCATGAGCAAAGAACAAAATGTGTGAACATTCACAATGGAAACTCAGCCATAAGGAATGAGACTGTGTCATCCACAGTGAAAGTCTCACAGAGTCCGAGGCGGCCTCTGGCGCAGGGGCCTGCTGGCCGGGGCTGGACTCCACGTGTCCTGGCCATCCTAGCAGCACCAGTACCACGCAAGGCCTCACCGCTGCTGCCCAAGAGGTGCGAATAACCATGCGTCGGTTATTTTAACAAAAATCAAGTATTTCAAAATTGTTGAAGTGGTAAAAATACCAGATGTCTGAAAAATTGTTAACATGAGGCCATCAAAAGGTATTTATGTAATTACTCATATCTGCATAGTCTTACACCTGTATAAAAAAGTCCATTGAAACATTTCAAGAGTCTGTGTTTGCTAGCACTGGGACTTGAACTCCAAGCCTTGCGCGCGCTTGACTGGAGCTCCAGTGGGACCCATGTCTCCAGCTGGCTATTTTGGTGACAGTCTTTCGGACGTTTTTGCCACACCTGCCTTCTGTGCACAATACTCGGGATTTCAGGCATGAGCCACCAGTGCCGGGCTTGTGAATCATTCAAAGTTATTTCAAACAGATAAATTAGGTTACATACCAGTTGTAATTGTTCTTGCATGTTGAAGACTTTCTGCCACCGTGCTTGATGTTAGTCTTTGGTGAAAACATGGTTACACTGTGGGAAGAAAACCCATGACACCCTCCAAGAATTCAGTCCACACGTCTTCCAGGGCAAGAACACACCTTCATATCTGCACTGGTGGCTCCAGCTATCCCCTGCTCCTCCCAGCCCCTCCCTGCTCCCAACTCACCTCCCACTGCACTGTTCCTCCGTTGTCCCATCTAAAATCCTGAGGCTCCAAAGCCCCAGGGAAGAACGTGGGGACAACATGGTCTGGCAGCTGCCTACACTCCCAATGTGCCTTACACAGCAAATCCTGGCAGTCCACCCTTCACAGGCTGGACACCAACAGCCAATGAGCCCTCCCCCTCCTCCCTGTAACACCCTTCACAGGCTGGACACCAACAGCCAATGAGCCACCCTTATTCTATGTATTGGTGCCCTTACAACCTTATTCACAGCAATCTGTGCCCTTACACAGAATGACATTAAAAAAATTATTGCATTTTCAACTTCAAGCCAACTAGGCCTAATAATAGTAACTCTGGGCATCAATCAACCATACCTATCATTCCTTCACATCTGTACCCATGCCTTTTTCAAAGCCATACTATTCATATGCTCTGGGTCTATCATCCATAGCCTAAATGATGAACAAGACATCCGAAAAATAGGAGGCTTATCTAAATCCCTACCATTTACCACTTCAGCACTCATCACTGGCAGCCTAGCGCTTACAGGCATACCTTTCCTCACAGGATTCTACTCCAAAGACCTAATCATCGAATCAATAAACACGTCGTATACAAACGCCTGAGCCCTAATTATTACTCTTATTGCAACCTCACTTACTGCAGCCTATAGCACACGAATTATCTTTTTTGTTCTCACAAACAATCCACGATTTCAACCTATTACATCCATTAATGAAAACCACCCAAATTTAATTAACCCTATCATACGACTTCTATTCGGTAGCATCTTTGCAGGATTTATTATCTCTAATTATATTAACCCAATCAATATTCAAATCATAACTATACCAACCATTATTAAAATCACAGCCCTCATTATTACACTTACAGGTTTCATTATCGCAATAGAACTCAATTCTATAACACTCTATCTCAAACTTTACCCAAACACCTACCACCACAACTTCTCAAACCTACTAGGTTATTTTCCACTTATTATCCACTGTGCAAGGACACACCAGAGACTGTTGTGATGTTTCATTGGTGTGCACAGTGACATCAGAGACCAATGTGCTGTTTCCATCAGCATGCAGGGACCAGAGAGGGTTTGAAGGTAACATAAACATATCTGGCTTCTCTGGGAATCACAAGCACAGTCTATGTTTGATATAGGATGGAGATACTTGAAAGTGTTCATTTGAAAGGAAGAGAGTCGTGCAGAACTGGGAACTACAGGGAGACTCTGTTGTAGTTTTCTGCAAATCAACTGTGGATCATGCTGCTGTTATTTCTTCTTCTGCAAAGTCTCATGATGAAGCGTGCTACCTTAGGTCTTGACTCTCTGGCCTTCAAGAAATGGCCTGGGGCTCGGGCTCTGGTCGGTTACGTCATTTGAGAGCATCACCATTATCTCCTGCATGCCACCAGCTCTTCCTAACACGGGGAAGGACTCACAAGGACTTGCCAAGCCGGTGCAAGCCTCTGGGTGAGTGCACTTGAGAGCTATTTGCTGCCGCAAACACTTCACAGTACCCAGGGGCCCTGTGCCAGCCTGATCGACCCACCACATCACAACACAGCAGGCCTGTGCTGGGCGGGAGGTACTCACCGGGGTGCTGATGCGTATCCAGATGACCTGACCTTAGTGTGGAAAACCACGGGCTGGTCCTGCACAACTCTCTGCTTTGCTGCATGAAATTAACATTACGAGGAAACAGAAAAACAGATTCACTAAAATGAAGCTCCATATCAAAGTCAAACAAACCAATACAAGCCAAAGAAGATGGGACCAAGAGGAGCAAGGCACAAGGAAGCAACATAAATGTTCATGTCCTTCTTCCTATGAATTGCATGTATTCCACGCAAGCCAAACGCACACGGATGGGTGCTCAGCTCCCTGTACATGCCGGCCACAGAACACAGCTGCAGGAACAAAGGGCGTGGACACAGTTCATTCTGTCCTGGGAAAGCTAAGGTCTGCTAATCAGGGCTGAGCACCGTGTTTCCGTGAACACGAGACTGAGGACAGTCACTCTGTGAACAGGGACGTCCACCACACGCGGTGTCTCCATGAACACAAGACTGAGGACAGTCACTCTGTGAACATGGTCGTCCACCACACACGGTGTCTCCATGACCACACGAGACTGAGGACGGTCACTCTGTGAACATGGACGTCCACCACACACGGTGTCTCCATGACCACACGAGACTGAGGACGGTCACTCTGTGAACATGGACGTCCACCACACACGGTGTCTCCATGACCACACGAGACTGAGGACGGTCACTCTGTGAACATGGACGTCCACCACACACGGTGTCTCCATGACCACACGAGACTGAGGACGGTCACTCTGTGAACAGAGACGTCCACCACACACGGTGTCTCCATGACCACGAGACTGAGGACGGTCACTCTGTGAACAACAGGGGCATCTACCACACATGGTGTCTCCATGAACAGGAGACTGAGGACACTCTGTGAACAGGGACGTCCACCACACGCGGTGTCTCTGTGAAGAGCAATGGGGACCACACAGTCTCTCTCTGAACAGAGATATCCACCACACAGTCCGTCCGTGAACAGGGACATGACCACACATACTTCCTCCATGAACATCAATGTTAATTTCGTAGCCTCTCTATGAACAAGCCTCACTGCTCACAGTTGTTTAACGTGCAGAGTAAGAATGATAAGCTACTAAAGCCTGACGAGGGCACTCTCATGGAAACAGCACTTCTTCCCATCCAACTTTTGCTGTATGTGTTTCCCATAGCACTGCCACTTGTTTAATTTACCACAAACATTTACAAATATCAAACAATCTTTCCAACAAGACTTATTTTTGTGAATTAACTCTTGGTGTTTCAGATGAACATTCTCTACAATAAAACAATTTTAGAAAATGGACAAGTGAATAACGTTGTGTGACTCTAAAACTATTTCTTGTTTTCACAAAGGATCACAGTTGTATTTCTGGTGCTGCTCAAGGCTGACCACTCTGTCATTTTCCCACAGGTTACGTGAGCTCATGAGCAGAGTAAAGTCACATTTCTGACTTTTCACAGTACCCCAGCCTGGCACCAGTGAGACTCTGCCCTCCCCAGAAGAGATACAGATCAAGAAGTGCAACTTCCTGCTCCACAGAACAGAGCTCCAACTGGCCAGTCCAGGTCTGAGGAGTGGGGGCAGGGGGAGGTAGCAGGCTGCCTAGCAAGTAACAAGGATACCTTTATTGACAGAGAGGGGTGCTCAGGTGCGATGTCTACAAGCAGAATATAACAATGAGCTGAGAACCTTTGTCTTTTTAACTGGGTCAGGTTAAGCTTAATAAGACTGATTAAGATGGTTCATTAAAGTAAAAATAAGTATAAATGGTTCACCATGCAAAGTAACTGGGACATGATATCATCCACCACCTTAAAACAAGGGGTATTTCTCTGGAAATAAAAAAGAAGTATTATGTGGACTGTTTGTGGATGTGTACAACAGACTACTCAAAACATGCTTTTGAGTGTGTAATATTGAAGGCCCACCCTGTAAACAGCTGCAGGGTCATTAGGAAAAAAGTACCCTAAGCAAGCATGTCTGTGTTATCAGTACCTTGCATATCCCTACCACAGACCAGATGCAATAAACATTATGGAGGGGCAGAGGAATCTGCTGACAGAGGTACCTGTGTGCACCTGTGTTCCAGGAGGGCTGATACTGACCAGGTCGTTTTTGATTAGCAGGCTTGGGACTTTTTTCCTTAGAAATTCCAAAATGCAGTGGAGAAGTGGGTAGGACACAGGAGCTAAAGGAAAAACAGACCATGTGATGAAGGTAAACAATGATAGAATTGTTTCAATGAGATGTGCATTTTTAGGGCATCTGTAAATGCAAATTAATGCAAATATGGGTATATAACATTTGGAAATAAAAAGCATTTATCCATATAAGAAAAATATTAATATGTTTTAAGGAAAGTACTGTTTGTGATTCATGTTTTATTCTGAAATAAAGCAGCATTTTGTATTAAACTACAATCCGTGTGTTTTAAGTGAGACAAAAGTAATGTAAAAACCATCATTTCTTCCACAGGATCAGCATAGTTGCATTTCCTGGATCCTGGATTCAACCTTTATTTCTTCACATGAAAAGGGACTCAGAACACTGCTGGCTCTCTCTCTCTCTCTCTCTCTCTCTCTCTCACACACACACACACACACACACACAGACACACACACAGACACACACACATGCTCACACTTCTGACTGACCTGGGCAGCACAGACAGCACTGGCCCCTCCCAGAGACACTGCTGGGAGCGCAGCAGCATGGACAGGCTGATTTCCAACACCGCACCCTGACTCCCAAACATGGACGTGAGTACACAAAATGCCTGTGGGGACAATCACAACACCCTTAGCAAGCTGTGGATGAGTGTCGGCCTCAAGTCCCCCGAGGTGGGCCCTGCCCACTCCACCATGGCTGACCTTGTCACCAACTCCGTCGCTCACCACCGCACAGGACCCCGCAACCCGGATGCTCAGGCCCCGAAAATCTTAATTTTGAACAAAGATAAACGAAGTTTGAAGAGCGAATACAGGGGAGAAAAACGTGCTCGTGTGGCCCTGTTATGAGTGCCTAGCACACGTCAGCACAGAGGGGGCAGCAGGGAATGTGCCGAGGAAGGAGACAGGTCTTCCTGTCACACAGCCCGCAGGGTAGGACACCAAACGTCTGCAGAGCACTGCATGAAGGAGCAGTGGGCAGCGGGCAGTAGGCCGGAGCCTTGGCAGCCAGAACCCATACCCAGAGAAACGGGGAAGAGCAGCCTTGAAGCTGTGGCCTTTGAATTCACCAACACAACAGCTCCTGATGTCCTGAGTAAATAGCTAGCTACTGATTAAACTTACCCACAAATTCAAATGGTGATATTTTCTATCCTTAAACCTTTACGAGGGCTGGGAAGGTGGCTCAGTGGTAGAGCGCTTGCCTTGCATGCTCAAGGCCCTGGGTTCGATTCCTCAGCACCACATAAGCAAAAAAAGAAAAAAGCCAGAAGTGGCGCTCTGGCTCAAGTGGTAGAGCGCTAGCCTTGAGCTGAAGAGCTGAGGGACAGCGCCCAGGCCCAGAGTTCAGGCCCCACGACTGAACCAAAAAAAAAAAAAAAAAAAAAAAAAACCTTTACTAGCCCAGCTTACTTTTTAAGAAAACCCTCGGTACAGGAGATGATACTTGGTGAATATATTTACCCTTGAAGCGTAAGTCAGCCTCTAATTCCAAGTTTGCCAAGTTAAACACAAATAAGCCAACCGGGCTTCCGATCCACACACACTCAGCGCTGCCAGAGATGAATCTGAAAACAAAGAGGAGGCATCAACTCCTCCTCTCTTCCCCGGGGTGAATGCACAGGTCCTCACAGCCCACCAGCCCCCCACGCGCCCATGCGTACGCCTCACTGTGGATAACCCAGGCCGACACCCATTCCAACCAGGCAGCGAGCTGGCTGGGAGACCTGGGCTGGCTTCCCGGCACCCACTGCCTGCCACCTGGAGACAGTCTCACAGCAGCCACGGGCCCAACCCCGCCTGGCTCTGGCCCCCCTGTTTTCTTCCAAGGTTACAGAAGTAGGGCTCACTGCCCAGGCCAGGGTCCTGGCATGCAGCTCAAGGCCACCACAGCCCTGCTCTAAAGGTTCTGCAGCCACCTGGTAAAGGAGGTAACCAGCACAGACAGTAGCCTCCCTGGGTCCTGAGGTACAGCACACCAGTATGCAGCACGGGTCTGTGGGTCATCGATAGACAATCAACAGACTTCATGCACGCCTACCAGGCTTACAGATGCTCCCAGCTGAGACCTGATGATCCAGTGCTCCCATCTGCCCCACCTCCCTCGGCTGCACCCCATCTCTGCAACACCCGGGCTGAAGTCTTAGATGGGATGGCGAGGCCCAGCACTGGGCGCCAGAGGGATCACTGCGCGTCCGGTGGGCAGCACGCAGCACGGCGAGTGCCTTCCTGCAGCAGCTGGAGGAACGTGGTCTCCAGGGCCACGACAGCCTGGAGCAAACTGCCCTGGGGCTTTCATTCCCTCTCAAAGCACATCCCTACTGCTGCCGGAGCTGTCTTGGGGGAATCATGAATAGAACTGAACACTCTAATCACAGACAAGACCCCCTTGGGTTCCCCAGGGTTTACACAGAAATAAGTGCAACTCATTTAGGGTTCATTTAAAATACATGGTACACATGGGGAAAAGAGGGAGTTTAGAGTAAGTTATGATTGCCTACTTTCTTTCTAAATCAAAGTCCTACTACAAAGGCAAACATCTGTCTAGATTTGGGTGGGCAAAATTAAAATAATCAAATTCCTGGTGACACAACTAAAATCATCCGAATTTACCAAATCTCAGGCTTTAAATACATGAATCTAAGTAATCACTTATAGTCAGTAAAGTCAGGGACCAGAGAAGCTGGCATTTTTGCCACCCTAAGCTGCAGGTTTCCATCACACGTACGTGCCAGGCTCTGCTGCCAGGGCGTGCGGAAGTGCGCAGTGAGCAAGAGTGAGGACCGGCAGTGCTGCTTCAGCCTCTTCTGTGTCCGCCTCCTTCCCACGCACCTGCCAACCCCCTCCTAGGGATCAGAGAGGGCATTGTTCAAGATTAAAGCAGAGAACTGGTTCAGTGGGATGCCACAGCAAGTCTAACCCACAAGTCAAAAACAAAACCCCTTGAAAATATGGTAAATGTAAAAAGTTACACTGTAGATTCTGAAGTTTTAACAGATTGAGCCAAGAAAGCGAGTGGGGAAAAAGACTTTCAATGTGAAGTCATTATCTCCCTAGTTCCTAAAGTAGAAATGCATATTTATGAGAGAAATATTGAAAATCAAGGCTTAAGGCCTTAGGGAAAAGTAAGAATATAGCATAGGTCAGTAATGTCTAAGCTACTATAAAACTTATTTAAAGCTAAAATGAAAAGAATACATGAAGAATAAGACAAATGTGTAGGGAGCAAAGGAACATGAACATTAACACATGAGCCAGAGACAGAGTCAATCCCACTGGAGAACAAGTGTCCAGACTTGGAGTGGAGGCCCCCTCCCCCAGGTGGGACACGCCCAGCCTCGGGGGACCCAGGCCCTCAAAAGCTGCAGGCCCCACCCAGGCGCTGTCCTAGCTTCCCCTCTCCATCCCCCCACACGGCAGCACACCACGGACCTCCTGCCACCTGAGGTCAGGAGCCCAATGGGCTAGCCTGTACACTGGTTATCAGCACACACAGGACTCGTGGTGTCTGAGGTCAGGATCCTGGTCTAGCCTGTACACTGGTTATCAGCACACACAGGACTCGTGGTGTCTGAGGTCAGGACTCTGGTCTAGTCTGCACTCTGGTTATCAGCACACACAGGACTCGTGGTGTCTGAGGTCAGGACTCTGGTCTAGTCTGCACTCTGGTTCACAGCACACACAGGACTCGTGGTGTCTGAGGTCAGGACCCTGGTCTAGCCTGCACCCTGGTTCACAGCACACACAGGACTCGTGGTGTCTGAGGTCAGGACCCTGGTCTAGCCTGCACTCTGGTTCACAGCACACACAGGACTCGTGGTGTCTGAGATCAGGATCCTGGTCTAGCCTGTACACTGGTTATCAGCACATACAGGACTCGTGGTGTCTGAGGTCAGGATCCTGGTCTAGTCTGCACTCTGGTTATCAGCACACACAGGACTCGTGGTGTCTGTCTGAGGTCAGGACTCTGGTCTAGTCTGCACTCTGGTTATCAGCACACACAGGACTCATGGTGTCTGAGATCAGGATCCTGGTCTAGTCTGCACTCTGGTTATCAGCACACACAGGACTCGTGGTGTTTGAGGTCAGGATCCTGGTCTAGTCTGCACTCTGGTTATCAGCACACACAGGACTCATGGTGTCTGAGATCAGGATCCTGGTCTAGTCTGCACTCTGGTTATCAGCACACACAGGACTCGTGGTGTCTGAGGTCAGGATCCTGGTCTAGCCTGCACCCTGGTTCACAGCACACACAGGACTCGTGGTGTCTGAGGTCAGGACTCTGGTCTAGTCTTCACTCTGGTTCACAGCATACACAGGACTCGTGGTGTCTGAGGTCAGGACTCTGGTCTAGCCTGCACCCTGGTTCACAGCACACACAGGACTCGTGGTGTCTGAGGTCAGGATCCTGGTCTAGTCTTCACTCTGGTTCACAGCACACACAGGACTCGTGGTGTCTGAGGTCAGGACTCTGGTCTAGTCTTCACTCTGGTTATCAGCACACACAGGACTCGTGGTGTCTGAGGTCAGGACTCTGGTCTAGCCTGCACCCTGGTTCACAGCACACACAGGACTCGTGGTGTCTGAGGTCAGGATCCTGGTCTAGCCTGCACCCTGGTTCACAGCACCCACAGGACTCGTGGTGTCTGAGGTCAGGACTCTGGTCTAGTCTGCACTCTGGTTCATAGCACACATGGGACTCGTGGTGTCTGAGGTCAGGACCCTGGTCTAGTCTGCACTCTGGTTCACAGCACACACAGGACTCGTGGTGTCTGAGGTCAGGACCCTGGTCTAGCCTGCACTCTGGTTATCAGCACACACAGGACACCTGGTGTCTGAGGTCAGGACCCTGGTCTAGCCTGCGCCCTGGTTCACAGCACACACAGGACTTGTGGTGTCTGAGGTCAGGATCCTAGTCTAGCCTGCACTCTGGTTATCAGCACACACAGGACAAGTGGTGTCTGAGGTCAGGATCCTGGTCTAGCCTGCGCCCTGGTTCACAGCACCCACAGGACTCGTGGTGTCTGAGGTCAGGACTCTGGTCTAGTCTGCACTCTGGTTCATAGCACACATGGGACTCGTGGTGTCTGAGGTCAGGACCCTGGTCTAGTCTGCACTCTGGTTCACAGCACACACAGGACTCGTGGTGTCTGAGGTCAGGACCCTGGTCTAGCCTGCACTCTGGTTATCAGCACACACAGGACACCTGGTGTCTGAGGTCAGGACCCTGGTCTAGCCTGCACCCTGGTTCACAGCACACACAGGACTCGTGGTGTCTGAGGTCAGGACTCTGGTCTAGCCTGCGCCCTGGTTCACAGCACACACAGGACTCGTGGTGTCTGAGGTCAGGATCCTGGTCTAGCCTGCACTCTGGTTATCAGCACACACAGGACACCTGGTGTCTGAGGTCAGGACCCTGGACCTTTTCTAATCAAGGAATCTCGTGTTGTACTTCCTCCCCAGCCAACCTAACAGAGGCTGTGAGGATCTGATTGTGAGTGCTGCATTTCAGCTGGAAGCCCCATGAGACGCAGCAGCTCACCTGGCAGTCTGTGTGGTCCAGGCTTTCCCCTTCTGGTGGAGAAGGTCTCACTTTTCTTCTTTAAGTGTACACATGCCACACGGCGATAATGATATCCTTCAATCAAACTGAAGATATGAAGCTACAAAAACAAGGCACATGAAGATGTGAATCTCCTTCAGTACATGATACTTACATACTTACTACAAGCAGTAAAATTCCCGAGAGAACACTGGGCTGGGACACCCCCACCGCCTCAGGGCCCCTGCTCAGAAGGGCCAGCAGATCCAAGGACAGCCACACCCCTATCACACAAGCTCCTCAAGACACACCTGGAATGAGGTCCCCTATACATGTCCCACAGCCCTTGGCACAGGCTCAGCCATAAACATCTCTGACTTCTTTCCAAAGGTTAGACACAGGACAGTAGTAACCACCCTTGTCAAAAAGCATATAAATTATCTTAGGTCCTTACTGTACCTTTGTCATATTTATACCAAGTGTTATCCATGCTTTGTGAAATAAATATTGTTCACTCTTTTTAATTGTTCACATTAAAAACAGAAACAGGTGAGGCACTGGTGATGGTTTATGCCTCATGAGGCCAAGGCTGAGGCTCATAGTTCTAAGTCAGACCCAGCAGGAAAGCCTGTGAGACTTATGTATAACCAGCAAAATAACAGAAGTAGAGAAGTGGAGCTGTAGCTCAAGCAGTAGATTGCTAGCCTTGAGCAAAAAAGCTAAGGGATCGTGCCAAGTCCTGAGTTTAAAGTACCAGAAAAAAAAGTACAGATAAAATACTTCCAGTCTTCAAAAACATATAAAGTAGATGCTGATGGCTAAACAGGTGGTTCTCAACTTTGAAACGTTCTGGAGTCCGCATGGTGCTTCTAGAACATGCACACCACCAGGTGCTCTGCACCCTGGGGGCCCAACCACCGCGTCCCTGCCAGGGTGACAGGGTGCACAGTGTGACCAAGCTTCTTCAGCCTTGCTCCGAGGAACCAGAAAATGGAGGCCTCCCATGTCATGTTCTCACCTGGCCATCAGCACACCCGGTGACAAGCTGCCTGCTTTCCCCATGGATGAGAAGACTTAGGAGGGGGTACGCTGTAGAGGTGAGCAGAGGACAGTCACACTCCTGGACACTCCTACCACTGGGCTTTCTGATGATAAGCTCAGTGTTTCCCACCAGTATGTAAAAGTGTATGTGAAGTCAAATTTTGAAAACTCTGTGAGTGAGCAGGAAGAAAGGGAAATTGTCCCAAGAATAAAGAATGGGTGGCTTTTATTCCACTGGCCACAGGCAGACCTGGTGACTGCTGGCTCCCGGAGGAGCTCCGCACAGGGAGAACTGCATATGGGGAGAAGGAGATCATGGGCTTAGGATGACAACAGCAAATAAGTAGATGTCTTGTTTTATTTGAAAAAGTACTGCATGAAATGCCATTCAGTTAAAAGAGTCTCAACTGTCAAGGATTTACGAGAATTAGATAAATGAAGATTAACACTGTACACTGTAACTAAGCTACTAATGATATCAAAGATCAAGTTTATCATTGTTTTCATGACAGCCAAATAATTTTGCATAATTAACTTCAGGAAATGTGCTTTAACCTAAGAGTGGTGAACAATTCTGAGTTGCCCATGGGCAAACTGACCCCAGGGAGATCACTGGATCTTGGGTAAACTGATCTCAGGGAAATCACTGGATTTTGAGTAATCTGACCCCAGGGAGATCACTGGATCTTGGATAAACTGATCTCAGGGAAATCACTGGATTTTGAGTAATCTGACCTCAGGGAGATCACTGGATCTTGGGTAAACTGATCTCAGGGAAATCACTGGATTTTGAGTAATCTGACCTCAGGGAGATCAATGGATCTTGGGTAATCTGACCTCAGGGAGATGGCTGGATCATGGGTAAACTGACCCCAGGGAGATCACTGGACCTTAGGTAAACTGACCCCAGGGAGATCACTGGACCTTAGTAAACTGACCCCAGGGAGATCGCTGGAGTTTAGGTAAACTGATCCCAGGGAGATCACTGGACCTTAGTAAACTGACCCCAGGGAGATCGCTGGATCTTATGTAAACTGACCCCAGGAAGATCACTGGATCTTAGGTAAACTGACCCCAGGGAGATTGCTAGATCATGGATAAATTGGAGAAAATTCCACCAGGTCATCATGGCATCTGTATGATCTTTAAATGGCACTTGCATGAAAAGAAAAGAACCACGTCATGCTTATATTTATTCGTCTTCCCATGAAAACATGGCATATGTGAAGAACACATCCAACATAGGAGGTGACTCTAGGGGATGAGTTCTAGGGGACATGGAACCTGCAGGTGACCCCTGCCCAGACTGTACACACCATGTCCCAGGCTCCTGGGACAGCCACACGGAGACTTCTAATGCATCAGGCATACATCTTTGTAACCTGGTGTTCATTTCACTTATCACCAGAAAGATAGTCTGAAGAAAGCACATAGCTCATGAGGTCTAACCCATCCCCTAAGTCCCCACACACTGGACCGTGAGGGACTCAGGGCCTATAAATGCTTCCATCTCCAGGCCTTGTGTCCACACAGGAACAGGGGGCTGATGGCTGCCTGCTGCCGGTATCTTACCTAAGAGCAAACATGCTTTGTCCAGTTTCCTGAAACAGAGGCTCAGACTTCTAACTAATGCTGATTTTAAACTAAAAACTTCAAAGACACTAAAGTGAAATACATCATCACATGGTTATTTAAAAGTAAGACTGATAGATTTGGACCACTCTGAGAGATAACAGACTATATGAGAATCTGGTTACATAGCCTATTTAGTGAAAATGTAGCCAATTTTTAATTTACCTGTTAAAATGGATGAACTGTATATTAACGATCCCATACAATGGTCCCAGACCTTCGGATAGACAGACATTGCTTTAGAAGAGGTAAACCTGTTGTCATTATTGCCAAAGTGTGAACTATATTCTTTCCGATGACACGTTAATCTAGGTGAACAATTATCAAACATAATAAAGATGATCATAAATAAAACTTTGGAAACATGATACAGGATGTCAGAATCATGAAGAAAAAGAAATCACAACCCTTTCAGAGTGACCACCTTCCGATTTGAGCAAACTGAAGCCACACACCAGAAGGGTGGAACAAGTCCTGCACGGGTTTATCAACACCCCAAGGAGGGCGAAGTGAAAGGTGATGGTGTCTGCTGCAGGCCCTGCGCCTGCTGTGGAGAGCGCTCCACCACAGCGCTGCATCCGGCTGGGGTGTGCACACGTGCTTACCATGTACACACCATGCCCTATATGGTCGGCACAGACTTCCAAAGCAGCCACCGGTCATGCAAAAGGAACCACTGTGTCCATGAAACATACAAAAATGTAAACACAACGGAGCTTGTCCAACAACGCTGGCAAGCAGTGCAGCCCAGACTCAGTTCTCAGCATCTGATCCAGACTCAGGAAAAGCAATAGGTGTTGTGTATAACCAGTTTTCATGGGACAGGTATTTCTACAGTCTCAGGCCCTCAGTCCGCTCATATATAGTCACTACCTTCAACTTTTCTTTCAGGACAATGTATAACGTCCTCCCTTCATCAGCAAAATGGTAATGTGGCAGCAAGCTCACCAGGGGCTCACTGAAAGTGAGCTAGCATTTTACTGAATTTCTGCAAAAGCGCAGGTACTGTGGAGCCCTCCTCTCATGGACACTGGCTCTTCTGCTCTTGGTTACTAGGGGACAACAGAGTAACTAAACCGATGCCTCGCTTCAAGGTCCTGGATTGGAGGAGGGCCCTGTATCCTTAAGCCTGTGTAGCAATCCCAGACGCCCAAGAACCGTGCTGTGGACATTGAACCCCAAGCCCAGTCAGAACATCAAGATGCCACTTATACACAGAAATGGGTGAAGATAGCCTTCTTGCATTGTGTGGTAGAAATAACACTGCATGTGTAGCAGTGACCAACCACAACATTACAAATGTGCTCATAACTAGAGCTGATTGACATCCAGCCTACCTTAAAGCTCCTGTCTTCAGACACTGAGATGAGCACTTCTGCTTGCCAGGGACAGAACGCCACTGCTGTCACTGGGCCACCGTGGCCCTGCAGTACCACCCGCACAGACTGCGTCTGCAAGGATTTACAAGTGACTCTGGGACATTGTGGGATTGGCCACCATCAGAAAGTCATAAGTGCATCAGAAAGAGTTCCTGTTAAGACAGATTTCACTTTACCTGTCCCCTCTTAGAAATTAACTTCTGATGACCGTGCTGTGCGCTGAGAAATGCTCAGGCAACTAGAAAAGATGAAAACTAGCCAAAGCTGATCTGACCTAAATGTAACCCTGACACATCCATGTTTCCCATCTTCCCAGAAACCTGTTCTCTACCATCCAGAACCCAGTCCTGAGAAGCAGTGCTCAGCCTTTTCTTCTCCAATGTCTCTCCCATCTGTTTCTCTGCCACTGTCTCTCTGTCTCTGAGTCTCAGTTTTCGTTTTTCTTCAGTATCCACCTGTCTCTGTCTCAGGCTCCCTGTCTGCCTGTCTCTCTCTGTGTTTTTCTTTATCACCTTATCTCTCGGGCTTTTCTGTCCCTCTTCTACCCTCTACCTTTCAGAAAGCATCTATCCTACATCTCACATCTCCCTCGGCAGCTACTCTCTCTAGGGAGTTACTAGAGCACAGTAAGATAGCATATCTAGCAGCACTCTGATGGAGCTGAGTGAGTGATCCTCTCCTCAAATTCTAAACTTCCCCTAGCCCAAAACAGTGTCCTAGAAGCCAGTGCCATAAGCTCATATTCCATGATGTTGTCTGAGAAATGTCAGTGAGAACACCAGAGCTCTTGACAGCCAGAGACACCCCCACTTTGCATGGCTGGGGACTCTAGCAGTTATGGGAGGCCTCACCTTAATCTCATACAACTTAACCCAGATAGGAAGCACACTGACAACACACTGGGGAAGCTGGGCCAGATGGATGAAAGGGTGGATGGACTGATGGATGGGTAGGTGGATAGATGGGTGGGTAGATGGATAGATGGATGGATGGATGGATGGATGGATGGATGAGTGGATGATGAATGAATGGGTAAGTGGAAAGATGGATGGATGGGTGGATAGATGGATGGATGGGTGGGTGGATGGATGTTTGGTGGATGGATGGGGGATGGAAGGAGGAGAGAGGTGGATGGTGGATGGATGGGTGGGTGGGTGGGTAGATGCATGGATAGATAGATGGGTGGGTGGTAGATGGATGGACAAATGGATGGGTGGGTGGATGGATGGATGGATGGTAGATGGAGGGATGGATGGTAGATGGAGGGAGGAATGGGGGGAGGGTAGATGGAAGGAGGGAGGGAGGGATGGATGGATGGTAGATGGAGGGAGGGATGGTGGATAAATGGTTGGTGGATGAATGAGGGGATGGAGGGAGGAAGACAGAGATGGATGGCAGATAGATGGGTAGATGGAAGGATGGGTGAGAGATAGATGGACAGATGGGACAGATGGATGGATGGTAGATGGAGGGAGGGATGGTTGGGTGGATGGATGGTTGGCAGATCAATGAATGGATGAAGGGAGGGAGAGACAGACAAATGGTGGATGGAGGGTGGAATTGATAGTGGATGGATAGGTAGAGGGATGGATGGGTGGGTGGGTGGGTGGATAGATGGGTGGATAGATGGGTGGATATGTGAATGATGGGTTGACAGATGGATGGTAGATAGAGGAAGGGAGGGAGAAATCTATGGAGTGAAGGAGAAGTAAAGGGATGGTAGATAGAGGGAGGAAGGATGGGTGGATGGTTGGTGGATGAATGAGTAGATGGAGGGAGGGAGAGATAGATGGTAGATGGGTGGGTGGATAGACAGTGGATGAATGGGTGAATGGACAGATGGATGGGCGGGTAGGTGGATATCTGGGTGGGTAAATGGCTGGATGAGTGAATGATGAATGAATGTATAGGTGCATTGATGGAGGAAGGGACAGATGGATGGTGGATGGAGGGAGGGAAGTACGGGTGGATGGTTGGTGGATGAATGAGTGGATAAAGGAAGGGAGAGATGGATGGTGAATGGAGGGCGGGTAGATAGATAGATAGTGGGTAGATGGGTGGATGGATGGGTGGGTGGGTAGATGTGTAGATAGGTGGGTAGATAGATGTAGATGGATGGGTGGGTGGGTGGGTGGATAGGTAAATAGATGTATGGGTGGGTAGATGGGTAGATGAATGGACAGATGGAGGGAGGGATGACTGGGTAGACAGATGGCTGGTAAATGGGTAGGTGGATGGATGGACAGACAGATGGATGGATGGATCTATGGGTGGGTGGACGGTGGATGGATAGCTGGATGGGTAGATGTATATGTAGGTGTGTGGAGAGATAGAGGGATGGATAGGTAGATGGGTATATGGATTGATAGGTGGATGGATAGATAGATGGATGAATGGATAGATGTATGGAAAGGTGAACAGCAGAAGGAGGGAGGAATGGATATGCAGATGGATGGGTGGGTGGATGAGTAGATAGATGGGTGAATAAATGATGTGCAGGTCAGTAAACGGATGGTCGAATGGATGTGTGTATCACAATCTCTTGTGTGTACCACAAGCTTTTGTCACAAGCTTTTCTCAGTCGGAACCTCATTTTCAGTTAGTTTAATAGTTGTCTGAAGACAGAAATATATTCTATTTGAATCCCCAAATGCCTAATACACATGATAATCACTTACTATTTCATCTGTTCAAACATAATTTTTTAATGTGTTCAACAAGCTGCAGTAGGAAAGCCCCCTTGATAACTGCACTCACTTAACAAATGGGAGGCTGGGAGATGACGGAGATGGCAGCTAGGGATCATTTCCAGGAACTCTCAAAGAGCTTCAGAGACTTGCCATCCCCTCCCCGCCTGTGACATGGCTCAAGCACCCGGTCCCAACAACCACTATGTTGGAAGGCCACAACCTAAAACCACTTCATTTTTACATTGACTGCTCTAGCTATGAAATCAGTGAGAAGGCTGACTCCTGGTGGAAGGCAGAACTCACAAAGAGACAGGCTGAGCATAGCTCTGAAGGGCAAGTAGACAGCTTGAGAAATAAGAGTTCTACTACACACGTTTGCTAAAGACATCCTTGACCCAGGCTTCATGTAACATTCTTATGATTTCTATAAACAGTTCTGAGTTCCGTGGCTTTCCAATAGCCGAATGTTTTCATTTGTTGTTTCCCCAGGATCTTCATAAAAATACACCAAATTAAAACTGTCACTTAGAACACAAGCAGAAACAAAGGCAGGTGGAGCTCAGCACCAGCTGCCCCACCAGCATAGCTCCATGGCTCTCACACATGGTAATCTTACCTCCACGTCCAGCATGAAGACTTTGTTTCCAGCACACACTGCAACAGAGCAGTCACCAGGGCCAAACCTCACACACAGTACTCTTCCCAGAAGGGTGCCAACAACAGCCCCTTGAGGAGTCAGCCCTAGGGCAAGTTTAAAGTTAGTGTCAGTCCATCCACCATGCCCACGTGACTTACAGGAGCAGAAATGGCCAGGACACAATTCTCTGCTCTACAACTGTCCAAAGAGTGGCAATGTGCTGGAATAGGGCACCGTTCTTTGACAGCCTCTAGAACATTCTTCTGAAGCATCAGAAGCGCAGGACATGCCCATGGGAGGCGGCCCAGCCAGCAAGCAGGACACAGTCACCATGAGTACAAACTGAGCACAGAACCCCGAGTTCTTCCACCATGTCCACCCTATTAAAGATCAGCCGTGACACTGACTTTGGCCAGTGTAAAGTGGCAGAGGACGCCGTAAAAACAAAACCACAAGGGCATGCCAGCCAGCCCAAGGTGAGGAAGACAAGCATGTGGGGCAGAGCCGGACCAGAAGACTCGGAAAGGACAGCTCCCGCCACCTGGCCCAGGCCAGACGGAAGCTGCCACTGCGCAACACGAGAACCCGTGGACACCAACCTGTGTGTCTCGAGGAGTACTGGTGTGGCACGAACATGCTGTCAGCTGTAGACTGTGTGCCACAGGGGTACTGCTGGGGAGAGAGGCCGGGCCCTCCCACAGACTCACTCAATAATCGCTAGCCCTTTTCTAGGAGCTGAGGATGGGGCAGCAGATGAGGACATGACCACCAAGTACACCGGCTTCTGCCTCTGTGAAAATGGGTATGGAGGAGGCAAGGGAAAGGTTCCACCAGCCGTGGTAAACAAACCACTTAAAGGAGCTGAGTACACTGGGTAGGGGCATTGTAGGAGGACACCAAGAAGTGAAGGGCAGAGGGGTCATGGCAAAGAAGATATCTGGGCTAAGACCTGAAGGGTATGATGCTGACAGTGATTAGGAGCCCATCAGGGAGGGGCTGCACCCCCCTCCCCGCGCCCCCCGCCCAGCCCGGCTGAAGCTGGAGCCTGCATGTGTGATCCCGAGGTGGGGCGTGGGGGGTGGGGTGGGGTGGGGGGCTTTCAGCAGAGGCATGACACAGAAGCCCTCTGGCTTCCGAATTGAGAACAAAATGCCAGTATGGGGAGAACAGGACCAAGGAGATAGCAAGCGGTCTGTGCAGTAATCCAGATCAGAGGGTTGCGGCTTGAACCTGGGCAACACTGTGGGGAGAGGGAGAGATGCCACAGAATAGCTATGTGTGAAGGCGAGACACAACTCAGCAATGGATGGAACACAGGAAGTGAGGGGGACAGCCCCTGGCTCTAACCTCACGGCTAGGACAGCATGGAGAGCTGAGATGGGAAGGCTGGGGGAGGAGGGCTGGTGGGGGAGGGAGGCGGCCTGCACTGAAAGCTGGCAACAGCCTTGGACATCAGGGTAAAGTCGAGAAGGGAGTTATCAGGAAGCTGCACTGGGAGGACCCCCAGCAAGGGCAGGGAGTGAGCCACAGCCCCAGGACTCTGGGTCCACACCCTGGGGAAGGGCTCTGAGACATGAGAGGCAGGGCTTGCACACCCACACTGAGGAGCCAGAAAAAGGCGACCAGGAGAGGGGGAAGCAGGCCTGAAGGGCTGAACTGGGTGGACCCATGGCAGGGCTGTGGGGGCGCCAGTGGCTTCTCACTCTCTCAGTCCAAGCATATGCACCTATCAGGCCCAGAAGCAATTCAACCTTCCACCCCAGAACAGTCAGGGACCAAATAAACCAAACACAGCCCCATCCAGTCCCCAGCCCACACTGATGGACCCCGGGCAAGTGAGCACAAATGCTTTCTCACCTGGGCAGCTCCAGCACATCACATCTGACACGACCATCTGCCAGGTACATATTGGAGCCCTGGGAGCCCTGTGCCAAGCTACAGAGCTGGACTCTGCCACCAAGTCCAGATTGCTCAAATGGGTGTGAGTGAACCTGCTGTCCGTGTGCACACACCTGCTGTGGATGTTAGCCTGGCCACACACAGCAGGATGGCAGGGCCACCTGGCATGGCCAGGGGACCTACAATCCCCAGTTCTACAGCACAGTCCCCACCCAGCTCGTCTGCACCTAGCAGAGCTTGTCTCGTGGACTGCCCATATTCTCACTCGTCGAACAGCTGAGCCTTCACATCCAAAGCTTCGGCTTCTAACACCAGTCCCTAGCCAACCCTCCTTCAGCTCCAGCCACCTCCTGCTCAACTCCAAAGGCCATTACATAGCTGCTCTCCCACAATTCATGGCCCTCCACCTGCCCATATCTGCAGCGTAGGTACACTGCAACCGGTGTGCAGCGCAGGTGCACTGTCATCTGTGTGCATGGTGTGGTTGGCACTATTGCCTGGGTCATAATCCCAACATTGAGTCCTGCTCCATTACCACTGTGTCTCCAGCCCGAAAAACAACCAGCCAGAGCTGCCTGCATAGCTTCAGATATTGTAAAACCTTGTGTCAGATAAGAAAGCACAGAGCCCATAGATCAGCACACTGTGAGCCAGCAGAGGCTGGAGGGTCTGCTGGCAGCATCCACCCAGATGCTGGCCTTCTCAGCGGGGTTAAAAGCGGTTCAGAGCCTGCCTGTGACCAGATGTACTGCAGGCAGGAGTCACACCTGTAAGATATTTTTGAAACTCTATTTTGCATTTTCACTTACCTTGAAGAATCTTCTTTCTGCATTCATCCAGGTTCCACATTATAACATAATCCTGTGATGCAGAACAGACTAAAGGTGGGTCCGGTTTATTTCCAAAAGTTATGGCAGTGATGGGATAATGGTGTCCTTGTAGGAATAAATGCTATAAAAAAAACATGAAAAAAGTCACAGGGTACACATAACAGCTAAAATTAGAGCAAAAAAAGTAAGAAATTAAAGACACTGAACTTTCATACATTCACTGCATATTTTTAATCCGTTCATTACAATCCCTGCTTCTGTTACTAAAACGTGCTCTCAAGTTAGCCAGCATGGTGACACTACACACCCCACAGGGCTGTGGGGTGCAGCCTGTGTGTTTCCTTTTCCACTGTCCACTCATTTAAAAACCCATAGTGCCTCCTCATTACACACAGAACAGCAACCAGCGGGGAGAGCGGGGATCCCTGGAAGCCACAGTGGGTCCAGCAACCCTGGAGGGAGGCAGAGCAGAGAACTGGCATGGACACTCTCAAAACATGTGGCCTGCACAGAGGAGACGAAGCAGAGACCATTTCTGGGAGAGGGATGCAGGGACCTGAAAGCTGTGGTCAAAGGAAAGGAACTCAGGGGCAAGTTTGGGACAGCCCTGATGCCAGCACGGAGGAGAGAACAGTGGGGGACATGGAGAGCTCAGCAGACACAGGTGGCATTGCTCAGGAAGACAAACTGCTGACCTTTCAGCAGAGAAAGAGGAGAGAATCAAAGCACACAGAGCTCCCCCGTGACAGGTTAAAGGGACAGTAGAAGAAGAAAAAAAGATCAAGGGGAATGCCAGAGGAGAAGGGAACAGGTCTCAGGTCTTGGTTACAAGAGGTAGTTTGATACGAAGGTTATCATTCAAACAAGAGGACAAGGAAATCTCCTCTGGTGACGGTAGGAGTCTTCATCTATACCAACCCTTCTGACAAGAAAGACAAGACAACTTGAAACTTCTATTAGAATAAGCAAACAAGTCCTCTTGAAGGTATTAGAAAGGTGGAGAGCACAGAGAAGAAATCGGAGGAAGCAATCCCATGAAGACATCTTTGACTTGGGCAGCCTCCTCACAGTCCAGGAAGTGCTGCTGAGAAGCTGACACCTGACAGGGCTGAGGACACAGAAGGCAGCATGGTCACAAGGATAAAAGCAGAAACAGAGAGGAGGACAAGGATTTCCGCCACCTTATACACTATACGTCTGAAAGAGAGCCGAGTGCTCTAATGTTGAAGAGGCTATGCTTGCAAAACCACATGAGTAGATTTTAATAACTGCCTTCTAGAAATACAAGCCACCAAGAGGGTAAATCACACTTCAATAACTAGAAACCTGAAAAGAACCAAACCCAAGACACAGAGCTGAGCGGGAACAGAATCCTCCTGAGAATGGAGCCAACATCATCCCTAACCAGAGCAGGCAACAGGGCTTGCTGGCATCACCTTAGCAAACCAAGGCTACATAAAGAAAACAAATCTCCAGTCTCAAACTAGCTCTACATTGTTCATCTATATGTCCAACATCCAACCAAAAATACCCAGGTACCCAGGGAAACAAGACCATGTGATCACAAACTAAGAGAAAGAAAACACAACCAAAAAAAAATCATCATAGTCATCCAGAGGGATGTGAGCCCAACCTACACCTGAGCCACCAGTGGGGAAGAATTGGACACAATCACTAAAACAGAAGTTGGAGACATAAAATACAGTCTCACAACAAGAAGGAGTCAAACTAAAACCAGGTGAGACCAAACTGAGTGGATTAAGAGCATTGTCAGACACAGCAGAAGGAAAGGCCAGTGAAGGAGACACAGCCACAGGAACTGTATGAACTAAAATATATGGAGGTTAAGTCACATAAACAAAAATGAAAAAGTATCAGTAAACTGTGGGAATCTTCAAGCTCTGAAATATACACATATGTGGGGTCCACAGAGGTGGAGAGAAGGGAATGTTTGAAAAGAATGGCTAAATTTGATGACTATAAAGCTGTAAAAGCTAAAAAAAAAAAAAACAAGAAATAAGAAAATACACTAAAACACCTCATGATCTAACTTCTCAAAACCAACGATAAAAAGAAAAATCTTAAAAGCTGTCAGGGAAAATGACACATTCAATTCATAAGAATGATATTCCACAAACAGTGGAATATCACATTAAAATATTGAAGAAAACCACCAAATGAGGGTCCTCTACCAAGTCAAAGTATCTTTCAAAAGCACAGCAAAATTACAGCATTAGGACAGATAAAAGCTTAAATAATGCATCAACATGTCTGCTCTAAATATACATTAAACAATGTTCTTCAGACAGAAAGGTAGTTTCTCTAGAAGGAAAAATGCATTTACACAAAAACATCAAAATCTAGTTTATATACCCACTGTGACATTTTCTTGTTGCTTAATTCGATTTGTGTTTGTGCATGTGTGAGTATGTGTATGTGTGCATGTGGCCCTGGAGATTGAACTCAGGACCTCATGCTTGCCAGGCCAGTGTTCTACCACTTGTAATGTTCTTAACGTTTTTTTTAGCTTGTTTTTCAGATAAGGTCCCATATTAGCTTTTTCTAGCCTTGTCTCAAACCACCATTCTCCTACCTCTGCTTCCCAAGAAGCATGAGCCACCACACCCAGGCCCTGCTTATTGTATCTTCGATGAGGATGTTTATCACACATGCAAAAGCTAAATGTATAGGAGCAAAGATATAACTGCTACAGGGAAAGAGACAAAGACATAGCATTGATGAGAATAAAAAGCAGTCACGGTTGATCTTAAAGCAAAGAACATTACCAAAGATAGAAAAGTCACTTCAGAAAACAACAATCCGAGCCGGGTGCCAGTGGCTCATGCCTGTCATCCTGGGTACTCAGGAGACTCAGATCTGCGGATTACAGTTCAAAGCCAGCCTGGGCAGGAAAGTCCATGAGACTCTTATCTCCAATAAACCACTAGAAAACAGGAAGTGGCACTGTGGCTCAAGTGGTAGAGTGCTCACTTTGACTGAAGAGCTGAGGGACAGCGCCCAGGCCCCAAGGAGTTCAAGCCCCACAACCGACAAAAAACAAAAAAGAAAAAGAAAACAACAATCTGTTCTTCCTAACGCTAACTGGAGACCACCCTGTCACCAGACTGACACTAAAGCGTTGGTGAGACCATCATACACCATCTGCAGAGGCAACCTGCCGGGGTGCCCACTGGGGTGCATGTCTCCCTGCCGCTCAGCAATTCACACTGCCAGAAAACCTAGCAAACAAAATGAACATCCCACAGGATTCCTCCACCTCATGGTGCACAGAAGCTCACAGAGAACACACAAAGTTCCAACATGAGCACACAGAGACACAGGCATCAGTCAGGACGGCATTGCCTCTGGAGCAGAGAGGAGGCAGGGCCTGGGCCTTGGCTGCACACACATGCATGTTTTCTAAGCAAATTTATTTACCTCACTGCAAAGTAAGAAAGATCAAGGGGTCTTGCTCGGGTTGATATAAAACCTTTTATGATGATGTTCTTACTGAAAAATTGTTAATAAGGTGACTCTAAGTCATCTCATAAGCTAAGACTTAAGACAGCAGTTTTATCAACACTTTTTTTCTGCCATGGTTCGCAGCTAGTCCACAGGGAGTAAAGTAATGCTGCCAGTCAGAATAAGACACAGAGCTGCAGGAAAAGGCCCTGCACTTCACAGGAAAGACCTTCACTCACGAGGTACCTGGTGCGGGGGATCCCTGGGGTCCCACACACAGAGCTGGCTCCCATGCCAAGGGAAGGCACAGTACTGTGTGCTGCAGGCAAGCTGGACGTGGGGCACAGACTCCTCCAACTCTGCCAGGTATCTCTCCACAACTACATCACTCTCATGACAGGGGGGGTCCATCTGCAGCCTGAAAATGCAAAGAACACGCACAATGTCTTCAGGTGTGACAGTATAAAATACTGCTTATTCATAACTACTAGCAGTATTATTTATTCATAGCACCACATCACAACTGGCCCTCACCCTCCCCGCCCCCAGAAAATGGAGAAGAAGGTGAACATGCAAAACCCCACACGCAGGCCTTCCCACACCCCTCACCTGCTTCCCGCTCTGTGGGCCTTGCAGGACCTGCTGGGCGGGCGTCCTGGACTGTGAAGTGAGAACAGCTAGCTCTCAGAGACACGGACTGAATGGGGCCCCTAAGCCAAGTGCAGTCAAAATGTTGGTTATGGAACCAACTACCATTACCAAAGTTGCCTTCTAATTGAAACAAAAAATTAGCTGGGTGGACTGCAACTGAAATCCAGATACTCTAGAGCTAGCCTCTTGAAGTACTTCACAATACACAATGGGTTCTATCACCAGTGACTGACTGGCTGTACCTCACAAGGCATAAATCAACAAACAATGTTTAGAACTTGTTCTCATGTCACACGTAGCGCCCCAAAAACAAGATGAACTAAGATGCAGGCACCTCTCAACCCAAGCCCATTTCGGAAGCAGATACAACTGACTCAGACAAGGGACCTGCTGACGGTGAGGCGAGAGACCCCAGCCTTTGGGGGTCCCCAGCACAAGGGCCCGGCCGGCCCTCGTCACCACAGTGGCCACCATGTACAACAGAGGCCATCGATTCAAGATCGGGCTCAAGCTGTGGCTTCCCTTTGAGGCCAGTGCCAGTCAGAGGGACCATCTGACCACAGACAGGGGTGGAGTGAAGAAGGGAGGCAAATCCTGCATGCATGCCAGGCGTGAGACCATGAACTACCAAATTTGTTGAATAGAAAACTATTTAGAAAGCAATTTGAAAACTCACACATCAGTCGGCCAGCTCCCAAATGACCCTTCACATGCCAGGGGGATGTGCCCAGCTAAAGCCCCACTACATGGCGGGAACACTATGCTACCCTAGCCATCCTCGGTCACCATAGTGGACTGAGACTCCCATCTCCACTGGCCCTCAGCCAGGCTCACCCTCCATATCCCCTCTTCAACTCCTCCCTACCACTAACTGCAGGGCCATACCGCCTGGGCCTACTGTCCCCCAGACATGGAGCACATGTGGATACGATGCTTCCACCGGGGTCCACTGTCCCTCAGTGCTGACCTGGGGTCCTCCACTGTCCCTCAGTGCTGACCTGGGGTCCTCCACTGTCTCTCAGCGCTGACCTGGGGTCCACTGTCCCTCAGCACTGACCTGGGGTCCTCCACTGTCCCTCAGTACTGACCTGGGGTCCTCCACTGTCCCTCAGTGCTGACCTGGGGTCCTCCACTGTCTCTCAGCACTGACCTGGGGTCCACTGTCCCTCAGCACTGACCTGGGGTCCACTGTCCCTCAGCACTGACCTGGGGTCCACTGTCCCTCAGCACTAACCTGGGGTCCACTGTCCCTCAGCACTAACCTGGGGTCCACTGTCTCTCAGCACTGACCTGGGGTCCACTGTCTCTCACTGACCTGGGGTCCACTGTCTCTCAGCACTGACCTGGGGTCCTCCACTGTCCCTCAGCATTGACCTGGGGTCCACTGTCCCTCAGCACTGACCTGGAGTCCACTGTCCCTCAGTGCTGACCTGGGGTCCACTGTCCCTCAGCACTGACCTGGGGTCCACTGTCTCTCAGCACTGACCTGGGGTCCTCCACTGTCCCTCAGCACTGACCTGGGGTCCACTGTCCCTCAGCACTGACCTGGGGTCCACTGTCCCTCAGCACTGACCTGGGGTCCACTGTCCCTCAGTGCTGACCTGGGGTCCACTGTCTCTCAGCGCTGACCTGGGGTCCTCCACTGTCTCTCAGCACTGACCTGGGGTCCTCCACTGTCTCTCAGCGCTGACCTGGGGTCCTCCACTGTCCCTCAGCACTGACCTGGGGTCCACTGTCCCTCAGCACTGACCTGGGGTCCTCCACTGTCTCTCAGCGCTGACCTGGGGTCCACTGTCCCTCAGCACTGACCTGGGGTCCACTGTCCCTCAGCACTGACCTGGGGTCCACTGTCCCTCAGCACTGACCTGGGGTCCACTGTCTCTCACTGACCTGGGGTCCACTGTCTCTCAGCACTGACCTGGGGTCCTCCACTGTCCCTCAGTGCTGACCTGGGGTCCACTGTCCCTCAGTGCTGACCTGGGGTCCACTGTCCCTCAGCACTGACCTGGGGTCCACTGTCCCTCAGTGCTGACCTGGGGTCCACTGTCTCTCAGCACTGACCTGGGGTCCTCCACTGTCCCTCAGTGCTGACCTGGAGTCCACTGTCCCTCAGCACTGACCTGGGGTCCACTGTCCCTCAGCACTGACCTGGGTTCCACTGTCCCTCAGCACTGACCTGGGGTCCTCCACTGTCCCTCAGCACTGACCTGGGGTCCACTGTCCCTCAGCACTGACCTGGGGTCCACTGTCCCTCAGCACTGACCTGGGGTCCACTGTCCCTCAGCACTGACCTGGGGTCCACTGTCCCTCAGCACTGACCTGGGGTCCACTGTCCCTCAGCACTGACCTGGGGTCCACTGTCCCTCAGCACTGACCTGGGGTCCACTGTCTCTCAGCACTGACCTGGGGTCCACTGTCCCTCAGCACTGACCTGGGGTCCACTGTCCCTCAGCACTGACCTGGGGTCCACTGTCCCTCAGCACTGACCTGGGGTCCACTGTCTCTCAGCACTGACCTGGGGTCCACTGTCTCTCAGCACTGACCTGGGGTCCACTGTCCCTCAGCACTGACCTGGGGTCCACTGTCCCTCAGTGCTGACCTGGGGTCCACTGTCCCTCAGTGCTGACCTGGGGTCCACTGTCCCTCAGCGCTGACCTGGGGTCCACTGTCTCTCAGCACTGACCTGGGGTCCACTGTCTCTCAGCACTGACCTGGGGTCCACTGTCCCTCAGCACTGACCTGGGGTCCACTGTCCCTCAGCACTGACCTGGGGTCCACTGTCCCTCAGCACTGACCTGGGGTCCACTGTCTCTCAGCACTGACCTGGGGTCCACTGTCCCTCAGTGCTGACCTGGGGTCCACTGTCCCTCAGTGCTGACCTGGGGTCCACTGTCTCTCAGCGCTGACCTGGGGTCCACTGTCCCTCAGCACTGACCTGGGGTCCTCCACTGTCTCTCAGCACTGACCTGGGGTCCACTGTCCCTCAGCACTGACCTGGGGTCCACTGTCTCTCAGTACTGACCTGGGGTCCACTGTCCCTCAGCACTGACCTGGGTTCCACTGTCCCTCAGCACTGACCTGGGGTCCACTGTCCCTCAGCACTGACCTGGGGTCCACTGTCCCTCAGCACTGACCTGGGGTCCACTGTCCCTCAGCACTGACCTGGGGTCCTCCACTGTCTCTCAGCACTGACCTGGGGTCCACTGTCTCTCAGCACTGACCTGGGGTCCTCCACTGTCCCTCAGCACTGACCTGGGGTCCACTGTCTCTCAGCACTGATCTGGGGTCCACTGTCTCTCAGCACTGATCTGGGGTCCACTGTCTCTCAGCACTGATCTGGGGTCCACTGTCTCTCAGCACTGACCTGGGGTCCTCCACTGTCCCTCAGCACTGACCTGGGGTCCACTGTCTCTCAGCACTGATCTGGGGTCCACTGTCTCTCAGCACTGACCTGGGGTCCTCCACTGTCCCTCAGCACTGACCTGGGGTCCACTGTCTCTCAGCGCTGACCTGGGGTCCTCCACTG
Source organism: Dipodomys merriami (assembly GCF_024711535.1). Lineage (NCBI taxonomy): Eukaryota > Metazoa > Chordata > Mammalia > Rodentia > Heteromyidae > Dipodomys > Dipodomys merriami. The sequence continues at coordinate 561,889 of NW_027206401.1, read as the reverse complement.
TCCCTCAGTGCTGACCTGGGGTCCACTGTCCCTCAGCACTGACCTGGGGTCCACTGTCTCTCAGCACTGATCTGGGGTCCACTGTCTCTCAGCACTGACCTGGGGTCCTCCACTGTCCCTCAGTGCTGACCTGGAGTCCACTGTCCCTCAGCACTGACCTGGGGTCCACTGTCCCTCAGCACTGACCTGGGGTCCTCCACTGTCCCTCAGCACTGACCTGGGGTCCTCCACTGTCCCTCAGCACTGACCTGGGGTCCACTGTCCCTCAGTGCTGACCTGGGGTCCTCCACTGTCCCTCAGCACTGACCTGGGTTCCACTGTCTCTCAGTGCTGACCTGGGGTTCACTGTCCCTCAGCACTGACCTGGGTTCCACTGTCCCTCAGCACTGACCTGGGGTCCTCCACTGTCTCTCAGCGCTGACCTGGGGTCCTCCACTGTCTCTCAGCACTGACCTGGGGTCCACTGTCCCTCAGCACTGACCTGGGGTCCTCCACTGTCCCTCAGTGCTGACCTGGGGTCCTCCACTGTCCCTCAGTGCTGACCTGGGGTCCTCCACTGTCCCTCAGCACTGACCTGGGGTCCGGTCCACTGTCCCTCAGTGCTGACCTGGGGTCCTCCACTGTCCCTCAGCACTGACCTGGGGTCCACTGTCCCTCAGTGCTGACCTGGGGTCCTCCACTGTCCCTCAGCACTGACCTGGGGCCCACTGTCCCTCAGTGCTGACCTGGGGTTCACTGTCCCTCAGCACTGACCTGGGTTCCACTGTCCCTCAGCACTGACCTGGGGTCCACTGTCCCTCAGCACTGACCTGGGTTCCACTGTCCCTCAGCACTGACCTGGGGTCCACTGTCTCTCAGCACTGACCTGGGGTCCACTGTCCCTCAGCACTGACCTGGGTTCCACTGTCCCTCAGCACTGACCTGGGGTCCACTGTCTCTCAGCACTGACCTGGGGTCCACTGTCCCTCAGCACTGACCTGGGTTCCACTGTCTCTCAGCACTGACCTGGGGTCCTCCACTGTCTCTCAGCACTGACCTGGGGTCCACTGTCCCTCAGCACTGACCTGGGTTCCACCGTCCCTCAGCACTGACCTGAGGACCTTCACTGACTCTGAGCACTGTAGAGATAGCCATCCCCCCACCAGTACCTACCTATTACAATAGAAGCATGTGAGACCACACTCACGTACACACAGAATGGCCCATGTCCCCCAGAACCTGGCATCCCAGAGGGTGATGAGACCAATTAACAACACTAAGTCAGTGCTGACACTCCAAGTCACAAGATTCAAATCTTGCAGATTCAAACAGAAAAATATAAAGTTTTGTTTTTATTTAAGCTGTTATGAAAATAAAACTTGCACACTTCATTATTTAAGTACCTATCACATACCCATTCTCTCTCAATAATGCAGGAGTCCTAGAAGAGAATATAGCAAAGAGGAAAATTAAAAAAATTAAATAGCAACTATAAAATATCTTTCACAAGGAAATGGCAGTGCCAACAACTTTAACTTGTTCATTGCTTACTGAATGTAAAGCAAGCAATATCAAGTCACATCTTTGTTACTAAAATTCTTGAATTACAGCACCCAAGATCAGGGTGCTAGTGGCTCACACTTGTAATTCCAGCCACTCAGTAGCTGAGATCTGAGGATCCTGGTTTGAAGCCAGCCTGGGCAAGAAAGTCCGTGAGACTCTTATCTCCAATAAACTACTCAGAAAAAGCCAAATTGGAGCTATGCCTCAAGTGGTAGAGCACCAGCCTTGAGCAAAGAAGCTCAGGGACAGTACCTAGGTCCTGAGTCCAAGCCCTAGGATTGGCACACAAAAAAATACAAAACAAAACAATTCAACAATACCCACAGGAAGCTATGAAACAGGTTTCTTATATTACCTTCCAAGCAGTGTTTCTCCAAGGAGAAATATTCGCAATAGCTCACTGAGGCCAGGCAGGTGAAGGACGAAGAGAACCATCTACAGTACCTGTGGCCGCTGAGGGAGAGCTGCTACCAGCTCACACAGTGGACAGTAAGGCCCCTCCATGGAAGAAGGGCTCAAAAAGAGGCAGACACTAAAAGGTACCCAAGGTAAGAATTTACGGATGGGACTTTCTTCCTAACAATCAAGGGCTGTTAAAAGCAGTGATATGAAATACTTCACCCTCATCTGTGTCATAAGAAAAAGGAGAAAGACCAAAGGCACCGGGGCCCTGAAAGACCACTGGTCACTCAATGCTGGAGATGTGGCCAAAAGGAAACCCTACTGCATTGTTGGCGGGAGTGTAAACTTGTTCAACCACTCTGGAAAGTAGTATGGAGGTTCCTGAAAAGACTCCACATAGAGCTCCCCACTTTTGGGCGTTTACCCAAACGATCACAAACAAGGCCAGTCTAAAGCTACCAGCACAGCTATGTTTATCCCAGCATTGTTATTCACCATAGCTAAGATATAGGACCAATCCAGATGCCCCTCAGGAGGTGAGTGGATCAAGATGTGGTATATATGTATGTATATATATACATATACACACACACACACACACACACACACACACACACACACACACACACACACACACACACACACAATGGAATTCTGTGACACCACCACATTTGTTAGGAAATGGAAAGACTTGGAAAAAATTATATTAAGTGAAGTAAACCAGACCCAAAGAAACATAGTCCCCATGGTTTCCCTTATTTGCAATAAGCAGTATACGTCTAGGATAATCTTACCAGACAAGCAGAAAAGGTCAAAAGCTACGTACATATGACCATAAGACCTTATACAAAGTGAAATGAACCCCAAGATATGGACACAAGAGGTTTCTTCTTTGTTGCTGTTGTTTTTAATGTACTGTTGTTTTTTTTTTTTTTGTTTCTTTTGTATGTTATAACACCTGTTTTCACTGTATTTGATTCCGGTGCCCTGCATCTTGTACATACATTTTTTCTAATTTAGGGAGGGGAAGGGAACAACAAACTTTACAACTTCAGGGGGAAGTAGCTGGGGGAGGGAGTAGCTGGGGAGGTGGAGAAGGGAAATTAGGGGAAAAACAAAGGAGGGGGTAACAGTCCTGGACAGGAAGGGCACTCATCACCTGACTCATGTAACTCTATACCCTCTGTACAGTATCCTTACAATAAAAAATACTTTATTTTTTAAAAAAGAATCTTGGGTCAAAAGGCCAAGTCAGGTCCCTGTACTAGTAATGGTGTGAAGTCACAGATTTGAGATATTTAATGGCAGGTATAAAATTTTAAATACCTCCATGGACATTTTTTAGTCTTTGAAAGATATGTATCTCCATTCAGAATTCAATTTTAACTTTTTTAGTGTTTTTTCTACAATAATAAATTACAAAGACTGGATCCACAGTTCCCGAGACTACAATGGTCCTCCCTACTCCTCTGTGTGCAGCAGCAATCCGACTGCCATGAGCCGAGGAGCTCCCTCGGTGCTCCCTCGGTGCTTCCAGAAGACCGCATGTCCTCAGCCTGCCTCCTCCTTGCTGTGACTTCTGCACCAGGTCAGCAGTGCTGGGAAGGAAAGCTCCCGACTTCAGGTCTGTTGGGTAACTAGCTCTGTACTGCAGATGGGATGGTCTGTGTGTACTGCCCCCTTGTGGCCATGTGTGCCTGTGGGTGTGTGGTGGCTGCACAGGAGGCCTGCGGGGATGCAGTATGTCATGTGGGTACAGTATGTATGTGTATTCCTGCACTTCCAAGGCTATGGGATGCATATGTGTTTGGGCATATGTATGTCTACATTCAAAAATAGGTGGATATTTTTCACTTAAATTGTTATGGCCAGACGCTGGTGGCCTGTAATCCTAGCTACCCAGGAGACTGAGATCTGAGGACTGTGGTTCAAGGCCAGCCCCAGCAGAAAAGGCTGTGAGACTCTTATCTCCAATGAACCATCAAAAAAATCAGGAAGTGGAATTGTGGCTCAAGTAACAAGAGTGCTAGCCTTGAGCACCAAAGCTCAGGGGGGCCCAGGCCCTAAATTCAATCCCCAGGACCAGCACACGTGCATGTGTGCACACACACGCACACACACAAATTTGTTATCTATAAAAATAAAACTTGCACACTTGGTAACTTATATACTCATCATCTACCCATTCTTCTTCAATAATGCAGGAGTAGAAGTTTGAGAAGAGCACAGAGCAAAGCAGAAAAAGATAAATAACTTTCAGGTAGCAATTCGAAAGTATCTTTCACAAGGGAATGGCAGTGCCAACTACCTTAACCCCATCTTACATACTGAAGTATATATTGAGTAATCATGCTCAATTCCATAACTGAGTACAGATAAACTGATATTTTCTAAACACATGGAAAGGTCTGGTCATGGTGGCTCACATCAGTAATCCTACCAATGTGAAAGGGTTAGCTATGTAGTCTGAGGCTACCCCTGGACAAAAAGCCTGAGATCATAATTGAAAAATAAAAACAGGGTTGGGAAGGTGGCTCAGTGGTAGAGCGCTTGCCTTGCATGCACGAGGCCCTGGGTTCGATTCCTCAGCACCACATAAGCAGAAAAAGCCGGAAGTAGTGCTGTGTGGTATGGTGCTAGCCTTGAGCTGAAGAGCTGAGGAACAGTGCCCAGGCCCAGAGTTCAGGCCCCATGACCGACAAAAAAATAAAAAATAAATAAATAAAAACAAAGCAAAAAAGATGGGGTAAAAAGAAAGCCTACTAAAGTTGAATTCAGACCACAGTTCCACAAAAAAAATAGTAATAATAAAAATACATGAAAAGACTAATGATTGTCTATAACTTCTAATTTAGTATAGTGGGAGCTGATTACCATGTGAGAACACTACAGAGGCATTGTTTTTAAATAACTTCTGCGTAGGCCTCCAGGCAGCTGGGTCTTTCCTATCTATCCTTGAATCTTCTCATGGACTCTGTCTTGGCTCTTTGTAAACATACAGCACTGATCAGGTCCAAACTTTATCATCGGTAACCAAGCTGTCTCTAAGCACAAGCCTACTTCCTTAAAACTAAAAAGTTGTTTTTTAAACGAATGAGGTGTAAAGAAAATGCATATTGGGATGGGAAGGTGGCTCAGTGGTAGAGTGCTCGCCTAGCAAGCATGAAGCCCTGGGTTTGATTCCTCAGTACCACATACACAGAAAAAGCCATAAGTGGTGCTATGGCTCAAGTGGTAGAGTGCTCGCCTAGCAAGCATGAAGCCCTGGGTTTGATTCCTCAGTACCACATACACAGAAAAAGCCATAAGTGGTGCTATGGCTCAAGTGGTAGAGCACTAGCCTTAAGCAAAAGAAGCTCAGGACAGTGCCCAGGCCATGAGTTCAAGTCCAGGACTGCAAAAAAGGAAAAAGAACAGGAAAGAAAATGCACATCTATGCAGAGACAGAGCAGGTGATGTGTTCCTAAACAGGAGCCCTGATTCCAGGCTGAGTTTGAAGAAGCCCTGCGACGTTGGAGTATGAAACCAGAGCACCAAGCAGGGGGAGACCGGACGGGACGGACGCAGGCAGCTCCTGAACCTGGAAAGAGGAGAAACGGCTTCTCCCCGGCACCGGGGCAGGCCTGCGGGCCAGGGCCAGCCCGTCCGCCCAGCAGCCGGCAGGACGCCAGACGGGAGGCGCGGCCCAGGCGGAAGAGCACCCGCGGAGAGCCAGCCGGGCAGACCCGCGGCCGGAGGAGCCTCGCCCAGGACCCGGCTGGCCGGAGCAGGCCGCTTCGTCTGGAAAACACGGCCCGTGCCCAGCCAGGAAGTCCCGCAGGGCCCCGCCGGAGCTCCAGCCGCGACGGGAGGAGGAGGGGAGGAGGAGCACCACGGACCGACGCGGTCCAGGGCGGCAGCCGGCGGGGCGCTAGTCCGCACTGCGCCGGCGCGCGAGGGCGGCGACGGGCAGCGACGGGCGGGCGAGGGCGGCGACGGGCAGCGACGGGCAGCGATGGGCGAGGGCGGCGACGGGCAGCGACGGGCGGGCGAGGGCGGCGACGGGCAGCGACGGGCGGGCGAGGGCGGCGACGGGCAGCGACGGGCAGCGATGGGCGAGGGCGGCGACGGGCAGCGACGGGCGGGCGAGGGCGGCGACGGGCAGCGACGCGCGAAGGCACGGACGCGCGAGTGCACGGACACGCGCGTGTGCACGGACGCGCGAAGGCACGGACGCGCGCGTGCACGGACGCGCGAGGACACGGACGCGCATGTGCACGGACGCGCGTGGGCACCGACGCGCGAGGGCACCGACGCGCATGTGCACCGACGCGCGAGGACACGGACGCGCATGGGCACGGACGCGCATGTGCACGGAAACGCGAGGGCACCGACGCGCATGTGCACGGACGCGCGAGGGCACCGACGCGCATGTGCACGGACGCGCGAGGGCACCGACGCGCATGTGCACGGACGCGCGAGGGCACCGACGCGCGTGTGCGGCCCGGAGGCGGGGACGCGGGGCGCTCCGAGCCCGCCCGGCCCTCGCGCCGGGGCGGCCTGCCGTCTGAACCGGGCGCTCCGGGCCCGGCCTCCGGCCTCCGGCGCCGGGTTGGCGTCCGGGCCGGGTAGCGCCGGTCCGCGCGGGCCCGCGACTCGGGAGCTCCGAAGGGGAAGTTTAACAGCCCGGCCCGCGCGCGCGCACCCGGCCCGAAGCCCCCGCGAGCCGGGGGCGCGGCGCCCGCACGGCGGCGCCCGCTCGACGCAGGGCCCCCTTGCGGCCAGCGGCGCCTCACCGCGGCCGGCCCTCCTACCCGCCGTCCTACCCGCCGCGCCGCCACGACGAGCGGCCCGCAGCTCCGTCCCACGGCGACGGCGCGTCTCTATGGTTACGAGGAAGCGGCCCCGGCGCCACGCCCCCAGTGTTCTCGCGAGAATCCAGCGGCGCGGAGCGGCCCGCGGCTCCGTCCCGCCCTCGGGAGCGACGGCGCGTCTCTATGGCTACGAGGAAGCGGCCCCGGCGCCACGTCCTCGGCGCTCTCGCGAGAAGCCAGCGGCGCCTCGCTTCCGGGAGCGCTTACTTCCGGCACCGCCCCCTGCCGCCGGCTCTCCGCAGCGCGGACGCGGCTGGAGGCGCGCGCTTGGCGAGGCCCGGCGGCAAGTCCGGAAGTCTAGGCCTCCCCCCGCGGATGCGGCCCCCGAGCTGAGCGCCCGCCATGGCCGCCCCGCGGGGCGCCGCGGGCCCCTGGCGCCGCGCTCTGCTGGTGCTGGCGGCGGCGCAGGCCGCGGCCCTGGTCCTGGCGCGGGGCCCCGGCGAGGACGACGCCCCCGAGGAGTGGCTGCTCCTGCACGTGGTCCAGGGCCAGATCGGGGCCGGCAACTACAGCTACCTGCGGCTGAGCCACGAGGGCAAGATCGTGCTGCGCATGCGCAGCCTGCGCGGGGACGCCGACCTCTACGTGTCCGACAGCACGCTGCACCCCAGCTTCGACGACTACGAGCTGCAGTCGGCCACCTGCGGCCCGGACGCGGTCGCCATCCCCGCGCACTTCCGGCGGCCCGTGGGCATCGGCATCTACGGGCACCCGTCCCACGGCGAGAGCGACTTCGAGATGAAGGTGTACCTGGACCGGACCGAGGACCCGCCGCCGGGCCCCGCGGGCGCGGGCGCGCGCGCCCCCGAGGAGCGGCCCGCCGACGAGGACTCGGTCCTCTGGACGGTTCTCATCGGCGTTCTGAAGCTGGTTCTGGAAATCCTCTTCTGAGGCCGGGCGGGGGGCCCGCGGCACGGTGGTCACCGCGGTTCCCCGGAAGGCTTCCCACCTTCTTTCCCGGATGGAAAGGCTGGGGGCCCGCAGGTCGCCTCCCCGGGCCGCGCCCGCAGCCTGGAGAACTGGGTCCCGGGCCCACGCTTGGGGCCCCTTCCACCCCGATAGCACTGGCTGGCTAGCCGCTAGTTGTGAACGTGTTCCTAGGTCTGTCACAGTTCTGAATCCACCTGAACCAAATTTTAGGCCATCTGCCATTTTACCACCTGGGCCTGCCTATTAGAAGCCTTTGATTCTTAAACTTTCAAGGTACTTAACAATAGTGGAGAAACACCGTCATAGATTATGAAAGATTGGTGACAGTAATGGTAACTTTATATGATGAACCGTCATTATTCGTCGTGGAATAAAATGTAGCAAATTAAATCGCATTTTAGTAGTTTCTGGAAAGTCAAAGCACGGAGTCTAAAAACCTTTTAGAAAAGGAGCCATTCCTGTACCTGCGCGTGGTTTCAAAGGTAAGAGGAACGTAATGAAACAAATCGACTTGCAGACTTTAAGACCATCGTTGACTTCCGAAAGCTTTTATTGGCATAAAAATTAATATGTAAATAAACTGGTACTAAATATTCCACTTAAGTGCACACACAGCGTTAGGGTCACAGATCTACCCCTCTTTGCTGTTTTTCCCCCTTCTGCCCACCTTCCTGGGTGTTGGGGAGGCTTGCTGACAACAGTCACAGATCCAGCGACCTAGGAGAGAAATTGTTAGTTTTTATTTTCATAGGACCGAGTATCAAGCCATCTTAACACCTGTCCCTTACCGGGCATTGGTGACCCTAACCTCTGGGACTTCCAAGTGTGGGGTGATGAGGAGTGCTATTGAGTTCTTTAAACCAGGAAGAAAAATACACCCTTATCATAACCAGGTAACCAATGCTATGTGAAGTGTCAAGCAAAGGGCAAGGATGCTGGAGGATGGAGTTACTGTAATCCTTCCTGAAATTAAATGACTACCATAATTTAGAAGCCCAATACAAAGCCTGTTACGGAACATGGCTTTTCTCCGCTGCTAAACCAGCTGTATACTGACAGCACTTTAAAACAAGCACAACCTGATCTGAGTTACACAGAATTTTCATTTGCTTCTACAAAACAATTCTAAGCATGTAATTTAGAGAATTACATAGTATCAACTATGCAAATAAGTTCTAAAAGTACAATTACCTGTGTAACATTCTAGTTCAGAAGGGTGGTTTGCTTTGATTCTAAAGTTAACTGGATTGTCATGCTGCCTCATAGAAATACATTCTGACATGGGAAAAGATGTAGCAGTCACTTCTAAATAGATGACATGCAAAATTAAAAGCACTGAAGCAACTTGTACTATAACTACATAAAGTATGAAGACACTAGCCCATATATACACAGAACTATACTTGTAAATCTAGCCTTGGTGTTTCTTCATCTTGCCTGTCCTTTGATGCACTGACGGAGATGAAAAGATGGACAGATGCCTGTACAGAAGGGGCTATAGACTGTGTGTTTATGTCATGGATGCAGTCTTAAATGTTGAGAGCCTCCTCACACAAATAAAATGTGTTGTTTTTTTATAGAATCTTTACCTGATGGAATAGCACCAAGGCCCACACAAAAAGTATGATAACCTCTGTCACACACATCACAGAACATCATTTCTTCTTCGTGGTGGGGCTGTCCACATATAATGCATGTCTTACATTCCATACACTGCCATGGGTAGGTCTTAATCATAGAAACAAGCTCCATGGTCATATCCAAGCAAGAAGGATGGCCTAAATCAAAACCAACATTAGTAGTCTTTCACAAGAGAACTTTTAATAAGGCATATCAAATACTGGCTTTCTTTAGGACTTCCCAAGAATGGCTAGAATGCTTAATAACCAAAGAAATCAAAATACAGTGTAGAATACATGGGCTTTACACAAGTTGCCCTATACATTTGCTGATTCTTTGCAGAGCCTAGCTGACAATGATAAATCCTAGTTTTTGAGGCAACAGACAGGGTGGGTTAAAATCTGAAGGAGACATCTCTGTACTTACCACTGTTCTCACACTGGGAGCAGTGTATAAGTGATTCAGCCTTTCCTTTCTTGTTGGACTCCTTACCCTTCAGACAAATTCCACATAGAGCATTTGGAATGACCTTTGGCTGGAAGGGTAGAAGAGGGCTATAAATTCATGCCAGAAGAGCTTACTATGGGTTCAAAAGGAATTCTGTTACTGGTCACCTTATCTTTACTTTTGGTAACTTGCTAATGAAGACCTTTGTGAAAGACATATAACTCGGCATGAGTCAGCTTACAGCATAAAAGGGCCAACTGAGGAAAGCCTTAGATTTCATCTAGTAAACAACATGACCTCGTGTTATGATTAAATGTAGAACTCTACTCACTACATGCACAGTTCAGATCTGTATAAAACAATACGGAAAACAATTAGTGTTAAAGGTCAAGTTGAAACTCAGTTTTAAGCAGCTTATATATTAACTTTCCTTAAAAACTGGTGTTTTTCCAAGGGTGTAAAACTAGACCTGTAAAATCCAAGCTTAAAAGCAATGTTTTAACACCTTTAAGTGAAAATGTTTCATTCAAATGCATGTGTGGAAAACTGAGTTGCATTACTGTCACTGCCTATCTAGCAAATTAGAAGAAACACTAAAGGATAAAAACATCCACTATAATATAAAACATAAAAAGGAAAAGGTAGTTTTCAGATAAGGAAAAAACTAGTCACAAAAATACATAAAGCACTCATATATTCTGCATGTCAGCCTTCCAGTTTAAGAAGAACATACACAGCACTGGGGCCTCGAACACACTTGGCAACTATGTGGAAAAGGACGAAGTAAAAGGCTGTTTATACCTCAACTACCAGGGGGACAGGGCCAGCTTAAGCTTGTCGCAACCTTGACTACAAAGTGAGGCTCACGCATGCTACAAGTATGCCTATCACCTGATAGGGAAGGGAAGAAAACAAGTAGGGCAAGGATGAGATGGGGTGGAGAAATACAAAGTGAACTTGGAGAGAGGTGATTCTAAGTACACTAAGCCATGTGCATCTGATAACAACCCCCATCGGATACTACACCAGAGAGGGATCTAAAACTCAAGCTGCAGAAAAGCATTCTAGCTCTAAAATGTCTCCTTAACCTTCATAACCTGTTTGACCTAAAGAATTTGTTCTTATTTTCTTTTTAAAATTTTCTTTGCAAAAGATGACAGAGGCATTCAAAAACAATTTTGGCTTATTTATTTTTTTAAAAAGTCAACCTTATACATAAATATGATAAAAACAAACAATCACAAATGTACTCTACAAAATAATAAATATCATGGAAATTAAACAAACATATAAATGTCACCATTAACTATTCTACATCTCCTATGTATGTTTATACCCTGCTCCCCAATTTTCTCAAGCCTAAAATTACCTCTGCTGTTACTTGATACCCTAAACACAATTCTGACTGTGTTTTCCTCCGTGGCAATAAAACATCACTAGGAAGGGCACTTCTGTGATCCACATTCTGGCTCAGTACCAAATCTGTAACTGTCATAATAAACAGCAGAATAATGCTACCTTCTCAATCCACAAGAACTAAGAAATCTCTTTGGGTTACAGTACCTGTGCTAAATGTAAAAGATATTAGTAGTTTAAGTCAGGTCCTGGCCTATGCCAGTACTAAGTACTATACCTTTCACCACAGTCAGAGAAGTAACTACACAATATTAAATCCTAAAAAGAGACCCTTCACAAAGCAAAACCCAAGAGAAATAAAACAAAGCTAGTTACCACATATTCAAGTTCTACAATTAAAATATACACAAATGTCTATGATAAAAAGGACACTAAGAAATTCTAGGTTTACTTTTAAGCTCAGATCACAATGTTTTTTCTAAACCATTTAAAATTTTTCTTACCCAAAAGTCTTCATCTTGTTGAAAAGAGGAAAAGATGGAAGAGAAGCATCAGGAGAGAAAGGAAGAGAAGAAGAAATGAGGAAGAGAGAAATAAGGAGAAATGGAGAAGGGGAAGAAGACATGGAGAAGGGAAGAGGTAGAAGGATAGAAACAGAATGGGAAAAGACAGATGAAGGGAAGAGAGATGGAGGAAAGAAAGGATGAGATGGAGAAGTGGGAAAGACAGAAATAGACACATAGGTAGAAATAAGAGGAACAGGAGAGAAAAGGGGAAAGAACATCCAAGCATTGTCTACAATGATACATTTCAACAGACGGAAGCATGTTGCTTAGTATCTGAGCTACCCAGGGAGCCACAGAGCAACAGTTAAGAGGGAGGAAGCTTCCACCTTCCCATGGATTTGCGGAGGGGTGGGCGGAGGATGCCTAAAATCAGAACAGAGCCCTCAGTTCTACTTGCAACAATACCAGAGTTTCACTGATGACATGAAGACTAAAATGACCATCCTAACAGTCCACAATATCGCAAATAAAAGGCCCATAGTACACTTAACTTCTTCTTGAAAGAGAGCTAAAGGTAAATGAGACTTTCATGGTAACAGTAATATAGTACAGATTTTAAATACATATTTATAGGCCTGAATCTTAGCTATTATTGTTTAATATCAGGTTAATGTAACCTAAACGATTCTGTCCTACAAATTAAGGGCAAGTGCTATTCAATCTTATTAAGCAAGACAGCAGATACATTATCGTTTTTCTTATTTGCCATATTTTAAAACATGTATGTTGTGTCCATGTGTATATATGAGCTTCAGCTTGAAGTACCCAAATATTTAGGCACATCTTGGCTTATTATACTATTTATAGAGAGGATAACGTTCAATAATCATGTTCATATTAATATATAATGTCTAGATACTGGCTGCTCCCATCTCTGAAATACCTGAAACATTTTTAGGTACTAAAAATGTTCACAGGGGATACAAAATGCTTATTTTGCATATTACACTCCTTTGAGTACTATTAGGCTAATCTATATGATTTATTAAATCAATGATAATGTGGACAGTTTTTCATGTTCAGCCTGTATTAAAACATCCACCTCCATATTCTTTATTTTTTAATCCATGATCAAACGAGCCAGCAGCACCGGGGAGCTGACAAGCTTTGGCATAAAGCCGCAGCCTCCACTTGGAGCTCCTAGATCACACACACTGTCTCTGAAACTTAATCTTTGGAGTTCATTTGCTTTTGATTACTAAGTATTAACTTAAATCTTTAGTTTAAGAAACTTAGTAAATGTGAAAAAGCCACATCCGCAGAGCCCACCAAAGCCATTCCAGAAATCAACCTCTGAATGAAGCCTAACCTGTTACCATGGGCTGCAAAGAACATGTGTTTTTAAATTGATTACATACAGATACTTTCTAACAAGATATCGAACATTCTTAGTTTTTCTTTTTTAACTTCAGGAAGAAAAAAAGATGATAGAATTCTGATTGCTAGAAGGCGCTCAGGTGGGGTGAAGGGACAGTTGTTAACAGCTCACTTAAGCTTGTTGTTGTGTTGGTTTGGAATTTTCTTGGGGGGCGGGAAGTACCAGCATCCAACCCAGAGCTCTTACAGGCTAGACAGCCAGCCTCGTGGGTCACCACCACAGTGACAACACTGACACACTTTCACACGGCAACGTTTTCTCATCCCCTTAAAACCTTCCTTATCATACCTTCAGTCACGCTAGAAATCATATTCTACTACTTTCCAGACCAAAAGAACTATATATTGTACTGTCACCAGCCAAACCAGGAAACTGCAGGAATTCTATTCCTTCTGTGAGATTCTTACATCCCCACACAACAACACAGCTCCCCAGCCTCTGAAAGGGGAAGAGCAGACAGGAGATAGCTGCAGACCACCTACCACCTCACTGACAATACTCAGACCCCAAAGCCAGATATGCTCCAGCCTTCAACACAGACAGATGCCAGTCGTCTGCCAACACTACAATGGAAATAAACAGGTTTCATACTTTCTACCCATAGTTAGCTGAATGTGGCAGATTGATAAAGCAATCGTTGGGCTAACCCTAAGGAAAAACACTACTGAAATTCAACTTAGTAACAGTACATCTACCCCTTCTTTACAACTCAGTAGGTCTTGTTCCACTAACTACTAGGATATTTAAATGATATTTATTCAAAAAGTCTCAAGTTCTGCCTTGAAATGTTTTTAAATACTCAAACTTGCCTGGCTATTATTGAAGAGAGGGGAAAAAAAAGATCCATAAAATTGTACATTTACAGAAAACAGTAGCTGAACCTTAGCCAAAAGTGACAGGAAAGCCACCAGGGAAGTAAAAGCAAAAAGGAAGCAGTGGACAGGTGCACACCACAGAACAGCAAGTGAGGTACAGCAAGCAGGAGCTCCACAGTCGTGAGGTTCAGAGTTAACGTGTGTCAGGGAGAGAGGCTGGTCAGTAAGGAAGCTGAGTCAGGGGCTTTTTTCTTCTACCTTGTACCCAGGAACTGATTTGGACAGTACAGAGCGTTTGGCGCCCTCTTTTCGTGGAGTGGCAGCTTTGTCTTTCGACGTGGGTCTTCCTGGGAAGGAGTCCTCCTGGCTGTCAGGAGGGCTGTCCCCTTCAGACGCGTTGCCCGAGGAGCTGTCCTACAGCACAAGAGGCAGGAAGCAGGTTCTTTAGAACTGACACACACTTGACTCCAAGTTTTCACAACTGAAGAAGACATTTTGTGAAAGTTTGTTTCTTTGAAAATTGTAACTATTAGCCGGGCACTGGTGGCTCACGCCTGTAATCCTAGCTACTCAGGAGGCTGAGATCTGAGGATTGCAGTTCAAAGCCAGCCCGGGCAGGAAACTCCGTGAAACTCTTATCTCCAAGAAACCACCAGAAAACCAGAAGTGGCGCTGTAGCTCAAGTGGTAGGGCGCTAGCCTTGGGCTGAAGAGCTGAGGGACACTGCCCAGGCCCAGAGTTCAAGGCCCACGACCGACAAAAAAATAAACAAATAAATAACTATTATAGTAAACATTAATTATTAAAGTCTAAGTTATTAAACCTAATTGTAAACAATTTGTAACTTTTGTTTCAAGTGAAAATTAAAATAAAGAACAGTACAAGTTACTTATTAAGCCAGCTCCATTTGTATCAATAAATGCCATGAGCAGCTGTTCTAACACTTAAGTCAACAAGAAAGGAACTGTCAACTTCAGCTCCTATCATACTCCAAAGATCAGCCACCAACGGTTGTCCTTCTCCCTCAACACTCAGAGCACAACAACGTGTATTGGTTTTCTATTATCACTACAAGTATGTGAACATTTTCACTAATAACGAAAGTCGTTCACATACACGTTTATGTTATAACTATGCAGAACCATCTGACTATGCAGCATCTGACTTAATTTTACCAGTTCAACATCTACGACCTCAACATCTCTTTCGTTCGAGTTGTAATTTTCTAATGTGAACAGCAATATATTCTTAAAAATTAGAAAAACTGTAAAGGTAAAATTAAAATATATTCATTAATTAATTTATGATGTGAAAAACAATATATTCTTAAGTATTAGAAAATCTGTAAACTATTGCTGCTTCATAAACACCATCAGCCAACAACACTAGGTGTTGGACTTGCCTCTGTCCCTCCTTTTCTATTCTGCAGATACCCAAGATCTCTCTCATACTCCCAACCTAATAAATGCACACATTTTCCAAAACACAAAACTGGACTACACTGTGTGCACACATGCATTTTCTCCAATCATTAACTATTCCTTGAACTTTCTATTGTGTAAATGTTAGCATATGACTACTCTGGGTGAGATTTCTAATTTCCATTAGAAAAAAAAAATTTTCTTTTGGTCGGTCATGGGGCCTGAACTCTGGGCCTGGGCGCTGTCCCTGCACTCTTCAGCTCAAGGCTAGCACTCTACCACTTGAGCCACAGTGTCACTTCTGGCTTTTTCTGCTTATGTGGTGCTGCGGAATCAAACCCAGGGACTCGTGCATGCAAGGCAAAGACTCCACCATTGAGCCACCTTCCCAGCCCCTCCACTAGAAAAAATATTGATGGGGCTGGGAATATGGCTTAGTGGTGGAGTGCTTGCCTAGCATGCATGAAGCCCTGGATTCAATTCCTCAGTACCACATAAACAAAAAAAGCTGGAAGTGGTGCTGTGGCTCAAGTGGTAGATTGCTAGCCTTGAGCAAAAGAAGCTCAAGGACAGTGCCCAGGCCCTGAGTTCAAGCTCCAGGACTGGCAAAAAAAATGAACAAACAAAAATTGTTAACACTCAACTTTTTTATTCTAATTCAATTTTCCCAGAATCAGATTAAGACATCGGGATAAATAATCTTAGAAAATTTGGTAGGTCAGATTCTGTGAAGTTAAAGTTCTTGATGTGCTGTCAAAACGACTTCTCTGTTGAATTAACTTACTCCTCTGAGTAGTGTGAGGGCGTTCTGTTGCCTGGTCTCACAGCTCCACTGCTATCAACTAACTAGACGTGATTACCACCTCTGGCCTTCAACAATACTCACTTTTCCGAACATGCCTAAGTGAGAAGTCTTTGATAACAGCACTAAGTGAGGGTGTATTTTCAGGTTCCAGTTAGCTATGATGTGAATTTTAAGATGGGCAGCTAGCTAGTTAATACTGTTTTGTTTTTTAACTCAGAGCCTGAACGCCGTTGTTCCTGAGCAATTTTTGCTCAAGGATAGCACTCTGCACTCCACCACTTTGATCCAGAGCCACTTCCAGTTTTCTGGTGGTTAACAGGAAGTAGAAGTTTCACAGACATTCCTTTCTGGGCTAGCTTTGATCCAATATCCTCAGATCTCAGCCTCCTGAGTAGCTGGGATTACAAGTATGAGCCACCAGCACCTGGCTGGTCAAAGCACAAAACAGGACTGCCTTTCTCCTTCATACTGACTTTCCATGATCTTCAACAGCATTTTGCTATGGAAAAGTTATGCAGAAAAAAGTTATCATATATATATATATATATATATATATAGTATATGTGCATATACGTATGCATATAGGTACATATATATGTAATACTATGAACATATATGTCTTCAAACTAAGAAAAACACATTTCTCTCTACAGCAAAAGATAAAAGTCAGTCTTTTTCAATACTTTAAGCTGTATACACATGTAGATAGTAAACTAATGTTCAGTGCCCTTGCCTATTTTATTTTACTACAGAGTAACTTTTTCTTTATTTTTGTATGCTGGTCCTGAGGTTTGAACTTAGGGCCTAGAAGCTATCACTGAGCTTTTTTGCTCAAGGGTAGAGCTCTACCATTTTAGCCACAACTGTACTTGTTTTTTGCTGCTTAACTGGAAATAAAGAGTCTCACACTATCCTGGCCCAGTTGGCTTTGAACTACAATTCTCAGATCTCAGCCTCCTGATGTAGCTAGGATTACAGGCGTGAACCATCTCTTGACGTACAAGTTAAGCTGTGAAGTCAGGAAAATAAGACTCCTGAGTCTTCTACTAATCCAGGGCCTGAACTTTTTGCTCATTAACTAGAGATAAGAGTCTCATAAGCCGGGAGCTTTGGGCTCACACCTGTAATCTTAGCTACTCAGGAGGCTGAGATCTAAGGATTGCAGTTCAAAGCCAGCCCCGGCAAGGAAGTCTATGAGACTCTTATATCCAATAAACCACTCAGAAAATTGGAAGTGGCGCTGTAGCTCAAGTGGTAGAGCGCTGGCCTTGAGCTAAAGAGCTGAGGGAGAGTGCCCAGGCCCAGAGTTCAAGCCCCACGACTGACCAAGAAAAAAAAAGTCTCACAGACTTTCTGGCCTAGACTGGTTTTGAACAGTGGTCCTCAGATCTCAGCCTCTTGATAGCTACTCATATGCTTAAGAGCTAGGATTATAGATCTGAGCACCTGGAAACCAGCAACAATGATTTTAATAGAAAATCTACCACAGGCCATAAAGAGCCTGATTGTAACTGTATTTTCTTTTTTTTTTTTGTTCGGTCGTGGGGCTTGAACTCTGGGTCTAGGCACTGCCCCACAGCTCTTCAGCTCAAGGCGAGCGCTCTACCACTTGAGCTACAATGCCACTTCCGGTTTTCTGGTGGTTTTATTGGAGACAGGAGTATCACAGTCTTTCCTGCCCGGGCTGGCTTTGAACCGTGATCCTCAGATCTCAGCCTCCTGAGTAGCTAGGATTACAGGCGTGAGCCACCAGCGCCTGGCTCTGTTAAGTGTATTTTCTACAAAGCTTCCTGGGAATTATATGAGCTGTACTTTGCAAAGTGTGGTAACACAGTGTAATTTCACACCCTAGGAAAGCAATCAACAAGCAAGGAGAGGGAACAGATTATTTCTTGAAAGATAAACATTCCTACCGAAGTGCCTCTGTTTTTCCTCTTCTCATCACCTCGACCATCTTCAGCATCATCAGAATCCCCGTCACTGTCTAGTGCAGGGAGCTCGGGATCCAGGGGAGGCTCATACAGGGCTGTGTTTAATGGCAAATACCGGAGCTCATCTGGAGAATACCTGAATTAAGAGATTACTTTCACTTAGACTTCTCCCAAATACTTTTGAAAAGTGAGTGTGTGTACATGTATATGTGTATTGGGGGCAGCTTTATTAGGGACTGAATTCTGGGGACTTGAGCCTAGTTCTTTTGCCTTTAGTTTGTTTTTCCAAAAATGGTATCACCCCTTTGTCTAGGCTAGCTTCAGATCATTCTTTTACCTCCACCTCCCAACTACATGGGATTAGTTACATGCCACCAACACAAAGGCTCTAATTTGAGATAGAATGTCTGGTAATTTCTGCCCAGGCCGGCCTCAACCCATGACCTTCCTGTCTCTGCTTTGGGTAGCTAAGACTACAGGTATGTAAATAAAATAAAATTAAATTTAAAAAAAAAAAAAAAAAACTAGGAAAAAAAAAAAAAAAAGACTACAGGTATGTGTGCTCACCAGGCTTAGCGATAACTTTTCATTCTAGTCATCAAGTAAGGATAGTAAGTCAAAGACTTCTAATGTTTTTTTCACTAACTGATGTAGAACACATATCTGAATCTTCTCATCAAAAGATAATGTCTCAGCTGGGTGGTAACACGTGCCTATAATTCCAACACCTGAGAGACTAAGGCAAGAGGAGCTCGAGTTCAAGGCCAGCCTAGGCTACATCACAGCAAGACTGACTCAAAACACAAAAGCAGAAAGAGGTAATGTTTCTTCCCTTTACCCTCAAACCAAGAAAGAAAGAAAGGTTCTCCCAACAGACACTGGTGAACACACAGTAAGAAAACGATAGACAAACCCGAGGCTTAGGCTCTCTGCTGGCTCCCATAACCATCAAGGAGCCATTTCTTTGTGCTCGACCCTCCGCTTGTAAACCTGGAGTAGTCACAGTGCACCTCACAGAGCTGATGGGAGGATTACGTACTCCATGCACATGCACCACCATCAAGCGTGACGGACACTGGTAAACAAGTATTTCATTCTTATTTTAAACCATTTGTGAAGCATGCTCTAACACTGAATTACGTTGCCATCTGAAGCGAGGCTGACAGTTCTTCCCTAGGTCCGAAGGTACAGGCCAGCAGGCCGTGTGGGAGGAGGGCCCCACCCCACACTCAGGAGAACTGGAGCTCAGGGAGGCTCTGGGGCCAGCATCGCCTTCAACCAGGGCTTCATATCAAAAGGCAACGCAGAGTAGAATGGCATACAACTTTTAATGTTTTGGCCAACCAAAAGAAAAAAAATGAAAACTTCTGCCCATGATTTAAATTGACTTTCAAATAGTAAGTATGAGTCTATATTCCATTTTAAATTCTATTCTCTAAATAAAATGTCTATTTCAAGAAGATGCCTCTCCAGGTTAAGGTTTGAAGCTGAAGGAGGAAGAAGCTATTGAAATGAGAGAAATCCATTTTTCCTGTTTGAGTGTTTTGTCTGGCTTTGTTCTGGCCACCTTCAAATAGCAGAGGTGGGCATGCAGACTGAGGGAGCAGCCAGGACAGGGGTAACGTGGGAGGCACCAGGATCCACGGAGCCTCTCAGGCAGTCAGCACATATCAATCTCTACTGCATAGCCAGCTGCGAGCATCACTGAAATCCAGACTCCAGTTAGTGAGTCTGAAGAATCAAGTGTTACCAGTGTTGCTGTGGGTCTATGTGTGACAAACCCAAGAGATGGGCAGACATGGACACTCAAGCTTCATGAGCAAGCAAGGCACTCGTGTCTTGGCTGAAAGGTAAGCTTTGCCACAAAACCCAAGAAAAGTCCACATATCATCAGCCTCACCAATAAACCCAACTGGCTCCCATATCAATAGTAACTGAAACAACTAAATACCTCTTGTAATACTCCTGGAACTGTCCTGGGATGAGTGCCACGGGGTAAGAACTGACCTTTGTTCGCTCTGTTGGCAAGACTTTGTACTTCCCTTGAGGCACCTGGATGACCTGTGTTTATAGGAAGAGAGACGTGAACGGATTCCATACTAGGAAGTTAAAAACTGTGGCATATATCTCCCCACCCCCCAAAGAGCTACAAGTCAAGTGACTCTGAAAATTGTAACCTAAGGGACAGCTGGGGAACTCCAGGTATTCATAAGATGGTTTTTCCATCATGTGTGACTTGTGCACCACAAGCCATTTCTGAGAACAAGTGGCAGATCTCTGGCTCATAGGTAACAGCAGTGTGACCTGGGTGTCTTAGGAACCTCTTGGAACTCAACCTCCTACCCTATGAAAGGAAGTAGTAGTAGTCAAACCTCATGTGAGTCCTGTGAGAATGGAATGAACTTGGAGTTCACTCACAACCATCTTTGGGAAACATCGTATTAGTCTCCACTCAGCTAAGGATCAACTACAAAGCAAAAGAGACCTCCTCACAAAACAAACCCCTAATATTATCATTATTTCTTTAAACTTCTAGGAAAAAGAGAGCTGGCACCAATTCTCTCTCTCTTTCACATACACACATATATGTGCAAGGGCATGTACATATATGTATGTGTGTATGTATATATATATATATATGCATATATATATATATATATATACACACATATATATGTGTGTTATGTATGTATCAAAACCAAATAAAGGGAATAGAAGGAATGCAGAGAACTGCAATAAGAGGTAGAAACGAAGCCCAGATACTGCTGAATTAAGTCACCCTACATGTGTCTGTAAGTCAAAATAAGCTCTTCTTTCTTCCATGCGTTCCCGGTTTAAGTTGCTGTTGAATTCAGCTGCTTTTTTTGCAGCTTTTTTAATATACTCGGGCACTTTGCTGGCTTCAACTTTTTGAGTATTTTGTTGCTGCATTTGCTGAAACAAAAATATAACAGTTGGAGTCCCATAGCTTTATAAAATGTCAGTCTCATAAACTCCTGGAAAGATTCAAATCACTTCATTACTTACAGAATATTCTTTATAGTGATCTGTAATTCGCTGGCGTTCTTTTTCTTGTAGAATAACAGAATATTCAGCATGTTTGGCTGGATATTCTTTTATCATTAAATCAATCACTTCATCACTACGCAATGCTGTTAAACCTATTTTAGACCCAAAAAAAGAAAAAAAAAGTGAGCAAAACCACATTTCATAATTAATCTCCCTTACAAACAATTCTTTTAAAATATTTTATAAGCCAGGCACCAGTGGCTCACACCTGTAATCCTAGCTACTCAGGAGGCTGAGATTTGAGGATCACAGTTCGAAGCCAGCCTGAGCAAAGACTATTTGAGCACAAAAAGACTCAGCAACAGCACCCAGGCCCTGAGTTCAACCCCAGGACTAGCCAAAAAAAAGTTTCACGATGGCCAAAACAAAATATGTTAATACATCTTAAATTAATAAAAACTTAAGTTCAAATGTAGCCGTGAGCAAAAGAAACTGAGGAACAAGGACTAGGTTCTGAGCACAAGTCCCAGGACCAGCACACACAAAAAAGATTATATTCTAATACAAGCTTCATTCTCCTTTTCATTTTAACAATTATCAAAAATGAAGTAATTTAGCACTTAAGTAGTTAATTTTGTAAAATATTTTATAGGAAAGGAGGTATCTAATATCATGTATAAATAAATGTTGAAAGTCACAATGAAAACATTATTACCTAGAGTGCACTGAGTTTCTGTAATGACATTTAGCTCTCTTAGGTACAGTTTCTCCTTATGAGACAAATCTCGTCGCTCTAAATCTCCAAAGAAGAACAAAACACACTATAAAAAATAGTGAATCATGATGTAGTTTATAAAACCTTTTTAAACACTTAAAAAATGATTTTAAAAAGTGCTATATAAATATTGCAAGTATTACTAAGGGAACTTTATAAACAATCTTATGTTAGCAGAATAAAAGTTAAAACGAAAATAGAATAAAGTAACAAATAAAACTGCTGAAAAAGTTTTATCAGTATTAACCTTTCTTAAATTCAGATATGGCTTGCTGTTAACTCCTGAGTTAAGGAGGCAGGGGTCAAGAACAGTAATAGTGGCTGCAAAGTGATATTTCTTTCCCCTAAAGCTTCTTCCAGGAAAGTCATCCTTTTCTGTCTTTAAATTTATTGCTAAGACATAAAATATATCCAGAGTGGAGAGAGATATAGATGATTGTAGCAAGTTTAGATCAGCAAGCACAAATCTACTATAAATAATTAATAACCAAGAATTTGGAGTCAATGTTCTACAGTTAGAAGCTAGATGTAATCCATTACATAACTCAGTCTTAAGTACCTGGATACTTCCGTTTAAAGGAGGTCACACCCAAATATTCACTGACTTGTTCTTGAAGCATATAGTATTCTCCTGTTTCATCAGGTGGCCATTTGTACTCTATCAAATTTTCTGCTGGATAGTAACTAAAGCTAAGCACAGAAATACATATTATACCTAAATGTGGCTTTTATTAAATTTTAATTATGTTTATTTTTGAGGATATTTTGAAAACTTTTCAGTATTTAAAGGATTATAAAACAGGTGGAAGGTAGAGACATCAAACAAGACATTGCAAACATTTTCTGTACGCTACAAAGAACCAAGGCTCACAACTGCTGGGAACAAATGTATTTTCAGCTTAAAGGTCCAAAGAGAGCCAGTGACACCAGCTCTGAAAGGTGTATTATCAGCAACTTCAGTTTCTTGTCTGCTGCTCAGTGAGTCATGAACAGACCAGAAAGCAAAACTCTAGAAACTTCTTTCTCAATGGACTGAGATGATATATGTGTGTGTATATTTGTATTTATATACATATAAATACTAGTTATATGAGTACACTTCTTTAACTATTTACTCTCTATACACTTCCTGAAACCAGAAGGGAAGGACAGAACTAGTTTTGACACTTCTGGTGCAACATTCAATCACAATCCTGACAAAGAATACATAGTCAAGATCTGGGCCAATTTGACCTGTACCTTAAAAAGTGGAAAGTGGGACTGGGAATGTGGCTTAGTACTAGAGTGCTTGCCTGGCATGCATGAAGCCCTGAGTTTGATTCCTCAATACCCCACAAACAGAAAAGGCTGGAAGTGGCACTATAGCTCAGTGGTAGAGCACTAGCCTTGAGCAAAAAGCAGCTCAGGGACAGTGCCCAGGCCCTGAGTTCAAGCCCCGGGACTGGAAGAGGAAGGGTGACAAAACAGGGAGTGACAAAAGAAAACAAGTAGATGAAGTGCTTGAAAGAGCACTGTCAGTAGCGAAAAGGCCATCGACGGGCTGGGGGAAAATGTTTATAAATCATGCATCTCATAAGGAAATAATATATATAGAACTCATAACAAAATGAAGTAAAAAATAAGCAAATAATTAGAAAAGCCATTTCTCCAAAGATACAAGTGGCCTTATGAAAAACCTGACTCATGCCACGAGGCATTACAGAAGTGCACATCAAAAGCATAGTAAGACCACTCGGGCCATTATTACAACATTCTCAAAAGTTAACTTGCAACTTTTTGAGCATAGCTGGTAGGAATGTAAAATGACATAGATGTTGTGGAAAAATTTAGGAGTTCCTCCAAAAACTAAATCCCAGCTATTTAAAAAGTAGGAACAAAGTCAAAGGCCAGCCCAGGGCAAAAGCAAAATGACCCTCTCTGGTAAAAAACAAACAAAAAACCACCCAACCCATAAATTAAAGTACTAGGAACATGGCTCAAGCAGTAGAGGACCCTGCCTAGCAAACACTGTCCCCTCAGTATCCCAGGGGACAAAACAAACAAAGAATTAGTGTATAATTCTATTTCTAAACCACACCCCTAGTCTGCAAGTGCTCACTGAAACATTATTCACCCAGCCAAAAGGTGAAAACATTCCAAATACATATCAACACATGTACAGACAGGAACAGACAAACAAAATGTGGTTTACAAATACAATCAAACAGTTTTCAGGTTTAGGAAGGAAAATTCTAGCATATGCTCCAACATGGATAAACCAGATTTTAAAAGGGCAAGTATCATGGATCTTCAGTTCCAGGAGATTATGAGACTTAGAAATGCTTTCATGGAGTTTAAAGTAGCATTAAAGCTGTAGAAGTCAATGGGATAATGGTGACACCTGTGCTTATAAATTAATATAAATTAACTCTGTGAATAGGAATGAAGGCCAATTTTTAAAAAGAATGAAGATGGAAAATTTTAAATACTTATTTTATTAGACTGTTTAAGCAGTACTCAACAGCAAGATCAACTTGGGTGTCACATTATAAAATGGGATGTTTACAACTTTTAGTGATTGCTTTTGCCAGGCCAGAGAGAAGAAAAGAGGAAGGAGAGAATGCAGAAGAGAAAGACAGATCACAAACATATTACTAGGCAGTAAAATAACAATACCCAAGATCTTGACTTGAAGTTTCACAACTCCTAGAGCTGTCTCCTGAGCCCATCCGCCTTCTCTTGGAAGGCTGAGTCCCATCGTTTGAATTCTCTTCATTATCATCCTATGCATTTAAAAGATTCAAAAATGGCATGGTTAGAGAAGTGAGAATAAACACCAAAGAAATGAGTTCGTGCCCCCAAGTTTTCCAGAAGTCCCCACGAAGGGCAGCGGGGCTGTAACCCTGGAACTGGCCGGGGCGGCGGCTCCTTCTCCGAGGGGCTCCGGCCGCACCTCCCGAGCCGGCGGAGGCGGCTTTGCCCTCGGGTCGGCGGGTCGTTCGTTAGGAGCCCACGGGGCGAGGGTGCTCGAGCGGACGCCATCTGCGAGGTCCGCTGGACTCGGGGTGGAGCTCGGGCCGGACGGACCCCTCCAGACGGCCACGCGGAGGGGGCTGAGCCGCGGCCCGGCGCCGCACAGGCTTAGAGCGCTTGTGTTCACAGCCAGGGCGGCGGGGCCGGGTCTGCCGTCGGGGGAGGGGGGGCGGGGTCTGCCGTCGGGGCCGAGGGGGGGGAAGCGGGGGTCTGCCGTCGGGGCCGAGGGGGGGGAAGCGGGGGTCTGCCGTCGGGGGCGGTCTACCATCAGGGGCTGTGGTCTGCGGTTGGGGGCGGGGGTCTGCCGTCGGGGGCCGGGGTCTGCCGTCGGGGGCGGGGATCTGCCGTCGGGGGCGGGGGTCTGCCGTCGGGGGCCGGGGTCTGCCGTCGGGGGCGGGGATCTGCCGTCGGGGGCGGGGGTCTGCCGTCGGGGGCCGGGGTCTGCGGTCAGGGGCGGTTCTGCTGTCCGAGGGGGGAGGGGAACGGGTCTGCCCTCGGGGCTGGCCTGCCCTCGGTGTTGTTCAGTCCCACGCCAGGCACCTGCGCGTCCCTCCGGCCAAGGATCGAGACGCTCTAGCTTGGTCCGACACACGGGCTCGGACGGACACTCGGGGACACGGACACTCGGGGACACGGACACTCGGGGACACGGACACTGGGACAGACGGACGGATACTCGGGAACACGGACACTCGGACGGACGAACGGACACTCGGGAACACGGACACTCGGGGACACGGACACTCGGACGGACGGACACTCGGGTGCACGGACACTCGGACGGACGGACACTCGGATGGACGGACAGACACGGGAACACGGACACTCGGACGGACGGACACTCGGACGGACACTAGGGGACACGGACACTCGGACGGACGGACGGACACTAGGGGACACGGACACTAGGGGACACGGACACTCGGACGGACGGACACTCGGACGGACGGACGGACACTAGGGGACACGGACACTCGGACGGACGGACACACAGCTCTCAGCAGGAGGCGGCCGCACCGCACACGCTCCAGGGTGGGGTTGGCCGCCCCCTCCGCGGCGCCGCGCCCCGGCCCCGCACCGCTCGGCGACCCCTCCGGCGAGGCCGCGGGGGTCCGGCCGGCCGGGGCGCGGGCCCGCACCGCCACCCCCCCACGCCTACCCGGCCGGCGCCCGCGGCGGGGCCTCCGCGGGGCTCGGGGCCGGGCCCGCCGGGCCGCGTCCGCCCCCGCCCTCGCACGCACTTCCGTCGGCGCCCGGCCTCCGCCCGCGGGCCGCCACACTTGTGGCTCGCCGCCCCGCCCGGCCCCGCTCACCTTCGGGGACTGCGCTCCGGGGGTGGCCGGGTCGCTGTCGCACGGCCGCGGGGACAGCGCCGCCCCGGGCCCGGCCGCCGCCATCAGCCCCAGCGCCCCGCGTCGTCGTCGCCGCCGCCGCCGCCTCCTGGTCCCGGCCGCCGCCGCCGCCGCCGCCCCCGCCGCCCCCGCCGCCGCCGCCGCCGCGCGGGCCGCCCGGCGCCCCGGCCCCGCCCCCTCCGCCCGCCCGCCCGGGGGCCGGCCCCTGCCGCCGCGCGCCCCGCGGCCGGCCAGCGCCACCGCCATGCCGCCCGCGCCCGCACGCCGCCCGCCGCCGCCGCCTCCGGCCCTCGGCCGCCCGCGCCGCGCCCCGCGCCCCGCCGCTCCCACGCAGCCCGGGCGCGCCGCTCCTCCCGCCGCGCCGCCGCCTCAGCCCCGCCCCGCGCCGAGCGCGCTCGCCGCCGCCGCCGCCGCCGCCTCCGCCGCCCCTCGCCCGCGCCCCCGGCCCGCGCGTCAGCCTCCGCGCCGCCCGCCGGCCCCGCCCCGCCGGCCCCGGGGACCCCGCCGAGCCCCGCCCCCCCGCCGCCCGCTCCCCAGCTCGGGGGTCGCAGACCCTCCCGGCATCCGGGCCCCGGCCCCGCCCCGGCCCCGCCCTCAGCCCGGGCGCTCATTGCCTCCGGATCCTTGCCCCGGCCCCGCCCCCGCCCCGCCCTCAGCCCGGGCGCTCATTGCCTCCGGATCCTTGCCCCGCCCCCACCCCGGCCCCGCCCTCAGCCCGGGCGCTCATTGCCTCCGGATCCTTGCCCCGCCCCCGCCCCGCCCTCTGCCCGGGCGCTCATTGCCTCCGGATCCTTGCCCCGCCCCCACCCCGGCCCCGCCCTCAGCCCGGGCGCTCATTGCCTCCGGATCCTTGCCCCGGCCCCGCCCCGTCCCCGCCCTCAGCCCGGGCGCTCATTGCCTCCGGATCCTTGCCCCGCCCCCACCCCGGCCCCGCCCTCAGCCCCGCCCTCAGCCCGGGCGCTCATTGCCTCCGGATCCTTGCCCCGCCCCCGCCCCGGCCCCGCCCTCAGCCCGGGCGCTCATTGCCTCCGGATCCTTGCCCCGCCCCCACCCCGGCCCCGCCCTCAGCCCCGCCCTCAGCCCGGGCGCTCATTGCCTCCGGATCCTTGCCCCGCCCCCGCCCCGGCCCCGCCCTCAGCCCGGGCGCTCATTGCCTCCGGATCCTTGCCCCGCCCCCACCCCGGCCCCGCCCTCAGCCCCGCCCTCAGCCCGGGCGCTCATTGCCTCCGGATCCTTGCCCCGCCCCCACCCCGGCCCCGCCCTCAGCCCGGGCGCTCATTGCCTCCGGATCCTTGCCCCGCCCCCGCCCCGGCCCCGCCCTCAGCCCGGGCGCTCATTGCCTCCGGATCCTTGCCCCGCCCCCGCCCCGCCCTCAGCCCGGGCGCTCATTGCCTCCGGATCCTTGCCCCGCCCCCGCGCCAGGCCCCGCCCTCAGCCCGGGCGCTCATTGCCTCCGGATCCTTGCCCCGCCCCCGCCCCGCCCTCAGCCCGGGCGCTCATTGCCTCCGGATCCTTGCCCCGCCCCCGCGCCAGGCCCCGCCCTCAGCCCGGGCGCTCATTGCCCCGCCCCCGCGCCAGGCCCCGCCCTCAGCTGGGCCCTCCCAGCCCCACTCGGGCTTCCGGGCCCGCCCCGGAGCCCTTGGGGTCGCCGGCGCCTTTGTTCCTGCGGCGCCTGCGGGTTCGGATGGAGGCTGCCGCAGCCCCGCCGCCTGAGGGCGCGCCCACGAGCCTCAGCGTCAGGGCCCCGCGCCGCCCCCGCCGTCCTCCACCCGGGCCCGCGTGCGGGCCGCGCACGGAGCGGAGGCGGGCCTGCGGGCGGACGCAGGCACCTGCGCGTGGACTGCAGCGGAGGGAGACGCTCCCGAGCCCGGCGAAGGGCCGGCTGGCGGGAGCTGGCCTAGCAGGCGCCAAGCTCGGGCACGGGGAGCGGGGGAGCGGGGCGGGCCGGGGCGCGTCCGCCTCGCCCGCAGATCACAAGGCCCGACAGCCCGTCAGGTGCTTTATTGGTGAAAGTTGGGACGTGCACGCAGCTATTCACAGTAAAGAGCGAACACCAACGCCAGGGCCACGTACGTTTCCGTTTCGTGTTTAGCTTGTACCCAGCTGTCCCAGGCAACATCCCAGATCCACCTGCTGGCAATCTGCGAGAACAAGGGTTCAAAGGCGGCTTTAAATTCAACACGCGAGCAAGACATCTTACACGTCATCTACGTGCCTTTGTCAAATAAGTACGTCTCTCTCTCAGAAAGGCGCAAGTAGGAATTAACTGCTGGGTCGCCTCGTTTGCTGGGGGCTGTTGGCAAGCACATTCTGTTTCCTCAGCAAGTCTGGGCCTTGTAACGGGGTCTACAGAACTACTCTAATGTACGACAGATCTAAGGAATTCTTTAGCCAAAAGTTAATCAGGCCCTGGTCTTGTAGAGGTGGCATTCACTGTGCAAACAGTGCGACTCCTTTGCCTGCAGAGCCACGCAGGATCTAAATACAGCTCTGCTGGTCTGTGGTGGATCTAAAACGGTCACACATTCTTTATGGCGGCTTCTCACCCCTGGAACTTGAGTTGGCTTTATAGCTCGCTCAGACCCACAGAACATGAATGTGCAACTTTCAAGCGAAGCCATCGAGGGTCTTGCAACATCTGTTGTCTTTCATGGAACATTGTTAAGACCCCCACACATAAGGAAATCCACTTAATCCAAGATGGTGCACTTGCAGGAAAAACACTAACACATGCCCCAGCTAGCAGCAAGATCTACTGTCAGAGCTGGGAAGGGCCTTGACCTCTAGGCCCACCTAAATCATAAGATCCCCTTAGCACACCAGGGAGACCAACAGAGAGTATGGAGCCAATCCAGGCTGTGTGTGCAGATCTCCCAGTAGTAAGTAGAAATGGCTGTTAATTTAAGCTCCTAGTCTTGTTGGTTATCACATACCCCACTCCCATGGCATTCATACTTGCAGCTTCACTAGCTGAGAGTAGCAACCATACCTGTTATTAACCAAATACACCTAGTTCATCCCTGCCTTCAGGCTTTGTGTGCCATCTGGACACCAGCCCTTCCCTTCTGTGGGCATTCCCAAGCAGTTACTCTGACACGGTTCTCTCCCTCTGAGTTCCTCCCTAGAGCACTTAGTCATCATCTAGAACTTTCCTGTAGTAAATATGTATCTATGTATGTGGAGGAGATGGGGCAGAACTTTTCTGTGGCGGCCAAGATGGCCTGTGTTGCTGAGTTTTGTGTGTCAGCACCCCATGCCTTCTCAAGTCCCCTTCCTTGGCTTAAGTATTTGGGCCTCTCTCCATGAAGTCCTCAGAATACTAAAAACATTTTAGTACTACCTTTTATTCACCATCAACTCCCTAGCTACTTACATGGCCTTAGTAGTCTCTCTCTCTCTCTAATAGTAATCATCTTTATTTGTACATATAACATTTATTAAGTATAATTCTTTTATTTGCTGGCCGGGGTTTGAACTCAGGGCTTGGGTGTTGTCTCTGATCTCTTTTGCTGAAGGCTAGAGCTCTACAACTTGACTCTACTTCCAGTTTTTTAGTGGTTAATTGGAGATAAGGGTCTCATAGACTTTCCTGCCTGTGCTTCCCTTGAACCTTTTCCTCAGATCTCAGCCTCCTGTGTTGATACAGGTGGGAGCCACCAGTGCCCCGCTAGTACACTCTTTATTATGATAACATTCAATTTTAATCATCTTCAGTGTTGGTTGAAGGCTCTCAGGAGCACCCGTTTAAGGTTCTAATACATAAAATCTAGTCATCACAACACCTATAGGAAGATGTTTACCATCCTCACCTTGCTGATGAAAAACTCATGCCCCAGCCACAGCCCATGTGTCTCCTCACACCCTACCTGGGTTCCCACCAATGACCATCTCATTTCCTTCCCTTAAATTCTAAACCTGGCTCTTTTATTTCCCTGACTAAACACTTCTTGACACTTATGGTTCATGTCTTATAATTCTTTGTAGTCTCTTCAGTACCGAACATACATTTGTGCCCAATAAATTTACTAATTAATTAAATATAATATTAAAACTGACATGATTAAGAAACAGGTTAACTATGAAATTTAATGCATTATTATTAAAGTGCTATTTCTAGGATAGTATTTTTCAGAATTAGAACATCTTTAGTAAAATAATCCTGGCACTGAGAGGCTCTTCTAATCTTCATGTGCTTTGGAGTCATCTTCATAACCTCAGATCACTATGGAGGACATACCATGCAGTTCTAACCAACAAGACAGTGGGCAAGCAGGATACTTACATTTATTGCTTGACCAGTCTTCTGAATAAATAACACTTTTATAATGAACTTATAACGGTGAAATCCAAACTCTTTGACTGCTAACAACATTTGGTCTGCCAGTTCAAGTGACAAATGTGAGAAGGCCTTATCATCATACCTGACATCTTTAAGAGTTTCCTTGAAAAAAATTAAGAAAGTATTTAGATTATCAAGTCAACTATTTTCAGTATAAAAGAAATATACATTCTTGGAAAATAGCACTAAATATGTGTATCGCGTTTTAATAACAAATTTGAAACTATTGGTTTTTAAAAATATATTCAACTGCCTTGTTATCTACAGTTGGGCTGTAAGTTTGTTTTTTAGATTACTCTGCCAAACAGTTACAGAGACACAAGGCAGCTTTTTTAAGGCTTTTCTGGAAATATGTGGTAAAGAAAATTTTGTATTTCTATATTTGATAAATTGAGATCTGGGTTTTCCTAAAGCAGGCATTATTGGGACCCATCAGCCTTACATCATTGTGTCTACTTCAGCCCCTTTAATTAAAGCCTTCTTTCTTACCCTCTATGGTCTCTTACTCCATTGAAGTGTGCAAAGAATATTCATTAATGAACTAATGTACAGCTTAGAGAAATAGATGTGTCTCACAGGTCATAATGCACGATTCTTCCTACATGTGTATCATCTTATGTGTAAATATAAATTCATCACAAGGAAACTCCTTTGCACAACTAACATTTGCTAATAAACATGGGGGGTGGGGAGCCACTGCTGTCTGGCCTGTGCAGAAGACATGGATCTTGGAGAATGTCTGTAAGCTTAACAAATAACTCTAAGTGCAGCTGCTGGACCCTGTGATTTCCCAGCTGGAGAAAATCATCCTCTTCTGTGCCTGCCATGCAGCCACTGGCCGACAGCTGCCACTTCCTCAGACAAGTCTGTAAAATCCACCAAAATCAGTTTGCTTCCAGCTGGCAAAGCACCAATACACTCTGTCCCGTCTTAGGAGTGTGTCAGCCATCAGCCCATCAGAATTCACAAAGATTTTGTCTTCCCCTCAGGAATGTGAGTTATCACACTGGTACACTACACTGAACACATCATGTACCAAGATGGCTGCGGCAGGCCCAGATTTCTGCAAGCTGCTCTGGCTCTTAGGCAATAGGATCCGGAAGGTCTATCAGTGCTTGAAGTGTAAGTGGTGAGTAGAGATGCTATTTGGAGTCTTTGGAAAGCCTTTGGCGATCTGGAAAGAGCCTTTGCCATCATCTGCAGATGTTTAACTGTTCTACTTTAGAGAAATAGCTTTGACTGAATGCTTGCCCAGAGGCCACCAAATCACCATGCATCCTGCCCATCACCAACTGGGTATGACATGACACACTAGAAAACCGCTGCTCTAAAGACTAGATTTCTTCTTATATGAATGTGTGTACAAACACCCATGTGTGAAGGTATTTTTTCTTCTCTATCATTATTTCCTTATCATGTAGTATGAAATACTTTTATCAGTACTACCACTAATTCTACACCCTACTGTTTATGTTACAGAATATAAAGGAATACCCATCACTCTAAAACGCCACCAGTTCTTTTGGGAAAGAGATTTGTACATTTCCAGTGGTTAGCATGTGTTGTCTTTATTTTGGCATAGTTTTGTGTGTGAGTGTATGTGTGCGTATGCTAGTCCTGGGGCTTGAACTCAGGACCTAGGCACTGTCCCTGAGCTTTTATGCTTATGCTTTACTACTTGAGCCACAGCTCCATTTCTGGCTTTTTGGTAGTTAATTGGAGATAAGAGTCTTATGGACTTTCCTGCCTCTGCTGTCTTCAAACCTGTTGAGTAGCTAGGATTGCAGGTATAGGCCACCAGCACCCTGCAGACGTGTTTGTTTTTTGTCATTTGTAGGGCTTCAACTCAGCCTGGGCACTGTCGCTCAGCTCTTCAGCACAAGGTTAGTGCTCTAGCACTTAAGCCACTGTGCCACTTCCGGTTTTCTGGTGGTTAATTGTAGGTAATAGAGCCTCACAGACTTTCCTGCCCAGGCTGGCTTTGAACAAAGATCCTAGATCTCAGCCTCCTGAGTAGCTAGGATTACAGGCATGAGCCACTGGCACCCAGCTTGACATGTTGTTGTAAGAGATTAGTGT
Source organism: Dipodomys merriami (assembly GCF_024711535.1). NCBI lineage: Eukaryota > Metazoa > Chordata > Mammalia > Rodentia > Heteromyidae > Dipodomys > Dipodomys merriami. The sequence goes on along the minus strand of NW_027206401.1, from coordinate 529,257 downwards.
GTATATCCATATGACAAGGAGCGGGCCTTTCCATAATTAATTATGTGTCCTCTTCAGATATGCTGCAATACCTAGAAAAAGATTATGCATGGTTGTGTCTGTGACGGTGTTTACGGAAGAGTCTAACTGTGTAAAGGTCGCTCTCAAGGTGAGTAGGCTTCCTGTATCAGTCCATAGTGACTAGGACATCAAGTGTGGGAAGTATACATTTTCTCTTTAAGCTGGGACACCTATCTTCTCCTGCACTTAGTGCTGGAGTTTCTTAGGTCTACAGTCTGGGGCAAACACTCACCCTATCAGCTCCTTAGGTTCTCAGGACTTTCAATTCAGACTAAATTCACCATTAGCTTTTCTAGGTCTCCAGCTTGCACAGATTGTCGCGTACTGTAGGACCATTTGAGCTCTACAGTTATATGAGCTAATTCCTATGATTTTGCCATATATAAGATATGCCTACTATATTAACATATAACACTTATAGATATGTATATATATATATATATATATATATGGCATACATGTATACACACATACCACACACACACAAATCACTCATCTTCACTGGCTCTAATCTGGCAGTGCTACCAACCCAGCCCCCAACCTACCGTTAGTATCTGTTGGATTTTAATTTCGACTGAATGAGCTTGGAATTTCTTCATTGGCTCCATTCTATATGAATTAGAAAACTTTAACTTTGCCAGGGCACTCTTCCATTCTTTACCTATGTCAGCAATGGAGTCATCAAATGGAGGCTCCACATACTGAACATCGTGAAAAGAGTCTCTCAGCCTTTCTCTCAAGATCTGTGCATACTGAAGGAGAAAGGTTACAAAATAAAACTGTCTTAAGAATCCTGATACAGTAGATGCAGAACTGACACAAAAGTTGTAAATCTGTTATAACAGATTTTTTTTTTTTTTGGGTCCGGTCATGGGGCCTGAACTCTGGGCCTGGGCACTTAGTCACCAAAACCCCAGATTTATTCCTAAAGATCAATTTGGTAAAAGAAGAAAAAAAAAGCGGTCTTTTGAGATACACACATACATAAATATAAAAACCAGCATGAGCTAGGTGCTGGTAGTTCACACCTAGGGTAGGCAGAGATCAGAGGATCAAGTTTTGAAGCCAGCCTGGGCAGAAAATTCCACAAGACTCATCTCCAATTAACTACCCCAAAAAAAGTCTGAAGTAGAGTTGTGGCCCAGGCCCTGAGTTCAAGCCCTAGGACTGGCACACACAAACCGTGTGGACATACTTTAAATATCCACACAACATCCAAAAGAACTAGAGAAAAGAACTGTCTCCAGAGTGGCAATGACGTGGCCAGGGGATAGAGATGTAAAGACAAACTTTCATGGCCCCTAACTTAAGGTTATGAAACATATCAAAAATGTATCCTGTTATTGTCTTTCAAATCATTTATTTAACATTTAAACATTTATCTTTAAATCAGTACTAGAATTATTTCAGCAACAAATTCATAAGTGTAAAAGTTGAGAAGATAACAAAAACATTCGTTATATACATCAGCCCGTGCTTTGAAAATGTAATGAGTGTTTGGCATCCAACATGCATAAAGGACTGCTGAGTTAGAGCCCAGTATTTTCCAGATTAATTTAAAGTCTTGTTCTGAATAGTAGAGGACAGACTTTCAGTCTTTCACCATTAGATATTGTTTGCTGTGCCACTTACATATATGGGTTTTATGTTGTGGTAGTTTCTTTTTTTTTTGGGGTCCGGTCCTGGGGCCTGAACTCTGGGCCTGGGCGCTATCCCTCAGCTCTTCAGCTCAAGGCTAGCACTCTACCACTTGAGCCACAGTTCCACTTCCGGCTTTTTTTTTTGCTTATGTGGTGCTGAGGAATCGAACCCAGGGCCTCAGGCATGCAAGGCAAGCGCTCTAACACTGAGCCACCTTCCCAGCCCTAAATTGCAACTTTTTTTTTTTTGTCGGTCTTGGGCTTGAACTCTGGGACTGGGCACTGTCCCTAAGCTCTTCAGCTCAAAGCAAGCACTTTACCACTTGAGCCACAGGCCACTCCCGGGTTTTTTTTGAGTGGTTTATTGGAGATAAGAGTCTCATGGTCTTTCCTGCCCGGGCTGGCTTTGAACCATGATCCTCAGACCTCAGCCTCCTCAGTAGCTAGGACTGCAGGCGTGAGCCACCGATGCCCAGCTACAACTATTTTTTTAGGGGGGGGTCCGGTCATGGAGCCTGAACTCTGGGCCTGGGCGCTGTCCCTCAGCTCTTCAGATCAAGGCTAGCACTCTACAACTTGAGCCACAGCGCCACTTCCGGCTTTTTTCTTTTTGCTTATGTGGTGCTGAGGAATCGAACCCAGGGCCTGGTGCATGCAAGGCAAACGCTCTACCACTGAGCCACCTTCCCAGCCCTGTGGTAGTTTCTATTCCTGGTTTACTGATCATTTTGATTATGGAATGATGAATTCTGTCAAGGACTTTTTCTTCATCAATAGAGGCGATTTTGTCTCTAGTGTGTTACATTGATTTGAATCCTTTCATTCCAGGAACAGTATCACTTGGTCATGATGTATTTCTTGGTGCCAGTATTGGGGCTTTAACTCAAGGCCTTTCCTTCATGCTTTTTCAATTAAGGAGGGTGCTTTACCACTTGAACCATGTCTCCACTTCTGGTTTTGCTAATTAAATGGAAGTATGCATCTCAAGATATTTTTCTGCCCTGGTTGGCTTTGAATCACAATCCTCAGATCTCAGCCTCCTAAACAATTTAAGATTATAGATGGGAAGCTGGGCACCTGTGACTTATGCCTGTAATCCTACTCAGGAGGCTGAGATCTGAGGATCACCGTCCAAAGCCAGAAAACTGGAAGTGGCACTGTGGCTCAAGTGGGAGAGCGCTAGCCTTGAGCTGAAGAGCTGAGGGACAGCACCCAGGCCCAGAGTTTAAGCCCCATAACTGACAAAAAAAAAAAAAAGATTACAGATATGAGTGGCTGACCCCTGGCTTAGTCCTTTGAATATAATACTGAATGCTAGCATTAGGTTAAGAAATTTTGTGGTAATATCCATAAGGCTTATTGGCTACAACTTTCAATGGTGTCAGTGTCTGGCCTTGGTATCAAGGTAATGCTAACCTGCCTGTCTCTATCTTCAGAAAAAAAGAATATACAGTTGGCAATTCTTCCTTCAATTTTTGGCAGATTTACTAGTGAACCATTTGTAGCAGATGCTCCCTGCATTGGATTTAATTATGGGTGTCCCTCTTTATTCCTGATAACTCACTTTGCTCTGATGCCGGCTTTGCTCTAAGATGCCGGCTTTGTCTGAAATTTAACATGGTATGTCTTTCTTCATCCATGTACTTCGAAGCATTTTCATTTAAAAAGTAGATTAATCATAGAGAACAGTTGTCTTAATTTTCAACACATTTTAGTGGTATTCTGGATTAAACACAGGGTGAGACATGTACTTAGCTAGGGAAACACTCTATTTTGTTCTGAAGACTGTATCTGCACCATTCTCGATGTATATATGTCTCTTGATGTTGTATACTCAAGATTAGGAACAAGTTTTAAATATCACCAGCTTTTTAATATCTATTAATACAAGCTGATTTGAACTATTTAATCTACTGATGTGGAAATTCCTGTTGCTGAGCGGCTTATTGGCCTAGAATCAACTACGATTACCACTCATGGCATGCTTCTCTAGTGCTAGTAATGTTTGAAATCTTCAAATCTATATGCACAAGTGTTCAATTTTTAGTAATCTACTTAGTTTTGTGATCTGTGGTTGAAAGCAACAGAGACTATTGCTAAGCAAAACTATTATTGGAATGACAGCTCTCAAAAAAAGCCGACACTCCATTCTCAGAAAAACGGGGCACTTCAGCATGCCACACCCAACTTCAATAAAGTTCAACCATCTCAATGTACACTTCATCACATTAAGCCTAATTTAGATTTCAACTTCCTACAAAATTAACGGACAATCCCACCAAAAGTCTATTCAGTGAATGAGTCATTTTAAAAAATAAAATTAATTCGTCCCAGTTAGGTAGTCGGTGAAGGACATTAGAATCAAGAAGTCTGTATTAGTTACACGTCTTTGTTTTGAGATTCTTACTTTGCAATGTTTTGAAATGTTTTACTTGTTTTCATCCTATCAGTGCTGGGTTCCATGGAGTAAGTGCGGCTACAGGTAGCCCCTGCCTAGGACGGGGCCTGGCACAGCTCTACACTAGCTCGGGGCACGCTGTGGTTACTCCCAGGGTTGGTGAAGCGCGGTGCTGGCTGCACGCCGGCTTTCCCGGCGTGGTTCCACAGGGAGACGCCGGCGCTCCCCGGCGGGCGTCCGCGCAGCCGGCACGGGGCTCTCGAGCTTCTGGTCCACAGGCTGCCGCCGGCCGCGGGCGGTGAGGGCGACGCGCCACCGGTGCCACCCCACCCCCACCCGCGCGTGGCGGCCCCGCGTGCGCGCGTGCGCCCGTGTCTGCGGGCGGGCGGGCGTGCGCGCGTGCGCGGTGCACCGGGCGCGCCGGGGGGGGGGGGGGTTGCGGCGCGACACGGCCGCCCCCGGCGGAGAGGGCCGCGCCGTGTCCTCGGGGGTCGGCCGGCGAGGAGGGAGCCCCCGGGCCCGCCGGGCGCCGGTCAACGCCGGCGCGCGCTCGCTGCGCGGCCCCGCGGCTCACTCACTGACTCCTTCTCGAACATGCTAGGCCTCCTGTCTTTTCTAGACGTCCCCGGAGACTGCTGGGCCGCCGGGCTCACGGCGGGCTTCGTCGCTCGCGGCCGCTTATCCATCTTGCACCGCCAGCCGCCAGCCGGGCCCCGCACGTCCGCTCCGCGTCGGCCGCCAAACGCCCAGGACGCCTCAGGCCGCCCCGCGCCTGCGCCGCGCGACCGGAAGTGGCGCCTCCCTCCGGGGCTCGCGGCGCGGCGAGCGCGGGGCTGCGTCATCCGCGAGCGCGGGGCTGCGTCATCCGCGAGCGCGCCGGTCTGAGCCGGGAGCCCGGAGCCCGGAGCCCGGGAGCAGGGGCGGGGCTCGATTGGCCGCGCTCCCGCTTCCTTCCGGCGTCTTGGAGCCGGAGCTTCCGGGGTCCTGCGCGCCGGCGCCTGACAGGGCTGGGAGACTGCGCGGCGCCACGGCCGACCGGCGCTGGGCGAGCCTGGGCGGCCCCGAGGTCCGCGCTGCCCTCCGGGCGCTGGCGGGGCCGGCGGACGTCCTCCGCGCGGGGAGGCGGGTGTTGGGAGGAGCGGGCCCCGAGGCGGGGCCGCGGGCACCGGCGCCCCTAAGCCCCCGTGTCGGGGTCACCGGAGTCCCCGAGGAGAGGCGGAGGAACGCACACGCCTGCGGAAGCGGAAGCCCCCGCGCGGCCGCCGTCCGGGGCCGGTCACCCGCCCTCCCCGCCACTTAGACGGTTCGCTTGTGTCCCCCCTCCAGATGCTGAGAGCGGACGCCGTCACCACGTGCCTTTCTCCCTCCGTGCGCGACCTGGTTTGTGAAGTGGGGTCCGAAGTCGGAGGAAATTGCGCTATCGACGCCATCGTCACGCCCAGGGGCGAGGTGCTCTGGGACGCGGTGACGGGCTGCGTGAGCTGTGCGGAGCCAGGTCTGTACTGTTGAGCACCCCCGATTTCACTCAGCACGGTCACCTGAGAGGTCCTGAACTGTAGCAGCCCTTTTCTAGCCATTGCTTTGTATGACAGGATGCGATAACAGTATTTTCTATCTTCTTTTCTTTTTCTTTTTCTGTCGGTCGTGGGGCCTGAACTCTGGGCCTGGGCGCTGTCCCTCAGCTCTTCAGCTCAAGGCTAGTGCTCTACCACTTGAGCCACAGCGCCACTTCCAGCTTTTTCTGCTTATGTGGTGCTGAGGAATCGAACTCAGGGCCTCATGCATGCAAGGCAAGCGCTCTACCACTGAGCCACCTTCCCAGCCTAGGTTTTTATTATTGACTATGTGGATACCCCAAACTTAATTAAAACAGAAAAAATCCATATTATGCTAATGATTTTTAGGGTGTAATAATTCATTGTCATCAGACATCTCACAATCTAAAATGTTAAAAATAGCCAAGGTGCAATATACTCAGTAATCGGTATACTTTGAGGAGTTATGTTCCGAGATTCCCCAGTATTGATAATACTGCAGCCTACACTGTGGTTCTCTTTATACTTCCTGTGTGCTGCACAGCCCCAGAGCTGATGTGTCTTACGCTCCCTGTGTGCTGCTGCACAGCCCCAGAGCTGATGTGTCTTATGCTCCCTGTGTGCTGCTGATGCGTCTTATAGTTTATGCCCTGGTGACTCCTGGGAATCACTGTCTTGCACTTTAGGGGCATCACTAAGTAAAGTAAGTGTTACTTAGCCCCAGGCATTTTGATACTGTGACAGTTTAGTAAGTGAAATAGCTTAAGTGACTAAAGGCCAGGCAGTGTGTATGCTCTGGATACAAGGGGTGACAGACACATCACCTTAGATAAGACAGTATGGTAAATAAAGGAGATTTCAGGGGTGACACATCACCTTAGATAAGACTGTGGTAAATAAAGGAGATTTCAGAACAGCACCCCATTTAAAACATGAATTGTTGCTGGGCACCAGGGGCTCACTCCTGTAATCCTAGCTACCTAGGAGACTGAGATCTGAGGATAGCAGTTCAAAGCCAGCCCTGGCAGGAAAGTCTGGGACACTATCTCCAATAAAGCACCAGAAAAGCAGAAGTGACATTGTGGTTCAAAGTACTTGAGTGCTAGCCTTGAGCAAAACAGCACCCAGGTTTTGAGTTCAAGCCTCATGACTGACAAAAAAAAATGTGAATTTATTTCTGGAATTTTCCATTTAATATTACAATACTGCAGTTGACCATAGGTAACAAACTACAGATAAATGTGGATCTGATGTACATAGTTTGAGCCTGCATTCACGTAAACTTGTGTAAAGATAATGACATCAAATACAGTTTCTCCTGCTTGAACCTTTTTTTTAATTTTAATTTTAATTTTTTTTTTTGGTCAGTCATAAGGCTTGAACTCTGAGCCTGGGTGCTGTCCCTCAGCTCTTCAGCTCAAGACTAGTACTCTACCACTTGAGTCACAGTGCCACTTCGGACTTTTTCTGCTTATGTGGTGCTGAGGAATCGAACCCAGGGCCTCATTCATGCAAGGCAAGCACTCTACCACTGAGCCACCTTCCCAGCCCTGAACCTTTCTATTTTACACTCTACTGACAGTATGTCTTTTTTTTTTTTTTGTAAACCAGCAGGCATCATGTGAGTTATTTCTAATGATACATTACTACTCAATTATAAGCTAATTATTGGTTTTCTGGAAACTGTAACTCGATTTTATGATTCAGACATTGTTTTCTCCTATAATACAGAACTGTGGTAGTGAAACTTGCCTTCTCGTCCTGTAGGGCAAGATCTTGATTACTGGGGAAGTGTGCGGCTGCTGGGCCCTGTGTGTGAGGCTGTCCATCTACATTTCTTAACCCTGACCAAAGAGCAGTTTGAAATTCAATATGTACCATGGTTCCAGTGGACACATTTTCCAGAGGTTTGGCTTCTGAACAGTTGTAGAAGAACTTTGCAATTACTGTTAGGTGCCCTTGTTATTTGTCAGTTTTAAAGACACCATCCCTGGGCCATCCAACTGTGAAGAAGTGTTGAGGGTTTCAAGACAAATCTGAGTTATATAGGGCTCCAGAGCCCCTGCTAAGAAACCCTTCCCTTTTGGTTCTCATAGAATTGAGAGTTGGTGAGGTTGTACTTGATAAAGAGGTGCTCATCCTGGGCAAAAACAAAACAAAAAGACAAAAGGAACAGTGAAGTGTTCTTAAGAAACCACAGGGAGGGTACTTAATCTCTTAGTGATTTGTAGAAAGGGTGGTTAATTCTTGGTCCAGCCCAAAACTCTGTTTTGTCTGCTATTTTTCTCCATTTCATTTAATGAGTTAAATGACAATAATCCCGTATCAGTAACAAGTCTTTTCCTAAAATGGATTGAACTTCCTAATTTAGAGTGGAAGAATTGTTTTCTATTTGTACTATCTCTTTTAAGAGACTATGTGAACTGTTTTAGCTGTTTTGAGGGAATAAGATAAATAACAATGGGAAACAGTGTAGGTAAAAATACTTTTCAATTCACGGTTATTTTAGATTTGTTACATTCAGTGGACATTTAAATAAAGAATCCTTACATATTGTATTTTTGTAACTCTTTAGTGATTATAATATTCAAATAGAAAACATACTTATGCTAAAATATAGAAGTTGAAAGTGTGAGTTCTAATGCATATTGTATATCTTATTCTGAACAGTTGTTTCCTGAAATATTTGATGCCTTGGAAAGCCTGCCCTCTCCCACTGTGTGTCTCAGTGTAATGAAGTTAGCCTCATGTCTCGAGCGAGCCTTGGGAGATGTGAGTGTGACAGTTCTCACAATTGCTCACTGGATTTGTGGGTGGGCTGAAGAATGTGGAACTCAGATTTCTATATTGTAATTACTGCTTTCTATAAAATACAGTAATTTGGTATATGTGTGTAATACTTGTTTTGAGTAGTTAGGAAATTATAAAACATTTGTCTAAGTACAAATAGCTGCAGGGTTAGTGTTCATTATCCTACAATTGTACAATTTTTATACAATTTTTGTTTGAATTTTAGGTATTTTTGCTGATTGGGAAGAAGTGTCCATTTCTCTTAAGAGATCTCTTGGCATCTGAGGAACTTGCTCAAGTCTTTGGGCATTCTGTGGTAAGCTTGTTCAGTGGAAATGTACAGAAAGTTACAACAGACAAGTGATGCTTCTCTAGGGAAGAATTATTTTAGAGATTCAAGCATTCCCTCTTCCTTTACCTTAAAGTGTTACCCCTTTTTTCCCCATGTAATAGGCTTCTTGGGTAATGTAAGAGGACTATTTGAAGCATATTACTTTCATTGGTGTTTATGTTGATAATACTAACTCAGTATAGAATAGTTATTTTTAACCCTTTCCAGGGTGGGGAATGTTCACCTGAGGACCATGTAAGGCCCACAGAAATCTTTTGGTACATGACAGGACACACACGTATGTGTATGACTCATCGGCTGCCCACAGTCATCTGCCCATATTGGTAATTTTGAATGGTTCATAAATGATGTTATAAATATCCAAATGGCCCTCTGCAAAAAAAAAATTGCTATCCCTGCTTTAGAAGAATGATAATGAAATTTTATTCTAAAATGTCAGTGTTTTAAATGTGGAATTTTCTGTTCATTGCACCTATCCATTCAAACTATAGTGAAAAAAACTAGATACTGCTGAGAAATCATACAGAACTACATACTTATTCAGAACCTTCTAGAGGGCACATGACCAAGAGACTTCAAATTGAAGGGAACTTTCAGGGAGCAGTGGATTTGTCACTTGGAATTGAGTATTTTCAGAAAAATCCTCCTGTTCTTTCTGGAGAGCAGGGGATGAGTTCTTCAACACAGTTTGTTTCTGTGATCTGTGATTTGCTGTCTGAGATAACCATTTGCTTACCTTTTAGCTTCTATAGCAAGGTTCTACTTCAATGAGGACTGAGTTGTTTTTTTTTTTTTTGTTTTTTTTTTGGCTCAAAGATTCTCTTTTGCTATATGGTTTTTGTATTGTTTTAGTCCCTGAGCAACTTCCTTTTTTCTGTATCATTCTTTTATGTGTGTGTTTGCTGGTCCCGAGGCTTGAACTCTGGGCCTGAACTCTGTCCCTTAGGTTTTGTGATCAAGCCTAGTGCTCTACCATTTGAGCCACTGCTCCACTTGCAGCTTTTTGTTTTTAATTGGAGATAGAGTCTCACGGACAGTCCTGGCCTGGCTGACTTAGAGCTGGGATCCTCAGATCTTAGCCTCCTGCATACATAGGATTACAGGCGTGAGCTACTGGTGTCTGACCTTGTATCATTCTTTTAGTCTGAGCATCTAACATACTCCTGCATCTTTCTAGTGCAGGAGTGGTGCTCTCGCGTGGAGTGACTATTGGATGTTTTAGGTGGATAGGCAAAGAGCTGCACCCCCAGGAGGAGAAGACTTGCCCTGTTGGTTTGGCTGTGGCTATATCATCCTCTTCCTTTTACCACACAAGCACATGCTGTCTGGTTCTGATTTTCTGTCAGTACTTTTTTGCCCAGATGCTGATTGCCCGTGATTGATGTTTTCAAGCTGGGTTGGCTCATCCTAGGATGGAAGCCTTGCCCGTTCTCCTTCCCTGCCTGTATTCCTGTCACTGCACGTGGGAGAGAAGACCCTTGCTTTCTTCGAAGTTGTTCTGAGGATGGATGAGCTGATGAGTCATACAAAATGTGTGTGGTACCTATAACTATATAGACCCAGACTGTTGTCTCTCTTAGTTTAAGGAAGGAAGAAAATATTCTTAGTCTTCCCTCTGTACAGTATGCTCTCAAATTTTAAAAAAAAAAAAAAATTTTTTTAGTCTTGTACTGGTTTGCCCAGCAGTTCCGTAATGATAACTGTTCAATGATGTGCTGTCTTGATGGGTTAGATGGATGTACTGAAAGTCTTCATTGGTTCTCCCCATGGACTCAACCTGAGAAATATCTTATGGCATGGGTTTGCCTCACCTCAAGAAATCCCTCCCAAGTAAGTTGCAGGTGAAGAAATTTTCTCTTTTGATGTATTTAGCGTTTACTTTTTCTTGAATTTCACAACAGGGAAAGGTGAATTTGTTAAAGACGTGTGTGTGAGAGATGGGGAAGTCAAGTTCCACATCACATCAGAGAACAAGAGTGTTTGGAGTATGGTTTCAAGACCTTGTACTCAAGGCACTCAAGAGGCCTCCAGAAAGGCATGATAAAAAATGTCCAGGCCCTGGATCAGTAGAAGACTCAGGACTATTATTTTCCTAGGCTGCACGGATCAACTTCTACATCTTGAGCTGGGCTACCTCAGGAGGCTGAGATCTGAGAATTGTAGTTCAAAGCCAGCCCTGGCAGAAAAGTCCATGAGACTCGTATCTCCAGTTAACCAGCAAAAAAGCCAGAAGTACAGTGGTAGTTCAAGTTAGTAGAGCTCTAGCCTTGAGCAAAAAGCTCAAGGACAACACCCAGGCTTCAAGTTCCAGCCCTAGGGCTGGCATACACACAAAAAAAGCTTTCTCTTAGGGGCATTCTCTGAAGTATGATGCTACTTTACTTTCTTAATTTAAAACATTAAAGTAAGTTTTAAGATGTATGGGCTGAGTTCCTCCTTCTAAAGGTGTTTGTGGCAATCTCTTCTAGATACTGTTCAATGCTACTCCTGCTGATAGCAGGACTGGGTCAGCTACTGAAAGATTTTCTTCAACAGACTGAAGTCACATTAGCACATCGACCCTTTGTAACCCTTACAAATTTAGAGGATTTGATTGTTTTTCCCGGCAAGTATATTCCCTTACCCCATCCCTTAATGTGATTTCATGAAGGTGTTGGAAAATAATGTCAATATCTGAATTCTTGAGGTATAATAAAGAACTTACTCTCCAGTGGCAAGATGGCTCTATTAGCTTCTGAAGATCTCTTGACAAGTTTTTTGGAACACTACCCCTTCCCAGTGCTCATTCAGTGACTGAGAGTTCAGCTGTGTGATTCAATATTGTGACAGAACTGGTCTGTTCCTCAGATGTGTTGACATATACAGTGGCGTGGGGACATTTATCCCCCGTATGCTGTCTTCTCCCTTGTACGTTAGTACTCACTTAAAGATGCCAATAGTGTGAAGGGCCTATATCTTCTGAAAATGTATTTTATTGCTCTTGGTCAAGATGTTTAGCTGGTCAAACAAGAACCTTACTTTTACTTGTTACCTAAGTCATGTCCCCCAATTTTCAAGGTCCCTGAGGCCACTACAGTTACTGTGAGTCAAGTAGGTCAAGTAGTCTTTCAAAGAACATCACCAAAGATCAACATCATCAGAGATGCACTATCCTAGCCCATCTGCCTGACAGTGTTTGATTTTTGTTTTTCTATTTCTCAGTTGATTAGGCTGATTGTATTTAAAGATATTTGCTATTTTTGCAGGTGTTACTTGTGAGATACTTTCAGTATTAGAAGAAGTGATGACAAAATCTACCTTTATATTAAAAATCATGTTACCATATTGGGAAGTGGCACTGGCCAAGTTCAGATCACACAGGTAAGGTTAGCATGCCAGAGTTGTTCTTGGTGATTGGAGGCAACACCTCTCAACAGTCTTCACTGTTGGGGTACAAGAGACTATAGAGGTAGAGTTGCGCTCATATGAAATACCTTTATATAATTATTTAGGAGATAGCTTGAAGATGTGTTTTAAACATTAGTGTCATCCCCTTGTTAGAGTTGACATAACTTTTTTTTGCCAGTGGGGTCTGAATGCAGGGCCTGGACATTGTCTCTTAGCTTTTTTTGCTCAAGGCTAGCACTGTTCCGCTTGAGCCATGTTCCACTTCCAGCTTTTGGGTGGTTAATTGGAGTTACAACTCTTGGATTTTTCTGCCCAGCTGGCATTAACAGATCTTAGCCTCCTGGGTAGCTAGAACTATAGGCATGAGCCATCAGTGCCCAGCCATAGTTTTTGTCTTAATTCTAATATTCATTTTGAGTTCTTACTGTAACAGAACCATTGAGTTCAGTATTAAGAGAATAATGGAGCAAAGCAATGTAATTGTGGGCATTGCATTCCCTTAGAAATCAGCCCCATTCCGAAGCAAAGCCTCTGTGTGACAGGTGGAGACCATGAGTACCAACTTGCCTTTCTTCCTCAGGTGGCTTCATTCTGATACATTCATTTTATTATCAGAGCTTACTTTTGAGTCAGTTCTTATCTACTGATGGTACAACTATGTCTTGTGTGCTATAGGACTTCCAGGTGAATGGCCTTTCTGCAAAACAGGTGTACTGGGGTTTTGTGAGGCATAGATCATATTCATTGAATGAGAGAGTGAGCCAGAAGATCCCGACAGGGAGCTCTAGGAAAGTTCCAGCGCTGTGCAAGCTATGAGGCATCATCTCTTAGCTGCTGCTGATACTCGAGGTAGTGTGGAACGAAACAGAAGTTGAGCTCATTGTCTACTCTTCTGGGCAAGACAGCTGGCTCCCATACAGGAGCCCCAAATTAGATTTCATGACTTCTTTTAAGCTCCCACTGCAAGAGAAATAAGGCATGAGAAAGAAAAGGGCTAGGAGGTATGCCAGTGGAAGGAAAATTAAATAGAAATGGAATGGAAAATAATAAGGTTTAAATGCCACCTCTGGATGACCAAGGGTATTATAGGTTAAAAAAGCAAAGAGGGAATCAACTCAAACCACTGGTTTAGGGGTTGTGAAGGTGGCTCAGTGGTATAGTGCTTGCCTTGCATGCATGAGGCCCTGGGTTCAATTCCTCAGTACCACATAAGCAGAAAAAGCTGGAAGTGGCTCAAATGATATAGAGTGCTAGCCTTGAGCTGAAGAGCTGAGGGAAAGTGCCCAGGCCCAGGATTCAGGCCCCACGACTGGCAAGAAAAAGACAACAGAAAAACCCCACTGGTTTTAAAAGATCAAAAAAAAAAAGACCAACAGGAAAATGAGTACCTGAGTAGAAATAGGTATTTCAGGAAGCCAAAAACATCTTACAAAATGCTTGTGAGCCCATTGTACAAGGAGGTAAGTGGTTTTTGGAATGTAAGTTCCAGCAATGGCTTTGTCTTTGTGGTTCTGTGTGTGTGCGTGTGTGCGTGTGTGTCTGTGTGTCTGTGCATCTGTGTCTGTGTGTGTCTGTGTCTGTGTCTGTGTGTGTGTGTGTGTGTGTGTGTGTTTTGGTAGCGCAGGCAACTTTGAAGAAATCTTTTCAAAAACCCAAATTATGTGGGAAACAGCTAAGGTCTCAAATCTCCATTGCCTTTGTGACAAGAATGTTAAAGAAATTAAAAAGTATCAAATGAGCCCAATGGGCCCGTGCCATGCCAACTTTATACCACAGTGACCTCTGCAGGCAGCCTGGAAAGCAAGGAATCGAGTACTAAGTGCCTTATTAAATACAAGAACAATGCATTCATTTTTTTGCTAACAACCCAGTGAAATCTCGGTGCTTAAGTAGCTTACAGAAGTGATTGGTTTTTGATGATGGTCTTTGTTTTGTTCTACTGAAGCTACTAAAAGTGGTTTTAAAACCATTAGAGTAATAAACATTGAATTACTTATTTCTCATACTAGCAAGTACAGTGATTCCCTCACCTATCATGGGAGCTACATTCCAGAGTTCCCCACTTAGGTGAAAAATCTGAGAAGTAGCAACAAGTGAACCATGATATAGTAAGGGACGGCTCTATAACACTGTCACTTTGTGGATGCACCTACTGTGGGGGTCTCTGGAACATAACTCCCATGATGAGTGACGGGTCACTACATACTAAAAAACAGACAACCCTGATACAGTGAAGCCACAATCAGTGAACTGCAGTGTAGCTCAGGATGACTATAGTAGCACTTTTTTACTTTTAATACCACCCTGGTCATGTCTGGACCAGAGTCACCATGATTTATGCTAATTGTATTGTAGATGTATGCTTTAAGCTGATTGCCTTCAATGTTGCAGGTTTGCCGATTGCGCCATACTGTTGTTAACACAGCTAGAAATGGGACTTAGGAGAGTTTTTGCTGCAGTTAACCAGTGTCCAGACAGACTCCTGACTGCAGAGGTATGGAAAGTGACAGCATCTCACTTAATTTGCTGTTGGCTAAGAACTTTCTTTGCAAAACCTCTGTGGGTTTTGTGACTTTGTATTATAGATTTTGTAACATTTTTATTAGGAATTTTGTCCTTTAAAACCTTTAGTGGGGTGCTGGGAAGGTGGCGCAGTGGTAGAGCGCTTGCCTTGCATACATGAGGCCCTGGGTTCGATTCCTCAGCACCACATAAGCAAAAAGAAAAAAGCCGGAAGTGGCGCTGTGGCTCAAGTGGTAGAGTGCTAGCCTTGAGCTGAAGAGCTGAGGGACAGTGCCCAGGCCCAGAGTTCAGGTCCCACGACCGGACCAAAAAAAAAAAAACCTTTAGTGGTATGATGAAGTAGTAAGCACTCTTCTCAGTAGCTGTATTTAATAGCACATTATGAGGTGGTCATGGTCTCCATGGTGACCAGAAGTGTCACCATGGACTGTCACACTAAGGCACGTTTGAGGGTGACTCTCACCTTGGGTAGTAATTACAGTCCTCTAGGTTTTAGTTTCTTCATCTTAAAAGTGGGACAGTAATCTTTTAGGGGAGTTTTAGAACTTACATATGGCTGTATAAAATAACAAATTCAGTGCTTGCCACAGCTTTTCTACTGCTACTTTCAAATGAGTGCTTACACACATTTCATTCATGTTGATGCAAATACACTGCACACACACATCCCCAAACGTGCACCACCCAGCAGCACATGTGCACACATCTTCACAAACACGTGCATGAACACAGGTCCTTATATCCACATATGCACAAATCTTTACAAATACATGCATATATAAACACTTCTGTTCATGTGTGCACACATCACAGACATACCCTTCCACTACATACACAGGTATGTATGTGCATATCTTCACAAACAACATGCAATGTATCCACTGAAAACATTGATGTGTGTGTCCACATTGTTGCTTCAGAGTTTTCACATGAGATTTGCTCTCTGAGCCAGGGATGTAGACTGGTTTCAATCTTCCCTCCTCTGACTCCAAGTATCTGTCTCTTAATAGTTATAATTAGATTTCTGCTGCTAGTAATAAACATCCCAAAGCAACATTACTGTACATAGGATGGAAGTGCATCTGAGACTCTCATGAATGGAAGCAACCAGACTAGAGGACAGCTTACCATTCCCCCACGCACGGAGGCTGTGAGGCCACATCCTCCTGATGAGCTTGCTGCATCTCCCCTCACGTCTGCCTATCGCCAGAAGAAAAGGAAGAGGCATGCGTCACTCCCTAGAGAACACTTCCTAGAGGTAGCACACACTGGTCCGCCCTGGCTATAGACAGGTTACAGGCCGTGTGGCTCTGTGTGCCTATTGGCTTGCTGGATGATCTGTTGGTTCTTACTTTTCACTCTAGTTCAGCTTTTTTATATAGCATATCACAGCCTACTCACTCCATATTTTCACTATGAGTGATCTCACACAATTCCATGCCATAAGTTTTCACCTCTGAGGGAACAACAGTTCACAATTTTTTTAACTTAAAAGTGAAAACTCAACATACCAGGTTTTTTGTATACAGCTAACAAGTGCCACAGGTATTTTAGTGTTAAATGCCAGTCCCTCAAAGCAGTGTCTTGCACTGGGGCTTAAACTCAGGGCTTAGGTGCTATCCCTGAGCTGCTTTTGCTCAAGACTAGCACTCTACCTACCACTTGAGCCGCAGTGCCACTTTTGGCTTTCTCTGATTATGTAGTACTGAGGAATTGAACCCAGGGCTTCTTGTATGCAAAGCAAGCGCTCTACCACTGAGCCACATTCCCAGCCCCTTGCACATTTCTTTAGTCTCTGTAATTAGCAATATACCTATTTGGTAAACAAACTGGTATATGTATTTTCCCCAGCACCTCAAGCTTAACTTATTCAAAAAGTTTGTTCTTGGACAGTCCTACTGTTGCTGACCATGTTTTCTTAGTCTCCCTGGCACCAAACTGAGATACCACATAAACAGAAAAAGCCAGAAGTGACACGGTTGCTCAATCGGTAGAGTGCTAACCTTGAGCAGCAGAAGCTCTGAGTTCAAGCCCCAGGATTGGCTAAAAAAGAAATGCTTCTTTTGTTAAATTTTATAAGTCCTGTAGAATTCTCCCAGGAGCCAGCCTTTATTTGGGGGGGGGGTCCGGTTGTGGGGCCTGAACTCTGGGTCTGGGCGCTGTCCCTCAGCTCTTCAGCTCAAGGCTAGCACTCTACCACTTGAGCCACAGCGCCACTTCTGGCTTTTTTCTTTTTGCTTATTTGGTGCTGAGCAATCCAACCCAGGGCCTCATGCATGCAAGGCAAATGCTATACCACTGGGCCACCTTCCCAGCCACATCAGCCCCATCCCCATCCAAGAAGCCTTTTGAGGCAGATGTTGATCATACCCAATATGCAGAGAAAATTCAAGTTTCTGGAGCTAAAGAAATTGCCCAGGGTCTTATTTCTTGGGAGTAAACCTTGAATGCTTTTCTGGTCACATGAAGATGAAGGAAAATAAAGACTACTTCTGGAGAAAATACTACATGGTACTCTTACGTACAAGTATCAGACATTGGAGTTTAGTGACTTGTAGAGATATAGGACCCTAAATGTTACGAATACTTAAGCTAAAATACTTGTAAAGACCACATCCTGTCATCAGATTCAGTAAGTTTTCCTATCTTTTATACTGTTTAAACTTTGTCCCAAAATTTTTCTAGACGAAGCTTAACAAGATTTTCACAAAAAGATTGTGGCTATGTGACAATGACCAGAACATTTTCCTATGTTGAATAATGTGATACTATTTTTTAATAATTTATTTTCATTCTATTTTCTGCAGTCAAGAACTCTGTATACCACCTTTGATGAAGTAAGTAGTTAAATTTTTTAGGCAACTTGAATGAAACTTTGTTTTCTTTTAAAATGCAAAGCTAAACATTGGCCATAAATCATATACCTAGAGGAATATGTTGGTAGTAACATAGGGAGAAGAACTAATAGTAGATTTAAATGCAGCTTTCAGGCTAATTTTAAGAACCATCGTACTAATAATACTAATCTAGTTTCTAAAATTGCACAAAACTAAGCTGGAAAATGCAAAGACATGCTAATATTATGGACTAGACTTACGTAAAGGCTTACATTTTAAGGGTTAGATATGTTTCTCTGTGTGTGAGTGTGTGTGAATATAATAGCTTATTTGTTTTTGGTGTTTTAGATATTGGCAAAGCATTTGGGGGATGGTAGAGTGAACCAACTTCCTCTTTTCCTTGGAGAACCTGCTATGGTACAGTATTAGGTTTTTTTCCTGTCTTTTATTCTTGTGTTTATGAACCTGTATGCGCCAGTCCAGTAACAAAGAATATGACTGGTTGTCTACTCAAGAGCAGAGCTGAACCATACTTATCTTCCCTTCTTACCCTCCATCAGATACTGGCTTAGCTGTGGCTCCAGGGTGGACACTGTGCTTTGTATTACTGCAGTGTTTTTTGAAACCTAATGATTTAGTGTTCCTAAGCATTTGTTGGTTCTATGTATGTGTGCAATCTACAGGACTGTTTGTCTTGTGAAGTATAGTAATAGTCAAATGAATACGACTGAGTTGGATGAAAAACAATTATTCTTAGGTTTTTAAAAATATTTTGTGAAGATACTATAACAACTTTTTTTGGGTTTTTTGTTTTTTGGGGTTTTTGTTTTTGTCAATTGTGGGGCCTGAACTCTGGGCCTGGGTGCTGTCCCTCAGCTCTTTAGCTCAAGGTAGTAGTGCTCTACTACTTGAGCCACAGCACCACTTTCAGCTTTTTCTGCTAATCGAACCCAGGGCTTCATGCATGCAAGGCAAGCACTCTACCTTCCCAGCCTGTAACAACTGTTTGGGACCATAAAAATTTCCTTCGGACTGAGAGTTGGCAGACCTAGATTTTAGTTCCTGCTTGGTATTAAGTCAGATTCCTATGAACTTTAGTCATCTCTTCATTCTGTTAGTTTAGGAGATGACTAAGTAAGCTTATCCATGACTCTTTTTCTGTCTTGAATCCCTGGGACTGTCCATCCATTGACCATCTTCCCAGGTCAGCTTTTTCCTGACTTCTTTTCTGTAGCTTAAGGGAGGGGCCTTGGCCATGTGTAATTAAAGGGAAGAAAGAACTGTCTTATCAGCTTAATGATGAAATGAGCACAGTAGAGAAGAGAGAAACAGGAGACTGCAAAACAGGGGCTGTGCTCATAAACAGAAGAACAACTTCTGTATTGCCCTGGAAGAGGGTGAGCATAAGCAAGATGGGAGTCTCACTAGCTTCCAGAACCTTCCAGATGTTTCTGTCCTTAGTGATTGGCCCTCAGCGCCTTGCCAGCTCTTAGGTTTTTCCTGCCCAGCATATACAAGGCTCCCCTCTAGAATTCTGGCTGCGTAGTAGTGATGACACCGTCTGGAAGTCACACGCCCAGGGCCCTTAGCCCTCCATTGTTCCCTCTGCCTAGAACATTAGTAAAACATTTTCTGTTTACTTCTGAAAGGAATTTCTCTGGGATCTCCTGAACCATCAGGAGGGCCCCCGTTTACGAGATCGTTTAAGCCATGGAGAGATAAACATACGTGAGTTTCCAGAAGCAGCAGCAAGCCAGCTCCTTGCATTTGCTCTTGTGCTTTCCCTCAGATTCACTGATGAAGATGTGCTGTCAGTGTTTAAGGTAATGCAGACAGAGCAAGATGGCTAGATAAACTCACTGTCGTTCAGCAATGACAGAGTGTGGTTTAATTTCCCAGTGTAATTGATACTATTAATCTTTTGTTTTAATGAGTTATACTACTAATAATTATTGATTACATGTATATTATGTTTTCTATAATTAGTACTATTTGAGGTAATTAAGTATTGAGCAGACTTTTGCCTTTGTTTTTAATAGCAATATACTATTGAAAAATCAAAGAACAAATTAGAAAACAGTTAACCAAATATTAGGAAGTTTTTATAGCTGATGGGTGGCATATTTATATCTACCAACAAACTAATTTTTTTGCTTTAAAATAAGCAATTTTGGCTAGAATGTCTGTTCTTATTTATTTTCAGATTGTATGTTTAGAAGTCATTTTAAAAATTGTTTAGAAGTTCAAGCCATGAGGAATAACTCCCAGCAATGATTATTGTTAAGCATTAAGTGTGGGTTTTTTTTTTTTTGGTCGATCATGGAGCTTAAACTCTGGGCCTGGGCACTGTCCCTGAGCTCTTCAGCTCAAAGCAAGCGCTCTAACACTTGAGCCACAGGGCCACTTCCAGTTTTCTGGTGGTAATTGGAGATAAGAGTCTCATGGGGACTTAACTGCGTGGGCTGGCTTTGAACTACAATCCTCAGATCTCAGCCTCCTGAGTAGCTAGGATTACAGGCATGAGCCACCTGTGCCTGGCTTAGCATGAAGTGTGCTTGCCTCACATTTTTCCATGTGCGTACCAACATGGTGCTTAGGAAGATGACATTATGTCTGGTAGCTAGTGTTTCTCATTAGGTGTGTTTGTGGCTTCAGTTTGCTTACCCCTTTTGTCAGCTTCCATTCTGTCAGAGCATCAGTTACCTATGCTGGCTCAGATAATAACTGTGTGCTACAGAAAATTCCTAATTGCAATGTAAAGTGAACCCATCTGCTCATTTGGGCACCTGTAGTCCATTGAAAAATAAAGTTTCAAGGCTAAAGATAGCAGTAAGACCTTTCTTTTTAAAAGGTTTGTGATGTTCCTTTTTTATTTTTAATTTGTGATGGTTTGATCTTTTCTTGGATTTACCACATGCATGGTTGTAATTATTTTCTAGACTTCCTATTAACATAGTGTGCTCCATTTTGTTGGATTTGTTTTCTCCCTTGACTTATTAATCTTCTTTGTAACTTCAGTGTACATATTGCTTCCTTTTTTAAAATTTTTTTTTATTTTGTCAGTTGCAGGCCTTGAACTCTGGGCCTGGGCACTGTCCCTGAGCTCTTTAAAAAGCTCAAGGCAAGCTCTCTCATTTGAGCCACAGTGCCACTTCCTGTTTTCTGGTGGTTAATTGGAGTCTCATGGACTTTCCTGCCCGGACTGGCTTAGAACCTCGATCCTCAGATCTCAGCCTCTTGAGTAGCTAGGATGACAGGCGTGAGTCACCAGCACCCAGCATTTTGCTTACAATTTTCCTAGTGCCTTTACTGCTTCCTTTTTGTTTTCCATTTGTGTGTGTGTGTGTGTGTGTGTGTGTGTGTGTGTGTGTGTGTGTGTGTGTGTGTGTGTGTGTGTGTGTGTGTGTGTGTGTGTGTGTGTGTGTGTGTGTGTGTGTGTGTGTGATTATTGGGGCTACCATTTGACCCACAGCTCAACTTCTGGCTTTTTGGTGGCTAGAGATAAGAGTCTTACAGACTTTCCTGCCTGGGCTAGGTTTGAACCCGATCCTCAGATCTCAACCTCCTGAGTAGCTAGGACAGTTGGGAGCCATCAGCACCAGTTTCATTTACATATTTTGATCCAAGTGGAATTTAGTCCATCTTAGGAGTAAGGTAGAGAGTCTAGTTTTACTTTGTTTTCTTTTACAAATAGCTACCAAGAGTGTATACTATGTAAAGACTAAACATCTGTGTTCCATGTGTACCAGGCCCTAGCCCTGGGCTGTCTTCGCTAGTAGCTTTAGTCTTTACTAAAGCTCCATGATAACTTAACATCCCCTGAATTATCTTCCTATGATTGTTCTCAGAATTTTCTTGCCTATTCTCTGTTATTATTCCATGTAAACTTGCATAGTTAAACACAAAACCCAAAAAACAAATAGTAAAGAGCATGTCACACAAAACCCAAAAACACAAAATAGTAAAGAGCGTGTCTAGTGAAGTAGCTTAGGGAGCCTAACATGTTTTGGCATAGGGAAATCCATTTGGTTATGTGGCATCTCTGGCTGATCTGGCTGACTCCTGCTGGGCGCTCAGCCCTAGCCCGCCATCTAAAAGCACGTCTTAACAGTGGCTGCTCAGGCCCAAGCCCCCAGCCTCTCTTCCCTGCTTCCATATCCCCTCTGAGTCCTCTGCCTTAATCCTAAGTCCCAAGTGTGTCCCTTCCATGACATAACCTGCCCAAACCACCCTCACCCTCCTCGCAACAGTATTTTAACACTGTGGCAGGTCTCCTTTTTCTGTGACCTCTTTGCTTTGTTTTGCCTCTTGACCCAGAGGTTCTACTATGGTTTCACATCCTAGAACCAAAGCCAGGTAGGTGTTCCACCTTGACTTACAAGCCCATGCTGTCCCCCAGAGCCTCGTGGGAGCTCACTAACCCACGCCCAGAACTCTGCCTCTCCAGGCCCTGTGAGGGTGCTACATGCAGTACAGCTGTGACTTAGGGCTCAGGGATGTAGCGTATGAAAGGTAACGCCTCTCCTTAGACCTTAACTTTTGTAACCATGTGAATTGTTTGTTCTATATTGCTGGGAACTCTAGATGGCTATTGCTTATTACATTGGTAAGTATAGATAATAACTTTTCAAAGTTTTTCAGTATTTATGTGTTAAGCCATTCAGTATTTATAACCGTGTTATTCTTTTAGTTGAAATGATTTTTTTTAACATTTAAGTTTTTTTGTAATCGTTTACTTATGTATTTGTAGTTTTGTCACATTGTTAATAGCTATGGTTGTTAGCCAGTTCTGTTTAAAATCATTTGGGGGGCTGGGAATGTGGCTTCGTGGTAGAGTGCTTACCTAGCATGCATGAACTGGGTTCGATTCCTCAGTACCACATAAACTGAAAAGGCCGGAAGTGGTACTGTGGCTCAAGTGGAAGAGTGGTACCCTTGAGCAAAAGAAGCTCAGGGACAGTGCCCAGGCCCTGAGTTCAAGCCCCAGGACTGGCCAAAAAAAATTTTTTTTAAATCATTTGAGCTATGATTTAACTACCCGGTCCAACTTACTGAAGAATTTTAGTTTGTTTTTAGCTGCACAGAATTATTTGAAGGAAAACAATGAGAAAGTTGGACTGTAATAACCTGTGATTCAATTTAAAACAAACCTTAAAAGCCCTAATAAAAACTGTGGTAACTAATTTTTTTCTAACCAGGAGGAAGCAGTGGTAAGATCATTGATGCGACTCGCAGAGGGCTATAGTTCCCGCTGCCATCCCATTTTTCAGCTTAAAAAGCAGGTAAGCCATGTGCAGGGCTTTGGGAAGAGGGTTCATGTGTGGAATTGCTCCTCTGCAGAGTTGTCAGAAGATCCAAGAGACTCGTTCAGCAGGCTGTGTCCTCATACATCACTTACATGACAGTGGGCAAGGTGCACAGTCTTTCTGAGCTACCTTGGCTCAGGCTCTGAATCTAACAATTGAAAGTGATGGTAAGATTGGTGTCATTGGATGTTTTTATTAGTAAGGTGTGAGTGTTGGAAGCTGCTGCTGTTTGTCGGTCGTGGGGCCTGAACTTTAGGCCTGGGCGCTGTCCCTCAGCTCTTCAGCTCAAGACTAGCACTCTACCACTTGAACCACAGCGCCACTTTTGGCTTTTTCTGCTTATGTGGTGCTGAGGAATTGAACCCAGGGCTTCATGCATGCAAGGCAAGCACTCTACCACTGAGCCACCTTCCCAGCTGCTGCTGTCTTTATCAACCCAGGTCAGAGTACAGGCAAGGAGTCCATTTTTGTCTTCTACTGCACTGGGACCAGCTTTTGTTAACTTAACAATTTCAAGCTTTTAAGCAATGCTGCGATGAAATTCCAATTTGACAATAGGCTAAGGGGCTTTATTTTACATATGGCAGGATGTGAGGAGTTTCCAGAGGTCCAGGAATGCCCCCAAGCCGGTCTGACTCAGAATGGCCACTCAAGTAGACAGTGGTTGTGATAATGCTCGGTACCTCTGGTGTGGGAGAGTTTTGCAGAGCTCTGTAGAGTCTGTGCCTTGAAGACAGGCTTGACTGACAATGTCCGTGGGAAGGCGCTTGTGAGGGGAAGCAGAGAGAAATGGCATCCTCATGCTTCATGGCCGGTGGATTCTGATTGGGGACAGTCATTGTTCTGACACTATTCACCATTCCCATCACACCAGTCTGGTCCCCGTGAGAACTTTGCATTTTCCAAGCCATGATTATGACGGTAGATGTACCAGCATTTGTCTGTAGGGACATTGTTTAGAAGGGAAGGTTCTGGAAGGAAGAGAAATTTGTGAAAAGAAGGCTTTGCCTTGTGACCACAGCCTCTCTGATTCTCCCTACATTCCTTGCTGTCCTCTTCCCTGGGAGCCCCTCTGTCCTCCCCAGTTATTTCAGATTCTCGCCACCTCCTGTCCTTCATTTTTTTGTGGTGGTATCCACAGCTGCCATTTGATTTGCTTATATTGTTGTGGGTCAGAAATCTGAGTGGCTTCAGCTGGGCATTGACTGGTGTGTCCCCCCCAGAGCACTGCTTGTGGAATATCCTATCTAGAAGGCTGAAAACTGACCAGAGACCTCACACATCCTCTGAGCAGCAGTCCCAGGTGACAGCCAGCCTCTCACAAGAGTGCATGGTCCTGAATCAGGGGGTACCGTGCGGCACCCTTCATCTGCTGTCCTCTTAGTCAAGGACCACTACCAAAGCTAGCAGGGTCAAAGGACGTAAGTTCACACCAGCCAGATGTTCAGCAGCTGCAAGTCCTCCAGAAGGTCAACCAGCTGTCCCTCATCTGAGTCACCCCCCTTTTAAAATAATAGGGAGTTAGAAAGTGATTTAATTTCCGTAATAGTTGAAAACATACTTTCCGGGTAATTTGTGAAATCTTTTTAAAGGCCATTTGCCGACACTGGTGGCTCACTTCTATAATCCTAGCTACTCAGAAGGCCAAGATTGGAGGATCGTGGTTGGAAGCCAGCCATGGCAAGACAGTCCATGGATTTCTACCTCAAAGTTTTATCTACAATTAGCCTCCAAAAACCTAGAAGTGGATCTGTGGCTCACGTGGTAGAGCACCAGCCTTGTGAAAAAGCTCAGGAATAGTGCTCAGTCTCTCTGAGTTCAAGCCCTAATACTGGCAAAAACAAAACAAAAACCAGCATGTAAATGCTTCTTCCAGGTGCTGAGCTGTGAGGAAAGCATCAGGGTTTGGCCTTTGCTGTCTTTACCAGAAGAACTTGGTTTGGAAACCACCAGGTATGTGGTCACAGGCTGCACAGACTGTCCGGTGTCAGGTGTAGCCAGTTCCAAGAGCTCTGCTCTCCTTGGGGCTCTTGGAACATGGATAAAAAAGGGAGCTGCTAGGTCTCACTGTCTGCTCCATGCATGTACAAGCAAGAAGCCTGGCTAAGGTGATCTCCCACAAGGAGCACAGACTGGAGGTGGGTATGGGGGTTTGAGGGAGACAGAGGCACCCACCAAGAACTTCTTAGCAGAAGAAGTAGGAGTCTGAACTCAGGAGGAAGAGGGGTATGATACAGACTTGGGACCCCAAATGTTGCAGGCACATTCGTGCTGTGGAATAATGTGGACAAGCTGTGTGTACCCCAATAGTGCCCCAAATAGTGCACTTCTGTCACTGGTTTTTACAGATAAAGTTGCTTGCTCATTGAACACTAAAGTGAATGTTACTGTTATGATGGCGTTTTAACTATTGTGTGTCTTTGAATATCGTCTGTTTCAGATTGGAAAGTGACTCTGAAACGTGTGCCTGCTACTCTTTAATTACAAAGATTGTATGTGAGCTGTGTCACCACATGCCTGCACATCTCTGTGCTGTCAGGGACACGGATGGTCCTCCCACCTCCACGTGAGTTCCACAACACCGTAGCAGGCGCGGCTAGCATACTTGGTATTGTCTGTCTTCTGTGAACCCCACAAGGAGTTTTGGACAGGTCATTCTCTGTTGAGGCACAGGAGTGTCTGAGAGTTAGCCCTCAGTCAGCACTGATCTACGCTCCCTCCAGTTGTCCTGCAGGCCTGGAGCCGGCCTGAGGCTTTGGTGGGTGCGTTCCTGACCGCGTGCTGTCGCGTGCAGGTGGCCGCAGGTGCTCCGTGGACTCGGCTGCATACGCGTTCCCACGCTGTTCTGCCCCAGAGCCGTCCTGGAAGTGCTGGTAGTGCTCCGCGGCATCAGTTCCCAGTGCCAGCGCCTGTCTAGCCAGGTGGAGGCTTCCTTGCGGCTGAGGCACAGGCAGTGGGTGGAGCGGAGCCTGCGCTCAAGGCAGCGGCAGAACTACCTGCACATGCTCAACAGGTGTGTTCATGGCTGTGGGCCAGCCCTCGGCTGGGCTGTGTTTGACACCTGTTCAACCCTTCCACCGGTGTTGTCAGAGGCACAGCATTGGGTGGACAGCAGCTGCAGCTGGCCAGACTCAGGGAGGTGCTGCTCCCAGACAGAGGGGAGACTCCTGGCACACGAGGCTGGCGAGAGGACGGACTAGGCTCAGCACTCCTGTGGGGGCTGCAGGGCACATGGAAGGTGCCTCGGGTACCATCTTTCTAGAACCTTCAATTAAGGTGTTTGAAGAAGATGGTGGTTAGGTGAAACTTGGGTTTCCCCTCTGACGACAGAAAATTGTTACTTGGGTCAGATGGTAATCCGCTGTCTCCTTTTTAGTACTAGGCTTCTGTCTCCTGTGCTGTACCTGATTTTGTTGCTCCTTCTGTTGGAATTGGTCAGCATTCATGTCGTCTGTGGTAAAGATGCTCATGAATATCAGAAATACCTAAAGTAAGTGTGCTCTACTTAAACAGGAATGAAACATTCATGCTTGGATAATTTCAAATAGTTCTCATGCCTAGTCAGGCACAGTAAAACTCTAGTCAGGCTACTTGGGAGGCAGGGATAAGAGTGATCGCGGTTTGTGTCCAGTCAGGACATAAAAGTGGCCAGGTGTCGTGTTGTGGGGAGCACAATGCACAATGGCTGGGCTATGGCCATGGCCCTTGTGATGCGGAGAGCACAAAGGAGAGGCTCAGCCCAGGCCGACCCGGCCATAAAGCAGGACACTACCTTGAAAATGAGGCAACAAAAGTTGGATGTGTGGCTCAAGTATAGAACACCTGCCAGCCAGTGTGAGGCCCTGAGTCCAGTCCCCAGAACTGTCAGGGGTCAAATACAAAAGACCAGTTTTGACTTGATTGTTTCTTTGGTGACTTTTTTTTTTCCTAACCTTTGTTGATTCTGATGGTTCCTTAGCAGTTCTCAGAATTTTACTGCTAGTAAGCTTGTGAACATTAGAGGCTGACACCTATATGGGTATGTATGCCTCACAAAAGTAAACATGGTTTAGTATGCTGAGTCCTTCCAGAACTCAACAGTCTGTGCTACAGCATGGCAGTAGGTTGGAGCTGCAGGGTAGGCATTGAGGCAGAAGCGCGTACGGTCTCTGTCACGCACCGGTACCTGCTGTTGCCAGGGGCATGTGAAGTCTGGGCATGGGCAAGCCCTGCCACGTCCAAAGGGCGCAAGGCCAGCCATATTTGTTGTGTATAACCAATAATTTCCAATCTGGGAAGCCTGCTTTTCAGGGCTCTCCAGATGTGGGGCTCCAAAAGTTGGTGGAACCCTAGCTGGCCCAACTTAAACCAGAGCCCCGTGGACCAGGCTGCATGGGTGCTGCTTGTGCTGGGGTGTGGCTGCCTGCACAGTCTTTGCTTGCTTGTTTGTGTATGTGGTACTGAGGAATTGAACCCAGGGCCTCGTGCATGATAGGCAAGCATTCTGCCACTGAGCCACCTTCCCAGCCTGCCCACACAGTCCTAGTGTCTCAGCTGCCTCTCAGCCGCACTTTACAGGCAGCAGGCATACCTGTGAACAGTGAGGTGGGCATCAAAATAGGCCTGAGGCATTTAATACCCAGAAGCACCACGGCTTGTGAGAATGAAGTGCCAGCGTGCACATTGTGGGGGACTGGTGAGTGTGTGGGAGTGTGCACATTGTGGGGGACTGGTGAGTGTGAGAATGAAGTGCCAGCGTGCACATTGTGGGGGACTGGTGAGTGTGGGAGTGTGCACATTGTGGGGGACTGGTGAGTGTGTGGGAGTGTGCACATTGTGCGGGACTGGTGTGTGCGGGAGTGTGCACGTCGTGCAGGACTGGTGAGTGTGTGCGGGAGTGTGCACATTGTGGGGGACTGGTGAGTGTGTGCGGGAGTGTGCACATTGTGGGGGACTGGTGTGTGCGGGAGTGTGCACATTGTGGGGGACTGGTGAGTGTGTGGGAGTGTGCACATTGTGCGGGACTGGTGAGTGTGTGGGAGTGTGTACATTGTGGGGGACTGGTGAGTGTGCGGGAGTGTGCACATTGTGGGGGACTGGTGTGTGCGGGAGTGTGCACATTGTGGGGGACTGGTGAGTGTGTGGGAGTGTGCACATTGTGGGGGACTGGTGAGTGTGAGAATGAAGTGCCAGCGTGCACATTGTGGGGGACTGGTGAGTGTGGGAGTGTGCACATTGTGGGGGACTGGTGAGTGTGTGGGAATGAAGTGCCAGCGTGCACATTGTGGGGGACTGGTGAGTGTGTGGGAGTGTGCACATTGTGCAGGACTGGTGAGTGTGTGCGGGAGTGTGCACATTGTGGGGGACTGGTGAGTGTGTGGGAGTGTGCACATTGTGCGGGACTGGTGAGTGTGGGAGTGTGCACATTGTGCGGGACTGGTGAGTGTGTGCGGGAGTGTGCACATTGTGCGGGACTGGTGAGTGTGTGCGGGAGTGTGCACATTGTGCGGGACTGGTGAGTGTGGGAGTGTGCACATTGTGCGGGACTGGTGAGTGTGTGCGGGAGTGTGCACATTGTGCGGGACTGGTGAGTGTGGGAGTGTGCACATTGTGCGGGACTGGTGAGTGTGTGCGGGAGTGTGCACATTGTGCGGGACTGGTGAGTGTGGGAGTGTGCACATCGTGCAGGACTGGTGAGTGTGTGCAGGAGTGTGCACGTCGTGCAGGACTGTTCCACATGGAGGGTTGGACCTCACTGGTTCTTTTTCACTTGTCTTCTGAGTGTGAAAAGTTTCTAGGTAACAAGTTGGGGAATCCCAAACCTTGGGCGCTTTGAGGAGCAGGTTGGAGAAGTGAAAATGGCCTCAGCAGCAGCTCTGCAGCCTCTCCTGAGGCCCTGTGCGGGAGGAGGGGAGAGTGCCGGGGTCCTGACACCTGGGATCTGGGGTGGGCCCAGCCCTCTTGTGGCCTCTCCGCCAGTCTCATCCAGAACACACTGTGTTTCATAAGCCTGTTGATGGCTTGCCTTCTCCATGTTTTGGCTCTTCTATAGCATGTGTTGCGTTATTGCATCCATGTGTTTTCTGGGATCTACAGATACAAACTAAGTACTGTTTAACTCTAGGAGTAATTCCAAGAGGAAAGAGAAAACACCTAAGTCTCTTTTTTTTTTTTTTTTTTTCATTTTATAATGCATGGGCAAATAACTTAATTGCTCTCTTTTTCAACAGGTTTTTAAAGTCAGTCTTGCAGTATGCTGAGAACCTTGTGGTCTACACCAGCCAAGAGAAGAACAAATGGAATGAAACTGTCATTCTTACACATGCAGCTTTGTTGAAAATTTGGACTTTTTGTGAGACAAAACAAATGTTAATACATTTAGCCAGGAGAGAGTCCCAAGTGCAACAGCCGTGTGAAAAGACTTGTAAGTCAGCTATGGCCAAAAAACCCTAAGCTGAAATAGTTGTGAACAACAAGTATGTTAACACTGAGCAGTGGGAGTGGATTTCAGGGTCTGATTGATCCGGGTTCACATGGTGCTTTCTGTATTTGACTTGCCTGTGGGGTTACCCTGAGGCTGAACTCTGGCAGCCATCAGCTGCAGTAGGTTTCGTTCTAGTGGCCAACACCTGTCCTTGACAGTGATCCCTGATCTGTGTCTGGGAGGTCCGCATGAGCGGACTGGCGTGGGCGGGTCATAGCCCATCCCCACGAGTAGACCTACGTTGGTGTGTCCACTTCTGGTAGTTGAGCACTGGTGAGCCGCTTCTGAAGGTTGCGTGGGTCGTGAGGCTTAGATTTAGTGATTTCCAGGTTTGATCCAGGCCTGAGTGTTGGAGGAGAGGAGGTCAGCGTTCCCGGCTCAGCTTGAGCCAGTCACCAGCTCCCGGGGCCCCCTTCCCAGCTGCTTGCACCTTAGTGCATCTGGGAGGTCCTTTTATCTGGACCAGATGCTCCTTCAAGACAGTGTATGCCCCAGCTGGCAGCAGCAGCTGGGCTCCCAGGAGGCTGTGCTAACCTGACTGCCCGCACACATGCAGCGTGCTGGTCCCACCACCTTGCAGATCTTGGCCGGGTGTAGCTGTAGCTCTCTTGCCCTACATTCTGCAGGTATCCCAGCTTCAGAGAACCTGAGGTCTGGGGAGGGGCGGGGGAGGGTCCTGGGGGAGCAGCCTGGCACATCCTGCTCTCCCTTTGTCGGCCCAAGCCCACTAGGGACCCTCTCAACTAGACTTGGGAATAAGAGAATAAAATACTACATAAAAGTGTGTTATCCGATCAATGCATGTGTTATAGACTGGAAAGGACACAAAGGTGCTGCGTGTCTTGTCTTGTGCCTGGCGATCAGAGCTCAGTGTTTAAACTTTTCCCCGTGACCTGTCCATCCCCTCACCTTTGCCTCCAGGACTTTGCTCACCTCCCATCATCATCCATGCTTGTTTGGGGTGCTTGGATTTAGTATCTTATCACTGGACTTGGAATACCAAGTTTGCCCAGAGAATCTCAGTTCTAGACATCTTCCCTGCCCTCCATTGTGTGGTGGCTGGCCGCTCACCCAAGCTGTTCGGCAGTCTCCTTATCCCCCGGTGTATGGCCCACTGGGTGCGGCCCGCGGCTGCCAGCCGCACCATCACAGGGCACACGTGGGCTCTGTGAGGGTCCACCCTCCGCAAGGACAGACAGCTCATGAGGACGTAGCTGCTTCGTTGAGCTGCACATGCAGGCCTCGGGAAGCACTGCGAGCTGACCAGTGGTGCAGGCCGGTGTGGACAGTGCTCTGCTGGCTGCCACAGGTGGCATCACGCCAGCCAGGTTCCTCCTGCATGCAGTGCATGTTAGACCAGCACCGTCCGTGGGCCCCCTTCTGCTGAGGAGCCATGGGGGGTGGGAAGCCAGTGTGCTCAGGGGCTTCTGCTCTCCAAGGGCTTTTCTGCTCTAGGAATTGTATTTAGCTCAAGACTTCCCATGAGCCATTGGGGGATGCTTCAGGCCTGCATCCTAACAGGCTCTGAACCTGGCTTCATGGTTCAGGAAGCCAGTGCCAAGTTCCACCAATTTTGCTGATACTAGTCAGTTGTGAGGCGCACCTGGGCCAGAACTTACCACCTGAATGCCAGTGGCTGCTTTTCAGTCTCTAGGACTTTTTGTTGTTGGTTGTGGGACCTCAACTCTGGGCCTGGGCACTGCCCCTCAGCTCTTCAGCTCAAGGCTAGTGCTCTACCACTTGAGCCACAGCGCCACTTCGGCTTTTTCTGCCTAGGGTGCTTAGGAATCAAACCCAGGGCTTCCTAAAGCCTTGTTCTTTCCCTTTCCTGACTCTCAGTCAGCCTACCACCATTAGAGAAGGATGGAGGGCAAACAAGGGTCCCTTTATGCAGGAAGCTCTGGGTTTGAGACTGGCTCCTGCTAAGGAAATGGGTGGGCCTGGTGTCACAGGCCTAGAGGTGTTGGCTTCTGCAGAGCACTGGGGACAGGCCAGTGCTGCCCACGTGCACAAACCGGGCTGACGTGCAGTCGGAAGGGCAGCCCCTGTGCCACGGCTGACGTGTGCAGTCGGAAGGGCAGCCCCTGTGCCACGGCTGATGCGTGCAGTCGGAAGGGCAGCCCCTGTGCCACGGCTGACGTGTGCAGTCGGAAGGGCAGCCCCTGTGCCACGGCTGACGTGTGCAGTCGGAAGGGCAGCCCCTGTGCCACGGCTGACGTGTGCAGTCGGAAGGGCAGCCCCTGTGCCACGGCTGACGTGTGCAGTCGGAAGGGCAGCCCCTGTGCCACGGCTGATGCGTGCAGTCGGAAGGGCAGCCCCTGTGCCACGGCTCTGTGGACCTTGCTTTGCCCTTTGCCGTAGTGGCAGCCATGTGCACCTTGCAGTTACCAGTTTGGTCTGGGCACTGGCCCTGCAATTGCATTCCAGGGAAATGTCGAGCCGACCTAACCGCGTTCCCCGCTGCCACCCTGTTCAAGGCTGTAAGGACAGACGGAGCGTCCCACATCACTTTCTGAGTAGAAGCCAAGCCCCATGTCCCTGTCTGCACTCGGCCTGCTTTCCCAGCTGGGTCAAGGGTGCGCCTCCCGGCTCTGTTAGGACGGGCCTGGGTCTCTCGCTATCCCTGCCCTTGTGCTGCCGCTGCCATGACACAGACCCAGCTTATGACCTTGCTGCTCCTCCTGCAGGTGACAGGCAGTGGTGCCACGAGGTGCCAAGTTGAGCTGGTGTGACACGTGCAGGTGACTGCTAAGAGGCCCCGCTGCTCCCCCATAGGCCTCTGCCTGTTCTGACAAACACCCATTGTCTCATGTTGGGCTTACAACAGGTGCAGGCCCAGTGTTGGTCTCCTCCGATGACTATGTTTCTGCCCGCCTTATCTCATTGCGTTACTTAGAACTACACTCCTAGAGGAAACACTCAGCTTCCATCACCCTACAGTTGGCATTGGTGGCAGGTGAGATGTCTAGTCTTGCTCCTCGGCTAGGTTGGGTTGAGAAGTGCCTTAACACATGTGCTCTGATGTGTCAGTCATTCCCAGAGGAATGGAGGTGAAGCTCCTGGGCCAGATTTGGAGGAAAGGATGGGGGAAGGGAAGGACTTGGTAGCACAGGCATTTGGCCTCTGCTTTCCAGCGGCCATGAAGAAATTCCTCCACCCCTCACCCCCTTCCCACCGCTACGATGCCCCCCTCAAGCAACCACGACAGAATCGTCTGAAGCAACTGAGCCAAAACGAATCTTTCTTTAAATGGTTTCTCCAGTATTTGGTAACAGTGCTGACAAAATGAGTTAACACAGAAGGTTCCTCTCTGCCATCGAGTTGGTTCACGGGTGGCCTGTGAGTTGGCTGGGGAAGCCTGAAGGCCGGGAAGGTGGGCGTGTGCCTCGCTCTCCTGCCTGCTTGTCTGTCTGTCTGTCTGCTAGCTGAGTAATGCACACGGATGCTATTAGATAAAAAGGAAAGTGATTTTTCCCCCCATCAAAAGCACAAGGAAAAAATTCCCTCAGGACTTCTCCCTGGTACTCCTCCCTAGTGAGCTGAAGGAAGAACCACTTCTGGCCTCCTCGGCACACCAGGTATTTACTGGACAGGGTGATTTTGTGAGAGTGGAGGGAATGAATGCACCAAGCAGTATTAGTTAGGTTTGTTCCTCCACAGGTCAGCTTGGTTTTTATGATGTTTTGTTGTCAGATGCCTCACTACATTGACCCAGGTTGCAACAGGTGTGGAGTTGGAATTCGTCCTCCATAAATGGTGATACCTTTTTATGCTCTATCTTAGTTCAGAAACGAATCCTAAGTGGCACATTGTACTTACTCTGCACTTGTTTGTC
The DNA here is from genome assembly GCF_024711535.1 of Dipodomys merriami. Lineage (NCBI taxonomy): Eukaryota > Metazoa > Chordata > Mammalia > Rodentia > Heteromyidae > Dipodomys > Dipodomys merriami. The sequence continues at coordinate 496,131 of NW_027206401.1, read as the reverse complement.
TGTAGAATTCTCATGATCGGGCTTTGGGGAATTACCATCGTGATTATCTAGGAGGCAGAGACAGAGAAGAGACGTGCCACTTTAATAAGTGGACTGTGTGGAGGTTCCCTGTCCTTTATATCTTCGTCCATGGTTCCTGTCCAGTATCATGGCTGCTCTTAGTTACTATGCCTTGGAGCATTTTGTCTAGAATGCTTCTTTCTCTAACTTGTTGCTTTTTTGTTGTTGTTGTCAAGTTTGTTTTACAAGGGTCTATCAGTGGGGATTTGTTTCCTCAGACTTGACACTAAGGAACAGTATGTGTGATACATCACCAGCAAACACACGCTCTACCTGGTGGATTTTGTGTTGTCCTGCTGTGGTTTGAAACCTCATGTCTGTTCCAGAAAGAAGACAGGGCAGGATCTTTGTTGTAGGCTGACTGCCAGCTGCTTCTCCCTCTGCCCTTCTCCAGGTGGTTAGAAATCAGTCATTTTTGCCTGAAGTCACTGCCTTGTTATATTTTTATTGTAAAGGTAATATACAGAGGGGTCACAGTTACATGATTTTTTTTTTTAATTCTACCGTGCGTTTTCCTCTGAAGAAGAGATATACTTTCTGGTAGAATTCACAATTAATTGGAATTTTCTTATTTAAAATGAAGGTTTGGTCATACATACATCTAATAAATGCACAAGTGCAGGGCCAGGCCCGGTAATGGAAATTGAAACTACCCCTCGTGTTGGGTGTGGCGATAGGAGGCCCCCTGCACTGTATCTAAACAGCTGCCAGGTGAGCACACTGCAGCCTCAGCCCACACCTGTGCGGCATGTGCACAAAACGCCGTCCTCTCTGGGATTCTGAGAGAAACAGCACCTGGGACTGGGAGGCCATTTGAGGAAGTGCCAAGTGGGGAGGCCCAGCACAGGCCCACAGATGGCGGCAGGCCCAGAGCCCTGGGCCTCTGCCAGGACTTGTCCTCCAGAGCCCTTGCCACCAAAAGATCCTGAAGCTTCAAGAGCCAGCCGAGCGGGGGACACGCGCACTCGGGCCCAGCACACACCCTGGAAGGGAAAGTGGGGCTGCGGGGCTGCAGCTCAGTGGCTGGATTGCTGGAGTAAGGACTACTTACAGTTAAGGTTCATGAGCAAGTTACTGAGCTCCTGGTGACTGCACAGATTGTTGATAATGACAGTGCTGTTTCTGAGTGGATGGTGTGAGGCCAGGGTGAAGGGATCCTGGGGGTGCTTTGCCCATCCTTCCTAAGAGTGTCATTAAATAGGAGCTCCTGTTCGATTATTGCAGTATGCTGAGAGGGAAAGACCAATTTGGATTCCTTCCTGCTAAGCCACTTCGTGCATGTGTGTGTGTGTGTGTGTGTGTAAGCGCACACGTGCACACGCACACAACACATGCATGCGAGTGCACATCTGTGTACATACATGCTCGATCACGGGATGGTTTTGATGTTTTGAGAATGCTGCCAGAAAATCTTCCGCACACTTCCTCTTTCCTGTGTCTCAGACCGAAGTTGGGAAATGGCTTCTGGCTCATGTCTCAGCCAAGGATGGTTTTAGTTTTGTAAGAAGTGCCTTTGCTGTCTTCCCAAAGTATCAGCCATGGCTGGCCAGTGTACCCAGCAGCTCTGCGCTCTGCCTGCGACCTCGGTGAATCTCCTGACACTGTATGCACAGCTGACTAAACAGGATGCCCTTAAGGACTGCATCTCACGCAGCTTGTGTACAGATTTCAGGATGAAACTAGTGGATCCGCTTTGCATCTTTGGAGGGCAGTGTGGCTCCATCGCTAGAACTGGCTGTACCTGTTTTGTGGTGATGCTGGTGTTTCTTTAGCAAGACACAGGGTGGCGCTGTGTGTTAGGGTAATCAGTGTAAGCATGCCTGAGCTGGAGTTTGTCTTGGTAGTGAGGAGGGAAGGTGGGGAGAACTAGTAAGTTCTGGAAAAAACACATTCTTCCTTTCTTTGGCTGCAAATGGAAGGCTTCCTGGGACAGGGAAAGAGCCATTGGTGCAGAACAGGCCCACACAGCGTGGAATTCACACGCAGTCCTGTACATATTGGTGAGGTACAGGAGCTAATCGGCCCTGGAGGTGTCCTCTGTGAATCAGCTCTGCGGAGGGGCGGCCTCACAGCGAGTGGCCACAGAGCGCTGGGACGTGTTCTGGGCGGCATTGGTAGCTCAAGGGACGTGTGGCCCCCAGAAAGCCCTTTGCTTAAAGGAACCTGGGTGAGCTTCACCGAGAGGGAGGGGGTGCAGGTCTGCTGTGGAAATGGCCCTCCGACAACCCCTCTGCTCAGCTGCAGACGGAGTTTGTCCCTCGGCCTCTCCGTCACCTCCCCGGGTGTGTGAGGGCCCATTTGTGCAGGCTTTTATGGGCTGTCCAAAGGAGATTCTTTACTCTGGGTGGAAGGGAGTGGCGGTGCCCTGGTTTATAGCCCACGACCCATTTTCGTAGGACTCAGCCACTGAGTGGCCTGCTCTGCCTCTGAGTATTAGAGGGAAATCCAAGTCACAGCCTGCCTGCGCCCCGCTGCCTTCATTCAGGGCTGTTCTTTGTGTGTTTGTTTGTTTTTTACCCCCAGTAAAGCCCTGGATAGATGCAGGAAGTACTCCTGACATATCATTTAATTCATTTAAACAAAAATACGTTAAGTTCAAAAAAGGCAATCATAAAACTAAGTTATAGACGAGTGAGTACAGTTTGAAGCTGGAGGCTCAGACTTGCCATTACAGATATTAAATACCACCCTTGTGAGTAAGCTCATCTATTTCAAAGCTCTTTGCAACCATTAATTGCAACACCTGTGACTACCCCGAGACAGTATTATTAACTGTATTTAAGAGGGTGGAAACTGAGGCACAGAAAACCTGGGATCCATTGCCCTGGGAGGGATTTGAGGCGCCAGGAATGTTAGCCAGGCCTTTTGTTGCCCAGCCTTCTCCGGCCTAGACCTGCCATGCCCCCACGCTGCCCTCCCACCGGCAGCTGCTGAATCCTGACAATGACCAGGTGCAACAATGAGCAGGTCAACCATCACAGAGGAGGCAGATGAAAAACAGGGCTGTGACAAAGTAACTGTCTGCAGGCCATTTGAGAGCCGAAGCCGGCCCCTGGGCGGTGGGGCCGAGTTCCTGCCGCCGCCTGTCTATGGGGTCTAGAAGAGGCAGGGCCTGTGAGTGCCTTGCGTGTGGTGGGCCCAGATACCCCTAGCTCCTCACCACTTCTTAAAAGGCCTGCAGCAGCAGCTCGGGGCTGTCAGTGTGATCAAATTAACAGAGCAGCTCCAGGCTATAGCTAAAGCTACTTTGAAAAACCTCACTCAGGCTGATATACTCCTGCTTTCCATTTAAGACCATGTTGCTCAAATGGTCACCAGTGATAGGGTCTCAGGAGCCTCTCTGTGTTTGTCCCACAGTCCTCTCAGTGGCCCAGGGTCATACAGGTTCCAAAGCTTAGTTCTGATCATGACAGGGCCGTCTCTAACTCCAGTTCTTGCTCTTTCCTGGAGGCAGAATCTTCCATGACTTACAGCTGGGAGGAAAGTCAGTGCTGACTGTGTTGATCTCTGTGTGCTCACGGGCGGATCTTGAGGACCGGCTGATGGATGAGGTGTCGGGTGAGCTGGTGGGAATCTTGGCTCATCTTTATGTGTGATCTGCAGCTGTGGTCTGCTGTATTGGGGAGGAACAGAGAGGTGTGAGGGGCCCATCTTAGGAACGGCCCCTGAGGTGTGACACCCCTGAGAGACAAATGGTGAGAACATCACTTTTCTTGCGGCCTGGCTGTGCCCACGGTGACAGGGTGTCTACAGGCCCTCTCCGTGGTGGAGACACCTGCTCCCGGGTGCAGTGCTCTCCTGTGTTCCCTTGCACAGGCCCTCGTGCCCCGTGGAGTCAGTCTGCTTGGCATGCACTTGAACATCTGGCCCGGCTCCTGCCTGGAGAGCAAAATGTGGAGTGTGGAGAACTCGGGACCTAGTGTTTCAGTGCCCTGGGGGACCCAGGCCTGGTACCCCATAACTGATAGAGGCCCTCCCTCCCTCCCACAGCCTGAGGCCAAACCCAACTTCCCGGTTCTTCCGCACAAAATTCTCAAGCTCCAACCCGAGGGGGTGAGCTGGGAATGAGAGCCCCGGGCAGCAGGAAGCCCTGGTTCTGGTCTGCAGAGGTCAGGAGCCTCTTCAGCTGGGTGAGTGGGTCCCTACAACATGAGCCTGTGGTGTCTGCACGCACACACAGGGTAGAACGTTCCACGTTCACTTGATGGGCCGCAGGGCACAGAGGAAGGCTTGGGTCACTCCAGGGGACTTGGTCATGCTGTGTGACCACCCCACCCTCTGCACAGAGGTCCCGTTTTGTCCTAGCTGCAGCTGGGTAAGATGTTCCCTTTGTCCTCGGCTGCTGGAGATGGCGGCTGAGAGGGACTCTGCACAGGGAGGCCCAGCAGCGGTGGCAGGAACGGGGGAATGACACCAGGGATGGCATGGGGTGGAGGGCTGAGGCCAGGCCCCAGTGTGAAGGGCAGCTGGGGGAGGGGCAGTGGTGTCTCACTGTAACCACGGTCCCGGGAACAGAGGCACCATGCTGTCCTCCCTGTGTGTGACTGACCCCAGATCTGTAACTGGGCTCCGGCTGAGGGACAGGTGGGCATCAGGCTGTACTTGGCAAGGCCAGACCTGGGCCCTGGGTTTCAGGTCAACACAAGGGCATGGGGCATGCCAAGGGACTGTGGCTGCTGACCGTGGGGCCAGCACTGAGGGCCGGGCCCCCGCCTCCTGGGCACGGATGCAAGCACATGGGTCTGGCTTGTCAGCATGTGTCTCCTGGCCGGCTGGCGACTGGCTCGGGCAGGCGCAGGCAGGCTGCAGCGTCCGGGCTGCACTCTTGCAGGGCCAAGGTGCAGCACAGGACAGAGCAGCGAGAAGAAAGACCCAGCAAAAATGTGCAGGTTCCTCCTGCGGCAAGCTGGCCCAGCCTCTAGTGTGGCAGGGATGTCCCAGCCATGTGAGGCTCCTCCTCCTCTGGGGAAGAGCTGTGGCACCCCACACCTTCTCAGTGTCACAATGCAGGTTCTTCAGGCTGCCTCGCATGCGGTGTGTAGCCCAGGCTGACCTCTGCCTGAACGTTGGGATTACAGGTGTGTACCACCACACTTAGCTCTCCATCTAGTTTTTATTTGCATTTATTTTATAGCTAAGGATCTTGTACTTTTTTTTTTTTTTGGGTCCGGTTGTGGGGCCTGAACTCTGGGCCTGGGTGCTGTCCCTCAGCTCTTCAGCTCAAGGCTAGCGCTCTACCACTTGAGCCACAGCGCCACTTCCGGCTTTTTTCTTTTTGCTTATATGGTGCTGAGGAATCGAACCCAGGGCCTCAGGCATGCAAGGCAAGTGCTCTACCACTGAGCCACCTTCCCAGCCGAGGATCTTGTACTTTATTTCATGTATTTATAAGTCATTTGGCTGTTTGAAAAGTATGTTTAGATCATTTGTGTATTTATTGATCAGATTATTTGCTCTTTTATTAACTTTTTCAGTTCTTTATATAATCTGATTATGAACCTCCTGTCAGATGAGTAGCTGGCAGATTGTCCCCACTTTGTAGGCTGCATCTCCACTGGCAATTTATTTCTTTCCTGTGCAAAAAAAAAATAATTTAATTGGATACAATCCCATTTGTTAGTCCCTGTTCTTACTTCCTGAGCAATTGAAGCCCAGTTCAGAAAGGCATTGCCTATGCCTGTATCTTGAAGCTTCCATTCTGTTTCTTCTAGCAGTTCACAGTTCCAAACCTTAGCATTGTCTATTTGCTCTTTGTTGTTGTTGTTGCTCCTGGGGCTTGAACTCAGGGACTGGGCACTGTCCCTGAGCTCTTTTGCTCAAGACTAGCTCTCTACCACTTTGAGTCACAGTACCACTTCTGGTTTTCTGGTAGTTTGTTGGAGATAAGAGTCTATTATAGTAGAGGGGGGACCAAGATGGTGATGGGGCAGTAGGGAAATGCCACAGCTCCCCCCAACCAAAAAGAGAGTTCGAGTTCCAACACTTAGTCTCCCCAAGAGACTGACAACAACAAAAGGACAAACGCCCAGAGAAAAACAGGAGGTGGAAAATAACAAAAAAGAAAGAGAGAAAAAGAATTTCAGAACAGAGAAGCACGAAGACCCCTCCCCCAACCTTTACTGGTCGCAGCAGTGCACCAAGCCACGGCCAGCTGGCCCGGCGGGGCTGCCGGAGTACCAGAGACACAGGGGGCTGCCTGTGGACCCAACAGCATCTACTGAGGCAGAGACAGAAGAGAATCACATAGAGCCACCACCGCCCAGCCCAGCCCACAACCACCCCAACTGAACTCTGATTGCAACGGCAACCAACGACCTACATCACACAGAAACAACCAGCTCCAGGGTGAGTACCCCACAGGGGACAGTGTATCCCTCAAGGGAGACCAGAGCTGGAGGGAATCCCCAGACCCTGACCCAGACTCCATACTCCAACACCCGGACCACAGGACCCACTGTTCGAGAACTGAACTCCACCAGCCCACGAAGCACACTCAGCTGGCCAGGCTAGAGCAAAAACACCCCTGGAAGGGAGCTTAAATGCCCAAGCCAAGAACAGTGCCCCTGGGTCAAGACACCCAACAGTGAAAGAAATTTGAACTATGTACTCCAGGCTTCGTAACCCAGGCGGTATACACAGCAGCACAGGCCCAACCAGCGTGCCGCAGGCAGGGGACCAGGACCAGGCCTGGGAATCCAGTGTCTGAGCAACACAACCAACTCCTCCCAACTGCAGTCAGAAGCTGATCGTATGCCTCAGCAGAGGGGAGAAAAACAGGGAACTGCACCCCCTGGGAAGCACACCTGTGACAAGAAAGACCTGGAGGCTCAGGACAAGAGAAGCCCAAACCCCACCAAAACCCAACCCATATATTCTAGGCTGGGGATTGGACAACATAGGCCACCTGCACCTGATAGTAGGCAGGAGCTCAGGCTGGTAAGGTGGCTCAGCAGTAGAGTGCTAGTCTTAGGTGCATGAGGCCCTGGATCTGATTCCTCAGCACCACATAAGCAGAAAGGGCCAGAAGTGGTGGTGTGGCTCAACTGGTAGGGTGCCAGCCTTGAGCTGAAGAGCTGAGGTACAGTGCCCAGGTGCAGAGTTCAAGCACACACCCGGCAAAAAAAAAATCAGGAGCCCAGAGCAGACTCCAGCATCTGGGAGAGTGCATCCAGCACATCTGATCTTGCCAAGAGCACCTGTAGGAGCAAACACAAGCAGTCTAGGCTGCTCAACCCTTCCAAAGGCGGGAACTGCCAGTGATCTACAGCAGAGAGCCAAGAACCCTATGTGGGTCAGACCAGCAGCTGGAGGTCAGCCCCCAACAGAACCGAGATCAGGTACAGACTCTCTCTACCAATACAGAATCAGCAACCAAGCAAAGACAGACACCTATTGACCAAAACAAAATTTCAGATTAGTCTCCAATAATACCTGAACCCCCATGTGAAAATCACAGAGAAAAATTACAAGGTTTATCAACACCCAGGATAGCAAGCTATCCCCAATAGCCAGCAGCCACCCAGGGGAGAGTCCCAGTGGGAGCAAAGCAGGAATGGAAGACAAAAGCTACATCCAAGGGATGCTGGAGCAATGACTCAAGAAATAAAGTGAGAAATAGACCAGAAATGGAAAGAACACAGGGATGAACTATCGAAAGAGATGCAGATCTCAAACACGAGATACACGCAAAAACAGAGGCAGTACATACCTCACTAAGAAGTGAGATAAATGCCAAACAGAGGCAGTACATGCCTCACTTAATTCGGTAGCTTCTTTGCCAATCCTCTGGTTGGTAGACCTGTCCTTTGGTGAGAGTGGGGTGTTAAAGTCTCCTAGTATTATCGTGTTGGGATCTATTTTATTCTGTAAGTTTGAGAGTATTTGCTAATACCCATACTCCTCAAGCTCTTCAGAGAAACAGAGAAGGAGGGAGCTATCCCAAACTCATTCTACGAAGCCAATATCACACTCATCCCCAAACCAGGCAAAGACCCAACCAAAAAAGAAATCTACAGACCAATCTCCTTGATGAACACAGATGCAAAGCTCCTTAACAAAATTCTAGCTAACAGAATCCAGAAACACATAAAAAAAATCATACATTATGACCAGGTAGGCTTCATCCCAGAGATGCAGGGATGGTTTAACATACATAAATCAATAAATGTAACCCAACACATCAACAGAGCCAAGGTCAAGACACTAGGAAATGGAAAGACCGCCCATGCTCTTGGATAGGCAGACTTAATATAGTGAAAATGGCAATACTGCCAAAATTAATATACAAATTCAATGCAATTCCTATTAAAATCCCAATTATGTACATCTCTGAAATACAGAAAACAGTCCAAAAATTCATATGGAACAACAAAAGACCTAGAATAGCCAAAACAAGACAACATGGGAGGGATATCCATGCCAAACCTCAAACTCTACTACAGAGCTATAATAACAAAGACAGCATGGTACTGGCACAAAAACAGACACGAAGACCAATGGAATAGAATAGAAGATCCAGAAATAAATCCACAGGCCTACAGTCAGCTGATATTTGACAAAGGAGTCAAAGACATACAATGGAAGAAACACAGCTTCTTCAACCACTGGTCCTGGGAAAACTGGGCGGCCACATGCAGAAGACTAAAGTGGACCCCAGCCTATCACCATGCACCAACATCAACTCAAAATAGATTAAACACCTTAACATTAAACCTGAATCTCTGAAACTACTGCAGGACAGAGTAGGAGAGACACTTGAACTAATAGGCATAGGAAGGAACTTCCTGAACACAGTCCCAGGGTGACAACAAATTGGAGAGAGACTTGACAAATGGCACTACCTTAAAATAAAAAGCTTCTGCACAGCTAAAGCTATCGCAACCAAGCTAGAAAGACAACCAACTAGTTAGGAAAAAATATTATCAGCAATATATCAGACAAGGGGTTAACATCCAGTATATACAGGGAACTCAAGAAACTAATCCCTCCCAAACCTAACAAACCAATTACTAAATGGGCAAGGGAACTAAAGAGAGACTTCTCAGATGAAGAAATAAAAATGGCAAAGAAATGTTCACCATCCCTGGTTGTGAAGGAAATGCAAATAAAGACAACCCTGAGATACCACCTTACCCCAGTCAGAATGGCCCACATCCACAAATCAGGCAATGACAAATGCTGGAGGGAATGCGGAGAAAGAGGAACCCTATTACACTGCTGGTGGGAATGTACACTTATACAACCACTTTGGAAAGCAGTCTGGAGGGTCCTCAGAAAGCTAAATATTGACCTCCCTTACGACCCAGTCATGCCACTTCTAGGCATCTACCCTGAACAACAGGAACCAATATACAAGGACACGTGCACCTCCATGTTTATTGCAGCACTGTTCACAATAGCTAGGATATGGAAACCACCCAGATGACCCACCACAGATGAATGGATCCAAAAATTATGGTATCTATACACAATGGAATATAATGCAGTCATTAGAAACAACAAAATAATGACATTTGCAGGGAAATGGATGGAGCTAGAAGAAATCATGTTGAGCGAGGTAAGCCAAGAGCAAAGAGACAAACATTAAATGGTCTCCCTGATAAGTCGATGCTAAATCCAAAATGTTAGGTGATACGACAAAAGTAACAGGACTTAAGAAACAAAGGACTTCCACTCATCTGGTCGAACCACTACTAAATATCCCCATGCTGCTGATCACATGTATGGTGTATATGTGTACACTGTTATATGTTATAGACTGTGATAGACAATTTGCTCCAGGAAAGTTAGAATGAGCTTGTGACTTTAAATGAGCATCACTATCCCACAATACTGTGAAATTTGGGAAATTATGTATTCACTTAATCACAATTAAAAAAAAAAAACACCAGGAAACTAGAAGTGGAGCTATGGCTCAAGTGGTAGAGCATGAGCCTTGAGCTGGATTGCTCAGGGACAGCTCCCAGGCCTGGAGCCCAAGCCCCACGACTGACAAAAGAAAAAAAGATCTTTCATGTGATTGTTTCTAACATTTATAAGATTATGTCTTTGTTGCTTTGTATGTCCCTCCCCCATGGTATAACCCCTGCTTTCACTGTATTTGATGTTGGTGTATGTGGAGGGGAAGGGAAAAAACAAATCATTAAAACAGGGATACAGGAGGACCCATTGCAACAATGTCAAAAAAACGAACTTTACAATTTTGGTGGGGGCTGGGAAGTTGGCTCAGTGGTGGAGCGCTTGCCTTGCATGCCTGAGGCCCTGGGTTCGATTCCTCAGCACCACATAAGCAGAAAAAAAAAGCCAGAAGTGGCGCTGTGGCTCAAGTGGTAGAGTGCTAGCCTTGAGCTGAAGAGCTGAGGGACAGTGCCCAGGCCCAGAGTTCACGCCCCACTACTGGACCAAAAAAAAAAACAAAAAACAATTTTGGTGGGGGGGGTGCGGGGGGAGGATGGGAAGGGATAGGAAGGGGAAACAAAGGAGGAGGCTATAATGCTTGGTAAGAAATGTACTCATTACTTTGCCCATGTAATTGTAACCCCTCTGTATGGTATTTTCACAATAAAAAATACATTTATTTAAAAAAAAGAGTCTATTGTAGACTTTCTTGTCAGGGGGCTGGCTTTGAACCATGCTCCTCAGATCTCAGCCTACTGAACAGCTAGGATGACAAGCCTGTGCCACCAGCATTCAACACGTCTATTCACTCTTGAAGTGATGTTTGGTATAAGGGTTTGCTTCCATTTTCCACATACAACTGTCCAGTTTTCCCAGCCCTGTTGAAGAGGTTGTCCATCCTCCAGTGTATTTGTTTTTCTGGCATAATTTTCAGATGGCTGTAGGTGCATGGGTTTATTTATAGGCTCTCTATTATATTTCACTGACTTTTGCGTCTATTTCTGTGCAGTAAAATGATGTTGCTGTTTGTTGGGGTTTGGGAATGGTAATGGGGTTGAACTCAGGGCCTTGAACTTTCTATGCAAGCATACTATTTATCATGCCCCACATGATACCTTGGCTGTTTTTCAGATAGAGTCTTGGACTTCTGCCTGGGCCAGCCTCAGTCCAGGATACCCCTACATTTACCTCCCAAGTAGCTAGGATTATGACATCAGCTATCATGTACAGCTTGTTTTGAGGTAAGGTCTTGCTAACTCTTCTCCAGGCTTGCCTGGACCTATAATCCTCTAATCTCTGCCCCTCAGATGGAGTTACTGGTGCAAGTCACTATAGGACTCCTTATTAGCAAGTTGTTTTTAGTACTATGGCTCTGTAGATAATTTGAAATCAGGTATCATGAAATTTCTAGCACTGCTCTTTTTCCTTAGAATAGTCTGTTTGATATCTTTTGTGCTTCATTCCATATGAATTTTAGAATTTTTTTCCTATTTCTGTGAAGAATTTCATTGGACTTTCAATGGGGGATTTCATTGAATCTGCAGATTGCTTTCAGTAGTATAGCTGTTTTTGAAGCATTAACCTGCCTGGTCCATGGGAGGCCTTTCCATCCTACAGTGTCTCCTCCAGTGTTTTCTAGATTTTAGGGTAGGTTTATTTCTAGAGTGTTTTTGAAGCCAATGTAAATGAAATATCTTCCCTAATGTCTTTCTTTCTGTTCATTATTAATAGAAAAGCAACTGACCTTTTCATGTGGGTTCTGTATTTTTGTACTTCCCTGGTCACAGCCTCTGGGGAGTTGTGGTGGAGGCAGTACAGTCTTTTACGTATGTAGTATTGTATCATCCACAAATAGGGGTAATTGACTCCTCTTTTCTCACTTGTGTCTCTTTCTTTCTTCTTTCTTCCTTCTTTCCTTCCTTCCCCTCCCTCCCTCCCTCCCTCCCTCCCTCCCTCCCTTCTTTCTTTCTTTCTTTCTTTCTTTCTTTCTTTCTTTCTTTCTTTCTTTCTTTCTTTCTTTCTTTCTTTCTTTCTTTCTGTCTCTCTCTCTCTCTCTCTCTCTCTCTCTCTCTCTCTCTCTCTCTCTCTCTCTCTCTCTCTCTCTCTCTCTCTCTCTCTCTCTCTCTCTCTCTCTCTCTCTCTCTTTCTTTCTTTCTTTGTTGGTCGTGGGGCCTGAACTCTGGGCCTGGGCGCTGTCCCTCAGCTCTTCAGCTCAAGGCTAGTGCTCTACCACTTGAACCACAGTGCCACGTGCAGTTTTTCTGCTTATGTGGTGCTGAGGAATTGAACCCAGGGCCTCATGCATGCAAGGCAAGTGCTCTACCACTGAGCCACCTTCCCAGCACACCCCTTTATTTCTTTATTTTGCCTTATTGCTCAGGCTAAGAATTTGGGAATTCGATTGAATATGACTGGAGAGAGCAGACACCTAATTGCTGGTTGTAGAAGAAACACTTCTGATTTCTTTCTGCTCATTGCAACATTGGCTGTAGGTTTGTCTTATACAGACTGTTGGGCTGAGGTATGAGCCTTGTACTTCTAGTTTCTCCAGAGCTTTTATCATGAGGAATGTTGAATTTTTGTCAAAGGCTTATTCTACATCTATTGAGATGATCATGTAGTGTTTGTCATCAATTCTGTTTATATGCTATATTAGATTTACTGATTTCTGCATGTTGAACCACCCTTACATACCTGGAATTAAACCAACTTGATCACGGTGCATGATCTTCTTAAGGTGCCATTGAATTTGGTTTGCAAATATTTTAGTAAGATTTTTGCGTTTATGTTCATCAAGAAAATGGGTTTGTCATTTTCTAGTTTTGGTTGCTTCCTTGTTCAGGCGTGGTGTGAGGGTAACACTGACTTTGAGAGTGAGCGTTGACGCAGTGCTCCTGGCCCTTTCTGTTTTATGGAGTAATTTGCAGTGTGTGGTTGTTAGTTCTTGTTAGAATATCTGGGAGAATTGCAGTAAGTGCATCTGGTCCTAGGGTTCTCTTTTTGGGATCCTCTGTATTATAGTCTCAGTCTCCTTGCTCATTATAGACACGTTTAAATTATTTATATCCTGATGGCTCAATTTTGGTGGATCATAGTTGTACAGAAATTTAGATTTTCTAACTTAGTGGAATATAAGCTTTTCAGATATTCCCTAATGATCCTTTGAATTTCATTGTTGTCTGCCATACTATAGCCCTTTTCACCTCTAATTTTATTAATTTGGGGTTTTCTCTCCTTTTTTGTCAGTGGTGCTAAGAGTTTATCAATCTTACATTGTCTTTATAAGCTCTTTGTTTCATTGATTGTATTGTTCTTTTAGTTTCCATTTCACTAATATATGCTTTGATTTTTATTACTTCTTTCTGTCTACTTGGATTTTGCTTGTTTTAGTTTTTCTAAGACCTTGAGGTACATCATTAGGTCATTTATTTTTGTGTGCTCTGATTTTGTGTTTAATGTAGTGACTCATAGCAAAACTTTCCCCTTAGAACTTATTTTACTATATGGTGAAGGTTCTTATAAGTTCCTTTTTTTTCCACTTGATTCTAGGACTTGTTAAATTTCTACTCTGATTTCTTCTGTGGTCCATTGATTTATTCAGAATATATTATTGCTTATTCTCTAGTGTCAGGGCTTGAAATACATAACACGATGTGTTCCTGGCTTTTAGATATCTGATGTAATTCCTTATACATAATGAGTAAGCTTTTCTCTCTTGCAGATTTCAGTGTTTTTCTTTATTCTGTAAATTAGCGTTTGAATCATAATGTGACAGAGAAAGCTTCTTTGCTTGTCATGTCTATTTAGGTCTTAAACCTTCCTCCTGACCTTGGATATCCATGTATTGTCCCTAGATTTGGGAAATTGCTGCTGTAGTTTCGTTGAATAGGTTTTCTATGGCTTTGGTTTGTAACTAGTTCCTTCTTTGATTCCTGTAGATTCTTAGGTTTGGTCTATTGATAAAGCCCCAGAGCTCTTTCAAGACATGGTCATCCATGTTCATTGTTTTCTTTATTGCCACCTGAATGCAATCTTTTCTTGACCTTAGTATCAATATTGGATATTCTTTCTTCTGCTTAGTCTATTAATGATTCTTTCCATTGTGTTTTTTATTTTGATTTGTTGATTAGTTATTACTCCCAACATTTTTTTTTCAGAATCTAGGCTTCTTTGATGTATTAAATTGACTTCTTCATTTCACTCATCTGTTTGAATCATCTTTGAGGTCATTATTATTATTTTTTTCTCAGTCATGGGGCTTGAACTCTGGGCCCGGGCGCTGTCCCTGAGCTCTTCAACTCAAGGCAAGCACTCTACCACTTGAGCCACAGTGCCACTTTCAGCTTTTTCTGTGTATGTGGTACTAAGGAATCGAACCCAGGGCTTCATGCAGGCAAGGCAAGCACTCTACCACGGAGCCACCTTCCCAGCCCCCATGAGGTCATTATTTTTAAAGATTTTTGTTTCTTTTTGTCAGATTGGGATTTGAACACTGGGCTTCATGCTTGCTAGGTATGTACTCTGCCAGTTGAGCAAGGCCTTCAGCCTTCTTTTCTTCTGGGCTGGATCGTGATCTTCCTGTTTAGGCTTGCTGTCATGAATGGCATAACTACACCCAGCTTTCCACATAACTAGGGCGACAGGCATAAGTCTCTGTGTCCAGGTTCAAGACTGAGATAAGGAACAACTTTTTGCCCCAAATGGCCTTGAACAAGAAACTTTCTGTCTCTATCTTCTAGGTAGCTTAAGTTACAGGCATGAGCCACATTTTTTTGGACAGGTTCTGCCTATATAGTCCATCCTGGCCTTGAATTCACAATTCTCCTGGTCTAGCATCTCCAGGCTAGGATTACAAGCGTTTGTCACCACATCTGGGTTGTAATTTCTGTCTTGTATTATTATTATTATTATTATTATTATTATTATTATTATTATTATTATTATTATTTTATTATCATGCTGAACGGCTTCCTAGCTATCCTAATGTCACTTATCACCTTGATATTTTTTACTGTAATTTGAGATATACATTTTATTATAAGCTAGCTTCCTATGTATTGTGTGTATCTCTTCTTTGTCTGCTTTTCTCCAGTTCTGTGATATCTGTTCATTATCTAGACAGACATGTTGCTGTTGTTGAACTATTATGATTTTTTTTTTTGGCCCGGTCGTGGGGCCTGAACTCTGGGCCTGGGCGCTGTCCCTCAGCTCTTCAGCTCAAGACTAGCGCTCTACCACTTGAGCCACAGCGCCACTTCCGGCTTTTTTCTTTTTTGCTTATGTGGTGCTGAGGAATCGAACCCAGAGCCTCAGGCATGCAATGCAAGTGCTCTACCACTGAGCCACCTTCCCAGCCCCAGAACTATTATGATTTAAAACCTGGTTGGCCCCTCTTCTCCTTGCTCTTGCTGTGTAGGATTTTTTTGTTGTTTCTTTCTCTATTTGAATTTTAGAATTAGATTCTTCAATTCTCTGGTAGCAGTAAAAACAAAAGCAAAACACAAATATCCAGAAGAACTCAATCCATTTTATTTTTATTTAGTTGCATTAATTATTAACTAAGTCAGGAAGAAATGATGTTCTATGATGCTGAGTCTCCCTGTGTGACGATATCATAGTCTTTGGCTCAAATTGTATCTGAAATTTGGGGAGTACTTTTAAAATATTAATCATAGAAATCTTGACTTTGTCATTAAATTTATTCATAGGATATTTTTCTTATCCTTTTTCTTCCTTTTTTCTAACTAAATAGGATAATTCCTCTTGTTGTATCTTCCTGTTGTTTTCTGTTGTTAATTTTATGTTCTGCTATATTTTCTTATTATTTCCTCATGGTTCACACTTGAAACTGTCTTTTGGACTGACTGAGATATATATGATGAGTATTTCAAGAAAATGTTAATTTTATCCTATTTTATTAAATTTCCTGTTCAAAGCTTGTATTCTGTCACTTGAGCCACACCTCCACTTTTGTTTTGTGGTGTTTAATTAGAGATAAGAGTCTCTTGGGTTTGTCTGCTCAGCTGGCTTTGAACTTTTATCCTCAGGCTCAGCCTACTGAGTAACTGGGATTCTGGGTATAAGTTACCAACACCTGGCTATTTTGTTAAGATTTTAATGCTAACTACTTTTTAGCTTTTACCAAATACTTTTTAGCTACTATTAGTATCCTATGTTTTGTACTTGGATCTGCTAAAATATAACACCACACAAACTACCCATAGCCACCTTTTGAAATCTTAAAAAAAAAAGTTGGCAACATATTCTAAGAACCCTGTAAATACAGATGTTTGTTGGCTGAAAAAAGCTGTCGAATATTTTGACATAAACTATACTTAGCAGTTCTTGGTAGCATGTGTCATTTCAAAAACCATTTTTATAAGGATAAGCTTTCCTTAAGCATCTGGAATTCAATAGCACCTTGAATTTATTTAACAAAATATGAAACAGAAGAAAAAGTATGCCACGCCATGATTTAAAAGTCTACATTTTTCTCTGTTTGGCAGAGGTTAAACACTTGTTTAAAAGAAGTTTCAAGAAGTTACAGTATTCTCAGATTAACTTCTTTGTTGAATGATGCAGACATCATTCATGCAAGGGTGTGAGTGTGGAGATTGGTACCCAGTAGACACAGGATTAGATAAATCCTATGTCAGTAATCTCAGGCTGACAGGTGCATGCTTTCTAGGTAGGAAGGAAGTGAAAAGCTCAGAAGAGATCAGATGCACGTATGAGCCCTGTGAGGTGCACTGCCTGTCCATCTGTCTCCCTGGAACCTGCAGAGCAAGGAAGGAAGGCAAGGTGAGGCACAGTAAGTCATGTCCTGTCTGGACATAGCACCGTTTCCTCAGCTCATTTACACCTTGCACTTCCACAAGCTCACACGATCATGTTGTGGTACCTGCCTTACTGTAAGGTACAGAGCCTGCCTCTCGTATGGAAAGGAAGCAATCTTCCAGCTCCTCATATGAATTTACCCCCTGGGAACCCCCTGGGGTGGACGAGAGTGGTCCCCATGTCTGGGCGATGACCCGTGTCCCCTGCCATCTCCCAGCCAGGCTGCCGTGTGTCATGGAGGTGTCTCAGTGGTCCACGGACAGCTGTGAGGGGCTTGTTTGTCTGCTCTGTGAGTGATCAGCACATCCTGTAGGTGATGGGGTTGGTGAGAAAGACTGAGACGGATGCACTTTTATGTCCCATGGATTGACTTCCATGAAATAATATAGCAAGGGTGCCGCTTGCCACGGGATGGTCCCATGACAGCCTGGACCTGGGACGGACGGAGGACTCGGGTGGCGCTCAGGATCTGGGCTGTGAAGTCAGGTCAGAACTAGCTCTGCTTGTGCCCACCCAGGTTTTACAACACGAGTCCTCACGCGTTGCTCTTCCCATTTTTCAAAAACACCCAAGTAGTAGTTGGCTCATTAAGTCAGCGCCATTGGTGATGGAACTTTCCAGCTTCCTACATTTGTAACTCTATACATGTCTAGTTCCTTTATTACCATGTGACGTTTGCTACGGGAATCAGTGTGTGTGTGGTGTGAATGGAGGAACAGCGAGTACATAGAAGAAAACTTCCTAAAGTGGAGGACTGAAACACGTAGGCAAAGAGGTTTCATTGTGTGATTGTGGGAGGGCATGTGTGTGGACAGGGGTGCAGGGCAGTGTACATACCAGGGACAGGACCAGGCAGGTGTGGACAGGAGCCACGTCCGGGACGTGGCAGGTCCTAGGTAGGAGGTAAGTGAGCAAAGTGGGGAAAGAGCCAAGTAGAACAACTGTGGCCCTTAGTAGAGCAGGGGGCATTGTCTTCCTCTGAAATGCAGTGGGCTGTGTGGCTGTGTTCTGTCCTACCACAGCCCTTGTCTGTCAGGAGTCCCCTGTGCACACGCTCTCACAGGGGAAAGAAGAGGCCTCTGAATGTGGAGCTGATGACCTGCAGCTGCTCTGCCTCTGTCCCCACCGCACCGCTCATCAGCGGGATGTGTGAGCGTGCGTTGATCGCGAGCTCCCTAATAGCGCAAATAAGGTTTTACAAGGAGAACAGGTGGGCCTGTTTGCCAGACAAACTTTCCCCAAAGCAGCCATCAGACAAGCAGCCTGAATCTTTCCACTGGGTTAATGTTTCTCCCGGGGGCTGGCTGTGTACACAGCGCTGTGGGCTCTGTGTCTGCACCACAGCTGCCTCCCGCCCGCCGCCATCATTACACAGCATTAGACTGGACCCCGATTCCTATGTTCCCCGCCCCCCAGCCCCCTCTGACCAGTCTTCATCTCAGCTGTCAAAACAAAATCTGTTGAGGTAGGGGTGTGGATGCCTGGGTTGCCACAAGGCATTCACAAAAGGCAGGTCCTCTGGCTTCTTTATCTACTGGCTACCAGTGACAGTATGGCCTGGGACACAGCCTGGTGGTGCGCCATGTTTTCTACCTCTGTGATACCCTAGCACTAGCCCAGCATGCCTTACGTGCTCTCCCTCCTCCCGGCATGGCCGAGAGCAGCCTCAGTGCTCTGCCAAAGAGCCCCATGCAACATGGGGCTTCCAGAGGCCTCGGGGTGGGTGAGCCTCTGTGTCAGTCCTGGGGCCTGCCGGCATAGTGCACTGAACTCATGCTGGGCACCTGGCAGGTGTGATGCATTTTTCATTGTGCCCAGCACCTAGCCTGTGCCCTTCCATCAATGGCACCACATTTCCCCTCCCCAGCGAGGGGCAGCCTGTGTTGGGTCTCCGTCTCTGTGAGTTTGCCTGGGTGCAGCCTGCCTCACGGCTCCGTCTCTGTGAGTTTGCCTGGGTGCAGCCTGCCTCATGGCTCCGTCTCTTGTCTCCACGAGTTTGCCTGGGTGCAGCCTGAAAGCGCTTCCCTGCAGCATCTGTTCTGTCTGCTCGCTGGAGGCAGCATCCTGTTCTCCAGGCCTGTTTGTGCTGGAGCACGTGTCAGCATTTCGTTGTGTCTGGCTGATGACAGTCTGTTGTATGAGTCAACTATCTTCTTCCATGTGAGCGCCGTTGGGAGTCCTTTCCATTATGAATGTAGATATGCCTGCGGTGCCTCCAGCCGCTTGGGGTGCGTACCTGGGCCGGAGCGGCAATTCTGTGTTTAGGTTTTGAGGAAATGCCACACTTGGGCAGTTCCCACCAGGAACTGAGGCCTCCAGGCCTCCGTCCACATCTTACCAACTCTTGTCATTATTTTCTGTAAGCTTTATTACTGTAGTCATCCTGTAAATTGTGAAGTGCCATCTCAATTATCCTCTTATGACTGATGCTGTGTTATGCATCTCTTAATGGTGGCTGAGTCTTTTTTTGTCTCCTTTGGGGCAATGTCTGTTCACATTCCTTCTCATTTTAAATTTTTACTGCTGTTATGAGTTGTAGTTTACTTATTGTGGACATCAACCCCTAGTTAGATGTATAACATGTAGGTGTGTTTTTCTACTCTGCGCTGTCTGTTTGCTTTTTTGATGGTGTTCTTTGGTGGACAAAGATTTCCAGAGCCCAGGTGACTGACTGTGCTTCTGGGGTTACGGGGATGCTCCTGCCGAGTGAGCTTCTGACGCCGGTGCAGCTCTGGCCTCTGGCTCTCTTCAGTGTCAGCTGCCTCCTCCAGCTACATCAGAGCCCTAAGCCACATCTTCACACTGAAACATAACTTAAAACATGTTCTTAAAATTAACCTTTTATTAAGTGTTTTTTAAAAACAGTATCTCTCCTTATCCCTGCTCTAGCCAGAGCTGCTCCATAGCAGGAGACAGGCCATGAATGGCTTAAGAAAACCCACCTGGATGGAGGGTCCTCCAGGTGGGGCAGCCCTGCCTGGGGGTGGGGCGGGGCGGGGCGGGGTGGAGCGGGCCGGATGGCACGCTCCTGGCCCTCCTTCCTCAAGCTCCACTGTCCCTCTGCCCCCCGACACCCTCAGAGGCCGCAGGGCCCAGAGCAGCCCATGAACTCTGCAGATAATTAAGCTCTCCAGACCAGACAGCGGCTCTGGCAGGACTTCCCAGTTCCTCAGGTACTGAAGATCTACTGCAGCCCAGAAGGGCCTCAGTCCCTAGGCCCCAGGGGGTGTTTCCTGGGGGAATTAATCCCAGGACTTTGCCCTGGGCATGGTTAAAAGGCCCTCATTCTAGGGGGTGTCTGCATCCTTTGCCCCTGGGAACAAAGGCAGGAGATTAGCTCTGTGTTATCACTCAGGATTGCCAGGATGGAATAAAAAGCCCAACTTTAAAGGTTCACCTGTTGAAGCATAGTTAGTGCTCCCAGAGGAATCAAAGGTCAACCCTGCCGGAGATCTGTGTCCTCAGCCCTCCAAAGGGCAACTGAATTACCTTTCAAGCACCGGATATGAAGTGTGGATTAGTGTCTTAATCTTAATCGCTCGGGCTTCAGGAGGAGGTGGCATTGTCCATTAGAGGTGGGCGGGGGACGGCCTGGACTCCATCCTTTGACGGGCTTTGGGGGTGTCCTCACAGAGCCCTGCCAGCTGACCGGGCGTCCACCCTCAGACAATGGGATTTGTCAAGAGCCAAATGAAATCTCAGCTGGGCAGGTTAGGGTGGGCGCCCTGCTTCTCCTATTTGTGTCAGAACAATGGTGGCAGCGCCTGAGCCCGGGCCGGGGCAGAAATGCTACCTGGAGGCTCCGTCCCTCACCTCCAGGGGCTCTGTCCCCACCATGGAAGAGGGGTTTCTGTGCTGCAGGAAGCAGCCACACCACGGCCTTCACCGCAGAGGTGCAGGACCAGCCCTCTGCCACCCCAGCCGCCCTGCTGACCCTGAATGGTGAGGAGAGGGGGAAAGGCCCATGGCATGCTGGGTTCTGTGCTGGGTGCTGGGTGCTGTGCTGGGTGTTGGGTTCTGTGCTGTGTGCTGGGTGCTGTGTACTGTGTGTTGTGCTGGGTGCTGTGGGGTGCTGTGCTGTGCTGGGTGCTGGGTGCTGTGCTGTGTGCTGGTTCTCTGCTGGGTGCTGGGTTCTGTGCTGGGTTCTGGGTTCTGTGCTGGGTGCTGGGTGCTGTGCTGTGTGCTGGTTCTCTGCTGGGTGCTGGGTTCTGTGCTGGGTTCTGGGTTCTGTGCTGGGTGCTGTGCTAGGTGCTGGGTGCTGTGCTGGGTGCTGGGTGCTGTGCTGTGTGCTGGTTCTCTGCTGGGTGCTGGGTTCTGTGCTGTGCTGGGGTCTGTGCTGGGTGTTGGGTTCTGTGCTGTGTGCTGGGTGCTGTGTACTGTGTGTTGTGCTGGGTGCTGTGGGGTGCTGTGCTGTGCTGGGTGCTGGGTGCTGTGCTGTGTGCTGGTTCTCTGCTGGGTGCTGGGTTCTGTGCTGGGTTCTGGGTTCTGTGCTGGGTGCTGGGTGCTGTGCTGTGTGCTGGTTCTCTGCTGGGTGCTGGGTTCTGTGCTGGGTGCTGGGTGCTGTGTGCTGTGTGTTGTGCTGGGTGCTGTGGGGTGCTGTGCTGTGCTGGGTGCTGGGTGCTGTGCTGTGTGCTGGTTCTCTGCTGGGTGCTGGGTTCTGTGCTGGGTTCTGGGTTCTGTGCTGGGTGCTGGGTGCTGTGTGCTGTGTGTTGTGCTGGGTGCTGTGGGGTGCTGTGCTGTGCTGTGTGCTAGTTCTCTGCTGGGTGCTGGGTTCTGTGCTGGGTGTTGGGTTCTGTGCTGGGTGTTGGGTTCTGTGCTGTGTGCTGGGTGCTGTGCTAGGTGCTGTGCTGTGCTGGGTGCTGTGCTGTGTGCTGGTTCTCTGCTGGGTGCTGGGTTCTGTGCTGGGTGCTGGGTGCTGTGCTGGGTGCTGGGTGCTGTGCTGGGTGCTGGGTTCTGTGCTGGGTGCTGGGTTCTGTGCTGTGCTGGGTGCTGGGTTCTGTGCTGGGTGCTGGGTTCTGTGCTGTGCTAGGTGCTGTGCTGGGTGCTGTGCTGGGTGCTGGGTGCTGTGCTGGGTGCTGAGTTCTGTGCTGGGTGCTGGGTTCTGTGCTGTGCTGGGTGCTGTGCTGGGTGCTGGGTGCTTGCTGGGTGCTGAGTTCTGTGCTGGGTGCTGAGTTCTGTGCTGGGTGCTGGGTTCTGTGCTGTGCTGGGTGCTGTGCTGTGCTGGGTGCTGGGTGCTGAGTTCTGTGCTGGGTGCTGGGTTCTGTGCTGGGTGCTGGGTGCTGTGCTAGGTGCTGTGCTGTGCTGGGTGCTGTGCTGGGTGCTGGTTCTCTGCTGGGTGCTGGGTTCTGTGCTGGGTGCTGGGTGCTGTGCTGGGTGCTGGGTGCTGTGCTGGGTGCTGGGTTCTGTGCTGGGTGCTGGGTTCTGTGCTGTGCTAGGTGCTGTGCTGGGTGCTGTGCTGGGTGCTGGGTTCTGTGCTGGGTGCTGGGTTCTGTGCTGTGCTAGGTGCTGTGCTGGGTGCTGTGCTGGGTGCTGGGTGCTGTGCTGGGTGCTGAGTTCTGTGCTGGGTGCTGGGTTCTGTGCTGTGCTGGGTGCTGTGCTGGGTGCTGGGTGCTGTGCTGGGTGCTGAGTTCTGTGCTGGGTGCTGAGTTCTGTGCTGGGTGCTGGGTTCTGTGCTGTGCTGAGTGCTGTGCTGTGCTGGGTGCTGGGTGCTGTGCTGGGTGCTGAGTTCTGTGCTGGGTGCTGGGTGCTGGGTTCTGTCCTGTGCTGGGTGCTGTGCTGGGTGCTGGGTTCTGTGCTGGGTGCTGGGTTCTGTGCTGTGCTGGGTGCTGTGCTGGGTGCTGGGTGCTGTGCTGGGTGCTGTGCTGGGTGCTGGGTGCTGTGCTGGGTGCTGAGTTCTGTGCTGGGTGCTGGGTTCTGTGCTGTGCTGGGTGCTGTGCTGGGTGCTGTGCTGGGTGCTGGGTGCTGTGCTGGGTGCTCTGCTGGGTGCTGGGTTCTGTGCTGGGTGCTGGGTTCTGTGCTGTGCTGGGTGCTCTGCTGGGTGCTGTGCTGGGTGCTGTGCTGGGTGCTGGGTTCTGTGCTGGGTGCTGTGCTGGGTGCTGAGTTCTGTGCTGGGTGCTGTGCTGGGTGCTGGGTGCTGGGTTCTGTGCTGGGTGCTGTGCTGGGTGCTGGGTTCTGTGCTGTGCTGGGTGCTGTGCTGGGTGCTCTGCTGGGTGCTGGGTTCTGTGCTGGGTGCTGGGTGCTGTCTAGCTGTGTGCTGGGGCTCACAGAGGTTGTTTTCGGAACCTACCCCACGGGGTTGTGACTCTTGGACGGTGGACATCATTGGTGTCCTTGTTCCTGAGTAGCTAGCCTGCAATTGCTCACAGGGCGAGCTGTCCTGGTCACTGCCCCAGCTTCTCCCAGAGCTTCACCTGGGAGGAGGTGAGGCTGTCTGTCACCGTGGGGGTCTTCTCCGAGAGGGGCCTCACTGCCACCCCCAGGGGTCTCCAGACTTTTGGACCTCCATGGTTTGGCGACCCATGCCCTCCCCCAGTGGCTCCCACCCTCACCCTCAGTATGCCTGGTCTGCAGGGGGCAGTTGCTCCTTTCTTCTGACGCTTGGGGACCCATCCTGTCCCTGAGGGCGCTGAGCAGTGTGTGCAGGGCAGGTGGCCCCAGACAGAGGAGGTTAGGGATGTTACCCAGAAGGGAGCGAGTGTTTGCTGCAGGTCTCCTGCTCGCTCAGCCGGCTGCTCACTTGCTTGCACTTCTACTTCTTCTGCTCTGAGCTTGTTTTTTTAAAAAAAAAATCCTTGGGGCTGGGAAGGTGGCTCAGTGGTAGAGCGCTTGCCTTGCATGCATGAGACCCTGGGTTCAATTCCTCAGCACCACATAAGCAAAAAGAAAAAAGCCGGAAGTGGCGCTGTGGCTCAAGTGGTAGAGCGCTAGCCTTGAGCTGAAGAGCTGAGGGACAGCGCCCAGGCCCAGAGTTCAGGCCTCATGACTGGACCCCCCAAAAAATCCTTATTTTTATTTGAAAATGCTAAAACCAGAGGGGCCACAGTTACATAAATCAGACACAGAGCACATTTCTTTTTGGATGTGTCACCCTGAGCGTTTTTAGCCCAGAGGCTGATCCTGAAGCCCTGCTGCCCTCAGCCTCCACCCACACTGCCAGCACACGGAAGCACTGGGATTTGAATTCACTACATGGTGGCGGTGCTCTACCACCGGAGCCATGCATCCAGCCCTGGTTTTTGTTGGGAATGTTTGAGATAGAATCTCAGGTCCCACCTGGGTGTGCCTGCACTTGCTGAAGTGTCCTGTCCTCACGGAAGCACTGGGATTTGAACTCACTATGTGGTAGCCGGTGCTCTACCACCAGAGCCATGCATCCAGCCCTGTATCACAGCTTCCTGCTCTCATCTCCACTGTCTTCATGGCAATGGACTCACAACACTTTTCTTCCTGGGCTAGCCTGGACTGATGTCTCCTGATACCACCACCTGCGTAACTGGTGTGTGTGTGCGTGCGTGTGTGTGCGTGCGTGTGTGTGTGTGCGCGAGAGCGAGAGCGAGCACGCAATGACTGGATTGAATGGGCTGAACTAACCAAGGTCCCCAGTCCTACCAGAATGCTTCTCTCTTTCTTTTGGCAAAGCTCCACTTCCATTTCATCTCTGCATAGGAGACATGCTCCTCGACTTTGAGGCACTGCCTCTTGTGAGGGGGATGCGATGGCGGGGCGGGCGTGAGGCTTGCAGGGCGGTGGTCCTGAGCCGCAGGGCCGGGCCTGCGGGCAGATATCCTCCATCTCGGTCTGCTCACACCAAACAGGACTGTGACACGCACACACACACACACACACCTCAGTCTGCTCATACCAAACGGGACTGTGACATGCACGCACACACACCTCAGCCTGCTCACACCAAACAGGACTGTAACATGCATGCACACACACACACCTCAGTCTGCTCACACCAAACGGGACTGTGACACGCGCACACACACACACACACACCTCAGTCTGCTCACACCAAACGGGACTGTGACACACACACACACACCTCAGTCTGCTCCCACCAAACGGGACTGTGACATGCACACACACACACCTCAGTCTGCTCCCACCAAACGGGACTGTGACATGCACACACACACACCTCAGTCTGCTCCCACCAAACGGGACTGTGACATGCACGCACACCTCAGTCTGCTTACACCAAACAGGACTGTGACACACACACACACACCTCAGTCTGCTCACACCAAACAGGACTGTGACACACACACACACCTCAGCCTGCTCACACCAAACGGGACTGTGACACACACGCACACCTCAGTCTGCTCACACCAAACGGGACTGTGACACACACACACCTCAGTCTGCTCACACCAAACGGGACTGTGACACACACGCACACCTCAGTCTGCTCACACCAAACGGGACTGTGACATGCACACACACACACCTCAGTCTGCTCACACCAAACGGGACTGTAACACGCACGCACACACACACACCTCAGTCTGCTCACACCAAATGGGACTGTGACAAGCACACACCTCAGTCTGCTCACACCAAACGGGACTGTGACATGCACACACACACACCTCAGTCTGCTCACACCAAACGGGACTGTGACACGCACGCACACCTCAGTCTGCTCACACCAAACAGGACTGTGACACACACACACACACCTCAGTCTGCTCACACCAAACAGGACTATGACACGCACACACACACACCTCAGCCTGCTCACACCAAATGGGACTGTGACACACACGCACACCTCAGTCTGCTCACACCAAACGGGACTGTGACACACACGCACACCTCAGTCTGCTCACACCAAACAGGACTGTGACATGCACACACACACACCTCAGTCTGCTCACACCAAACGGGACTGTAACACGCACGCACACACACACACCTCAGTCTGCTCACACCAAACGGGACTGTGACATGCACACACCTCAGTCTGCTCACACCAAACGGGACTGTGACATGCACACATACACACCTCAGTCTGCTCACACCAAACGGGACTGTGACACGCATGCACACCTCAGTCTGCTCACACCAAACGGGACTGTGACAAGCACACACACACACACCTCAGTCTGCTCACACCAAACGGGACTGTAACATGCACGCACACACACCTCAGTCTGCTCACACCAAACGGGACTGTGACAAACACACACCTCAGTCTGCTCACACCAAACAGGACTGTGACACACACACACACACCTCAGTCTGCTCACACCAAACAGGACTATGACACGCACACACACACACCTCAGCCTGCTCACACCAAACGGGACTGTGACACACACGCACACCTCAGTCTGCTCACACCAAACGGGACTGTGACACACACACATGTCTCTCCAAGGTGTTCCACTGGGCCTACCTTCACCTGTCCTCATTCCTACAGGTTCTGGGGCCCAGGGCCTGAGGATGGGCCCAGAGGTAGAGACCAGCCATGGCAGACTGGCCCGGCATGGGCCCGGGGCCTGAGGATGGGCCCAGAGGTAGGGACCAGCCATGGCAGACTGGTCTGGCATGGGCCTGGGGCCTGAGGACGGGACAGGTCCTAGACATCCTCTCAGGACCTGTGCCTTCTGGCTGTTGGCCAGGCGTGAAGGAGATCAGAGGGGACTCGAGGTCCTGAGCAATGGCAGCTGTGTGGAAGGAGCTGGAATCCCCAGTGCCATACTTGGTACAGCCTTGTCCCCAGCCTAGGCTGCGACATTCACAGATGCCTCTGTCATGACACTGAGATCCTGGTGCTCTAGAGAGACGGGGCTCTACCTGGTACCCTGAGGTCCGGGTGCTTGTGTGGAGATGGAGCGTCACCTAGTACCCTGAGGTCCCGGTGCTTGTGTGGAGATGGAGCGCCACCTTGTACCCTGAGGTCCGGGTGCTTGTGTGGAGATGGAGAGTCATCTTGTACCCTGAGGTCCGGGTGCTTGTGTGGAGATGGAGAGTCATCTTGTACCCTGAGGTCCGGGTGCTTGTGTGGAGATGGAGAGTCACCTTGTACCCTGAGGTCCGGGTGCTTGTGTGGAGATGGAGCGTCACCTTGTACCCTGAGGTCCGGGTGTTTGTGTGGAGATGGAGCGTCACCTTGTACCCTGAGGTCCGGGTGCTTGTGTGGAGATGGAGCGTCACCTTGTACACGGAGATTCTGATTATGACAGTCCAGGACTCTATGGACCAGTCACTGGAGGAACTTTTAGCTCCATACCTGCCACAGTGATACAAAATGAATTTCATTGATTCCATCCTACAAATGTGGAGCTAATCAGAGTCCCCAGTACCAAGCTGAGGAGGAACGCTGGGGAAACACC
Source organism: Dipodomys merriami (assembly GCF_024711535.1). Lineage (NCBI taxonomy): Eukaryota > Metazoa > Chordata > Mammalia > Rodentia > Heteromyidae > Dipodomys > Dipodomys merriami. Next base: position 468,991 of record NW_027206401.1, on the reverse strand, counting down.
GTGGAGGTGCTGCGCCCGAGCCACGCCCAGCACTGCCCCCGTGGGCGGGTCCCCGGGCAGGCTCTGTGGCCCTGCCCGTCCCCTGCCTGGGTGACCCCATGCATGTCAGCGGCTCCAGGAGTGCTTGGCCGTCACAGCCGGCTGAGAGCCTCAGGGCCCAGCCCCGTCCAGATGGTGACACTTGGTCCTGCCTCTGATGACTATCAGCCAAGAATGTCCTGCGGGAAGCACCAATTACCCACCCCGGGAAGCCCTATCAGACATGCCGCTCTGGCCGTTCTTGTCAGCAGGTTCTAATTAGTTAATGAAGTGGCGGGGCTGGCAGAACGGGGCGGGGTCAGGGTCCTGCGGGCCTCTGGGCACTGGGATAGAGGGCGGGGTCAGGGTCCTGCGGGCCTCTGGGCACTGGGATAGAGGGCGGGGTCAGGGTCCTGCGGGCCTCTGGGCACTGGGATAGAGGGCGGGGTCAGGGTCCTGCGGGCCTCTGGGCACTGGGATAGAGGGCGGGGTCAGGGTCCTGCGGGCCTCTGGGCACTGGGATAGAGGGCGGGGTCAGGGTCCTGCGGGCCTCTGGGCACTGGGATAGAGGGCGGGGTCAGGGTCCTGCGGGCCTCTCGGCACTGGGATAGGAAATGCCCCACTGTGCAGAGCCGCCCCCTCCCCTCCCCAGGCGGGCCCTTCCTAGAAAGGTCACTGGGTGCTTGGGAAGGGGGGGGGGGCGATTTCATGTGTGTGTGGCTGAAATGAGAAGGGTGGAGAAACACATGCCCACTGACAGAGCTCCAGGCAGCCACAGACCTGGGGCCTGGGGGCGGCAGTGGGGAAGGAGGCCGGAGGGAGGTGGGTAGGGAGGTACAGAAGGGGAGGAGGCAGCGAGTTCCAACAGAAAGCAGCCAGACAGAGGCCCCACGTTTGTCACAGTGGGTGTGACACAGGCTGTGTGGCTCCCTGCAAGGCTCTGCCCAGGAAGGGAGGCCATGCTGCGGGGGCACTGGCCCAGTCGTCCCATTGTTCCCTACCCTCATCCTCCGAGTCCTCTCCTATCATGGCGGCTCCAGCCTCCCCATCCCCCAGAGACTCCCCTGTGCGTCACCTGTTTACTTGGCCAGGGCAAGGCTGTTGAGTGACAGGTAAACTCAGCTCCATAGCTAAGGGTCCATGGCAGGGACTTAATAGTTGTGACCTCATGGCTCACCATGGAACCGTTGGGTGCGTGGTGATTTGATGAGAACCGTAGACATGGTGTTTATTTTCTGAGAAAGTCTATGAACATTCTCTATTTCAGATCTCCCTGTTTTTTCTTGGTAGATGTGTTCTTCGTGCAAAGTGAGTAAGTTTCCATAAGTGCAGTCAGTTTATATATATGGAAGGTTGTCTCTTTTAAGAGATGTTTTGTATATAGACACATTTTGGTACTGGCATACATTACAAGAGTGTGCTAACCATGCTGTCCTTCCCACTTCATATTCCTCTTACAGCACCAAGTCATGGCTCCCAGCTTGTTCATTAGCCACAGCTGCTAAGAGAAGAACCCACTCTGGTGCTGGGTATGGTGGTACGTGCTGGTATTCCCAGCTACTGGTAGGTAGAGATCAGGAAGATTGTAGTTTCAGGCCAGCCCATGCAAAAAGCTGGAGACTGTATCTGAAAAATAACTAAAGGCCTAGGAGTGTGGCTCAACTTAAAGCACTTATATAACAAGTATGTGGCACTGAGTTTAAACCCAGTACTGAAAAGCAAAGTCCTGATTGACTGTTGACGGATTGTGGTATAGTATATCTGGAGGCCATTGAATGCAGCTTACAATGCTTAATTTAAAAAATCCTTATTCTTTGAGTATATAAAAAAGTACTGTACAAAGTAAAGTGTTCTGTGGTTTGGCTTTCCCTTTGGGCCAATATTTATCACCAGAAGGAACGATCATATCATACTTCAAAGATAATAACAAGCAGGCTTGCGTGTGCATAAGCCTTGGCTAAGGGAAAAAGCATGAATGAAAACAAGGATGGATGTGTCTGCTATCCTGTGCGGTATGTTATGAATGAGGCAGCTTGACTGCACATAACGTACACACAGACACACAGACACACACACACACAACTAGAAAAATGACTCATGTGCAATGTGTTCAAGGAGCTGCTGAAGCCAGTGCAGACAAAAAAGTTTAATATACAAATAACGACAGGCATCGCACACATCTGCCATCACTGCGCTCAGAAAGCTGAGGCTGGAGGTCAGCCGTCCATTTAGCAAGGTCCTGTCCCCCAAATACAAAACATAAAACAGTGACAGTAAAGACAGATGCAAACAAAAGCAAGCATGAGACTCCTCACCGACAGCATGTGCGTGGGATTAAAGCCCACGGCCCAGGGCTGGCAGTTGAGCAGATGACCCCACACGGAGAGCCCTTGGAAGCTTGGCTCTGGCAGCAGAATGGCCGGGCTGCCCCTGGCACCTGTGGCCTCATTGAGGTCTCCCCGAGCAGCCTGCCGGAGGGCTCGATGGTCAGTGGGGGAACCACGAGGGCGTGGCCATCTTTTCCCTGCCTGCTGCAGGCACCGGGCTGCATCCGCTCAGCAAGGGGCGACACCTGCCGTGCTGTGGCCCAGCAGACCTTGTTCCCACCTTCTCCCCCACGCCCCACAGCAGCGCCGAGTCTCCAAGGACCTCCACTCACTTTCTGGATCTTTCCTTCCTTCCACAGTAAGAAGCTTGCTGAGGTGCGTCCCATTCCATGGGGCTTGAGGGGGACTGTGGTGGCCAGGCCGTCCCTCAGGGGTGCAGGGTACTTCCCGCTGCCTGTCTGCAGTGCCTTCTCACTTGCTTCCCAGCCTCTCTGTGGGCACTGCCTCCCCAGGCTAAGCTCTTGGCCCTGGGGCCTCAGTGATCAGGGTAGATATTTTGGGGAAAATGAGCAGAGACCTGGGCTTTGGTTGGGACCCACATGGGGGTAATACTTCACAGACAGGTCTATAATGGTCCCCAAGTCAGCCAAGCCCCAGGTTTTAAGGGGCTCTGGCTAGCAAACACCCCACAGCAACACGGGCCAGGCTGCAGACAAGAAGATATACACATCTCTGGATTCAGTCACAAGTCAGAGTTTACTGTACCCTGTGTGAGTACAGACGGATGAGCTAGGCAAACTACAGACTGGAATCCTCAGTTTTTCTCCTCCCAAATTGGTGCAGTGAACCTTTAGACCTGCTGGGGTTCAGGGTGTGTGTGAGGACTGTGCACAGTGTCTCTCACCATGTCCCCACAGCAGTCTACGCGGTGCAGTCGGTGCGTCTGTCTCCCACAGCAGTCTACGCGGTGTGTCTGTCTCCCACAGCAGTCTACGCGGTGCAGTCGGTGTGTCTGTCTCCCACAGCAGTCTATGGTGTGCAGTCAGTGTGTCTGTCTCCCACAGCAGTCTACGCGGTGCAGTCCGTGTGTCTGTCTCCCCACAGCACTCTACTGTGGATGTATGAAAGATAATAAGAGTGTTGATCTATTCAGAGGGTTCCTCAACTCTGAGACTTGTATGAAAGAGAAACTAGTCTCTTCACCACAAAGTCCTGACTCTGTCAGGGCTAGGTGAGAGCAGACCCCTGACTCCATCATCTGAGGTGTGCTAGGTGGGTGTGAGCACAGAGCCCTGGCTCCATCATCTGAGATGTGCCAGGTGGGTGTGGGCACAGAGCCCTGGCTCCATCATCTGAGGTGTGCTAGGAGGGCACAGAGCCATGGCTCCATCATCTGAGATGTGCCAGGTGGGTGTGGGCACAGAGCCCTGGCTCTATCATCTGAGGTATGCTGGGTGGGCACAGAGCCCTGGCTCCATCATCTGAGGTATGCTGGGTGGGCACAGATCCCTGACTCTGTTGTCTGAGGTATGCCAGCTAGGCATAGAGCCCTGACTTTGTCGTCTGAGGTATGCTAGCTGGGTATAGAGCCCTGACTCTGTTGTCTGAGCTATGCTAGCTGGGTATAGAGCCCTGACTCTGTTGTCTGAGCTATGCTAGCTAGATATACAGCTTTGACTCCATTGTCTTAAGGCATGCTAGGTGGCTCAGAGCCGTGACTCTGTTGTCTGAGGTATGCTAGCTGGGTATAGAGCCCTGACTCCATTGTCTAAGGCATGCTAGGTGGTGTAGAGCCCTGACTCTGTTGTCTGAGCTATGCTAGCTGGGTATAGAGCCCTGACTCCATTGTCTAAGGCATGCTAGGTGGTGTAGAGCCGTGACTCTGTTGTCTGAGGTATGCTAGCTGGGTATAGAGCCCTGACTCCATTGTCTAAGGCATGCTAGGTGGCTCAGAGCCGTGACTCTGTTGTCTGAGGTATGCTAGCTGGGTATAGAGCCCTGACTCCATTGTCTAAGGCATGCTAGGTGGTGTAGAGCCCTGACTCTGTTGTCTGAGGTATGCTAGCTGGGTATAGAGCCCTGACTCCATTGTCTAAGGCATGTTAGGTGGTGTAGAGCCGTGACTCTGTTGTCTGAGGTATGCTAGCTGGGTATAGAGCCCTGACTCCATTGTCTAAGGCATGTTAGGTGGTGTAGAGCCCTGACTCTGTTGTCTGAGGTATGCTAGCTGGGTATAGAGCCCTGACTCCATTGTCTAAGGCATGCTAGGTGGTGTAGAGCCCTGACTCTGTTGTCTGAGCTATGCTAGCTGGGTATAGAGCCCTGACTCCATTGTCTAAGGCATGTTAGGTGGTGTAGAGCCCTGACTCTGTTGTCTGAGGTATGCTAGCTGGGTATAGAGCCCTGACTCCATTGTCTAAGGCATGCTAGGTGGCTCAGAGCCGTGACTCTGTTGTCTGAGGTATGCTAGCTGGGTATAGAGCCCTGACTCCATTGTCTAAGGCATGCTAGGTGGTGTAGAGCCGTGACTCTGTTGTCTGAGGTATGCTAGCTGGGTATAGAGCCCTGACTCCATTGTCTAAGGCATGCTAGGTGGTGTAGAGCCCTGACTCTGTTGTCTGAGCTATGCTAGCTGGGTATAGAGCCCTGACTCCATTGTCTAAGGCATGCTAGGTGGCTCAGAGCCGTGACTCTGTTGTCTGAGGTATGCTAGCTGGGTATAGAGCCCTGACTCCATTGTCTAAGGCATGCTAGGTGGCTCAGAGCCGTGACTCTGTTGTCTGAGGTATGCTAGCTGGGTATAGAGCCCTGACTCCATTGTCTAAGGCATGTTAGGTGGTGTAGAGCCCTGACTCTGTTGTCTGAGGTATGCTAGCTGGGTATAGAGCCCTGACTCCATTGTCTAAGGCATGCTAGGTGGTGTAGAGCCCTGACTCTGTTGTCTGAGCTATGCTAGCTGGGTATAGAGCCCTGACTCCATTGTCTAAGGCATGCTAGGTGGTGTAGAGCCCTGACTCTGTTGTCTGAGGTATGCTAGCTGGGTATAGAGCCCTGACTCCATTGTCTAAGGCATGCTAGGTGGTGTAGAGCCGTGACTCTGTTGTCTGAGGTATGCTAGCTGGGTATAGAGCCCTGACTCCATTGTCTAAGGCATGTTAGGTGGTGTAGAGCCCTGACTCTGTTGTCTGAGCTATGCTAGCTGGGTATAGAGCCCTGACTCCATTGTCTAAGGCATGCTAGGTGGCTCAGAGCCGTGACTCTGTTGTCTGAGCTATGCTAGCTGGGTATAGAGCCCTGACTCCATTGTCTAAGGCATGTTAGGTGGTGTAGAGCCCTGACTCTGTTGTCTGAGCTATGCTAGCTGGGTATAGAGCCCTGACTCCATTGTCTAAGGCATGCTAGGTGGTGTAGAGCCCTGACTCTGTTGTCTGAGGTATGCTAGCTGGGTATAGAGCCCTGACTCCATTGTCTAAGGCATGCTAGGTGGTGTAGAGCCCTGACTCTGTTGTCTGAGGTATGCTAGCTGGGTATAGAGCCCTGACTCCATTGTCTAAGGCATGCTAGGTGGCTCAGAGCCGTGACTCTGTTGTCTGAGGTATGCTAGCTGGGTATAAAGCCCTGACTCCATTGTCTAAGGCATGCTAGGTGGCTCAGAGCCGTGACTCTGTTGTCTGAGGTATGCTAGCTGGGTATAGAGCCCTGACTCCATTGTCTAAGGCATGCTAGGTGGTGTAGAGCCGTGACTCTGTTGTCTGAGCTATGCTAGCTGGGTATAGAGCCCTGACTCCATTGTCTAAGGCATGCTAGGTGGCTCAGAGCCGTGACTCTGTTGTCTGAGCTATGCTAGCTGGGTATAGAGCCCTGACTCCATTGTCTAAGGCATGCTAGGTGGTGTAGAGCCGTGACTCTGTTGTCTGAGGTATGCTAGCTGGGTATAGAGCCCTGACTCCATTGTCTAAGGCATGCTAGGTGGCTCAGAGCCGTGACTCTGTTGTCTGAGGTATGCTAGCTGGGTATAGAGCCCTGACTCCATTGTCTAAGGCATGCTAGGTGGTGTAGAGCCGTGACTCTGTTGTCTGAGCTATGCTAGCTGGGTATAGAGCCCTGACTCCATTGTCTAAGGCATGCTAGGTGGTGTAGAGCCGTGACTCTGTTGTCTGAGGTATGCTAGCTGGGTATAGAGCCCTGACTCTGTTGTCTGAGGTATGCTAGCTGGGTATAGAGCCCTGACTCCATTGTCTAAGGCATGCTAGGTGGTGTAGAGCCCTGACTCTGTTGTCTGAGGTATGCTAGCTGGGTATAGAGCCCTGACTCCATTGTCTAAGGCATGCTAGGTGGTGTAGAGCCGTGACTCTGTTGTCTGAGGTATGCTAGCTGGGTATAGAGCCCTGACTCCGTTGTCTAAGGCATGCTAGGTGGCTCAGAGCCCTGACTCTGTTGTCTGAGGCGTGCTATGAGGGTGTGGGCAATGCTCACTGCCAACTCAATTTAACATGTACCAGCTCAATTAAACATGGTGAGCAGGTCCTCCCACTGCCTCTGCATGACCAGCCAGCACCATTTGCCAGGAGGGTGATTCTCTGCTTGCTGCTGCTCACCAGGTTCTAGCATAGTGCTCCACAAACATAATTCAGAGAGAGGGAGGGAGGGAGAGAAGAAGAGAGAGAGAGAGAGAAGGAGGGAAAGAAGGAAGGAAAGAAAGAGGAAAGAAAAGGATACATTAGAGAAGAATTAAACATGGGGGGCTCATACATATTAGTGAGTTTGAGGTTCAGATTGTATAGAGGAAAAAGCACAAGCTGTTGCTGGAAGAATCAGAACAATAACTCAGGCTTCAATGGCAGAATGGGAGCAGGAGAGACAGCTCTAGTGAGAGACAGAGAGGAGAGACTGATGGCCCAGCCTAGAGAAGGCAGATGGACTTTGTAAGCATGACACCTTGGGCTGGTGATGCAAAGCTAAATAGGACCCCAAGCGTTCCTGACCCCACTTCCATGATGGGCTGATGGATGAGAGAGCAGCAAGAGTCTTCGGATTCACTCTGTCATTCTGATGACAGAGCCTGCAGGTTTCCCAGCATGGTGAGCAGTTTGCCCAGTCAGAGGGCAGGAGAATGTTAGCCTGCTTCTGCTGCTGGCTGGGCCACAAAGGTAACTGAGTGAGAGCTTGCTCTGTGGAGGTAAAGAGAAACAAACCTGGCTCTGGGGACCCCAGATGTGAACCAGGACTCCTTAAGGAGAAGCAAGCCATGGGAAAGGGCTTTGGCCATGGGGTCTGAATATCAGACTGAAGGAAGGGTTGAAGTCTATGAAGGCTATCTCCTCATAAAGGAAGAAGGTGAACCAGGATCTTTGGAATGGACTCACACTACGGAAATGAAGCTGAGAAAGGTGGTGGCAATGGCCATGTCTGCTGCTGCCCGGGGTCTATAGAGTGATGTCTAGCCACTGCCATCTGTGGGCCGTCAGGCTCATTGAGCACCCGCCTGCCTGCTCTGCAGAGCCCCGGAGTGCCTGGCATTGCTGCCTGGTTCCGGAATCACAGAAGACCCACAGAGTGATTCTGACCAAGAGAAGAAAGTAGTCAGAGTCTGTTTCTAGGGAAAGGGTTGCTAGGGGCCCTGCAGAACCTCATGGAGGTGGTGAGAGGCAGATGGAGGCCTGGTGGGGAAAGCCCCTGGTGTGACCCAGCCCAGCCCAGTTCCTTGTTTTGCATCTGCCAGCTGTGGGAGGAACCTTTCATAATGGGCATGAGCTACCAGGACAGGTAGGGCTGCTCCAGTCCCTCCAGGGCTGGTATGACCCATTTCCTTTGGAGGCAGTGTTTTGTAAGGTGGAGGAGTGGCAGGCCTGAGAGGTCACCCTGAGAAAGAGCTTTGTGGCTTCCCCTGAGATAAACCCCCACAGCCCCTTCTCATCGCTCCTTGTACTAGAGAAAGCATGCATTCTATTTCAAATGCAAGATTTATTTTGCATATTTGAGGCTCACACATGATGTTATGGGATGCATACAGAGTGAAGCAAGATGGACAGATCCATTTGCTCACATGGCTGCTTTTGCATGTGAGCAGCTAAAGTCTCCTTGTTTGACAAAATTTCCATGTGCACTCAAGTTTTGGTGCCTATCTATAGGCCTCATGAGGCCACTTAGCTTGCTGAGCTGGCTCATGCTGTAGGCTTCTAAGTCCTCACATGGCCTTCTAGATCTGAAATGGTTCATCTTGCAGCCTTCTACTTTGCCCCCTCTTACCCATATTTGCCCTTGGTAATCACTGTTTCAGTCTCAATCTTGGTATACTTGAACTTTAAAAAAAATGCCTACACACACACACAAGTGTGATTGGGTGGCAGTCATCTTTCCCAGCCAGGCCCATTTCACTGAACATTGTCTTTATTCTTTATCCACTCATCCACTGATAGGCTGCACCTGGGCTGAGACTGAACCATGGCCATGTATGTAACCCTGCAGTGTTCCTCCCACAGTTGGACTTCGTCTCAGCACATGCCCAGAAGACGGCTGGTTGGATAGAGGTTCTTTCCTTCCCCCACTTGAACAGAATTTTAATCTACTTCATGCTACATGTAAAATCTAATGAAGACATACATGTAAAAATTGAAATCATTAAATTACTGGAAGAAAACACGAGTATGCATTGACATGATATCAGATTTGTCAGTGGTTTACATCAAGAGAAAAAGCAACAAAGGAAAGCATAAATAAAATTTAACTTCATCAAAATTAAAGGATAGTTCATCAAAGGGTATTATCATTATATTTACAAAAGTGAAACAAGTATTCAAGTATTTCTGGTGTTATTCAAAAGAAGTTTTAAAAGCAACATCAAAAACATTCACAGAAACATTCATAGAATCACTATCCACTGTCACTAAAAGGTATAAGCAAAAATATGTTCATGATAAATGCAATATACTCATACAGTGAGATATTATTCCACTATAATGGAAGTATTTATGCATAATAAAACATACCTGAATCTCAAAAACATGGTAGGTGAAAGAACCAGACACATAAAAGCAATAAGGCAAGAAAACCATAAAGGTGATCCACGTAGAGAGGGAGCAAGTAATTGCAGATAACCTGATCCTGTACTTAACTGACTTTATAGACTCCTTCCCTAGGCTACTAGAACTGATTTAAAACTTTGGTAAAGTAGCAGGATATAAAGTTAACCTACAAAAATCAGTAGCTCTGGGCTGGGAAGGTGGCTCAGTGGTAGAGAGCTTGCCTTGCATTCATGAGGCCCTGGGTTCGATTCCTCAGCACCACATAAGCAAAAAGAAAAAAGCTGGAAGTGGCGATGTGGCTCAAGTGGTAGAGCGCTAGCCTTGAGCTGAAGAGCTGAGGGACAGCGCCCAGGCCCAGAGTTCAAGCCCCACGACTGGACCCCCCCACCAAAAAAAATCAGTAGCTCTTCTGTATGCCAATAACAAGAAAATTGGGAAAGCAACCCTATTTATAATAGCCTCAAAACAAAACAACAAAACAACAAAAAAGCCTAGGAATTACAAATGTGAAAGACCTCCATAGTGAAAACTTTAAATATTTGATAAAGGAAACTGAAGAAGGTCTAAGGAAATGGAAAGACCTTCCATGCTCCTGGATTGGAAGAATTAACATCATAAAAATGGCAATACTACCCAAAACAATTTGCAAATTCAATGCAATACCATTAAAAGCCCAGCAACATTCTTCAGTGAGATAGAGAAAGCAATCCAAAAATTCATATAGAATAACAAAAGACTTTGAATAGCAAGAGCAATCCTTAGCAGGCAGAACAGTGTTGGAGGAATAACAATACCAAACTTCAAACTCTATTACACAGCCATAGTAATGATAACCGTTTGGTACTGGCCAAAAACAGTTCTGAGGACCAATGGAACAGAATAGAAGATGCAGAAATAGACCCACAGCCATATAATATTCAATAAGAAGCCAAAAACACAGGCTGGAAGAAAGACAGACTCTTCAACAAATGGTGCTGGCAAATTGGATATCCACATGCAGAAAACTGAAAGTAATGCCATATAGCTCATCTTGCATCAGCATCAATTCAGAATTTAAGGCCAAAAACCATGAAAATACTACAGGAAGGGAGCAGGAAAACACTAGGGCTCCTAGGCACAGTTTGAAACTTTCTAAGATGCAGAAATACAACAGATCAAAGACTTGATAAATAGGATTTCATCAAACTTAAAAGTTTCTGCATGGCAAAGGACATAATAACAAGCTAATGAGAAAGCCCACAGAATGGGAGATTTTTACCAGCTATACATCAGACTAGGGCCTAGTAGCTAGAATATGCATAGAGCTCAAAAAATTAAACTCTCAAAATTAAACCCTCAAAGAAGCAACAACCCAATTAATAAATGAGATAATGACTTAAAGAGAGACTTGTCAGAAGAAGTAAAAATGACTGATAGATACATGAAGAAATGTTCAACATGTCTGGCCATAAAGAAATGCTAATCAAAACAACACTGAGATTCTACCTCACCCCAGTTAGAATGGTCATTATCAAATAACAACACTAATTACAACAAATGCTGATGAGGATGTGAACAAAAGGGGACTCTAATATACTGTTGGTAGGAACGTAAGCTTGTTCAATCACTCTAGAAAGCAGTATGGAGGTTCCTCAAAAAACTAAACAGAGAACTACCCTGTGACCCAGCAATCCCACTGCTAGGCATTTATCTAATAGATTGCAAACAAGGTTATAGTAAAGCCATCCGTACAACCATGTTCATTGTAGCAGTATTCAACATAGCCAAAATATGGAATCAACCCAGGTGCCCTTCAGTGGTTGAATGGATCAAGAAAATGCAGTATATATAAACAATGGAATTTTATCATTCATTAGAAAGAATGATATTGTACCATTCATATGGAAATGGAAAGACTTAGAAAAAATTACATTCAGTGAAGAAAGCCAGACCGGAGAAACAAAGATTGAATGGTTTCCCTCATTTGTAGTTGCTAGAATGTGCCTATAAACCTATAAGTAAACACATTGGGTGGTGTGCAAGTGGTTACAGATTAATTACTGAAGTATAATAGACTCTGTGGAAAGCTCAAATAGTGTAATCTTTCAGAAAGACTAGGTCAGTGTCCAACATCAGTACCAGGAATTGGGTACATGCAAGAGGGAGAGATGTAGACAAATGAAGGGAAAGGGAAGGAGAATGCAGTCAAGAATTCATCGTATATGCCAGGAAATTAGGAAAAGCAAGGACAGGAGTGGGTTAAAGCGGGGTGAGAATTTTATAGAAGGTGCAATGTGGTCAAGATGCATTGTATTCACAAACTGCTTTTTTATCTGGCACCTCCTTGTACAACTACTTAAAGATAACAAAAGTTCTTTAAAATGTGAAGTTTAAGGTCACTTTTGAATACTTTGGGAATGGGTGTCATGACAAGGATCAAATTCAGCAGACTTTCGAATGTCAAAGCCCTTTTGTACTTTGTACTTTTGTACTTTAAGGGCACAGCCCTGACCCCTGCAGCCCAGCCCAATCCACCTGCAGCACGTGAAGGGGAGCCAAAGAAACTCCTGTGGGGTGTCGATCATAGCTGCCTGCTGGCAGACTGCCTGCTGGAGAGCAGGAGTGGGCACTTGGTGCCAGGAACTCCTTGCCTCCGTGGGGAGTTGTTCTGTCGTTAAGCTTGTAGGAAGTGTCTCGCTTTCCCACCGTAGGAGCTAAAAAAGCACGCTTCTTCTGAGGTGACTTGGGAATTCACATGCTCAGTGCCTTCTCTGCCTGCCACATTCTCTTCCCATAACTCCTCAGTGCTCCTGTGCTCTTCCTCCTTCTGTAGTAGTTCATCCCAGTGTTTCATGCGTGGCTTGTGATCAGGCCTGCTTACATTTTCTTGGGACCCCAGGTCTGGGGAAGGGCAGTGCAGGAAGACAGGTCCCTCCACCCAGAGAGCATGGGGCCCCTGCTGTGCCTAGCAGGAGCCCGGTGACCTTGGGCTGCACAGAGGCTAGCAATGTACAGTCCCCAACTCCGCAGCATGGACCTGGGTGAGGGTAAGGGGCACCTTGGATGGGTGGTCATGGCTCAGCATTTGGTGGTTAACACTGGCCAGCTACCAAGGAGGGGCTGTATCTGCTACTGTGGACTTGGCACACAACATCTCCCAGCCTGAGGAGCTGGGCTGTGGTCGCTCTTGCTTTCTGAGTGGCCAGGATCTGTGCAGTTCCACCGGCCAACATTTATGCCCCCCCTGGGGCTCAAGACAAGGAGTACAGATGCCAGGTTATTTCCCGGGGACCAAGTCGAGTGGGTATAATGGGGGGCTGTGAGCTCCGCAAGCACCCTGCACGGCCCTCACATCCCCAGGGCCACAGGACACAGGTGAGAAAGACCACGATTCAGAGAAAACAGCTCCTCCAACTTAGGGGGGCTTAGGAAGGTGTGGGCTCTGTGGTGATGGCTGTGTGGCTTCTTCCTGTAGAACACCCAGCCCCACGGCCCCCCTCACCTCTGGTGTACAGACCCACGGCCCCCTCACCTCTGGTGTACAGACCCACGGCCCCCCTCACCTCTGGTGTACAGACCCCCTCAGAGCTCCGTTCTGGGGTCTGCCCTCCCTTTGTCAATGCTGTCTCTGTCAGTGCTCAGTGCTAGGGGTCCACATATGCATGGGGGGAAATTTTTTTGGGGGGTCCGGTCATGGGGCCTGAACTCTGGGCCTGGGCACTGTCCCTCAGCTCTTCAGCTCAAGGCTAGCGCTCTACCACTTAAGCCACAGCGCCACTGCCAGCTTTTTTTTTCTCTGCTTATGTGGTGCTGAGGAATCGAACCCAGGGCCTCATGCATGCAAGGCAAGCGCTCTACCACTGAGCCACCTTCCCAGCCCTGCATGGGGGGAAATTTTAAACCAACCACATCTCCCCCCATTGCTTTTATGAGATGATAATGGTTCACAAGTGCCTGCCTGCATCTACTCATAGCCCAAGGCATTGCTTTGAACCTATACTCTGTCCTAAACTTAGTGATGGGGGTTGTGTCTTACCTTTAACGCCAGCGGGGTAGGGATGGCTGCCTGTCTCCGGAGAGGCCTGCCCACGGCTGGCAAGGCTGACCTCAGCTGTACCAGAGCTGGCCGCAGGTGTTTGCTGGATGTTCAGCGAGGGGGCAGGTCACTGAGCTTGTGGTGCCGGGATTTTTTTTCTGGCTGAAATCAGTTATGTTCAGGATGGGTGGCGACTGAATCTGATCTGAAATTGTCTGGGCCAGGCTGACATCGGGGGTCACTGGTGTTCAACCCTGCTGAGGGAGGTCAGCCCAGCCAGCGAGCTGCAGGAGACCAAGGGGTGCCAGGTGAGTGTCGGGACCCGCGCGTGCACGCTTATCTCGGTGTGGTTTCACTGCACAGAGCCGCTGGGGTTGAAGGCTGTCTCTGCAAGGCAGCCATGTCCCCTCATGAAGTCAGGTGCGGGGAGGTGCTCTGGGCCATGGCTTGAGCCCTGGCTGGGCCCTGGGCTTGGGTGTCATCCCAGTGACCCGAGTGTGGTGGAGTTGTTGGGCAGTCCCGCTCGGCAACACTGCCTTCTCCATGATAGCCTGGAGAGTCCAGCTGGCCAACCACCCTGTGTGCTGCTTTCTGGCCAGCCCTGTGGGTTTCCCTTTGTTACAGACACACACATGTGTATATGACCTAGCTATTGTCACGTGGATACATGTGCGTGTGGTGTGTGTGTGTGTGTGTGTGGTGTGTGGTGTGTGTGTGTGTGTGGTGTGTGGTGTGTGTGTGTGCATGCGTGTGTGGTGTGTGTGGTGTGTGTGTGGTGTGCGTGTGCATGTGTGTGTGTGGTGTGTGCGTGTGTGTGTGGTGTGTGTGTGGTGTGCATGTGTGTGTGTGCGTGTGTGTGTGGTGTGTGCGTGTGTGTGTGGTGTGTATGTGTGTGCGTGTGTGGTGTGTGTGGTGTGCGTGTGTGTGTGTGCGTGTGTGTGTGTGGTGTGTGTGTGGTGTGCGTGTGTGTGTGTGCGTGTGTGTGTGTGCATGTGGTGTGTGTGTGTGTGTGGTGTGTGTGTGTGTGTGTGTGGTGTGTGTGTGTGTGTGTGGTGTGTGTGTGTGTGGTGTGTGTGTGGTGTGTGCATGTGTGTGTGGTGTGTGTGGTATGCGTGTGTGTGTGTGCGTGTGTGTGCGTGTGTGGTGTGTGTGTGTGGTGTGTGTGTGTGCGTGTGTGTGGTGTGTGCGTGTGCGTGTGTGCGTGTGTGTGGTGTGTGTGTGGTGTGTGTGTGTGTGCGTGTGTGGTGTGTGTGTGGTGTGTGCGTGTGTGTGCGTGTGTGTGTGTGCATGTGGTGTGCGTGCGTGTGTGTGGTGTGTGTGTGCGTGTGTGTGTGGTGTGTGCATGTGTGTGTGTGGTGTGTGTGTGGTGTGCGTGTGTGTGGTGTGCGTGTGTGTGCGTGTGCGTGTGTGTGGTGTGTGTGTGTGCGCGTGTGCGTGTGTGTGTGGTGTGTGTGTGGTGTGTGTGTGGTGTGTGTGTGGTGTGTGTGTGTGGTGTGTGTGGTGTGTGTGTGGTGTGTGTGTGTGTGTGGTGTGTGTGTGTGCGTGTGTGTGTGGTGTGTGTGTGGTGTGTGTGTGTGGTGTGTGTGTGTGCGTGTGTGTGGTGTGTGTGGTGCGTGTGTGGTGTGTGTGTGTGTGCGTGGTGTGTGTGGTGCGTGTGTGGTGTGTGTGTGGTGTGTGTGTGGTGTGTGTGTGGTGTGTGTGTATGCGCGTGTGCGTGTGTGTGTGGTGTGTGTGTGTGGTGTGTGTGTGGTGTGTGTGTGTGGTGTGCGTGTGCATGTGTGTGTGCGTGTGTGGTGTGTGTGTGTGCATGTGTGTGCGTGTGTGGTGTGTGTGTGTGTGTGCGTGTGCACGCATGCGTGAGGTCATCATCCTCGGGATTGCCTTCAAGCCCTGGAAGCTCCTGCCTCATCCTTCTGCGGCTTGGGCGTCCTGCACAAGGGCAGGCCTGTGGCGCGGGGGCCAGCCGAGGGCTGTTGAGCAGGGTGGCCCATTCCTGAAAGCGGGGCACAGACTGGTGCGTCTGGCAGGGACCCTGAGCTCCCGCGCCAGGTGTGGGCAGGCGCCACACAGGCAGGTGCCTGCCAGGACTGAGCTCTGGCCCTCACGCTGTGAAACAGGCTGTTTGCAGCTCAGAGACGCCCTTCCACAGACAGGGGATGCGTGTGGCTCGAGGAGCTGACTGCAGCAGCCCGGCACACGGTCCGGGCAGGGCTGCGCCTGATCTGTGAGCCTGGGCTCAGACTCCGGCTGGAGCAGGGCGAAGCCAGTGCTGGTGTGCCATCGGTTGCAGGTGAAGGCTGGGGGAGGGGACGCCTGCCCTGTGTGTGGGCCGCGTCCCCGCAGCGACACACCTCGTGGCTCAGAGGGGGAACCTACTTGTCTTTCCCAGCCCAGCTGCGGAGAGGGCCAGGCCGGAAGCCGGGGCTGGGCCTGCAGGAGCGGTGCACACACAGACCCTCCCTCTCCCCAGACGGCAGAGCTGCGTCTCCGGGCAGTGGCCGAGCCGTCTGGGTGGGCAGCTGCGTGCGTCTCCTCTGGGGTTTTCATCCTCTTCCTCACAGGCCCACAGTCTGATTGATAGAACATTTTTGAGCATTGCTTTCCGGAGCCTGGAGCCCCTCCTCACCTGCACGGAACATACGCGCACGTATTCCCGGGGAGGGGTTAGGGTGGGGCATCATGCGGCTCCGTGTGTTTAGCGTGTGCCCCCACCCCCGCCGGCCGAGGGTCCTTCCCGTGACCCGCGCTTCCTCGGTGGGCCGAGTGCACTGTCTGGTGGTCCTTCCCGTGACCCGCGCTTCCTCGGTGGGCCGAGTGCACTGTCTGGTGGAGGCCACGGGCCTCCTCCTGGCTGTGCTCTGAGGCTGATGGATGTCCATGCGCAGCCGGTAGCTGCTGGAGAAGGGGGCGGGGGAGGAAAAGGAATAAAAGCCCCTAAACAGCTGCCATCTGTTGCCATGCTGTGCCGACGGCCGTGGCGCTCGCCTCACCCAGCTCCGCGTCGGACGGGCTCCGGGAGTTTTATTATCTCATTAACCCCCGAGGCTGCAGAGCACGGGCCCCGCTTAGAGAGCTAGGTGGGGGCAGCTGCCAGGAGGGCTGCTGGGTGGGCCTCCAGCCACCCTGGCCTCGGATCTGTGCGGGTCCAGGACCTCCTCACGTCAGCCCCGCGGAGGCCCCGGCGGGCAGCCGCGTGGCCCTCACCCTCATCACCGGGCCTGTGGCGCTCACCAGCAGCGCACAAGCACCCGTGGTGCCGGCCCCCACCGGTCTTGCTCTAGGCGCCGTCTTAGGGTTGGTTCTTCCTAGGTCCGCCGTCCCCTGCTCCCCTGGGAAGGGGGTTCCGTGGGGTTCGGCTCCTAACAGACCCAGGGCGGAGTCGGGCGCCAGCCCCGGCAGGCGCTGAACTGCAGATGTGCAGGTGTTTTCAGCTTGAACTCTGCACGTGGCCTTCTTAGAGGTGCACTGCCTCTGGTGCATTCAGTGCGGGACAGGGATCTGCGCTGTCGCTGCCTTTGGAGCTCGGAGCCTCCTGGCCTTGAGCCGGTGATGGGGGTCAGCCCATCCCAAGGCCCCCCCCATCCCTCCCCCCTCCAGGGGCAGGGGCTGAGAACAGTGCTATGGCACGCATACTCTTCGGTCCAGATCGGTTGATAGTTGTAAAGCGCACATGCCCTCGTTCGGGCTGGAACAGAGCTTCCTTCCGGTGTCCCCTGGATGAGGACTTGAAGATTTCTTAGTCCTCTGTTCAAGGCCTCTTGAATAGAACAGACATTCAAACGAGCAGAGTTCAGCCAGCAAGCAGAATTTATTTCCTTCCAGTGCCTCCAGTGCCAGCTGCCCCACGCAGGGCGGTGACCACAGCCCGCTTGCCTGCTGGGGTCCCAGCTGCCTGCCCAGGAGCCCGGTCAGTGATGCAGAGCTTTTGTGTTTTTTTTGTTTTTTTTTTGGGTCCGGTCGTGGGGCCTGAACTCTGGGCCTGGGCGCTATTCCTCAGCTCTTCAGCTCAAGGCTAGCGCTCTACCACTTGAGCCACAGCACCACTTCCAGCTTTTTTCTGCTTATGTGGTGCTGAGGAATGGAACCCAGGGCCTCAGGCATGCAAGGCAAGCGCTCTACCACTGAGCCACCTTCCCAGCCCCAATGTGATGCAGAGCTTGAGAGAAGAGAAGGGCTGGGCAGCCAGCGCTGCACACAGTGCTGGCCCAGCCAGGCTGGGGAGAAGGGCTGGGCAGCCAGCGCTGCGCACAGTGCTGGCCCAGCTGTTCTGCAGACATGTGCCGTCCTGGCCGACGGTGCTTTGGGGTTGGACGTGCCCCACTGTGGGTACTTGTGGAAGCCATCCGTATGTCCGTGGATGGATAGCGGGCTAGTGCCTCACACATGTTAATATATTGCCACGCCATTTCACACACACATGTCCTCATGGACACTTGGCTCCATTTGTCTCTTGTCTGTGTTTTAAATATTTAACAAAGAGGATGCAGTGTTATGGGAAAAGCAGCTTAAAATGTAGTCATGTTGGCCTGAGGAAATGGTTTTGTTTCTTTATGTTTAACTTCTTTTATTTTTGGCACACACAGTGCAGGGCTGTGTCAGCCCGGGGGTGGGGTGGGAAGCGCAGACTCTCAGCTGTGTCTCTTTTTTTAATTTTTATTATAAAAGGGATGTACAGAGGGTCACAGTTACAGAAGTCCGGTAACGACAACATTTCCCTTTGAACAGTGTGGCCCTCATTCTCTTAGTTTTTCCCCCTCCCATCCTTCCTCCCCCACATTTCCAACGTAGTATCTACTGGGTGTCGCTGTTGAATTGACTCACCCTGGTCCCACCGTTTCCCTCCCCGAAATCGGATAAAATGATATACAAGACAAAGGGCACTAAAAAATGAGAAATATAACTGTGCTTCCATAAGATGACATCTCTTCTATATTGGCCTGTAGGTTGTTCCTACATCTATTTCTGAGATCATATGAGTAACTTCTCTTGAGACAGTGCCTGAGGCTTGGCACATCATTCCAAGTCTAAGGTATCTTATATATGACGATGATTATGTATCAGTATCATTTTCAGAGATTTATTGAAGGCAAAGTCACTTCTAGTATTTCCCATCAAGTTTTCCAGCATTGACAACTATGCTTCAAAAAAGAAAAAAAAAAAGCTAAAGACTTGTTGGCTACATTTTAACTTGATTTCTGAATTATTGCTAATGCTTTTTTTCTAGATTTGAAGATTAACCACAGTAGTGACAATTTTGTTCCAATTTCAGTAACTCTGTGCTGAGGAAACTGTGATAATCAACAAAGAGTTATCAGAAATACCACACATTATTTTCTTGTCCTTCTTTGGCTTCTTACAGAGAAATAAGCATTGAGTCTTCAGTACCATGATCAGCTTGACCTCAGAGACTGGATTCCTGCTCATGGGGTTTTCTGATGATCGAAGGCTTCCGGTTTTATACGCACTGCTCTTCACGGTGATATACCTGCTGGCTTTCTCAGGCAACCTCCTCCTCCTCACCATAATTACGCTGGATCACGCCTGCATTCTCCCATGTATTACTTCCTGAAGCATCTTTCTCTTCGGGACCTCTGCCTCATCTCTGTCACAGCCCCCAGCCCATTGCAAACTCATTTATGGGCAGTGGTTCTGTTTCCCTTGGTCAATGTGTTCTTCATGTTTTCTTCTTCATTGCCCTGGCATCATCAGAAGTGGCCATCCTCACAGGATGTTATAAGACCGGTATGCAGCCACCTGCCAACCACTGCAATATGAGGCCATTATGAACCCAAAGGCTTGCAGCCGGGCAGCACACAATGTCTGCTGTGGCTGTGTCTGGGAGAGCAAGCACTGTAGAGAGTTCTAGAACAGGAGGAGCTGGGCCAGGATTGGCCATCTGTCCACCCAGACAGCACCGCAGCCTCACAGCCTGCAGCCTCACACCGAGACAGCCTGCTCCACATGCTGCGGGAGCACCAGCAGGAGAGTCAGTGGTAGACCTCCCCGTCTCTGTCTGGGCTCTGGCTTTGAGAGTGTCTGAGGTGAGGGTGGTAGTCTGGGGTGAGCGTGAGTCTGAGTGTGAGCATGGGTCTGGGGTGAGTGTGAGTCTGGGATGTGTCTGGGATGAGCGTGAGTCTGTGAACATGAGTATGGGGTGGGTGTGCGTCTGGGATGAGCATGAGTCTGGGGTAAGTGTGCATCTGGGGTGAGCATGAGTCTGAGTGTGAGCGTGAGTCTGAGTGTGAGCACGAGTCTGGAGTGAGCATGAGTCTGAGGTGTGAGTTGGGTGAGTGTGAGTCTGAGTGTGAGCGTGAGTCAGGTGAGCATGAGTCTGATGTGTGAGTTGGGTGAGCGTGAGTCTGAGTGTGAGTGTGAGTCTGAGTGTGAGCGTGTGTCTGGCCTCTGCAACACTCAGCCCAGCAGAGCCGCAGAGGAGGTTCGAGGGGCCGGGGCCGCCCAGCAGCTGTGCGGTGCTGAGCGTGTGAGTGTGAGCGTGAGTGTGAGTGTGAGTCTGAGTGTGAGCGTGTGTCTGGCCTCCGCCACACTCAGCCCAGCAGAGCCGCAGAGGAGGTTCGAGGGGCCGGGGCCGCCCAGCAGCTGTGCAGTGAGCTCACAGCTGTGCGGTGAGCGCGCTTTGGCGTCCTGGGAGGCCGCATGGCTTCGGACCAGGCCCCACTCAGGCTTGCGCTCACGGGCAGCTTGCTGCAGCAGCAGGGGTCGCAGCTCAGCGGCTCCAGCACCGAGAGCACAGAGCAGAGCCTGCTGTTCCTCAAGACCCGCACCCGGGGCTGAGGTTGTGTGAGTCTGATGGTGATCAGGTCTTTAGTTTCCCAACACGCTTCTTCCCCAACTGTTACACTAATCACGTAGCGGGTAGCACTGACCACCATACAAAACACACAACCTGTGCACTCATGCACACACAGACATCCCACCGGCCCCAAGCACTGACGCAGAAGCACGCATGCACCCTGCACTCGCCCACAGATGCCCCACCAACATAGGAACTCACACTCACACTTGTACTCATGCATATCCATACACACTCACACCCAATACGCACAAGCACATAAACCCATGCACATGTGTATATACGCAGCATGTACATTCACAGAGTGCCCACGTTATCACAAGCCCTGCATACTTCATTTACAAAAGGCACATGCATTCCCTCACACCACACACACATATGAACATGTGCACATGCTCATGTGTGTATATTACACTCACACACTTAACCTTGCACGTGTGTCTACTCACACATGCACACCCAAGCTCACAGAGGGCAGAGTGGGCGTGGCTCCCACCAGATCATGTTCGTGGTACAGGTGGCTTCAGAGGACTGGGCATGAGCGTCCCGTGGCATCTGCCTGGAGGCATGCGCTCCATTTGGAAATGACAGTGCTCCATGTTTTAATGTTTCAGCAATCAAACGATTGGCAAGCGGTCAGAATTAACTGAGTGACGGGCGGACTGCTGGATTGTCTCACAGCAAAGGCCCAGTGGGGCCAGCTGCTTCGCATGTGGGAGGGCCCCCTGTGGATCTGGGGAGCCACAGGGCTGCGTGGCCCTTCGGTGGTCAGGGGCCTCTCCAGAGAGGACTCACTGTGGCACCTGAGCCAGCTGCTGAGTACTGACTCTGTATTTCTTTAGATGGTATTTTGACATGGGGACTGAATCTTCCAGATTGATGGAGAGAATTCTTGGTAATACAAAAGCTGCCAGAGGACGGAGCCGCCTGTCTGGCGAGTGCCGTTTGCGATCTCTGGATCACATCCGTGTGCCAGTGCCTCGTTCAGGCGGCATGGCTATCTCCGTGTGAGGACACCAGGACACCTTCTGGAGCTGGGCAGAGTTACTTCCAAATGCCATCTTACTTTCAGTGTGTAGGGACGCTGATGGAATGGAGGTGTTTTCGTTTTGTGAGTGAGAACGTCTGAGCTGGTCCGGCCTAGAGCACCAGGGACCCGAGTTCTCTTTGCCACAGGTCTGGGAGTTTTAGCAAGATGGAGGCTAATCCCAGGCAGGACCCCCCCGTTCTGCCCTGGCTTCAGCGCCAGCACCTGCAGCCCCTGCACCCGTGCCAGGGCCTGGTGTGCTGTGGGGCTCCCAGCGTTCCTGGGAGGGTCAGTCACTCTCGCCCTGCCCTGTGCAGAACAACGGATGTCGAAGCGGAGCCTTGCCAAGGCCAGTGTTTTATCCTGAGGCAAGCCTTTCGATCTCTTAAACGACTTCAAAGTCAGGATCACCTTTCCCGTGCTTCTTGCTAGCCTAGCAGCTGGGAGCCCTCGTCAACGCTGTGGGGCTGAAAGGAACCACTGCAGGTTCTTCTGGATGCATTCTGCCTTTTCTGCCGTTGACACACAGATTTGCTCGGAGATCTCACATAGTGAGCTGCAGAAATGGCCTGGTGTCCAGCCAGCAGCGCCAGAGCATTATATGCTGCGAGTGACTTAGTTCCGATGGTCCCTTATCGCTTATTCCCCAAGCAAGCTTTGCCCACGTAGTTTTGAAGCACTCTTTTAGAGCGGCTCTTTCCTGGGCGGTCAGGTTGGTTTTCAACAGCAACTGCTACCACTCAGCCCACGCGCTGGCTCGGCCCTGCTGGGGCCTGGCTGGCTCCTGCGTCCAGGCTGCTGTAAACAGGTGGGGATGCGGCTCTGCGGCTGCCTTCAGGGATCTGAGCTACACGCCGTTAACAGGATGATAGTTTGGGCCCTGGGAAAACTCTCGGGGCCTCCTGGGGTTGGGTTTATTTGCCCAAGCCCTTGGTTTTCCTCAGGGACTCTCTGCGTCCAGGGAAGAGGAGACCTGACTTCCCCAGGTGCTTCTGGGAGGAGCCATAGAGCAGAGACCTGCCTCCACAGCCAGCCCAGCCCTGCGGCTGGCCAGAGGTCCCCGAGGTGCAGATCCTGCTGGTGGTTTGACCTGCAGGGTAGAGCGGCATGCCCAGAACTCCAGGAAATGGCCACAGAGCCAGCTCAGCTTTCCTTTTAATCCCCCCCCCCAAAGAAAATCTCTTTGCATTTGGAAGGCTTAGCTTTCATCTAGTTCCCCTTCAGCGAATGAAGTGGTACACCTTGAAACAGAAAAGTCCTTTGACGTGAGCAGCTGGATCTTAGGGGGCTGAATTTTAAGGAAAAATGTAAACGATGGAATTTTAGTCATAGATGCGTCCTTGTCTGTGTTCTTTCTCTCTGTCGCACACATACACGTGCCGCCGGGCTGCGGTAACTCTGGATTTGCAGGTTGAAGTACAGGAACAGCAGCAGATCTTGGCATCTAGCGTCCATATCCACTCCTGCCTGCTCTACTTCAGTTCTTTTCATCTTACAAGGATCCTGTGAGAGAGGTAGCTTAGCTCCCATTTACAGGTAGGGAAACTGAGGCACCGGGAGTCTGTTGGCTTTCCAGGGTGACCAGGCTGCGGTGGTAGCAGGCTCCCGCTACCTGCCCTGTCCCCTCCTACTTGCATTCCAAATGCCAGTACTCCCACTAAACTGGCCAGCCCAGAGGTAACGTACACTTGCTTTCCTGATAAGATGGAAAGAATTCTGCAGTGGTCCGAGAGAAACTGTTACCAGTGCTGGCTTCTCGGGCTTGGGCATCACGCCACCACCCATCATGTTTTCAGCACCTTGGCTAAGGTACGTGTGGGGTCTCACCCAGGAGCCATGAAGATCTGAGCTACGGGCCCCAGAAGCCAGGAAACAGATTGCAGCCACATGCCGCACTACCAGGCCTCCTCAGCGGCAGGCTGCCTTTGAACGGTGGTCCTGTAGGGTTAGAATGGGAGCGGCCACGTGGGTAGCACGCCATCCAGGTCCGAGCAAGGACAGCGTGTACGCGGTGAATCGGCCACTGGGGTGCCCGTCAGAACGCGTCCCTGTGAGTGACACATGGTTGTAGTGTGCTCGGAAGCTCGGTTGCTTCTCCTTTACTTTTGTTCAGAGGACAACAGGCTGATTACTATCATAACAGACACAAGGCTGACGACCGCGTCCTCACTCACAGGACTGCCTCTCCTCTCCTCTCCAGACAGGACGCTCTCTGCTAGCAGAAGGCCTGGTCCCCGCCGCCCCCACCTCCAGCCCGGGCCGGCTGACCTCCGCTGCCATGGAAGGCCCAGCGCTGCACTGCAGACTTGCACTCATGACTTCTACTGTGAGCTTTAGTTTACAGGTGCTGGCTTGTGAACATGGCGGATACAATCTCCTCTCCTCCTCAACTTGACCCAGCAGATGTTTCCCATTGCTATGATTCCGCTTGGACCAGAGCCGTGTTTTACGCAAGGAAATGTCACTCTTTGGGCTGAGCAGAGCCAGTGTTTTGAGTCTTATCTGACCCTTTTCCATGGTCTGCTTCCCCTGGCCGCCATCTTGTCTTCTCTGACATCTGCTAACTCCCTGGTGCTGGGGACTCGGGAACACACAGTTACAGTCCAGTTCAAGCCTGGCAGCTGCCCCCACAAGGCACCCAGCAGAGCACGCACCACGCCACACCACACCACGCCACGCCACACCATGCCACGCCATGCCATGCCATGCCACACCACAGCACACCACACAACAGTGCAGCACAGAGCGCTGCCATACCACACCATGCCACGCCACGCCACACCATGCCACGCCACACCACACCACGCCATGCCACACCATGCCACGCCATGCCACACCATGCCACGCCATGCCACGCCACGCCACACCATGCCACGCCATGCCACACCATGCCACGCCATGCCACACCATGCCACACCACAGCACACCACACAACAGTGCAGCACAGAGCGCTGCCATACCACACCATGCCACGCCATGCCACACCATGCCACGCCACACCACACCACGCCATGCCACACCATGCCACGCCATGCCACACCATGCCACGCCACACCACACCATGCCACGCCACACCACACCACGCCATGCCACACCATGCCACGCCACACCACACCACGCCATGCCACACCATGCCACGCCATGCCACGCCACACCACACCACGCCATGCCACACCATGCCACGCCATGCCACACCATGCCACGCCATGCCACACCATGCCACGCCATGCCACACCATGCCACGCCATGCCACACCATGCCACGCCATGCCACACCACGCCACGCCACACCACACCATGTAACAGTGCAGCACAGAGCACTGCCATACCACACCATGCCACGCCACGCCACACCACGCCATGCCACACCACGCCACGCCACACCACGCCATGCCACACCACACCACGCCACACCACACCATGTAACAGTGCAGAGCACTGCCATACCACACTGCCCCCAGGGAATCAAAAAACACCTCAGGAGACACACCCTCATACCACACAATGCCACACCACACAACATAAAACTAGCAGTCACACATCACACAACACTCAGGAAACCATACCATATAGCATAGCCAACGCTAGCTCATCCACCCGCACCAGATACTGCCAGGCCACACAGCATTGTGACACTGCACGCCACACCACACGCAGCACCACACAGCACGTGGAAGGAGGTCTGCCATGCAGTGCTCCACGCACACTACTCAACACGCCTCACCTCGCCATACCACGCCGTCCACCCCCACCCAGCCTCCTCCCCGTGGCTCCTACCTGTAGCGAGTGCTGGACCACCAGGGCTGTGGTGACAGTCTCCCCAGCTGGAGGGAGAAACAAGTACTTGTTTGGACAATTTGCATCCGCTCCTTCGAGCTACTTCAAACTGGATAAAAGAGAACGCTGTATAATGTACACAGAAACTCCTGTTACCGGCAGAATTTTAAAATATTTATATCACACACAAACAACACCAAGGAACTCGCTACGAATCACGTATTGACTTATAAACACAGCCCCATTATGTAGCATTTGTCTTGGTTATGTATAACAAGTTATTGATGACAGTAGATTACAATCTGAAGACTCAGATCACAGAGCAGGCTTTCACATGCCACACACTGGGCTCGGCTGTCCAGGCGGCGGGCGGACACGCGTGCGCGCGCCTCATCCGGGGAGCCTGCTCGCGTGCGCGCGCCTCATCCGGGGAGGCTGCTTGTGTGCGCGCGCCTCATCCGGGGAGGGGCTGCTCGCGTGCACGCGCCTCATCCGGGGAGGCTGCTCGCGTGCACGCGCCTCATCGGGGAGGCTGCTCAGGCCTGTGCAGGGAGGTGGCGGCTGGCCTGGCGCCAGGCCCAGCACCAGCCTCTGCCCAGCCCTCTGAGTGGCTTCAGGGCGCAGAAGAGGGAGGCGCAGAAGGCCATGGCTTTTCTTTCTTCTCCACGGTGGTGACGCCTTGGGGCGGGACACCATTTTCCCGGATCGAGTGAAGGAACGCAGATGGCGTCCTCCTGGGGAGCTGCCGCTTCCACGGTCTGTCAGCCGTCATTTACCTCGGGGGTAAAGGAGGCCTCAGCCGCGGGGGGACACCCGGCTCTCCCCGAGCCCCCCGGACAGGGCCTCGTGCCGTCTTCCCGGTTCTCAAAGTCCTGTTGCTCGGGAGAGCTGCTTTGAGGACAGGGCCCTGGAAGCGGGTGGACAGAGCATTGTGCGGGCCGGAGGGTCTGGGTCAGCGCGTCCACGGGACGCCGGCCACTCTGCTCTCTGCAGAGCAACGTGCTAACACACCAGCCAGAGAGGCTGGGAGGCGATGCAGTGGGCGGGGCGCTGGGTGGGCGGGGCGCTGGGTGGGCGGGGCGCCGGGGTGGGCGGGGCGCTGGGTGGGCGGGGCGCCGGGGTGGGCGGGGCGCTGGGTGGGCGGGGCGCCGGGATGGGCGGGGCACTGAGTGGGCGGGGCGCCGGGGTGGGCGGGGCGCTGGGGGTGGGCTGGGGTGGGCGGGGCGCCGGGGTGGGCGGGGCGCTGGGTGGGCGGGGCACCGGGGTGGGCGGGGCGCTGGATGGGCGGGGCGCTGGGGTGGGCAGGGCACTGAGTGGGCGGGACGCTGGGTGGGTGGGGCGCTGGGGTGGGCTGGGGTGGGCGGGGTGCTGGGTGGGGCGGGGCTCTGGGTGGGCGGGGCTCTGGGTGGGGGGGGCGCCGGGGTGGGCGGGGCGCCGGGGTGGGCGGGGCTCTGGGTGGGCGGGGCTCTGGGTGGGCGGGGCGCCGGGGTGGGCGGGGCTCTGGGTGGGCGGGGCGCCCGGGTCGGCAGGGAGCCACGCGTGTCAGGATCGGCCCTGCTTCCTGTGGCAGCTGGAACTGTAACCAGCATCTGCCCACCCGGCAGAGGTGCACACAGCCCCTCAGCTTGGCTCACAGATGTCAGACTGGAGAGTTGAAGTTGATTCTGACGACTGTTTCTGCCACAGAAAGAGGCAAATACGACAAGTGAGGGCTCTGTTCTTCTCAGAGAGAAAGTTATTGAAAATGTACCGGCTCACCACTCTGTGCATCTTGGCATCCACCTTCCTGTCCCTTGAACCACGTCTCGATCTGGGGGTAGATTTCTATTCCCCCAACCACAAGGGGACGTGCAGACATGTGGAAATGACTGGGTTACCTGAGGAACTGGGCAGAAAGAAAGCCAACAAGGACGTAGGAGAAGCTGGTTTGTCTTTTATGCTTGCTTCCCTTCTCTATGCATTCACAGCCGTCTCCATATGCAGGTGGGCATGGAGTGCTGGTGGAATCTTCTCAGGCAGACAGCCCACACTGAGCCAATGGGAAAGCTCTTTTCTTGGCTCTTAGAATACAAGAGAGGTCTGGGTGGACTACACCAGCAGGGTCAATACTGGAGATGTGTAAACAACGTTAACCCACAATCCCATAAAAATACTTTCTATCTTTCCACGTTGAAAATTAGAAGTACATGTTATCATTAATTATACTTAATATTAAAAGTTCCATTCAGAAGCAAAGACTAAAGGCAATAGCATTTCAGTAAGTGAATTTCTCCACCCTGCTCTCTGAATTCAAGGCCAGGGCTGGGAATTTCTATTCCTTCCTGCACCTGGCACTCTGGTCCCAGAGCCCTGGAGGCGTTCCCACGGCAGCTGGCCCCCTGGTGAGCCTGGAGATCCTGGGCGAGCTCCTTCCTGCGTTTCTCCAGCAATGGCAGCTTGAAGAACAAAAATCAGGGTCCCGGCTCCTCAGTCTGATTGAATACACTGGGGAAGATGGGGACCACCAGTTGAAAATACTGACATCCATATCCACTAGCTGACAGGCTAATTTAAAACAGGAAGGGATTCCCCACGAAAGGCATGCACGTTTCTGTTCCATAGTCTAGGGCTAGAGCTCTCACTAGACATAGATTTTGGCATTCAGAAGACCTGGGTTATGATCCCTTCTCCTTCCATTGTTGGTTTTCCAGTTTCAGAAAAATGACATATTTTATAGAAACCAAATTTCTCTGCATTCTTGTTGCTACAGACCTGTGCAGCATAGCGGACAGTCTGGCAGACAAAATGGGCGGCAGCGGTATGAGAGCAGCCTGCTGTATCTCAGTCCTCGTGGAGGGCTGCGGGGTCTGCCGTGATCAGTGCTGGTGGAGGGCTGCGGGGTCTGCCGTGATCAGTGCTGCTGGAGGGCTGCGCGCTCTGCCGTGATCAGTGCTGCTGGAGGGCTGCGCGCTCTGCCGTGATCAGTGCTGGTGGAGGGCTGCGTGGTCTAGTGTGATCAGTCCTCGTGGAGGGCTGCGCGCTCTGCCGTGATCAGTGCTGGTGGAGGGCTGCGTGGTCTAGTGTGATCAGTCCTCGTGGAGGGCTGCGGGGTCTGCCGTGATCAGTGCTGGTGGAGGGCTGCGCGGTCTGCCGTGATCAGTGCTGGTGGAGGGCTGCGCGGTCTGCCGTGATCAGTGCTGGTGGAGGGCTGCGCGGTCTAGTGTGATCAGTGCTGGTGGAGGGCTGCGTGGTCTAGTGTGATCAGTGCTGGTGGAGGGCTGCGTGGTCTAGTGTGATCAGTGCTGGTGGAAGGCTGTGTGGTCTAGTGTGATCAGTGCTGGTGGAGGGCTGCGGGTCTGCTGTGATCAGTGCTGGTGGAGGGCTGCGTGGTCTAGTGTGATCAGTGCTGGTGGAGGGCTGCGGGGTCTAGTGTGATCAGTGCTGGTGGAGGGCTGCGGGGTCTAGTGTGATCAGTGCTGGTGGAGGGCTGCGGGGTCTAGTGTGATCAGTGCTGGTGGAGGGCTGCGGGGTCTAGTGTGATCAGTGCTGGTGGAGGGCTGCGTGGTCTAGTGTGATCAGTGCTGGTGAAGGGCTGCATGGTTTGCTGTGACTCAGTCCTCGTGGAGTGCTGCAGGCTGGTGAATGGTTTCCTCCCTTGGATGAGCATGGCCCTGCCACGCAGAGGACCAGAGGCTTCTGTAAGGAAGTGAGTACTGAGCAGTAGCTGAGCACAGGAAGGCATCATGGGCACCTCCTCAAACAGCAAGCAGGACATTGCTCCTTCCCTCCATCCCGGGAGCCACATCAGGTTATCTCTGTTTGCTTATAGCGTACCCATGCCTCGGTTTTTTCACATTCAAATGAGTGTGGAACTCACTTTTAATTGTCTCAAGAAGGATTTATCATCTGTACAGCGATGGTGGAACACATTCTGGAGAAATGAAGGCAAGTTAAGGCCTGCACTTATTTGAGTAGGTGTACAATATTCCATCTCCAAGGGATAACACCCCAACCCCTTTTGCCATTAGCCGTCCTACCTGTAATTACTCATTTCTCTGATCCAGCTTGGGACCCCGTCCCCTGGGCATGGCCTTGCCTGTCACTTCCTCCACTCCTCCTGGGAACCAGATGGCTACTGCCCCGTGAAGGCTGGGGTGTTAGACCCCCAGGCAGGATCTTTCGCCAGCAACATCCGAGAGATAGCATACCAAAGGAGGCATGAAAAACACAGGACAAAACACTGTGCTGCCAATCCAAGTATGACAGGAACTGGACGTTTTTGTCGGTTGTAAAGGAAATAATTCCTATCAAAATGGGACAGAGGGGGCGGTGAACGGTTCACATTTGCACAGCGTAGGGGTATGCCAGCCTGCTTGCAGTGGACCCTGCCTGGGAAGACAGTGGGCGACTCGGGCTCCCTGCGCACAGCTGCCTGCTGCTAAACAGAAATAGCTGCCTGAAGGCTTGTAGCAGCACTGCTCAGAGAGCACCAAGACATCCGCCTGGAGGGCACGCAGCGAGACGGAGGCCACCACAGCTGGGACTGGGGCCACGGGACAGACACAGGACAGTAGGGCAAAGGACGGTGACCACAAGACCTGTTTGGTCCGTCCTTTGCGTTCAGCAAAGGATTCACAATACCCTATGGGCTATCTGGCGTCCTGGCAATGTGCCTTACATCTTCCCACTGTCCTCATTTGTGTCCTGCTGTCTGTCCCATCTTGTGTGCTGATTGGTCCTCTGTGTCTGGCTCTCTACCTGATTTCCTGCAATCTGAATGATGTCCTGTTGTCCCGTCTGATACGCTGCAGGAGTCTGACATTGTCCTGGGTGATCTGATCTTCCACGGCATCCCACAATCCTCTTTTATTTTTGTCGGTCCTGGGGCCTGAACTTGGGATCTGAGCGCTGTCCCTCGGCTCTTCAGCTCAAGGCAAGCTCTCTACAACTTGAGCTAGAGCGCCACTTCCGGCCTTTTCTGCTTATGTGGTGCCTAGGATTTGAACCCAGGGACTCATGCATACAAGACAAGCACTCTACCACTGAGCCACCTTCCCAGCCGAACCATCACAATCCTCTTGATCTTAGCCTTCCGAGAAGCTGGGATTACACACTAGCTCTGTTTACAGGCTCGAAGCCTAGGGTGTCTTACTAGAAATAGGCTTTGGCATTAAGAAAACCTAGGTTTGAATCTTTCACCTTCCCACCGTCAACTTTGTAGTCTTGGAAAAAGTGGCTCATTTCAGAAACCAAGTAAGCTTTTGTTTGTCAGCATTCTCAGGGTTCCATGAAAGCATTCCTTTGCTGCCTTCATTTCACTGAGCTGGAACACAGACCTGGTGATGTCCCTACCTCCCATGCCTGAGTTCAGATTCGATCTTTGAGGACACACAGCTGCAATGCCCAAGAAATGGCCTCGATTCTGTGCTCAAATGGATGTCAGAGTTGGGTGGGAAGAGAAGGGTTTTGAGGAGAGCCACTGAATGGGAAGTTTGAATGGTGTCTTACGGCCTTTCTTTCTCTCGTATATTATACAAACAAGTGAATGGAGCAAAGATATTCAAGAAAAGGGTTGGAGGTGTCTGGAGGAAGCATGGCCGAATTACACCTAGAGATACTGATGAGTCAAAAGCCAAAGGGGTCACATACAATACAGACAACAGTGAGATTATGGAGGTTGAGAAACCAAAAATGTGGGAGATATGTAGGAATAATATGAAACAAGACACAAAAAAGGATAAAGTGGACAAGTAAGAAAGAAAGCAGACAGTGATGAAGAGAGACATGATATAAAATGTGAAAGGGGGGGCTGGGAAGGTGGCTCAGTGGTAGAGCGCTTGCCTTGCATGCTTGAGGCCCTGAGTTCGATTCCTCAGCACCACATAAGCAGGAAAAAAAAAGCTGGAAGTGGCACTGTGGCTCACAAGTGGTAGAGCGCTAGCCTTGAACTGAAGAGCTGAGGGACAGCGCCCAGGCCAGAGTTCAAGCCCCACGACCGGACCCAAAAAAAGTAAGAAAGAGGGCAGGAAGAGGGCAGGGAGGAGGACAGGATGTGGACATGGAGGAGGACAGGATGCAGACATGGAGGAGGACAAGATGCGGACAGGATGTGGACATGGAGGAGGCCAGGATGTGGACATGGAGGAGGACAGGATGCAGACTTGGAGGAGGACAGGATGTGGACATGGAGGAGGACAGGATGCGGACATGGAGGAGGACAGGATGTGGACATGGAGGAGGCCAGGATGCGGACTTGGAGGAGGACAAGATGCGGACAGGATGTGGACATGGAGCAGGACAGGATGCGGACAGGATGTGGACATGGAGGAGGACAGGATGTGGACATGGAGGAGGACAGGATGTGGACATGGAGGAGGACAGGATGTGGACATGGAGGAGGACAAGATGCGGACATGGAGGAGGACAGGATGCAGACATGGAGGAGGACAAGATGCGGACATGGAGGAGGACAGGATGCGGACATGGAGGAGGACAAGATGCGGACAGGATGCGGACTTGGAGGAGGACAGGATGCAGACTTGGAGGAGGACAGGATGTGGACATGGAGGAGGACAAGATGCGGACAGGATGTGGACATGGAGGAGGCCAGGATGCGGACATGGAGGAGGACAAGATGCGGACAGGATGTGGACATGGAGGAGGCCAGGATGCGGACTTGGAGGAGGCCAGGATGCGGACTTGGAGGAGGACAGGATGCGGACTTGGAGGAGGACAGGATGCGGACTTGGAGGAGGACAGGATGCGGACTTGGAGGAGGACAGGATGTGGACATGGAGGAGGACAGGATGCAGACTTGGAGGAGGACAGGATGTGGACATGGAGGAGGACAGGATGCAGACTTGGAGGAGGACAGGATGCAGACATGGAGGAGGACAGGATGCGGACATGGAGGAGGCCAGGATGTGGACATGGAGGAGGACATGGAGGAGGACAGGATGCGGACATGGAGGAGGACAGGATGTGGACATGGAGGAGGACAGGATGCAGACATGGAGGAGGACAGGATGCGGACATGGAGGAGGCCAGGATGTGGACATGGAGGAGGACATGGAGGAGGACAGGATGCGGACATGGAGGAGGACAGGATGCGGACATGGAGGAGGACAAGATGCGGACAGGATGTGGACATGGAGGAGGCCAGGATGCGGACTTGGAGGAGGCTAGGATGCGGACTTGGAGGAGGACAGGATGCGGACTTGGAGGAGGACAGGATGTGGACATGGAGGAGGACAGGATGCAGACTTGGAGGAGGACAGGATGTGGACATGGAGGAGGACAGGATGCAGACTTGGAGGAGGACAGGATGCAGACATGGAGGAGGACAGGATGCGGACATGGAGGAGGCCAGGATGTGGACATGGAGGAGGACATGGAGGAGGACAGGATGCGGACATGGAGGAGGACAGGATGTGGACATGGAGGAGGACAGGATGTGGACATGGAGGAGGACAGGATGTGGACATGGAGGAGGACAGGATGCAGACATGGAGGAGGACAAGATGCGGACAGGATGCAGACTTGGAGGAGGACAGGATGTGGACATGGAGGAGGACAGGATGCGGACTTGGAGGAGGACAGGATGCAGACATGGAGGAGGACAGGATGCGGACATGGAGGAGGCCAGGATGTGGACATGGAGGAGGACATGGAGGAGGAC
This sequence comes from Dipodomys merriami, assembly GCF_024711535.1. Lineage (NCBI taxonomy): Eukaryota > Metazoa > Chordata > Mammalia > Rodentia > Heteromyidae > Dipodomys > Dipodomys merriami. The sequence goes on along the minus strand of NW_027206401.1, from coordinate 436,335 downwards.
AGGATGCGGACATGGAGGAGGACAGGATGTGGACATGGAGGAGGACAGGATGTGGACATGGAGGAGGACAGGATGTGGACATGGAGGAGGACAGGATGCGGACATGGAGGAGGACAAGATGCGGACAGGATGCAGACTTGGAGGAGGACAGGATGTGGACTTGGAGGAGGACAGGATGTGGACAGGATGTGGACTTGGAGGAGGGCAGGATGTGGACAGGATGTGGACATGGAGGAGGCCAGGATGTGGACATGGAGGAGGACAGGATGTGGACATGGAGGAGGACAGGATGTGGACTTGGAGGAGGACATGGAGGAGGACCCGACAAGGCACGGCAGAGGGCCTGGTGCGGGCATTGTGAGGTCACAGTCTATGTGCTGGTTAGCAGGGGCGCTGCTTTGTAGCAGACCTTATGTGGATGTGGGAACATCAGTAGATGTTCTCTCAGACTTTCAGGATGCAGGACGGGGTCATGAATGTGAACACGGATAATGATGCGACAAGCACATCCTATAAAGCTGGAACCCCAGAGTCTAGAGGTGAAGAACAGGATTAGAGGGATTGGGCAGGGGAGGAACCACGGTAGGAACTGAAGAGTGTCTGTGGGACCCGTTTGTGGGATTATTTTAGTGAGCGCAGTTCTCCTTTTGGGTTTGATCCTGCTGTGCGGCGTGTTGTCTTGCTAGTGTTTGCACTGGTGTGTAAATGAGGTGTCCTCTGGGTGCGGGTGGTGGCCGGCGGGCGTTGGGTCCCCTGGGTGCTAGGTCTCTGCCGTGATGCACACCTCGTGGTCCTCCCTTACCCTGTCGGTGTGCCCTGGCCCCTGGCGCTCACCGGCGCTGTCACCGGTGTGCCAGCCTGACGGGCTCTGCCCCTCTTCGACAAGGGGAAGAAGGCCGTGTTTCCAGAGCCATCCTCAGCCTGTGATCTGGACATCATCATCTGTCCTCAGAGACCAGGTCTCACCCGCAGCTCTGTGTGTGTGTGTGTGTGTGTGTGTGTGTGTGTGTGCAGTGCTCCTGGAGGATTCCCAACGTTCTGGCAGCGGCAGCCACGCGCCCCGGTGCAGTGGCAGAGCTGGCACAACACGCCCCACAGTGGAGACCACATGCCTCCACGTTCCGGGCAGTCTGTGAGCCCTGAGCCCCGCACAACGATGGACATCTGTGGCTATGTAGATTTCTGCGTGGTCACCAGAGGTTTCCAGGCTTACAACTGAGTTACTTCCGGAAGGCCTAGAATCCAGCTGTGAATCCCTTCATATGACAAAAGGAAGGCTGCCAAGGGATTCCCTCACAGGGCTCAGCCCCCAGCCCCCACCGACCGTGGAGGCCCTGTTTGAACACCTGGGGAACTGCACCTATCTCTTCCCCGTCGTCTGGCAGCCTTACAGGAGAATCCACCTGAAGCAGCGATCCTTGCCTGTCTACGGTGCCAGGCCAGGCAGAGGGTGACAGCAGGCGACAGACCCAGCCAGGGAGCTCGGAGGAGTGCGGCTGAGTGGCAGCGCAGGACATGGGCCCGGGACCTCAGGGAGCCGGGCATTATGGCACAGCCACAACCGTGGATCTGCGAGGGGAAACAACGTCCGTGTTGGTGTCTCTGGGCCCTCGAGGGCCAGGGGCTCAGGTTCCTGGCTGTGCCCTGGCCCGGCCCCGGCTCTGTGGGATGCTTCCTGCTCTCTTTCAGGTCTGCATGACTCTTCATCGTGTCTTCCCTCCCCGGACTCCGTGTGGCCTCATCTCTGGTGTGTGACCGCGAGGCCCAGCCGGCCCCGTGGAAGGCTCTCACCACGGTGCTGTGCCGTGCCGAGCCCCGGAGAGCAGGGAGCTGGTGTGCGTGTGCCTCGGTGCGCCTGTGTCCTTGCATGCTGGCATCTCAGCTGGCACAGGTGATGACTGAGCACATGAAGGACAAAGGGGCCAGGTGCCTGAGAATTTAGCTGTTGCATGGAAGAATGGGGGTGTCTTTCTTTGTGTTGTTCTCAGAGAGGAGGGTCTTCTCCTTTAGTTCTTTTTTGATCTTCTAAACCAAGTTTCCACCTTAGGACTTGCAACTTAATTTTGAAATAAAAAACACCAGTAATCTACGTCATGATCTATCTAATTACCAATATCATATATATTATTTTATATCAACCATCACATGTCTAACCTCCAATCATCTGTCCTTTGCTTATGCGTTGTATGTCTAGCGTCTGCTTCTCATTATCACAATGTACTACTGTCTGTCTGACGTTTGTTGATGTATCTACGATGACCATGATCACCTGCTCGCCGTCATCTTTCTCTGAAGCAAGTGGCATTTGCCGTGACCCTTATTGGGGGGGGGGGCTTCTTGCTCTTTCATCCTCAGACGGGGGGTGGGGGGGGAGCAGGGGACGTGTGTGTTAGGGTTTTAATTTTCATCTGGCGACCAGCGTGCAGGAAGGCGGTGAGCAGATGATCTGACGGTGGGTCCTGAGCAGAGGCGTTTGCGGGGCGGCCCACGCCCGAGTCTCCCGAGTCTCCCGAGTCTCCCCCTCCGTGAGAAGGGACAAAGGCTGAGCTCGCTGGAGAGACAGGCGAGCGAGCGTGGCTGCCAGGTCAGAGCGGCTGCCCGCCCTGCCCACACCCACACCTGGGGAACCACTTCCCCAAGCAAGCCCGGTTTCCTGTCCTCAGTCCTCCTCGGCCCGAGGCCCGGAGACACAGGCCCCGATAAAAGGGCTCACAATGGAGGGAAGTGTGGCCCTGACCTGCTTCTTCCCTAGTTATCACTAAAACAACACGCTCCCTGGAAGCTGGCGCTATCGCTCAGAAGCGGCGGCCGGAGTGGGCTGCCTCCTGCACTTCCAAGGACTTGACCTGGCCTCCGCCCCAGGCCAGCTCAGAGGACCCAGAGCCCTCTGGGAGGGGCCGGGCGGTCACTCCACATCGCAGGGCTGAGGGGGGCTGTGCGCTCTGGGAGGGGCCGGGCGGTCACTCCACATCGCAGGGCTGAGGGGGGCTGTGTGCTCTGGGAGGGGCCGGGCGGTCACTCCACATCGCAGGGGTGAGGGGGGCTGTGCGCTCTGGGACCTGGTGTGGTCACTCCACATCGCAGGGGTGAGGGGGGCTGTGCGCTCTGGGAGGGGCCGGGCGGTCACTCCACATCGCAGGGCTGAGGGGGGCTGTGCGCTCTGGGAGGGGCCGGGCAGTCACTCCACATCGCAGGGGTGAGGGGGGCTGTGCGCTCTGGGAGGGGCCGGGCGGTCACTCCACATCGCAGGGCTGAGGGGGGCTGTGTGCTCTGGGAGGGGCCGGGCGGTCACTCCACATCGCAGGGGTGAGGGGGCTGTGCGCTCTGGGAGGGGCCAGGTGGTCACTCCACATCGCAGGGGTGAGGGGGGCTGTGCGCTCTGGGAGGACCCTGTGCGGTCACTCCACATCGCAGGGGTCTGTGCGATGCACACTCGTCTGTCCTGTCAGTACTGCGTGACCTGTGGGGGGGAGGGGGATGGGTGGCAGGGGAGGGGGCGGGCGCAGCGGGAGAGGCCGGGACCTCGTTCCCGGGTGGGTGTCTGGGTCCCTCCTCTTCCTCCCAGGTGAGGGGCCTTGCTCTTCTCCAAGGTCACACATCCACTGGCTCGCTCGCTCACTCACCTGCTCACTCTCCCACCCGCGTGCTCGCTCACTCGCTCACTCACCCGCGTGCTCGCTCACTCACTCACTCACCCGCGTGCTCGCTCACTCACCTACTCACTCTCCCACCCGCGTGCTCGCTCACTCGCTCACTCACCCGCGTGCTCGCTCACTCGCTCACTCACCCGCATACTCGCTCACTCGCCTGCTCGCTCACTCGCCTGCTCACTCACTCGCATACTCGCTCACTCGCTCACTCACCCACGTGCTCACTCACCCACGTGCTCGCTCACTCACTCACCCACCTGCTTGCTCACTCACCTGCTCACTCACCCGCGTGCTCGCTCACTCACCTGCTCACTCACCCACGTGCTCGCTCACTCACTCACTCACCCACGTGCTCACTCACTCACTCACCGCCTGCTCGCTCACTCGCCTGCTCACTCACCCGTGTGCTCGCTCACTCACCTGCTCACTCACCCGCGTGCTCGCTCACCCGCGTGCTCGCTCACTCACCTGCTCACTCACCCACGTGCTCGCTCACTCGCTCACTCACCTGCGTGCTCGCTCACTTGCCTTCTCACTCACCCGCGTGCTCGCTCACTCGCCTTCTCACTCACCCGCATGCTCGCTCACTCACTCACTCACCCGCGTGCTTGCTCATTCACCTGCTCACTCACCTGCGTGCTCGCTCACTCACCTGCTCACTCACCCACGTGCTCACTCACTCGCTCACTCACCTGCTCACTCACCCGCGTGCTCGCTCACTTGCTCACTCACCTGCGTGCTCGCTCACTCACCTGCTCACTCACTCGCTCACTCACCTGCTCACTCACTCGCTCACTCACCTGCTCACTCACCTGCTCACTCACTCGCTCACTCACCTGCTCACTCACCCGCGTGCTCGCTCACTCACCTGCTCACTCACCCACGTGCTCACTCACTCGCTCACTCACCTGCTCACTCACCCGCGTGCTCGCTCACTTGCTCACTCACCTGTGTGCTCACTCACTCACCTGCTCACTCACCCGCGTGCTCGCTCACTCACCTGCTCACTCACCCGTGTGCTCGCTCACTTGCTCACCTACCTGTGTGCTCGCTCACTCGCTCACTCACCCACATGCTGGCTCACTCACCCGCGTGCTCGCTCATTCGCTCACTCACCCGCGTGCTCACTCACTCGCTCACTCACCCGCGTGCTCGCTCACTCTCCTGCTCGCTCACTCGCCTGCTCACTCACCCGTGTACTCGCTCACTCGCCTGCTCACTCACCCGCGTGCTCGCTCACTCTCCTGCTCGCTCACTCGCCTGCTCACTCACCCGTGTGCTCGCTCACTCACCTGCTCACTCACCCGCGTGCTCGCTCACCCACGTGCTCACTCACTCGCCTGCTCACTCACCCACGTGCTCGCTCACTCACCTGCTCGCTCACTCGCCTGCTTGCTCACCCGCCTGCTGGCTCACCCACTCACTCATCTGCTCGCTCATGTGCTTGCTCACTTGCTCACTCACCTACTCGCTCGCTCACTCACCTGCTCGCTCACCCACGTACTCGCTCACTCACCTGCTCACTCATGTGCTCACTCACTCGCTCACTCACCTGCTCACTCACCTGCGTGCTCGCTCACTCAACTGCATGCTCGCTCACTCACCTGCTTGCTCATGTGCTCACTACTCGCTCACTCACCTGCATGCTCCCTCACTCACCTGCTCGCTCACCCACGTGCTCACTCACTCACCTGCTCACTCACTCGCTCACTCACCTGCTCGCTCACTTGCTCACTCACCTGCTTGCTCACTCACCTGCTCGCTCACTTGCTCACTCACCTGCTTGCTCACTCACCTGCTCGCTCACTTGCTCACTCACCTGCTTGCTCACTCACCTGCTCGCTCACTCGCTCACTCACCTGTTCACTCACTCACCTGCTCGCTCACCTGCTCGCTCACGTGCTCCCTCTCTTGCTGCTCACGCGTGTGTGTTTGTTCCTCATCTCCTTCCCTCTCGCTCAGCCATTGGTCTTTCTGAGCCTGCTGGTCTCTGCAGTGTACAGAACGTCAGGCATCAGTCCGCACGCTGGTGTGCACACGTGGAGAAGCCAGCGTGCGGGGGGAGGTGGTGGAGCGAGGTCCGAGAGGCAGGGACGGAGGCTTGAGGACGGGCCGCTGCCGGACCAGAGCCCTGGCGCTCTGGGATCGCCCACCCGGCTGTGCGGGAGTCGTGAGCCGATGAGCCTGCCGACCCGTGGTATACGGCCTGCCGTGTGCAGGAGTGAGTGTGGCCGCTGTTTACACACCCACAGTAGGAGGCGCGGCTCATGGAAGAGTCAGGGGACCGCAGGCAGACGGCAGGCTGATGGGCTGCGCGGAGCGGGGCATCCGGGAGCGGCGGCGGCCCGAGTCTACGCAGCACTGGCACCACACGTGTGGCAGGCTCTGCCGGAGGCCACCGCACCTCCAGCCTGAGGAACCTTCCAGGCTCTTCTCTACCCGGATCGAGGTGTTCTCCCAGCCAAGGCATGGCGACTGTGCTTCCTGGGCTCTGGGGGCAGGATGGCCCTTGGCAGGCTGGGCCGGTGCCTGGCACAGCCAGACAGGTGATGGGCTTGGGCCCCACTCCCAGGGGGCTCTTCTCTGGAAGAGGAGACAGGAGCAGAGCAGGAAGCAAGTGGGTGAACGAGACTGCCCGGAGCGCAGGAAGGGCTGCTGACTGGGCTTGGCGTGCAATGGGAAGCGTCGGTTTTGAGGGCAGAGGACACACCTAGGAAGCCACTTCAGAGCAGACCAATCTGACCAGGAGAGCTCTGACCACGCAGAGATCTGTCCTGTGGGCAACGAACATCTGTGGCTGGAGCAGTCTGTGCAAAGAGCCTGTGGTGATCATAGTGGGGTCTGCGAGGAACAAGACCTGGCTCTTCAGGCCTCTCTGAGGAATTATCTTACTGTGGCACAACTGAGATTCAACTGCGCCTAGAAGACAGAGCTCTGGACCCTGGTGAAACAGTAGACAGCCTGCAGGCCTCCACACAGGTGGAGCCCAGGGCTCTGGGATGGCCGGGAGCATTGCTGGCAGGATCTGGTGTTTGCCCCAGGTGCCAAGTACCGCGTGCTGGGATGCAGAGCACTGGAGCAGACCCTCTGCCCCTGGGTGATGGAGGCCACCCTCCCCCAGGCGCTGAGCCGGGCTGCGGCTGGCACTGGCTGGCAGAGGGAGGCGTCCCCCGGACCACACATCCAGGAAGTCCTGTAGCCCTGCCCTCCCTCACCTCAGATGCCACGCAGTGCCCCCAGCTGACCGGCTGTCGGGATGACAGCAGGGGCCCTGGGCACGTTTTGGACAGATGGAGCGCATGGGGCCCGCCATGCTCGGGGTAGGCAGCATCCATGCAGCCCGCTCCCAGCAGGACCACGTGTGGCCTGGCCTTCGGGGGTCGGCGGGCGGCTGGCACAGGGCCTGGAGAGCACCTGCAAGGAGAGAGGCCCCACTGGTGAACTTCAACTCCAACCACAGAGACCCTCGCAGGGCAGGGCCTGCACACCCAGACTCCCGGCCTGCAGGAAGCACTGGCAGTGTGCGTGCGTGCCACTGTGGTCACGCATCCGGTAGCAGTTGAACACACATGCAATCAGAACACACCACAGCAGAGATGGCCTCAACCATCAAACGGTGCAGGAGGACGGAGGGCTCTCAGAGCCCCTGCAGCCTTCTAGAAAACCAGAGGAGATTCTCTAGAGTCCATGGCCGTTTGAGTGTTTGTAAACTCGAGTGTGTTGTAGTGATTTCCTTAACTCAGTGTTGTTCTGTCCAGTTCCCCTGCACTGGGCAAAGGCAACTGAGAACGTGGCACAACTGTGCACGCTCCCACTGCTCACCATGGCTCCGTCACCCCTCCAGGGGCAGGGCTTCCTCTGCCTGCCTCACTCAGCGCACCGGCCAGCTTCCTTTTCTTCCGGGTTATGGTCCCTGGTGGCCAGGCTGTCCCTCAGAGAGCAGTGCTGCCAAAGGCCAGGCCCAGGCCCTGCAGTCTCCATGCAGAAGCTGGGCACACCACGCAGAGTGGCGCACCTGACCAGTGCAGAAGGGAGGACGAGGAGCCATCCTTGCCCGGAACCTCACACCCTGGACCGAGGCTGCAGAGGCTGCATTTGCAGCTGTCAGACAGGAGTGAGGTGTAAGCTCTGGGCTGTCTGTGCTCTGTGTGTAGTGTGGTGTCAGGTGCTCTGGGGTATCTGTGCTCTGTGTGTAGTGAGGTGTAAGCTCTGGGCTGTCTGTGCTCTGTGTGTAGTGTGGTGTCAGGTAGCTCTGGGGTGTCTGTGCTCTGTGTGTAGTGTGGTGTCAGGTGCTCTGGGGTGTCTGTGCTCTGTGTGTAGTGTGGTGTTGGGTAGCTCTGGGGTCTCTGTGCTCTGTGTGTAGTGTGGTGTCGGGTGCTCTGGGGTGTCTGTGCTCTGTGTGTAGTGTGGTGTCAGGTGCTCTGGGGTGTCTGTGCTCTGTGTGTAGTGAGGTGTAAGCTCTGGGCTGTCTGTGCTCTGTGTGTAGTGTGGTGTCGGGTAGCTCTGGGGTCTCTGTGCTCTGTGTGTAGTGTGGTATCGGGTGCTCTGGGGTCTCTGTGGTCTGTGTGTAGTGTGGTGTCAGGTGCTCTGGGGTCTCTGTGCTCTGTGTGTAATGTGTGTCGGGTGCTCTGGGGTCTCTGTGGTCTGTGTGTAGTGTGGTGTCAGGTGCTCTGGGGTGTCTGTGCTCTGTGTGTAGTGTGGTGTCAGGTGCTCTGGGGTGTCTGTGCTCTGTGTGTAGTGTGGTGTCAGGTGCTCTGGGTGTCTGTGCTCTGTGTGTAGTGTGGTGTCAGGTGCTCTGGGGTCTCTGTGGTCTGTGTGTAGTGAGGTGTAAGCTCTGGGCTATCTGTGCTCTGTGTGTAGTGTGGTGTCAGGTGCTCTGGGGTCTCTGTGCTCTGTGTGTAGTGTGGTATCAGGTGCTCTGGGGTCTCTGTGGTCTGTGTGTAGTGTGGTGTCAGGTGCTCTGGGGTGTCTGTGCTCTGTGTGTAGTGTGGTGTCAGGTGCTCTGGGGTCTCTGTGCTCTGTGTGTAGTGTGGTGTCAGGTGCTCTGGGGTGTCTGTGCTCTGTGTGTAGTGTGGTGTCGGGTGCTCTGGGGTCTCTGTGCTCTGTGTGTAGTGTGGTGTCGGGTGCTCTGGGGTTTCTGTGCTCTGTGTGTAGTGTGGTGTCAGGTAGCTCTGGGCTGTCTGTGCTCTGTGTGTAGTGTGGTATCGGGTGCTCTGGGGTCTCTGTGGTCTGTGTGTAGTGTGGTGTCGGGTGCTCTGGGGTCTCTGTGGTCTGTGTGTAGTGTGGTGTCAGGTGCTCTGGGGTGTCTGTGGTCTGTGTGTAGTGTGCTGTCGGGTGCTCTGGGGTGTCTGTGCTCTGTGTGTAGTGTGGTGTCAGGTGCTCTGGGGTGTCTGTGCTCTGTGTGTAGTGTGGTGTTGGGTGCTCTGGGGTGTCTGTGCTCTGTGTGTAGTGTGGTGTCAGGTGCTCTGGGGTGTCTCTGCTCTGTGTGTAGTGTGGTGTCAGGTGCTCTGGGGTGTCTGTGCTCTGTGTGTAGTGTGGTGTCAGGTGCTCTGGGGTGTCTGTGGTCTGTGTGTAGTGTGGTGTCAGGTGCTCTGGGGTCTCTGTGGTCTGTGTGTAGTGTGGTGTCAGGTAGCTCTGGGGTCTCTGTGCTCTGTGTGTAGTGTGGTGTCAGGTGCTCTGGGGTCTCTGTGCTCTGTGTGTAGTGTGGTGTCAGGTGCTCTGGGGTCTCTGTGCTCTGTGTGTAGTGTGGTGTCAGGTGCTCTGGGGTGTCTGTGCTCTGTGTGTAGTGTGGTGTCAGGTAGCTCTGGGGTCTCTGTGGTCTGTGTGTAGTGTGGTGTCAGGTGCTCTGGGGTGTCTGTGCTCTGTGTGTAGTATGGTGTCAGGTGCTCTGGGGTGTCTGTGGTCTGTGTGTAGTGTGGTGTCAGGTGCTCTGGGGTGTCTGTGCTCTGTGTGTAGTGTGGTGTCAGGTGCTCTGGGGTGTCTGTGGTCTGTGTGTAGTGTGGTGTCAGGTGCTCTGGGGTCTCTGTGGTCTGTGTGTAGTGTGGTGTCAGGTAGCTCTGGGGTCTCTGTGCTCTGTGTGTAGTGTGGTGTCAGGTGCTCTGGGGTCTCTGTGCTCTGTGTGTAGTGTGGTGTCAGGTGCTCTGGGGTCTCTGTGCTCTGTGTGTAGTGTGGTGTCAGGTGCTCTGGGGTGTCTGTGCTCTGTGTGTAGTGTGGTGTCAGGTAGCTCTGGGGTCTCTGTGGTCTGTGTGTAGTGTGGTGTCAGGTGCTCTGGGGTGTCTGTGGTCTGTGTGTAGTGTGGTGTCAGGTGCTCTGGGGTGTCTGTGCTCTGTGTGTAGTGTGGTGTCAGGTGCTCTGGGGTGTCTGTGCTCTGTGTGTAGTGTGGTGTCAGGTAGCTCTGGGGTCTCTGTGGTCTGTGTGTAGTGTGGTGTCGGGTGCTCTGGGGTGTCTGTGGTCTGTGTGTAGTGTGGTGTGAGGTGCTCTGGGGTGTCTGTGGTCTGTGTGTAGTGTGGTGTCAGGTGCTCTGGGGTGTCTGTGCTCTGTGTGTAGTGTGCTGTCAGGTGCTCTGGGGTCTCTGTGGTCTGTGTGTAGTGTGGTGTCAGGTGCTCTGGGGTGTCTGTGGTCTGTGTGTAGTGTGGTGTCAGGTGCTCTGGGGTGTCTGTGCTCTGTGTGTAGTGTGGTGTCAGGTGCTCTGGGGTGTCTGTGCTCTGTGTGTAGTGTGGTGTCAGGTAGCTCTGGGGTCTCTGTGGTCTGTGTGTAGTGTGGTGTCGGGTGCTCTGGGGTGTCTGTGGTCTGTGTGTAGTGTGGTGTGAGGTGCTCTGGGGTGTCTGTGGTCTGTGTGTAGTGTGGTGTCAGGTGCTCTGGGGTGTCTGTGCTCTGTGTGTAGTGTGCTGTCAGGTGCTCTGGGGTCTCTGTGGTCTGTGTGTAGTGTGGTGTCAGGTGCTCTGGGGTGTCTGTGCTCTGTGTGTAGTGTGGTGTCAGGTGCTCTGGGGTGTCTGTGGTCTGTGTGTAGTGTGGTGTCAGGTGCTCTGGGGTCTCTGTGGTCTGTGTGTAGTGTGGTGTCAGGTAGCTCTGGGGTCTCTGTGGTCTGTGTGTAGTGTGGTGTCGGGTGCTCTGGGGTCTCTGTGTTCTGTGTGTAGTGTGGTGTCGGGTGCTCTGGGGTCTCTGTGTTCTGTGTGTAGTGTGGTGTCGGGTGCTCTGGGGTCTCTGTGCTCTGTGTGTAGTGTGGTGTCAGGTGCTCTGGGGTGTCTGTGGTCTGTGTGTAGTGTGGTGTCAGGTGCTCTGGGGTCTCTGTGGTCTGTGTGTAGTGTGGTGTCAGGTGCTCTGGGGTCTCTGTGGTCTGTGTGTAGTGTGGTGTCGGGTGCTCTGGGGTGTCTGTGCTCTGTGTGTAGTGTGGTGTGAGGTGCTCTGGGGTCTCTGTGCTCTGTGTGTAGTGTGGTGTCAGGTGCTCTGGGGTCCTGTGCTCTGTGTGTAGTGTGGTGTCGGGTGCTCTGGGGTGTCTGTGCTCTGTGTGTAGTGTGGTGTCAGGTGCTCTGGGGTGTCTGTGCTCTGTGTGTAGTGTGGTGTCGGGTGCTCTGGGGTGTCTGTGGTCTGTGTGTAGTGTGGTGTCAGGTGCTCTGGGGTCTCTGTGGTCTGTGTGTAGTGTGGTGTCGGGTGCTCTGGGGTGTCTGTGGTCTGTGTGTAGTGTGGTGTCAGGTGCTCTGGGGTGTCTGTGCTCTGTGTGTAGTGTGGTGTCAGGTGCTCTGGGGTCTCTGTGGTCTGTGTGTAGTGTGGTGTGAGGTGCTCTGGGGTCTCTGTGGTCTGTGTGTAGTGTGGTGTCAGGTGCTCTGGGGTGTCTCTGCTCTGTGTGTAGTGTGGTGTCAGGTAGCTCTGGGGTCTCTGTGGTCTGTGTGTAGTGTGATGTCGGGTGCTCTGGGGTCTCTGTGCTCTGTGTGTAGTGTGGTGTCAGGTGCTCTGGGGTGTCTGTGGTCTGTGTGTAGTGTGGTGTCAGGTGCTCTGGGGTGTCTCTGCTCTGTGTGTAGTGTGGTGTCAGGTAGCTCTGGGGTCTCTGTGCTCTGTGTGTAATGTGGTGTCAGGTGCTCTGGGGTCTCTGTGCTCTGTGTGTAGTGTGGTGTCAGGTGCTCTGGGGTGTCTGTGGTCTATGTGTAGTGTGGTGTCAGGTGCTTTGGGGTGTCTCTGCTCTGTGTGTAGTGTGGTGTCAGGTAGCTCTGGGGTCCTGTGGTCTGTGTGCAGTGTGGTGTTGGGTGCTTTTGGGTCTCTGTGCTCTGTGTGTAGTGTGGTGTCAGGTTCCTCTGGGGTGTCTCTGCTTTGTGTGCAATGTGGTGTCGGGTAGCTCAGTGGTTCCCTGTTTTCTGTGCAAGGGTTTTGGGTTCAGATCTGGAGCACAGGGCAAGGCTCAGCCTGCCTGGCCTGCACCAAGCACCCAGCTGTAAGGAACCCTTGGCGGGCCTGCAGGGGGGCAGCCCTGGTCCACCGAGGCCGGTCCAGTGCATGCTGACTAAGCACAGGGAGGAGCTGAGCGGCCTGGATGCACCATGGGCAGCAGAAGTGAGTCGGCCGTGCGTGTTTACTAGCAGCATGGGTGGATTTGCAGTTTATCTTGGTGCTAACCCAAACAGGCTGCACACCAAGACAAACACAGTTTGCTGTCACCAGCCTCTGACTCCGGCCTCCTGGCCCTTCCTGTACAGGAAGGAGAAGCCTGGAGAGCAGCCAGTGGGAAGTTTGTGCCCTGAGGGCCCTGCGGCGCCCACCCTGCCCGGCTGGGCAGTGGCCTTCCCGGCCCCGCTGGCTGAGGTTGTGAGTCAATGCGCACGCAGACTCTGGACGGTATTCCTCCTAATGACACCTCCGAGCAGCCGGGGTAAAGACGGCGCTTTCACAAGCAGCGTTCTGGTTGAGACAGTCAGAATAGCACCGGCCCAGTGGCCTTGAACCGCACCCTCCGAGCCTCTACCTTCCAACGGTGCATTGTAGGCAGGAGCTGCCACACCACGCGTCACCTTTCGCTTCTTTAGTTTTCTTTTTAGTGTGTGGTACTCTTTTTAAATTTTATTTTATTTTGACGTAAAGGCATGTTCAGGTGTTACAGTTACATAAGTAAGGTAATGAGCACATTTCTTGTGAAACATTGTTACCCACTCCCTCTACCCTCCCCCCACGTAGCACTTTTAATGTGGAGTCTTTGTCCATGTCTGCCTGTCGAAAGCCTCCTCTGGTTCTTGGGTCAGATCTTCAGGACTTGAGTCTTTCCTTCTGTTGGCTCCTCAGCTCCGAGTCTCCTCCAGGCCCTCCTAGTCTAGAGGTGGTGAGCCTGCACAGCAAGCCAAGACCCGCGTTCAAACCCAAGAACTCTAAAACGACAAAACGAGACAAAACCTCCGTCCTGGTCCACAGCCCCTGTGTTTGCATGAGCACCCAAACCCCAGGCATGGGAAGTCCCATCCGACATGTTTTTATGAATTCCCGTCACAAACTATGAAAGCAGAAGCATGTGCAAAGATCTGCTTTTGTGTGCTGCTCCTGTCTGTGGGCCAACGGGTAGACGGCTCTCCAGATCCTGAGAGGACGGGCACACACGGGCACACATACACACAGACACACACACACACACGCACGTACACACACACACACACACACACACGCACACACACACACGTACACGCACACACACACACATACACGCACACACACACACGCAAGGCCCTGCTGCCAGCCTGGTGCAGGGCTGCTCCGTGCAAGTGGAGGCTGCCCGGTGTTGCCCGTGGCTCGTGCGGCTGCTGGCTCCCGGGCCACACGGTCTGTGGCTGCTGTGTGTGGGCATTTTGGAGGCTACCTGCCAGAGGGGAGCTTCTCTTTGAAAGCCTCCCGCAGGCTGGTTCTTAGTGCATGCGTGCTTAGCGTGTGTGTGATTGATGGCCCGTAGGCTCAACGCACACGTGCACGTGTGTATGTGAGTTCCAGCCTGACCCACATCCCCCTACTCTTTCACACACACACACACACACACACCAGAGACAGATGTGCCTGTCCCCACACTTACACGCACATCCACTTCTCAGATGCCATTGCACATGACTCTCGGGCGGAGGGTGCCTGGCTTTCCCAGCCTGTCTTCCTGACCCTGCCCAGTCCCGGACAGGAGCATCTGATTTCACGGGTCGCTGGATTTCTGGCTGGGACTCTCTCTTGCAATGGCAAATTTATAGCCCAGTGACAGATACCTTCTCCTGGGAACTTTCCCTCCATCTCAAAGAGAAAGGGGAACACTTCAGCCCTCCCCAGCTGGCGCACACTGGAAGCGGAGCGCCGTCATTCACAGCGCACAGCGCAGCCCTTGGCTGGGTGATTTCCCGAGGGCTCCACCGCCCTGGGGTGGCCCGTGCAGCCACTACTTCCTCCTTAACGGAGCAATCAGGGAATCTGGGCCGAGCCTGGCGATGGAGCCGGGCTGGGCTGTGATTTGCCAGTGGGCAGCTCAGGGAAAATTCACCTGCACTTCAAGGGTAGGAAGTTGCCAGTTCATTCTTTTTGGCTCCAGATGGTGATGAAAATAGCCTTTGAATCACAAGGATCCAAGTGTCAGGTTGTTTTATGCCGTGTAATTTTATGAAGCCATGATAAAGTACGAGTACTCTTCGTCCCCTGGAAGCCTGGTCTGCGGGAGATCAGGAAATCTGTATGAAGTCCGTGGCGGGACGGGCCAGCCGTGTGCGGGGTGGACGCAGGCTGGGAGCTCCTCCTCTCCAGCAGCAGCCGTGCTGCAGCCGCTCAGGTCCCGCGCCTTCCCAACCCCCTGGCCGGGCAAAGCCTCAGGACCACGGGCTCCATCCAGGGGGCGCCTCAGCGCAACCCCGCCCTAGCACACAGCACTGCGGCTCCCATCCCGGGAGGCTCTGCGGTCAGGGTCACCTGGGGAAGTGAAGGCAGCAGCCATGTGGGAGACGTGGGTGCTGGGGGGGTAAGGGGGGCCGGGGTCTGCAGGGGGAGGGCTGGGGTCCCCAGGGGGAGGGCCGGGGTCTGCAGGGGGAGGGCTGGGGTCTGCAGGAGGAGGGCCGGGGTCCCCAGGGGGAGGGCTGGGGTCTGCAGGGGGAGGGCTGGGGTCCCCAGGGGGAGGGCTGGGGTCCCCAGGGGGAGGGCTGGGGTCTGCAGGGGGAGGGCTGGGGTCCCCAGGGGGAGGGCCGGGGTCTGCAGGGGGAGGGCCGGGGTCTGCAGGGGGAGGGCTGGGGTCTGCAGGGGGAGGGCCGGGGTCTGCAGGGGGAGGGCTGGGGTCTGCAGGGGGAGGGCCGGGGTCCCCAGAGGGAGGGCTGGGGTCTGCAGGGGGAGGGCCGGGGTCTGCAGGGGGAGGGCTGGGGTCTGCAGGGGGAGGGCCGGGGTCCCCAGAGGGAGGGCTGGGGTCTGCAGGGGGAGGGCCGGGGTCTGCAGGGGGAGGGCCGGGGTCTGCAGGGGGAGGGCTGGGGTCCCCAGGGGGAGGGCCGGGGTCCCCAGGGGGAGGGCTGGGGTCCCCAGGGGGAGGGCTGGGGTCTGCAGGGGGAGGGCTGGGGTCCCCAGGGGGAGGGCTGGGGTCCCCTGGGGGAGGGCTGGGGTCTGCAGGGAGAGGGCTGGGGTCTGCAGGGGGAGGGCTGGGGTCTGCAGGGGGAGGGCTGGGGTCTGCAGGGGGAGGGCCGGGGTCTGCAGGGGGAGGGCCGGGGTCCCCAGGGGGAGGGCCGGGGTCCCCAGGGGGAGGGCTGGGGTCTGCAGGGGGAGGGCCGGGGTCCCCAGGGGGAGGGCCGGGGTCCCCAGGGGGAGGGCTGGGGTCTGCAGGGGGAGGGCTGGGGTCCCCAGGGGGAGGGCTGGGGTCCCCAGGGGGAGGGCTGGGGTCTGCAGGGGGAGGGCTGGGGTCTGCAGGGGGAGGGCTGGGGTCTGCAGGGGGAGGGCCGGGGTCTGCAGGGGGAGGGCTGGGGTCCCCAGGGGGAGGGCCGGGGTCCCCAGGGGGAGGGCTGGGGTCCCCAGGGGGAGGGCTGGGGTCTGCAGGGGGAGGGCTGGTGTCCCCAGGGGGAGGGCTGGGGTCTGCAGGGGGAGGGCTGGGGTCCCCAGGGGGAGGGCTGGGGTCTGCAGGGGGAGGGCTGGGGTCCCCAGGGGGAGGGCTGGGGTCTGCAGGGGGAGGGCTGGGGTCTGCAGGGGGAGGGCCGGGGTCCCCAGGGGGAGGGCTGGGGTCCCCAGGGGGAGGGCCGGGGTCTGCAGGGGGAGGGCCGGGGTCTGCAGGGGGAGGGCTGGGGTCCCCAGGGGGAGGGCCGGGGTCCCCAGGGGGAGGGCTGGGGTCCCCAGGGGGAGGGCTGGGGTCTGCAGGGGGAGGGCTGGGGTCCCCAGGGGGAGGGCTGGGGTCCCCTGGGGGAGGGCTGGGGTCTGCAGGGAGAGGGCTGGGGTCTGCAGGGGGAGGGCTGGGGTCTGCAGGGGGAGGGCTGGGGTCTGCAGGGGGAGGGCCGGGGTCTGCAGGGGGAGGGCCGGGGTCCCCAGGGGGAGGGCCGGGGTCCCCAGGGGGAGGGCTGGGGTCTGCAGGGGGAGGGCCGGGGTCCCCAGGGGGAGGGCCGGGGTCCCCAGGGGGAGGGCCGGGGTCTGCAGGGGGAGGGCTGGGGTCTGCAGGGGGAGGGCTGGGGTCCCCAGGGGGAGGGCTGGGGTCTGCAGGGGGAGGGCTGGGGTCCCCAGGGGGAGGGCTGGGGTCTGCAGGGGGAGGGCTGGGGTCTGCAGGGGGAGGGCCGGGGTCTGCAGGGGGAGGGCTGGGGTCTGCAGGGGGAGGGCCGGGGTCCCCAGGGGGGGCAGGAGAGGCCTGTTGCAGAGGGTGAGGAGCGGCCCAGGATGCTCCCCTTACAGCTCATTTGTGCACATTAGTTTAATCTATTACCAAGGTCATTTGTCAGGCCACTCTGCTGGAGCCTGTTCCCAGCCGTTGCTGCCTGGGAAGGAAGGAGAGGGCACTTTCCAGATGCTCGGCAGGGAGGAAGTGCCACTGACACCGGGCTGGACAGCAAGGAGGCCACGGGTCAGCACCCAGGACGCCTGGCCGTCCACCCGCCGTGCTGACCGGGCGGTCCGGAAATGAGCACCGACTCCAGGGGAGCCCCTCCGCTCAGGACTGCCCGGCCAGGCCCAGCTCCCAGAGGCCCAGACCACTGCTGGCTGCCTCCCAGACAGCTGGGCTGAGTCTGGTCAGTGAACACAGGGAGGAAATTCTTCAACGAGCACATTGGGCCTTGGGTTATCTGTGAGGTGAAAAGGTAGCAGTTCTCAGAAAGCACGTGTACGTTTGTGTGGCACTGTAATTTCTCTGGAAATATGAACGCCTACTTTCCTATGTTGCTGTTTTTGGTACTCCGCCCCATTTTTTATTCTGAAACTGCTGCAGCAATGCACAGACTCGACTTGCCACTCCTCTTCCGGAGGTGTGAGCCCAGGACCCCCTGCAGTCTGGGTTCACGCTGGGCCCCGCCGGCCTGGGTGCGGGGTTCAGAGTGTGCGTCCTCACGCTGGGCCCCGCCGGCCTGGGTACGCCTGGCCCTGCCCGATTCTGCGTGTTCTCTTGGCCCCACCACTGTAGAGCATGCACAATAGCTCCCCTTGAAGTAATCGCTTCCCTTCGTACATTCACACGGCAATGTTTTAGATCGTTTGTCACTTTATATCCTCATTAGGTGCACTTACTGTCTGACTTGCATAACGGCTGTAACTGTGGCGCTCACCATCTCAGGCGTGGGACAGCTCTGCCACATGGAGGTCCGATGAGCCTGGCTGGAACATTCTGGTGAAGGTGCCGAGGGTGGGATGGGGTTCCGGTGGCGCTGTGACACACAGGCAGGCCGCTGGGCCAGGACCTGGCCGTCCTCCCGCGCTGTGACCGCAGCCTGCCCCGCCCTCCGCCCTGTCCCCTGAGGCCGTGGGAAGACGGCAGGATTCCTCTCCTCCCCCTCACACCCGTCACCGGGCTTTGAACCCGTGTCTGGCTCCCTCGCGCTGCTGGCATTCTGTTTCTTAGGCCTCGTCTCCCTCCTGACCTTCTCTGGTAATCTGGGAGGTGGTGTCTGGAGGCTCTCCTGCCGGGCTACCGCACTGTGGTCTGCCCGGTCTCAGCCTTCGGAGCAGCCAGGCTTACACGCGAAAGGCTGCTGGTGCTCCACTCCTGATTCCCGTTGAAAATAATTGTCTCTGTGCCTTAATGTCTTATGGTTCTTTCGAGTATTTAATTCTGCAAGTTGGAATTGTTTGACTCGGTGTGGAGGTAAATTGGGCTGGGGTGATGGGATGCTTTACATCTGTATTGCCCCAAACTTACAGGACCTAATCACCGGCACCCAAGGCCTCTGGAGATCCCAGAGAACACGAGTGTTGCTTTTGACGCTCTGGGCTCTCACACCACCCCCACTGGTGACCTCGGCAGCGGCTGGGCAGAGCCCCTCCTTACGCAGGTTCTCCACCCGCTGAGTGTCAAACGGCCAGCCTGTCCCAGACTGTGACCTCACCAGCCCGTGAAGCCGGCTCTACTTCTAGTGACCATGTGAAATGAAAGGTCTGTCAGCAGGTATTCTCGATGCATTTTGTTTTATTTATGGATATGGTGACTTTTATAGTACAGCTGAAAACGCTCATTTCCTCTGGTTCTTTAAGTCTTAGTTTATAAACTTTGCAGATTAAGTTTAAATAAATAGTGTGTACGGGAGAGACAACTAAAGTTCTTAAGTATGTGTTCAATCTAGCAGCACAGACTGGATGTACTTGATTCTCCTGGGTGCCTCAAACACTTGGCAAGGAAAAATTATAAATCTCATCAATAAAATCGTCCAGGCCATCAAACAGTGGTTACAAACAAACGGCTGGATTTAGTGAAGTGATTCTGGGACTTCCGTTCTCAGGGCCGCTAAGGTGTCCCCAGGACAGCCCGCCAGGCGAGCTGGGCTCCGTGGGCGCGGCCGGCTCCCCCCCCTCCAGCTCTCAGAAGGACACACTGCTCCAGGTGGGCCGACTGCCCACCGAGACGCAGCCACCTCAGGCCGGGAGCATCACCCTAAACGTTTAAAACCAGATCATGCCCGGAATCCCAGCTGCTAGGAGGCTGAGCCCTGAGGGTCACTAGAAGGAGCAGGGTGGTCGGCTATCCGAGGGGCTCTGTGTCCCACAGGACACGGGGCCTGAGGCCAGCATGAGGTGCCCTGCATGGATGTCCACTCAAAATGTCAGCGGTGCCGAGGCTGAGAAACGGATGTCTGGGGACCAGTTGTATTGAATCAAGTCCCCCATTTGTAACCACTGTTTGCTTGCTTCAGGGATGTTTCTGGATACGTTTATAGGTTTTCTTGTGAGGTGTGTGCAGTGTCCGTGGAACTGGGGACCTCTGGTCACCTGGGGCATGCCCTTGTCTCAGAAGGACAGGGCTTGGGGGTATTGGAGCTTTGAGAGCTGCGGCCTGGGCGCTTCCTGGGATGGAGTGCTTGGCTGGCCCCTGCTCCTGCACACAGCCTCTCCCCAGCCGCTCCTCAGGGCTGCCATCCGAAGCCCGCATTTCTTCCTGGGCGTGTTTCCTGCCTGACTGTTGCCCTCAGGGGTTTCCTGAGCAGCTTCTCTGGGCTTCGCGTGGATGGGACACCCTTGGCTAAGTCATCTAGAAACTGCAAGCCCTCCGTGGGCTGCGTGCCTGGCCGGCTCCTGGACCCCCAGCCCTGCCAGGCCCCGCTCACCACCTGTCTGCGGAAACGCGCCGTGTGTGTCAGAATAATGCTGAGCCTTCTCTACTCCCAGACTCGGTCCGCGCCGAGGTGCAGAGAGGCAGTGGCCCTGGACACCAGAGACCGGCTGCCTGTGGGCATGCTGTGCAGGAGTCTCCAGGCCCTCCACTGACCAGCAAAAGGGCATGTCTATTGCTTTTATTTAGGTTAGGAGTTTATGCTTTTATTTCCACTGCAACTGTGCCACCTTTTGTGATAAGTGTTCTAATGTGGAATGTTTCTACAACTCTCTCTCTTCTAAGACAGTGGCTTCTTTTCAGTCTGCTGTCACCCAACTTCACGGTGGCAGACATATGCTTGGACGGCCTTTCTGGGGTGGAATCCATTTCCGGTGCCGCCACCCCCCGTCCCGCCACCCCCGTCCCGTCTTCCTACCTCCACGCCACAGTCACACAAGGGGTGAGGACCCGCAGGACCTGTCCGGAGCGGCTCCTCTGCTTCTCTCTGAGGCTTCGCTCAGCCATCTCCACCCACGTTTCTCCTGTGTGTGCACAAAGCCCTTCCCTCTCCATATTTCCTGAGGAACTGTTTCCTGCCTGAGCAGCCGTGTTCAGACTGGCTCTGTTCCAGCTCCTAGTAGGGTACCTGCCCGGGCGCAAAGTGCTTCACAGAGGAGCTGCCTGACGTAGGCGCACGCCACAGTGATCGGGAGACAGCAGTGTCACTTTCCATTTGCTGTAGCTTGCCATAGCTCCCAGCCACAGGCAGGAAATGGTGAAGCTCCGAGAGGAAGGGCCTGGCAGGGAGGAACCCTGAAGGGGCTCGGCGGCACGGAACCTTCCGGCCTTTCCCTACTCCCCAGCAAACTTGAGATGACAGCTTGGCTTCTCCACGTGTTCTGAGGCCCTCAACCCAAGTCCCAAACTCAGTCAACAGCCAGGGCTGATGCTCTGGAACAGTGAGCTGCAGTACACGTTTCCTCTATCTCAGGGATTTTGCCAGAGCATGGAAGGCTGTGTATAAAAGGGTGAAGAATTGTAGCACAGAAAGCAGGTATCTCTGTCTTCACAGACTTTTTCACCCATGACTTTTTGAGGGTGTTCTCTGGCAGAGCCTCCTGCGCATGCACGCCACTGCTGGGCAGGGGCGGGGGCGGGGGGGCGGGGCCGGGGCCGGGGCAGGGGCGGGGCCGGGGCAGGGGAGGTGGAGAGCGCCGGGAAGCCTGCACGCAGGCCCCTGACAGCGCAGTGCATGCGGCTCTCCATGGACCGCACGCTCCCTGATTCAACCAGGAAAGCATTTAGAAAGTTCTGGGTTTGGGTTGCTATCCGCTGAACTATTGGAGTCCTAAGCCTCAGGATGATGGTAGTGGGCAAGTCTTCCAGAAGAAGTCAGGTTTATGTGGGGCAAAGAGATGCAGCCCAGGGTGGAATCTGAGTCCCAGTGAGAGGACGCGCCCCCGCGTGAGGACACGTGAGCGGACATGAGAGCTGGTGCCCTCTGCAAGCCGGAGACGCGCACACCAGCTCCGGGCACCAGCTCCGGGCCGGGCTGCGCCCCTGCCTCAGACCCCAGCCTCCAGGCCGAGAGAGGTACAAGCCCCTGGCTCGGTCTGTGGTGCGGTGTTATGGCGCCACGGACGACCGGGACAAGGTCCGAGGAGCCAGGCCAGGCCGGAGGGCGCGTCTGCGCGGTGCACCCTGTCTCCTCTGCCCTGTGCTCCGAGGCACGGGTCCCTATGGAGTCCTGCCCGCAGCGCCAGTGAGTGTGACTGTGCGCGCCATGTGTGGCTTCTCGGGCTTCCTCAGGCCTGATAAGGGGGCCAAGCCGCAGGGGAAGCCAGCTCCCCACCCGGGGAAAGCAAGCCAGGGAGCCCGGCACCCGGGGCGAGCCGGGACCGGCTGGGAAGAGGCCTTCCTCCCACTCTGTCTGTCTGTCTGGTAGTCAGGCCTTCCTCCCACTCTGTCTGTCTGTCTGGTGGTCAGGCCTTCCTGCCGCTCTGTCTGTCTGTCTGGTGGTCAGGCCTTCCTGCTGCTCTGTCTGTCTGTCTGGTGGTCAGGCCTTCCTCCCGCTCTGTCTGGTGGTCAGGCCTTCCTGCCGCTCTGTCTGTCTGTCTGGTGGTCAGGCCTTCCTCCCACTCTGTCTGTCTGGTGGTCAGGCCTTCCTCCCACTCTGTCTGGTGGTCAGGCCTTCCTGCTGCTCTGTCTGTCTGTCTGGTAATCAGGCCTTCCTCCCACTCTGTCTGTCTGGTGGTCAGGCCTTCCTCTCACTCTGTCTGTCTGTCTGTCTGGTGGTCAGGCCTTCCTCCTGCTCTGTCTGGTGGTCAGGCCTTCCTGCTGCTCTGTCTGTCTGTCTGGTGGCCAGGCCTTCCTCCCACTCTGTCTGTCTGGTGGTCAGGCCTTCCTCCCACTCTGTCTGTCTGGTGGTCAGGCCTTCTTCCCACTCTGTCTGTCTGTCTGGTGGTCAGGCCTTCCTCCCACTCTGTCTGTCTGTCTGGTGGTCAGGCCTTCCTCCCACTCTGTCTGTCTGTCTGGTGGTCAGGCCTTCCTCCCACTCTGTCTGTCTGTCTGGTGGTCAGGCCTTCCTCCCACTCTGTCTGTCTGTCTGGTGGTCAGGCCTTCCTCCCACTCTGTCTGTCTGTCTGGTGGTCAGGCCTTCCTCCCACTCTGTCTGTCTGTCTGGTGGTCAGGCCTTCCTCCCACTCTGTCTGTCTGTCTGGTGGTCAGGCCTTCCTCCCACTCTGTCTGTCTGTCTGGTGGTCAGGCCTTCCTCCCGCTCTGTCTGTCTGTCTGGTGGTCAGGCCTTCCTCCCGCTCTGTCTGTCTGTCTGGTGGTCAGGCCTTCCTCCCGCTCTGTCTGTCTGTCTGGTGGTCAGGCCTTCCTCCTGCTCTGTCTGGTGGTCAGGCCTTCCTGCCACTCTGTCTGTCTGTCTGTCTGGTAGTCAGGCCTTCCTCCCACTCTGTCTGTCTGTCTGGTGGTCAGGCCTTCCTCCCGCTCTGTCTGTCTGTCTGGTGGTCAGGCCTTCCTCCTGCTCTGTCTGGTGGTCAGGCCGCAGGCTGGAGTCAGGGCGTGCGTGGCGTGCAGGGTTTGTCTTGGCGAGCATTTCCATTGCTGCTCTTATTCGTGGCCATGGTTAATCTCACAGGAAGCTGTTCGTGTATGGATGCGTCCTCCCTCTCGCTGCCCGCTGCGGGGTGGGAAGCCCGGGAGCCCAGTCTTCAGGAGCTCCACTCCTGGGCTGGCCTCTCCTCTCCCAGGCACATGCCCTCATGCTCCATGCCTTGCTAAGATCTCGAGAGAGCCATGTTCTGGCTCTTTCCGGGTGAACTCCTGGACCATCCCCCATCCAGGCAGGACTGCAGAAGCCCCAGATGCAGCCCTGCCCTGGGTGGAATGGTGGTGCCAGCAGCCCACGCCTCTGACGCCAGCAGCCCACGCCAGCAGCCCACGCCTGTCCCTCTGATGGCCCTCCCATGCCAGCAGCCCACGCCTGTCCCTCTGACGGCCCTCCCACGCCAGCAGCCCACGCCAGCAGCCCACGCCTGTCCCCCTGATGGTCCTCTCATGCCAGCAGCCCACGCCTGCAGCCCACGCCAGCAGCCCACACTAGCAGCCCACGCCTGTCCCTCTGACAGCCCTCCCACGCCAGCAGCCCACGCCAGCAGCCCACGCCTGTCCCCCTGATGGTCCTCTCATGCCAGCAGCCTACACCTGTCCCCCTGACGGCCCTCCCACGCCAGCACGCTCTCTGCCCACCACGCTGTGCACATTGAGGCCATTTGATTGTGTGTGTAAATGCATCCTCTGCTGCCAGCAAACCCGCACCCAGGTCCACTTTTTCAGGGTGTGAAGGAAGAAGAGGGTCTGCCAGCCTGACAACAGGGACTGGCTGGGAATCAGGGCCACGAGGCCAGCCTCAGCCTCCACAGGCCAAGCAGACAAAGCCAGACACTTCCCAAAGTACAGGAGATGTGGTGGGAAGCACGTCTGGGGCCAGAGGAGGGAGCCGTGGAGATGGAGGCTCCAGGTTGCTGCAGCTGCGGCAGGGCTGTGGGCTGGTGGTCACAGTCAGAGCTCACAGGCAGGCCCCTCTCTGTGCCTCTGGGGACGCCGCCCCTGGGACTGTCTGTCCCTCAGGAGGCCTGGCATCCTGCAGTGCTCCGGAGCCGGCCGGGAGGCGCTGTGGATGTCACAGAGCTACGCCACTCAGCAAAGACCTAACTGAGGTCTGCAGCCCACGGCAAGCACCAGTGTGTACTGTCTGTGCGCGAGGCTCTTCCTGGGGAATGGCACTAAGACATGGCCAGGCACCAAGGGAGGAGACACAGAAAGCAAAAGGCAGGCAGACCGGCAGCAGGACTGTGTAAACACTAGGGAGAAGGTGAACGGGCAGTGGCGGCCGACGTTGGGACAGTTTCCTGCCAAAATCACATCCCCTGGCCTGCACCCTCCAAGTGGGAGACACTGCTGCTTTACCTCCGACTTCACACAGCACAGCCAAAACAGCACAGAACCCATGTGTGCTGGTTTATTTTACAGCCCACTGGGCCCTTGAGAGCAGGCCCAGACATCCTTTTTGGAAGGTGCATTTGAGCTAAGATTGAGTGCTTGGAGGAACCTCGGGCCTGGGGACAGCACATGCAAAGGCCTGTGGTTAGCGTGGGCTGTGGCGTGAGGCACAGGCTCCCCTACGAAGGTGGGAGGTATGCCGACCTGGCCAGCAGGTGTGGGGTGAAAAATGCGGTGCATTTAGTGCCAGTGGAGCCTCAGAAGACAGGGTGAGTACAGTTCACACTGCAGGAACCCAGAGCCACTGCAGGAACACCAGAGCAGCTGGGACACCGCGGGGCTGATGGACTGGACAGGCAAAGGCCAGCCACATGCAGGGGTGCCGTGCGCTGACCTCCCAGATCCCGGGAAGGCCGGGCACAGAGCTGTGGAGCGGCACATATCCATGATGCATTCGCACATCTGGGGCCCTCAGGATGCAGCCATGGCCACAGGACCAGGTCCCTGAGACACCATCTGCCCTGGGACTCAAGAGGCCTACAGGTCACACTGAGTAGCTTAGAGGGGAGGAACCCACTGATTCCCAAATCCGGAGTCTGCCCCAGGCCTGCCCGGTCCAGGAAGCAGCGTGGTGGTGGCTGCACAAGGCTAGTGCTCCCCTGGCCTCTGCTCCTAGAGCACAGTCCACTTTGGTCTGTGAGTCTGTGTGCATTCACAGCCAAGGCTCCTCTTCGTCAGCACCCACGTCACGGCCATTGGGCCTCCTTGCTAACGGCATCAGCAGGGATCCTGTTGCCAGGCCGCATGCGCTGCGCGCTGTGGCACTCAGATGGGCTCTCTCCCACATGGGAGGGAAAGATGCAGAGCTGACTCAGGGCCCAGCCACCGAGCCGGTTCCCAGCTGCGCAGTCGAGTGACCAGAAAGGCCCTCCCGGGGCTCTGGGCCTGAGGCTCACGCCCGCCGCAGCCGCTGTCTTTGCCACTCCTTGTGGGGGCCCCGTGCCTGCGTCCACCGGTCTGTGGCACGTCTTCATCCTCATGCAGACAGAGAGCCCCGCTGGGGCAGGACCCCCGGCCTGCCTGTGGCTGCCTCTGCCCCGGACCTGGCGGGAGATGTCTTTTCCAGGCCCAGCACCTGATTTGTTTTTTCAGAGGAAGTGGTGGAGGCCGTGGGCCTGACCCCACAGCCCAGCCTCCCGTAAGGCAATCTGAGACCAGGGGAAGAGCGCAGGAAGTCTGCAAATCAGTGTGTGATGACAGGAGGGCCTCCCAAGGCGGGCACCCTGCGTCTGTAGGGCTGAGCTCTGGCTGCGGGCGCGACGGGATTTACGGCCTCCCCGGCCGCGGCGGGCCAGAGGGCACAGCCAGGGGCGGCCCTGTGCACGGGAAGGGGGCAGAGTCAGCCGCCCTTTGCCTGCAGGCCTTGGGATGGGCCTGGGAGGAGCTGGGGACTGTCCCCACCGGAGGGGGTCTCAGCCACCTTTCCACGGAGGGTGTGACACATAAACAAATAGAAAAATGCTTCCCTACTCCTGGCAGAGAGAGAAGGAAATATCAAAATTTCTAGCTAAAACTGCAGAAGGAGAAAAACATGGAAAACAAAAATGGAAACCGAGAACAGAGCAGCCCAGCTGCCCCCGTGTCCACCCAGCCTCCACGAGGGATGGGCGGGTGACAGGCCACTGCCTCAGCCGGCCTCGGCCTCGGCTGGGAGAGCCGCGTGGGCTGGCCCCGACGCCTGTCCACGTCCAGGGGTGAGCAGAGAGCAGGTTGTGTTTTAAGCCACCACGTTCTGGGCAGCTTCATCCCGTAGCCTCAGATGACTGGAGCAGTGGGAGAGGGTACCAACCCCGCAGGCTGCTTAGCATCACTGCAGCCTGAGGGCATCACCTGTGGTGCGTGGCGAGGGGCCGAGTACTCGCACTGGCCAGTGCGGTCTGCTGTAGTCAGCACTGTCTGGGCCTTGTGATACCAGTCCTGGCTCTGGGCAGGGAAGTGGTAGAAATAACATGACAGGATTTCCAGAGATCTCCCCGAGAATGTGGTATGCCAATGGAGCACCTCTGGTCCCAATGGAGCACCTCTGGACTCAACGGAGCACTCTGAACTCAACGGAGCACCTCTGGACTCAACAGAGCGCCTCTGGATTCAGTGGAGCACTCTGAACTCAACGGAGCACCTCTGGACTCAACAGAGCGCCTCTGGATTCAGTGGAGCACTCTGAACTCAACAGAGCACCTCTGAACTCAACGGAGCACTCTGGACTCAACAGAGCACCTCTGGATTCAATGGAGCACTCTGAACTCAATGGAGCACCTCTGGATTCAATGGAGCACTCTGAACTCAATGGAGCACCTCGGGACTCAACGGAGCACCTCGGGACTCAACAGAGCACCTCTGGACTCAACAGAGCACCTCTGGATTCAATGGAGCACTCTGAACTCAATGGAGCACTTCTGGATTCAATGGAGCACTCTGAACTCAATGGAGCACCTCGGGACTCAACAGAGCACCTCTGGACTCAGCCAGCCACAGTTCTCATGAGTGTGTTGTGAAGGCCTTGTCTGTGCGTGGTGCCACAGCCAGAGCCAGAGGCACGCTCTGTGTTAGGAAACGGGAGCACAGGAGGAGACTCCTGGAAAGTACCTCAGATGCAGGACGATGAAAAAGCAGGACGAGAGGAGAAGGACGGACTCAGAGCCTGTCCCGATGCAGAAGCAGACCTGGAAGCTCCAGTCCTAGAATAGCTAAGCCTAACAGTGGAGGACGTTTGCTCCCCATTTCACTGACGCCAGGCCACGGCAGCCACCCAGTGCACAGGGCGGACGTATTTGCTGAGGACACCGTCAGCATCCTCACACATTCATCTTACAGAGGCACCAAGGTAGCTAAATGAGGAAAAATACAGACTTTGACAAATGGTGCTGTGACAACTGGATATCCACATGCAAACCCCGCGAAGCCGGGATATTTAGCTATCCTATGTATAGAAACTGACTCAAAATAGACCAACAATGTAATGTGAGCCAAACTGTAAAATCCTAGGGGAAAAATAGAACCAAATCTTCCTAAGATTAGGCAGTGCATTCTTAGACAGAGAGAGAATACATAGTGAGAGAAAAAAGGTAAGCTAACTTTACAAAAAAAACTTTGGCTTCACAATATGATATAAAAATATACCTAAAGAATGACATAATATATTTGCATTTTGTGCATTTGATAAGGGACTTGTACTTAGAATGCACCAAAAATCCTTTCAATTTAATAATAAAAATACAAACACAAAACCCAAACACAAAATGTCTGCAAATAGACAAAAGGCATTTACTGCTGTCAGTTATTAGGGAACTATAAATCTAAGCCACAGCCAGACACCACACATTAAGGAAAGGTTTACTGTAAAATGAACAGTCACAAACTTCAGAGAAGATGTGGAGAAATTGGAGTCCTTATGCACTGCAGATGGGAACGGAAAATAACTCCCCTGCCTTGGAAAATAGCAGCTGCTGGTTACTAAGTGCAGAGTTACCGTGTGTCCCCGCGATTCTGCTTCTAGATCAGTGCCTGAGCAATGTGAAAGCACACTTGCACACAAATGCTCTTACAGCTGATGGTTAGGGGTCAGCCTGACTGAGTGAAGGGTTGTCTGGTGATTGACAGCGTGGCTATTATCCCTAATGCTTCCGTGGGCCCTGGGACAGCAAGCGTGAGTTTTACTTTCCCTCCAGGAAGTACTTTCTTTCCTGCTCTTCACATCTGAGATCATCAGAACCCAGGGTACCACCATCCTGGTATGACCCTGGCATAGCTTCTGGCCAAGGGACCCACATCACAGTCCAAGAGTTGGACGGTGGGCTCAGGGTGGTGAGCACCTCTGACTTCCTCCTGTCTGACAGCGTGGGGACATCCACCCCTCACCGGGGCCCAGACGGAATGAGGAGGGTGGGGAAGGATGCTTCCCGCCCTCGCTTTGGGAGCTGACGCACTCCTTCTTCATGAACGTCAGAACTTCAGGATCGCTGCCTTTGGACTCTGAAACTCATTCTGGTGACTGAACTGCTCCGGTCTTCAGCCTCAGCTTGAGAGCCACCACTGGCTTTCCCTGAGGATAAGGCTTTGGCCCTGGCCGGGGCATGCCACTGACCTTCCCGGATCTCCAGCCTGGTGGCTCGCTATGGGGCCTGTGGGCTTCCACATGCACATGGAGGATGTGCTAACCAAGTAGCACATTTTGACACCTTCTCATAACCCTATCCAAACATAGGGGACTCTGTGGCTCCCTCTGGGAAATCCCGCTAAAACCAGTGTCAGAAGGAACTATTCGAGATAGCTGAGATGGAGACCACCTGGATACCTACCCAAGGTGAAAGGCAGGGAGGCATGCACAATGCGCCCTGTTCACATGGTGCCATGCCTGAAAATTCAACCAACCCTAAATGGTTTTCTAAACATTTGCATTGGTACTGAATATTTCAATCTCCTTTTCTTCTGGCCATTGTCCCTTAAGCAATTCAGTGTGACTATATAATCTTTACATTGCATGTTCAAAAGATGATTTGCATCCCTTGAGATGTTTTGAAACAAACCGAGGGTTGTGTGGAGGTTCTATTCAAATACTGCTCTATTTTATATAAGGGACTCCAAGATCCTCAGATTTATGCATCAGTGGGGATATGTGTGTGTGTGTAAATTTAATGCAGCCATTAAACAGGAATGATGTACTAAAACATGCTTATTGAATAAGCATCAACACATTAGGCTAAATGAAATTAATGAATGTAAAATACAAACTATTGTATTATTCTATTTACATAACTGTTCAGAAGGCAAATCTATACCCTAGGGAGGCACACAGGGGGCTGGGGAGGGAGTGGGGAGGCAGGTCCTGGGAGACAACGAACCACCCTAACACTGGCCATGGAAATGACCCAACTGGCGAGGAGTCCTAGACCACGGACGCGCCACTTAAATGGCGGCCACCCATGGCATTTCAATATCTCAAGAAAGCTGTTTAAGACGCCTCCTTGAGGGCACTTGTCAACTGGACAATATGCATGGCCCTGAGCATCTGCACCTGTGCTGCGAGAGTACCAGTGCTCCACCACGCTTTGATGAAGGCTCCGCACAGAAAGGAAAGCGCTCACACTTGTTGGTTTGGGAAGTACTGAGTAAAGATGAGCGATGACCTCCCTCAGGCAATCCCAGAAGGACGCTCCCTCTGCAGGTGTGCAGGGGTCACAGCAGGGCCGGCGGGGCGTGGCTGCACTTCACAAGGCCGGCAGACCTGAGTGAGCTCACACTGACGTGGGGCGTGAGTTCACACTGACGAGGGGGTGTGAGTTCACACTGACGTGGGGGTGTGAGTTCACACTGACGTGGGGCAGAGCCCCATGGCGTGAGCTCACACTGACGTGGGGCGTGAGTTCACACTGACGTGGGCGCAGCTCCGTGGACCCCTCGGCTTTCCACCAGAACCGGGGTCCCTTGTCTTCCACAGAAGACAGAACAAGCTCAGGACCAGCACCAGGGCAGGGCAGGAAGACACTGCCACATTCCAGCCAGACTCACGGAGGGAAGGAAACTCAGCACATGCTTACCGAAGGTTCCTAACATCATGGCAGACAGAAAGGTGACAGCCCGAATGTCTGTCAAGAGATTAACAAACAGCAAATGGTGGTGTTGTGCAGCACGCGTGTGCTGGTGCTGTCTGTAGACCTGCAGCAGCATGGCCAGACCTTGAAGCTCATGGGGTCCGCGAAGGACAGAGCCTGGGGAGCCGTCCTGCGGGGCCCGGTGGACACGGCACAGATGCCCAGCTCTGTGGACACGGCACAGATGCCCAGCTCTGTGGACACGGCACACGGTGCCCAGCTCTGTGGACACGGCACACGGTGCCCAGCTCTGTGGACACGGCACACGGTGCCCAGCTCTGTGGACACGGCACATGGTGCCCAGCTCTGTGGACACGGCACACGGTGCCCACCGCGGCCGGAGGGACGCCAGTACACACCGAGCTCTAGTTCCAAGGGTAGACATGTCCCAGAACTAGACAAAGGTCGTGGATAGTATCATTAACAGGGTGAATTTCAGTTAGTGATTGCTAGTTTGCGCTTCCTAGGTCAAGCCTCAGCTCCTTGCTTGTTAATTGTGGACCTAGCGAGCGCTGAGCTGTGACTGCACTCGCTTGTCCCTCTATCTGGAGATACAGTGGAGTGGAAAGGGTCTGCCCCGCAGGAACAGGGCAGGCGGTGCGCAGGGACTGCCCATCAGACTAGACCACTGCACATGGGCTTCTGTGAGCTCTCAGCCCTGAGGAAATCACTCACTGAGCAGATCGGCCAGCAGGGATGCCTCCCAGGTCCGATGAGGGGGAGTCTCCATCTCCACCCACAGACCCCTAGAAAAGCGTGCACTGGAACAGAGCCAGATGCATGGTTTCCACACACTCTGCTCAGATGCTCCTCCTGTGTTTCTCCACTCTCTTCCATCTCTGTGCTGGCCTGATCTCCTCCCTCCCCTCCCCTCCCCTCCCCTCCCCTCCTCGCCTCCCTTCTCCTCCTTGGTCTGCTCTGTGTCTGGAGCATGGCTGAACACTAATGTGGACCTAGCTGATGCTCTTGGGCCGTGTCTAACGAGCCACCACTCAATGTCTCGGCGACCCTTGGAGGAGTTGTTAGTATTGAGACACACAGACCGGGAGGTGCTGGGAGGACAGGGCAGCAGCAAGGTGAGGACGTTTGGAAAGCGGAGGAGGGGTGGTGTGGGGTGCGGCTCCCTGAAGACTGGGGGCCAGGCGTTGGTGGTGCCTCTGGACCCTGCCGCCCTGACTCGAGATGGCATCGGAGGACCTGGGGAGGTCCATGCTGCAGCTTGGACAAACAGGCAGCGAAACTCAGATGACAGGAGCAGGCCACTTCGGGGACGACGACACAGAGTTCATCTTCATGCTCAAATTACTCTCCTACCCTCTGACCTTGAGGGAAAATTCATAGGCTACCCTGGGACCCCAGCCTTAGACCTGCTCAGCCAGCTCCTTGGTGCCCTGAGCTCTGATCTGAAGCGCAGAGCTCAGCATTCCTACCAGGGGGAATCAGAAAAGCATAACGAGGAGCTGGTGCTGAGGTGAAAATTCCAGAAAGACCCCTCCCAGTCCAGCCAGACCAGCCGGTGTGCAAACCCCGGGGCTTTGCAGAGGCCGCCGGAGAGCCTCCGAGGGGTCGTAGGCATTTCAGGGAAGCCTGAGCTACTGTTAACACAAGTCAATCCACCCTACGTCAAACCTGGCGAAAATGAGGGCATGCTGTCGCTAGATGAAAATTCGAGAAGGTCATGATGGACAGGTCTTGAAACGATTTGAAATGATTGTTCCAGGACCAAGGACAACACAAACCTTGTTATCACTCATCCACATAATCAGAACGAACGTAGGAGTGGAGGGCACCAGAGCCAGTGGCTAAGCAGGAAACACGGAGGAATAATTAACCATGATGTTTAACTTGTGCTAAGTTAAAAAAAATAATTGCTTTTCGGATGGGCTTAGTGGTTCCCTGGCATTTGAGGGTCCTGACACCAGTCGCTCAGTGCACGTACTTCCCATGGGATAGTGAGCCCCGAAGCCAAGGGGAGGGGGCATCGGGACAGCAGGCCGAGCCCCGCCCACAGCCAAGGGGAGGGAGCGTGGGGACATCGGGACAGCAGGCCGAGCCCCGCCCACAGCCAAGGGGAGGGAGCGTGGGGACAGTGGGGACATCGGGACAGCAGGCCGAGCCCCGCCCACAGCCAAGGGGAGGGAGCGTGGGGACATCGGGACAGCAGGCCGAGCCCCGCCCACAGTCTCCCTCAGAAGGAGCAGAAGGAGCATCGAGGCCCGCACAGAGGACCTCTTGTCGCTGTCAGGGTGGGTCACGAGCCCGCGCCGCGCCCTGAGCTGGGCTGTGCACAGGACTTGAGCTCACGTCCGTGCCACAGGGCTGTGGGCGGCCTGCGTGAGTCCTGGGAACCACACGGGGCAGCCAGTGCAGTTAGAGGGCAGAGTTCAGGTTCTGTCCACTGCCGTCAGTTCACAGGCACTAGCGCCGTGGTGGATAGCAGCTGTACAAAGTTCTAGAAGGAGCTGAGCCCTAGTCTGAGATCCTGTGTGTGGCTAGACATGGGTTTGGGGAAGGGCGTCCCTGGGACTCAGCTCTAATCTTTCTATCCACAGATGGCCAGCTGCGGGGGGGGGGCGGGGGGTCTCGGACAGGAAAACCCAGCACCCCACTGCGGGCCGAGGAGATGCCGCCCCTTGCCTCCCCCCTCCTCTGTGCCGTGCCAGCAGTGCTCTGCCCTTCCCAACTCCCCCAAAGCCCTGGGCCGTGCACCCGGGGCCCTCACTTCGCAGTTGTCTTCCCGGGGCTGGCCGGGCGCTCGGGGCGGTCTCGGAGCCAGGGCTGGTGAGGCCACCGGGACGGCATGGGCGGCCCCGAGTGGCCCCTCCACCCGGGCGTGCTCAGGTTGAAAATTACCCGGCTCCAATCCGCGCTGCCTGGCGCAAAGCAACAGCAGGACGCGGGAGGGAACCAGAAAGGACGAAACAACCGCACAGGCCGCGTCTGGAGCGCCCTGGGGCGGAGGCAGCCGACCTTCGTGGGACACACGCGCCGCGGGGCCTCCTGCAAGGCAGGGCCTGGGGGGACTCCAGTTCCCGTAGACGCCCCACGGCCACGGCCACGGCCACGGCCACGGCCACGGGAGGACGCCAGTTCCCGTAGATGCCCCACGGGCGTGGCCACAAGCCCAGAGCCCAACACCCTTCCTGCAAAGTACACACCAGCACACACCCTCCACACACACACACACCCTCCATACACACTCACACACTCACACACACCCAACCGCCAGCACACAATCACACACACACCCAACCTCCAGCACACACCCTCCAGCACACGCTCATACACACACACATGCCCTGCAGCACACACACACTCACCCTCCAGCACACACTCACCAGCACACACCCTCACCCTCCAGCACACACTCACCAGAACACACACTCACCCTCCAGCACACACACACACACACTCCAGCACACACCCTCCAGCACACACACACCCTCCAGCACACACATACACACCCTCAGCACACACACACACACACACTCCAGCACACACCCTCCAGCACACACACACACATGCCCTCCAGCACACACACACCCTCCAGGACACACATACACACCCTCAGCACACACACACACACACACACCCTCCAGCACACACACACACCCTCCAGCACACACACACACACCCTCCAGCACACACACACACACACCCTCCAGCACACACACACACACACACACACCCTCCAGCACACACACACACACACCCTCCAGCACACACACACACACACACACTCCAGCACACACACACACACACACACACTCCAGCACACACACACACACACCCTCCAGCACACACACACACACCCTCAGCACACACACACACACACACACCCTCCAGCATACACACACACCCTCCAGCACACACACACATACACACCCTCCAGCACACACACACACACCCTCCAGCATATACACTCACCCTCCAGCACACACACACACCCTCCAGCATATACACTCACCCTCCAGCACACACACACACACACACACACACACCCTCCAGCACACACCCTCCAGCACACACACACATATACACACCCTCCAGCACACACCCTCCAGCACACACTCACACACACACCCTCCAGCACACACACACATATACACACCCTCCAGCACACACCCTCCAGCACACACACACATATACACACCCTCCAGCACACACCCTCCAGCACACACACACACACACACACACCCTCCAGCACACATACACATATACACACCCTCCAGCACACACCCTCCAGCACACACCCTCCAGTGCACACACACACACACACATACACCCTTCAGCACACACACACACACACACACACACACACACACACCCTGCAGCAGAACTGCTGGCATCTGACTGCTCGGGTGGAAAGGACCCCAAAGGAGGCAATCTAGAGGGAAGCCAGGGTGACTTTCTGAAAGCCAGGTGACTGAGATACGGGATCTGAGCAGTGATCCTAACTCAGAGAGGTTTAGACAGGAGGCCACGCCTGGAGCTGGGCCGGGAGACTGGAGAAACTGGTGGCCTGGAAGAGACCTTAACACTGCCAACTCTGCCTGAGGGTGTCAGCTCTGCCCTTCCTTATGCAGACCCGTCCCCTGCCAGGAGGGACCCACCCTGCCTGTCCTGGCGGACTGAACGGACCCTGTCTGCCCTGCTCCCTAAGGCCCGTCCTCTTCAGAGACTTCTTCTGTTAACAGTCCACACAGACATGGAGGCACTTGTCCATGAAGCCTGGGGATTCTGTTCCCGATGTCCCGAGCCCCTATGGGAATTGAGACCCAGAAGTGGCAGGACAAGGCTTACTTTTCCACAAGGTCTTAAACATTGTTTTGTGGTGATGAGGCGCGTATGGGGCCGTGGTGGCTGGTGCGCGGTGTGACTGCTTCACTGCAGGACGCCAGCGCCCAGGCGCAGCTGGACAGCCTGAGGGAGCGAGTTGAGGCTGAGGACAGGGCTGGGAGAGGTGTCTCCGGTGACTGGGAAAGACAGGAGGAACATGCGACGCACCTGGCTTCCTGGGTCCCGGCAGGTTCAGAGAGACTTGAAGGACACAGCCATCCAGCTGTGCTCAGGAGACCATGTCAAGGCTCCTCTCCAATCCTTTGCTGCTTTGCTTCCCACCAGGAAGTCAATTTTCTGAGTAAAAAAGTTCTCAGCCACCGAGGGAAGCATATATCAAGGTGGCCTCTCCTGGTCCACTTTTCTCCCTGGCTTTCCCTGGAACCGAGGTATAAATGCTGCCCAGTAAAATACACAGAAGACTGAGCCCCAGGAGGGACAATCACCCGCAGGGGCAGAGAACCCCCCGAGAGACCCCTCAGGGCAGGAGAGCCTCCCAGATGCCCCTCATTCTTCTGGGAACAAGTGTCTCAGGGCCAGCAGCTCCTCCCTGGGGACAGGTCCAGTCTCCTGTGTTTCGGTGTATCAGACTGCCCAGGTAGCTGAAACTTTCACCATTCTTTGGGCTTTGCTTCAGAGAGCCACCTACATGGATATTTTGACTAAATGGAAGGAACTATCAAGACAGGAGTGGTACCCAGGGTCTTTGAGACACATGAGGTGTGTTGTGTGGCATGGGTGGGAGGGAAAGTAGAGCAGACACTACAGGTAAACCACCAGTCACCACAAGTAAAACACCCCTCATCCAGATAAACCAGCACTCACCACAGATAAACCACCACTCATTACAGATAAACCACCACTCACCACAGATAAACCACCACTCTCCACAGGTAAATTACCACTCACCACAGATAAACCACCACTCATTACAGATAAACCACCACTCACCACAGATAAACCACCACTCTCCACAGGTAAATTACCACTCATTACAGATAAACCACCATTCACCACAGATAAACCACCACTCACCACA
Organism: Dipodomys merriami; assembly: GCF_024711535.1. Taxonomy (NCBI): domain Eukaryota; kingdom Metazoa; phylum Chordata; class Mammalia; order Rodentia; family Heteromyidae; genus Dipodomys; species Dipodomys merriami. The sequence continues at coordinate 400,959 of NW_027206401.1, read as the reverse complement.
GGTAAACCACCACTCATTACAGGTAAACCACCACTCATTACAGGTAAACCACCACTCACCACAGGTAAACCACCACTCACCACAGATAAACCACCACTCACCACACATAAACCACCACTCATTACAGATAAACTACCACTCACCACAGATAAACCACTACTCACCACAGATAAACCACCACTCATTACAGATAAACCACCACTCATTACAGGTAAACCACCACTCACCACAGATAAACCACCACTCACCACAGATAAACCACCACTCATTACAGATAAACCATCACTCACCACAGATAAACCACCACTCACCACAGATAAACCACCACTCATTACAGATAAACCACACTCACCACACGTAAACCACCACTCATTACAGGTAAACTACCGCTCACCACAGATAAACTACCACTCACCACAGGTAAACCACCACTCACCACAGGTAAACCACTACTCATTACAGATAAACCACCCCTTCCACCTCAGTATGGCTGATGGAGGAGAGAGAGGGAAGGACAGGTGGACAGCTCCCAGAGACACCAGCACCAGGAAGATGAGGCTGTACCTGGTGCGACACGGTGCCCCTGGGACGCCTCAGGGCTGCACTCGGTTGTCACGGGAGCAGAGCCCCTCTAGTGTCTTGAGCAGCGGCAGGCCAGGACTGCAGCAAGTCCTTGCACCGCAGATTAGGGGCTGACCAGTCTCCACCCGCGCTAGTGTAGGGACTGGGCACAAGGGTCCCGGCCAGCATCAGGAAAGGAAGTGACCTTACCTCCATCCTTGGTGCTCTCCTCTGCAGAACGGCGGGTCGCTTTGCTGCTGTCTAGGCACATGGCCCAATGCTCATTTTGTAATGTCCCACCTCAGAGCCAGGGTCCGCAGCATGGGAGTGACACAAGTGCCCCGTGTCGGTTGGTGGAAGGTTCTCTAGGCACAGGCCAGGGGCCCTGGGAGCCCCAGGTTCGGTGGTCAGCACCGTGGACGGCAGCGGCAGCCTGCCCTGGGCTGGGAGGGGGGCTTGCTTTCCTCCCTCACTGCTACCTTCATCTGGGGTGCTGGAGGTATCAGCAGAGCTGGGCTCTAGTGAGCCTCCATTCACTTCTGTCATATGGTGAGTCTGTAGTTCCTGGAAACCACGTTGAGTGCCCTGCCAGGACCCCGCTGTGTAAACAGAGGTCCACTACCACGTTGAGTGACCTGCCAGGACCCCGCTGTGTAAACAGAGGTCCACTACCACGTTGAGTGACCTGCCAGGACCCCACTGTGTAAACAGAGGTCCACTACCACGTTGAGTAACCTGCCAGGACCCTGCTGTGTAAACAGAGGTCCACTACCACATTCAGTGACCTGCCAGGACCCCGCCACATAAACAGAGGTCCACTACCACATTGAGTGACCTGCCAGGACCCTGCCACATAAACAGAGGTCCACTACCACGTTGAGTGACCTGCCAGGACCCTGCTGTGTAAACAGAGGTCCACTACCACGTTGAGTGACCTGCCAGGACCCCGCTGTGTAAACAGAGGTCCACTACCACGTTGAGTGACCTGCCAGGACCCCACTGTGTAAACAGAGGTCCACTACCACGTTGAGTGACCTGCCAGGACCCTGCTGTGTAAACAGAGGTCCACTACCACATTGAGTGACCTGCCAGGACCCTGCCACATAAACAGAGGTCCACTACCACATTGAGTGACCTGCCAGGACCCTGCCACATAAACAGAGGTCCACTACCACGTTGAGTGACCTGCCAGGACCCTGCTGTGTAAACAGAGGTCCACTACCACGTTGAGTGACCTGCCAGGACCCCGCTGTGTAAACAGAGGTCCACTACCACGTTGAGTGACCTGCCAGGACCCCACTGTGTAAACAGAGGTCCACTACCACGTTGAGTGACCTGCCAGGACCCTGCTGTGTAAACAGAGGTCCACTACCACGTTGAGTGACCTGCCAGGACCCTGCTGTGTAAACAGAGGTCCACTACCACATTGAGTGACCTGCCAGGACCCTGCCACATAAACAGAGGTCCACTACCACATTGAGTGACCTGCCAGGACCCTGCCACATAAACAGAGGTCCACTACCACATTGAGTGACCTGCCAGGACCCTGCCACACAAACAGAGGTCCACTACCACATTGAGTGACCTGCCAGGACCCTGCCACATAAACAGAGGTCCACTACCACATTGAGTGACCTGCCAGGACCCTGCCACATAAACAGAGGTCCACTACCACATTGAGTGACCTGCCAGGACCCTGCCACATAAACAGAGGTCCACTACCACATTGAGTGACCTGCCAGGACCCTGCTGTGTAAACAGAGTCCACTATCACATTGAGTGACCTGCCAGGACCCCGCTGTGTAAACGGAGGTCCACTACCACATTGAGTGACCTGCCAGGACCCTGCTGTGTAAACAGAGTCCACTATCACATTGAGTGACCCTCCAGGACCCTGCTGTGTAAACAGAGGTCCACTACCACGTTGAGTGACCTGCCAGGACCCTGCTGTGTAAACAGAGTCCACTATCACATTGAGTGACCCTCCAGGACCCTGCTGTGTAAACAGAGGTCCACTACCACGTTGAGTGACCTGCCAGGACCGTGCTGTGTAAGTGGGGTCCACTACGGTGTGTGAGGGATTTCTTGTAATATGACGGGTAATAATCCTTCCCATTTAAAAATCTGGCCATATTCCTATTTCAGATTTTTTAGAATGTGACTTTTTACCCTTATTAATGTGTTTTAAGTATGAACCTGTTCTCACTAAAATCCAGGCTACAGAATATAGAGTATGTATCTGTCCTTAGGCAAAAAAGAAAAAAAAATCTCTATCCTAACTAGCCACTATTTAAAACCCCTTAAACAAAACAACCAGGCTTAATACAGTGGTTCATGAGGAGAATCCGAGATCACCCTGGCATTGGAGGAGGCTGAGATCCGAGAATCACGGAAGCCAGACTGGGCAGGAAAGCCTCTTCCCTCCAGTGAACCAAAATGAAACAAAAAAGCTGGAAGTGGAGCTGAGGCCCACGTGGTAGAGCATTAGCCTTGAGAAAAGAGCTCAGGGACAGCGCCCAGGCCCTGAGTTCAAGGGAGGCACACACAGAATCCCAACAACACAAATTTGCCATCTCGAGTTATGTGAAGCATGTGTTGACATCTTAGAGACTTTTATTTATACTCAGGATTAAGGGGAGTTCATGGTTGATAAAAATGGGTTTGGAGAGCCCAGGGAAGAGACCCAGACCGGGCTACCCAGCAGGCCTGGGCTGTGCCCAGCTCAGCCATTCACGGCTGTGCATCCCTGGGCTATGTGCTTACCCTTGCTGGCTACAGCACGCTCGGCTGTATTTACTGTCAAGTGCTCCACGGTAATTGCCATCTTACTTAATTCTGAATGCAAGGTGAATCCAGTGCCTTCCATAATGACAGCTGTGGCTGCTTTTCCTGACAGGTGTGCAGGTCAGGGGGTGGTCCATGCTTGCATTTCTTGGGACCCAGCCCAGACAGCCTCCTCTGCTGCTCGGGAGCAGCGTCAGATGCTCCTCAAAACCCCTGTTCCTGGAGCAGGAGAGCCTCGCTGTGGAACCTGGCTGCCACACACCAGCACACTCAGCATCTGTGCACCGTGTGGCCCTGGACGCCGGGCCAGTCCCTCTCACTTAGGAGCAGCACACAGAGTCGAGCAAGGCCACGCTGGGGCACTGTGGTCACTGGGGGTGTGGACTGGCGAGCAGGAGAGTTCTGATGGACAAATGGCTCTCTGTGTACAGTGAACAAACAGTGCCTTTGGAAAGCAGGCCAGCCGACAGGAAGGGGCTTCGGCTCTGAGCCGGGTCTCAGTCCCAGAGCCCCGCGTTGTGTGGTGTCTGTTGAATTCCTTCTGTTCTATGACCCTGTGTTGAAATGGGAACCACAGCCCTAGAGGGGAACCCTTGAGTCCAAACTTGACACTACAAACCTGAGCGTGGGATGGGGACTGTGACTTCCCTCCACCCGCCAGCCACACCCGGCCGGTGTGGAATCCTCACCCCCTCCTGCCAGACCCACCTTCAAAACAGCCTCCGCCTTCTACGTCCAGTCATGTAGGCGGTTCCCTTTATCCACGCTGGGTGACAGCACTCCTGGGCAGGGCAGGAGGCCCCTTCTTCCTGAAGGTAAGTGGATAATCAAACCTTCTTCTAGGGGTGGGGGTGGGGAGTGCCTTTCTTCCCAGGGTGTCTTGGGCACCCCCTCTCTAGCCCTTCACTTGGTACTTGGAACAAGACGCCAGCGCCTCGCCTGCTCAGGACGGAGTGGCTGTGTGTCTGTCTTCTTCCCATCTCTACACGCCCTAGACTGCCTCTCTTTCTGTCTCCACTTGGGCCACACTCCCACACCTGGCTTCCCCAGCCTCCTCCCTCCCTCCTAGCGCCCGACTCGTCCTGCCTCAGCCCTGGACAATATGGAATGAATGACTTGTGGAGGTGGAGGTCTCTCACCACGGGCCCACAGCTCCACGAGGCAGAGCATGGCTGTACACGGTGCCATCCATCCCAGCGCCTCTGTACCTGAGGATTCGCATTTGTGGATTCAGCTGACCGTAGATCGGAAATGCTTGGGGGAAACGTGGTACGTGAATTGGGCGCGTCCAGTTGTCCTGGCTCCCCTAAGCAGTGTTGTATCATAACTGCTGACCTTGCATTTGCGCCAGGCTAGGAACCCTGTTGTCCACGGGCAGGTTCAGCCGTCCTCAGCTGTGTGGTGGGTGCTGGGCAGACGCCACACCGGGTAAAGGAGGGACCGGCGCGTCTTCAGAGTTTGGTGTCTGCTGGGGCCCTGGAGCCAAACCCCACGGACACCAGGAGAGGACTCCAGGCCTACACGCCTTCCCCTTCCACCAACGGTAGGAGAGAAGCCTGAGAAATAGTCTCTTTTTAAGATGCTTGTTCCCAGCCTCTCACTCACTTGACAAAGACAGGTGAGCATTCGTTTTTAACCTTGGGGGTCATACTTTCCTGCTGTCAGTGAGACGCTGTGGCTGGCAGTGCCCAGGTGTGGACAGTCACAGCCCTCCCCCAGGCAGGCTGGGCCGCACCCTTAGCTGGCAGGGGCACGCTTGGCCCCCTTGAGGGGAGCAGCTGCAGGTACAGGTCAGAGTAATGGGAAGCGAAAGGCCTGGACGGGTGTAATACAAATTTGTGTCAGCATGCTCTGGCCTGGACTCCACTGACAGTGCTCATCAGAAGGTCTGACGTGGAGGTTCCTCAACTGCCCAGCTAGTTTGCCGGATGAATCTTCTGGTCACGTTGCCTGTCTTCTTGGTGATGGACGCTGACTGGGGGTGGTGACGTAACCCGGGGCCTTCCTGGCCGTGGTCTGTGACGGGATGCAGCTCCCTGGCGTTCATCCTGTGTCTCTCTGCAATTCTTTGTCAGCTGGGCAAGCCGGCACACATGAGGACGGGCCGTGGGGACCAGCTGTCTGTGCTGTGTTGGGAGGAGGTGCGGGAGATGAACTGGGCCGACAACCAGCCCTACCGTTTCAGTCAGTGTTTTCAACTCCTCTCTCCACTGGATGAGAGCAGCCTGTCTGCAAACACACACACGTCTCACCTGGTCATCTAGAGCCCACGGTGGGGTCATCTACACCTGCATGGAGGGGGGTCACTGCCCACCTGGGCATCTACACCTGCACGGGGGGGAGGGGGGTCACTGCCCACCTGGACATCTACACCTGCACCTGTATGGGGGGGTCACTGCCCACCTGGACATCTACACCTGCACGGGGGGGTCACTGCCCACCTGGACATCTACACCTGCACGGGGGGGTCACTGCCCACCTGGACATCTACACCTGCACGGGGGGGTCACTGCCCACCTGGACATCTACACCTGCACGGGGGGGAGGGGGGTCACTGCCCACCTGGACATCTACACCTGCACGGGGGTGTCACTGCCCACCTGGACATCTACACCTGCACGGGGGGGAGGGGGGTCACTGCCCACCTGGATATCTACATCTGCACCTGCACGGGGGGGTCACTGCGCACCTGGGCATCTACACCTGCACGGGGGGGGAGGGGGGTCACTGCCCACCTGGACATCTACACCTGCACCTGTATGGGGGGGTCACTGCCCACCTGGACATCTACACCTGCACGGGGGGGAAGGGGGGTCACTGCGCACCTGGACATCTACACCTGCACGGGGGGGAGGGGGGTCACTGCTTGTCACACTTGCCATGAAGCCATGTCCTGCTTGGCCTTGGCTCCTGTCTGACCCCGAGCACAGGGGCTGACTGCCCCTGAGGTCAGGACCCTCCCGTCATGGGGTGCAGGACAGATACGGGGATATTTTCGTCCTCAGACATGGCGTTGGTGGGAGTTAATCTCTGTGCTTCATGCCGTGTTTGACTCTGAGGGCTGCCCCTGCCATTTCTGGAGAGCCGTGCAGACATCCTGGCCCTGAATGTGGTGTCTGTGCCTCCCAGCCTCCCAGCCCCTCCTCTGTGGGAACACAGTCTCCTCACTGCTTAATGAGGTTTTGTTGTTCAAAGCCATCTGCCTGGGTCTGGGGCAGCTACAGATGTTATTAACTGGTGTTTGCAGGCACACATGGCAGTGCCAGGCCATGAGGGAGGCTTGTAAGCCTGAGCAAGGACAGAAGCCTCCACGCCCAGAACCACGGACAGGAGCCTCCACACCCAGGACCAGAGACAGGAGCCTCCACACCCAGAACCTCTGACAGGAGCCTCCACACCCTGGACCAGAGACAGGAGCCTCCACACCCAGGACCTCTGACAGGAGCCTCCACACCCAGGACCAGAGACAGGAGCCTCCACACCCAGAACCAGAGACAGGAGCCTCCACACCCAGAACCTCTGACAGGAGCCTCCACACCCAGGACCAGAGACAGGAGCCTCCACACCCAGGACCTCTGACAGGAGCCTCCACACCAGAACCTCTGACAGGAGCCTCCACACCCAGAACCTCTGACAGGAGCCTCCACACCCAGGACCAGAGACAGGAGCCTCCACACCCAGAACCTCTGACAGGAGCCTCCACACCCAGAACCTCTGACAGGAGCCTCCACACCCAGGATACCCTGCCTACACTCCCCTGTGCGCAGTTGGTCAGCACCACCACCAGTAGTGTTACACAGATGCATGTGGACCTGCCTGCTCTTGCTCTAGAGAGGACTACAATCCAGCAGATCCTCCTCTACATCAGTGAGTGGATCCTCCTCTACAGCAGCGAGTGGATCCTCCTCTACAACAGCTTGTGGATGGTCCTTTCCAGCACAGGCAAGCCACTCCATGAACCGGTAGCTGTGGCTCTCCCTGGGGTGGCTGGTGTCTGTTTCTACGGGCTTGAACTGGGTCCCTCTGTTCTATCATCCTTGTGGAGCTGGGTCCCTCTGTTCTATCCTGTCATGGCCCTTTGGGGTGGTGGGTTAGGGTCTTGTGCTGTGTGGGGTGCCAAATGTCCTCTGGCCCTGCTCTGTGGAGGTGGGGTCTCTTCCCAGGATAACCACTCCAGATGCTCTGGATGGAGCTGCTCACAGGGGCAGGGTAACCGCCCCCACCCCCAGATCCTCTGAAGAGAAGATGATGACCAGGGAGAGCACCACAGCGGCCTCACTGCTCCTGGGTGGAGTGTCTTGCTTAGATCAAGCCCCACAGGCTGTCTCTCCTCTAGGAAGCCCGCAGCTGGCAGCAGTGAGCGTCTCTGTGTGGGCAGGGAAGCTGGGGTCCCAGGCCTCTAGGCCCATCCTGAGCCTGCAGCGTCACGGCACCAGACTGTGCCCTGCCTGCTAAGCAGCCACTGTAGCCTCACGCCTGGTGTGCTGGAGGCTGCGCTGTGGATGCTGTCACCATGGCCAGTTTTTGGGTTCTTCCCGCTGTCCGGATCTGACTCCAGTTCTCAGTGGTCCTGAGTGGATGAGAGCCTGGGCTCACAGAAGCTCTGGAGCTCAGGGCTCCCAGCCTCTGCCACGTCCCCTTCTCTGTGGTGGATATGCTCAGATGACTTCAGGGACCCCGGCTGCTCTGCCTGCCGGCTGGCTGTACCTCCACAGCTGTCCTTTCGTGGGCAGGTGAGGCCAGTATCTCTCAAACTCCTGGACTTCTGCAGAGCTACAGCTTGGAATGGCTGTCATCCCGTGGTGCTTCGTTCACACTCCTGGCATGTCACTGACTATCGAGTAACTATTGAAGACACAGTTCCTGCTGGGGCCCGAGGGTCTGGATTGTAAATATGAATTGTGTTCTTTTCAGGGGATATGAGCTACAGGCCGACTGGGTGAGGCGGCTGCAGCCCGCTTCCTCGGGTCATTCCGGAAGACAATGTGAGCATCAGTGACAGCTCACGGCCAGGGTCCCCGCTGTGGGGCAGCAGCAGGGTGCACACTTCCTTTCTGGGTCACCATTCTCTGCTGGCTGTCAGGACACAAAATGTCTGTGCCTGTGGCTCTTCGGATGCGTCCAGGTGCAGGGCAGACTGAGGGCCTGTGTGAGAGAGCACCTACAACTTCAAGCATGTGATTCTTAGAAGCCTGTTTTGAAAAATAAAACACCAATAAGCTTAGAGCCAGGCGTCCCTTCCCCAGCCCTGGGACCTCGGTGGGAGCACTGGGCTGCTCACACATCAGGTGTTCTTACAACCATCAAGTTCTGTTTGCCTTGATCACGACCCCCAACGAGGTGCCCACTTCTAGGGTGAGTTCTGGTGTGAAGACAACATGGAGCCTAGGATAGTGAGGGTTGAACACGGGCAAGACTCAGAAACCCGAGGCTGAACCCCAGGCTGGCTGCATGCCAGGCGTTGTGCTAGATGCTCTGACCACTCCTCCCATGGAGCACAGAGCGGCCAAGAGGAGGATGTGCCCTGGTGAGCCGGCCCTCTGGGAAAGAGCCCTAGTGATCCACCTGCCCCATCCATGCCTAGTGATCCACCTGCCCCATCCATGCCTAGTGATCCACCTGCCCTGTCTGTGCCTCGTGATCCACCTGCCCTGTCCGTGCCTAGTGAACCACCTGCCCTGTCTGTGCCTAGTGATCCACCTGCCCTGTCTGTGCCTAGTGATCCACCTGTCCCGTCTGTGCCTAGTGATCCACCTGCCCTGTCCATGCCTAGTGAACCACCTGCCCTGTCTGTGCCTAGTGATCCACCTGCCCTGTCCATGCCTAGTGATCCACCTGCCCTGTCTGTGCCTAGTGATCCACCTGCCCATCCATGCCTAGTGATCCACCTGCCCTGTCCATGCCTAGTGAACCACCTGCCCTGTCTGTGCCTAGTGAACCACCTGCCCTGTCCATGCCTAGTGATCCACCTGCCCTGTCCATGCCTAGTGATCCACCTGCCCTGTCTGTGCCTAGTGATCCACCTGCCCTGTCCATGCCTAGTGATCCACCTGCCCTGTCCATGCCTAGTGATCCACCTGCCCTGTCCATGCCTAGTGATCCACCTGCCCTGTCTGTGCCTAGTGAACCACCTGCCCATCCATGCCTAGTGATCCACCTGCCCTGTCTGTGCCTAGTGATCCACCTGCCCTGTCCATGCCTAGTGATCCACCTGCCCTGTCTGTGCCTAGTGATCCACCTGCCCTGTCCATGCCTAGTGAACCACCTGCCCTGTCCATGCCTAGTGATCCACCTGCCCTGTCTGTGCCTAGTGATCCACCTGCCCTGTCTGTGCCTAGTGATCCACCTGCCTGTCCATGCCTAGTAATCCACCTGTCCCGTCCGTGCCTAGTGATCCACCTGCCCTGTCTGTGCTTAGTGATCCACCTGCCCTGTCTGTGCCTAGTGATCCATCTGCCTGTCCATGCCTAGTGATCCACCTGCCCATCCATGCCTAGTGAACCACCTGCCCTGTCTGTGCCTAGTGAACCACCTGCCCCGTCTGTGCAGCTCAGGTACTCGGCCCTCAGGCTGGGGTGTTCTCACCCAGACATACCTTCCTCTCAGCAGCTCAGCCCCATCCGTGCCCAGGTGAGGACAGCCCCATGGCCCCTGCTTGATGGCCGCCCAGGGTGGGGCATCCTGTCCCATCGAGGTGGTGGCGCTGGCCTGGAACCTGCTCCCAGCTCATACCCTTGCGTGCTCATCCACCTACCACCTGTGCCCCACAATCTTTTTTCTTTGACTGAAGAGAAGAAGCAGGGACCCCAGCCACAGGGAGCCCAGCCAGAAGCCCAGATGAAGCCCTGGGTGAGGCTGTGAGGAAACATTTTGGAGGAGAGGAGGAAGTGAGCTTGGGAGCCATTCACCTTCCAGAAAGACAGAAGCTTTTAATTGTGGGACAGTGAGTGGCGCATTTGGAGAGGAACAAGACATACGCACGCAGCAGTGTCTGAAGACAATTAGCTCTGGTGACCACACGCAAGCCAGCCCCCGGCTGCCACAGAGGCCCTTCATCACTGGAGTGAGGCCTGTGACTCCTGCACCCATAGGTGCGCGCTCCCGGGCTGCAGGTCGCAGCCGATGCCTCCTCAGGCTCCGACCCTCACCCCTCCAGAGTGAAGGCACCAGGTGACAAGTGCCTCTAGTCCCCAGGATTCTGGAGGCTCCTGTGTGGGCAGCAGGTGGGGCCCTTGTTCCTGGAAAACAGAGCAGTCTCAGGCAACAGGTGGCCACACAAAAGGCACAGACACTAGGGCTTTGTCCCAGACTCCATGGGGTGTGCCTGTGTCCAGGAGCCTGGACCAGGATGTGAGGCCCTAAGTGAGCGGCCAGGCGGCAGGCTGCACGGTGGAGGAGCACATCTGCCAAGCAACCCTGGCACACCAGTGAGAGCACACAGACCACAGCCCGTCGCCGGAGCTCACCCACAGTGCCCGCCGCGCGTCTGCAGTGGCATGAGGAGCCCAGCCCGGGCGTGTGGAGTAACGCTATTCTTGCTGGTTGAGATGTGTGGGGTCATGGCAGGCTGTGGGATGTGCTGTTGTGTTTCTGTGTTGTTTTGGGTTGCTTGGGTTTCTGTCTTGAGTATGATCAAACGGCGGCCAGAGCCGTGCATGGTGGACCTGAGGATCTGGAGCTGAGGCCCAGCCCTGCTGAGCTGCGGGGCTTGTCCACCTGCACTGAGACGTGACCCGGCCAGGCACCTGGTCTGTGGCTGGCTTTCCCGAGCACCCATGGCTGTGCTGGGTGGTGTTCAAGAAGTCCTAGCTGGGGCTGGGAAGGTGGCTCAGTGGTAGAGCGCTTGCCTTGCATGCTCAAGGCCCTGGGTTCGATTCCTCAACACCACATAAGCAAAAAGAAAAAAGCTGGAAGTGGCGCTGTGGCTCAAGTGGTAGAGCGCTAGCCTTGAGCTGAAGAGCTGAGGGACAGTGCCCAGGCCCAGAGTTCAGGCCCCACAACAGGACACCCCCCCCCAAAAAAAGAAGTCCTAGCTGGTGTTTAAGTTTTCTTTTATTGTCCAGAGGTCAGGTTGAGTCATAGCACGGGGAAATGCTCCGGAAGATGTCTTTCCATAGTGCCTCGGCCAAGGGAAAGATCTCAGCTATCGGTGTGAGGGGCTCAGCTCCTTCCTGGCCAAGGGCTGGGCCCAGCTCTGGTCGCCACGCACCAGGGGTAGCAACAACCACTTCCCACATGCTTACTTCAGCCTGTGGAAAGGGTTGTCCGCCTCTTGTTTCAAGGTTAGTTCTTGACATACCTCCGTTGGCTGAGGGCACGAAACACTGCCTGTGGAGTTGAGCTGGCAAGCCGTGGGGGTGTCCGGAGGCTGGCGGCTCCCCGGATGGCCCGTGCTCTCTCATCTGCCATCCACCTCTTGCGTCTCCCGTTCTTCATATGCTCTTTGCAGAGTGCAGATCCCTTCCTGTACCCCAGCAGCGTGAGGCAGGAGGGCCAGCCACAGAGGATGCCCGCAGTGAGGGCTCAGAGAGGTGGGCGGTCTCCCCATCCAGCTGTGAGGCAGTGCCCCCTGCCCCTCCCCCTGACCAACAGTGGAGGCTTCCTGTGCCCCTGTGTCCCTTTCCTTTCACTCTGATGACCTCCCACGCTTCCTCTAGGAAAGGAACATGCTGGTGCTGTCTTCTGCAGAGTGGAGTGCCTGGAAACACTGACCTCCGGGTCTGCAGTGATGTCTCCCTGGCTCAACCAGGGCCTAGCTCAGGACACACACTGGCCCCTGACCAGGGACATGGATGCATCCACAGATCCACAGTGTCCTGTCAGGACTCAGCTCAGGATGCACCCTGGCCTCTGCCCTGGGGCACAGTTGATGTTCACAGACCCACGGCATTATCAGATGAGGGTCCAAATCAGCAACATGACCCACGTCTGATGCCCCCCTTCAACAGAGAAGCATAATCAAGCAACCTTGATAATGAGATCGGGACAAAGCCTGAACCAAAGGGACCTGAGAGGGAGGTTCTGTGGCTTCAGCTTCAAAGGCCCTGGCACTGAAGTCCCTGGGTGCCCCCTGAGGACCGAAGCTGGGGGCCAGCACTGCCATGGGCACCTTCTGAGGAGCTGGGCTGCACTATGGAGACATGCCTCCATCAAGCCCCAGGGGTTCTAGAGCTCAGACCCCGCCACAGGGTTCTGAACACCCACAGGAAGGCGTGGGCTCATGGAGTTCACTGGAGCTGAGGAAGAAGGGAGAGAAGCTCAGTCTAGCCGACTGCTATGAAGATGCCACGAATGCCTTCCAGTCACCCTCCTACTGGCACAGGATCAACCCAATCCCAGCTGACAAAGGATCAACCAAGTCCCACTCAAAGGATCAACCCAATCCCTGCTGGCAAAGGATCAACCAAGTCCCACTCAAAGGATCAACCCAATCCCAGCTGACAAAGGATCAACCAAGTCCCACTCAAAGGATCAACCCAATCCCAATGGACACAGGATCAACCAAATCCACTCAAAAGATCAACCCAATCCCTGCTGACAAAGGATCAACCAAGTCCACTCAAAGAACTTTGACCAAGCTGATCAGCTATGGAAACGTGTGTGAAGAAGGAGTACTGATGCTCATGGAGCAACACTCAGACATGTTGTGTGGGGTCTCAACTATGGCTGGCACTTCAGGACAGGTCTCCCAAGGGCCTTTCTCCTTTTAAGACTGTTGGGAAGCATGAGGAAGCACATGGAGACACCAGGCAGCAGTCAGAAGTCCCAGCCACGCCCATGCCCACCTGCAGTCCTGGGAGTGTGCTTGGCCCAGAATGCCACCCTGGGTGTCAGGGTTAGAGCTCAGCCTGGGGAGCTGACTCCGCACCTTCTAGTCCTGCTGCTCATCAAGATGGAGTGTGGAGAAGTGAGGCTTTCCTCCCTCTTCACACTTACAAGGAAGTGACTGACACACTTCCTTATTTGCAGATGGCATGTGTGTTTCCCCAGGATCTCACCACTGCAGCGCACAGCTGTGGACTGGCCTATCTCCAGCAGTGCTCTGCAGCACTGTGCATTCCCTTGTGCCCCAGGGGCTGCTTCCCGCCCCCCTAGGCTGCCCTGCCTGTGGGTTGAGCCCCTTGGACCACATCTCCCCTCCCAGTGTCCAGACCTCCTCCTCTATGCAGGAGTTCACCAGCCTGGCCCTTATGTCACACCGTCTACAACATGGAGCTACATTTCTTTTCCTTCCTCCCTCCCTCCCTCCCTCCCTCCCTCCCTCCCTCCCTCCCTCCCTTCCTTCCTTCCTCCCTCCCTCCCTTCCTTGTTTCCTTCTTTCCCTTCCTCCCTTCCTTCCTATCTTTCTTCTTTCTTGCTTACTTCTTTGTGTGTGGTGGGGAGGTGGTGGTGGTGGTTCAGTCATGGGGCTTGAACTCAGGGCCTAGGTGCTGTCCCTGAGCTCTTTTGCTCAAGGCTAGTGCCCTACCACTTTTGGTCACAGCTCTACTTCTGGTTTTCTGGTGATTAATTGGAGATAAGAGTCTCATGCACCCTGCCTGGGCTGGCTTTGAACCATAATCCTCAGATCTCAGCCTCCTGAGAGGTTGAGCCACCAGCACCTGGCTTAAGAGCTCTCATTTCTTAATTGCCAAGTTAGTCAATTAATAGGAAATCCCCAAGGAGATGGCCTGGCAGAGGCTTGGTGTTTTATCAGGAGGGAAGGCAGAGTGTATCACAATGCCTGGGCTTACCTGCAGGACTGGAAGCCCAGTGAGGGTCCACAGCATGCTCACCACGGAACACGCCTGCAGTGAGTCCACAGCATGCTCACCATGGAACACGCCTGCAGTGAGTCCACAGCATGCTCACCACAGAACACGCCTGCAGTGGGTCTACAGCATGCTCACCACAGAACACGCCTGCAGTGAGTCCACAGCATGCTCACCACAGAACACGCCTGCAGTGGGTCCCACAGCATGCTTACCACGGAACACGCCTGCAGTGAGGGTCCACAGCATGCTCACCATGGAACACGCCTGCAGTGAGGGTCCACAGCATGCTCACCACGGAACACGCCTGCAGTGGGTCCACAGCATGCTCACCACGGAACACGCCTGCAGTGGGTCCACAGCATGCTCACCACAGAACACGCCTGCAGTGAGGGTCCACAGCATGCTCACCACAGAACACGCCTGCAGTGAGTCCTTCCTTGAAATCTTTACATACATTATCTATATAACATAGATAATATGTATAATTGTTTATTATCAGAAGACGCAGTAAAGTAAAAGACAACAGGTAAATAAAGGGAAGACTCTAGTGTTAACCTTGTCATTCTTGGATGAACTGGGTCCTTAGCGAAGCCAGTAGAGAGAAGAGGTTCCTCTGTGGTGGTTTTTTTCGACTGAAAAACGAGGAATGGTGGAGCTAAGCATTGCTATTCTGTAGTCTTGATCATTTATGAAGTGGATCTGCACAGCCCACAGTTAGTGGTGCTGCAGACAAACAGTCCTACACACTGCTTTCCAGATCTAGGCACTACGACAAACCCACATTTGGCCATCTCCAGGCCCACCTACCGCTGTGCAGGAGTGCGAGGAGGGGCAGGGGCCCGGCCTGGGTAGGGAGACCCCCGAGGCACGGGGCCATCACAGGCAGACGGGAGACAGGCCACAGAAAAGACAGGGAAACCTTACTCATGAGTCAAGAGATGCCCTAACCTAGTGCTTCATGAAAGCAGAGTGTGGGGGCCATTCAAATGCGAATAAAGGCTGAGGACAGCTGGGAGTAGCCAGAGAGTAAGAGCCAGCCTGGGAGCCTGGAGCCTGGGGGAGCCTGGGGAGTCTGGGGACCCGGGAGCCTGGGGACCAGGGAGCCTGGGGAGTCTGAGGACCCAGGAACCTGCGGACCCAGGAGCCTGCGAAACCGGGAGCCTGCAGACTGAGAGCCTGGGACCTGGAAGCCTGGGGACCCAGGAGCCCACAGGCCCTGGAGCCTGGGGACCCAGGAGCCCACAGGCCCTGGAGCCTGGGGACCCGGGAGCCCACAGGCCCTGGAGCCTGGGGACCAAAGAGCCACCAGCCACGTTTCAGCTTGATGGCTTTTTGATGGCTCCTCCAGAATCCTTATCCTTCTGCGATGTTTTTGGAAGAAAGAACGTAGCAAAGAAGAAAAAGAGATGGAGACAGAGAAGAGGAAGGGAAAGAGTGAGGAGAGAGAGAAAAAGGGGGGTATGATGTGGTAAATGCCAACAGAGCAAGCCAAGCAAACATGAGTTCAAGCCTTGAAGTCAGATGAAAGAGAGACTGAGAGAGAGATAGAGAGGGGGAGAGGAGAAGGGAGGGGAAGGGAGAGGGAGGGAAGGGTTGGAGAGGAGAGGAAAGGGAGAAAGACCAGACAGATATGAAACAGAATGAGAGAGGTAAAGGCAGAAACAAAGAAAAAGAATCAAGGGAGAAAAAACAGACACAGAGACACAGAAAGAGACAGGGAAATCAAGAGACAGAGAAAACAATTCTGCTTGCCCATCTTGAGCCTAGATTTGTGGTTCCTGCACATGGACAAGACAGCAGCCAGCCACACACCTCCCTTCCAGCACATCCTGCTCTGAATGCCTAGAACCGCTAAGGCCCGAGGCGCTCCCGGGTGCTAGGCAGGGTCCAGGGCAGCTGGACGCAGAGGGCATTGTGAACTGCTCATGCACACGCAACCCTGTCACACACACCGCCCTTTCCCCACACACAGTGGTCTGCTCACACAGCACTGTCACACACACAGCATCACACACAGTGCTGTCACACACACCGCCCTTTCCCCACACACAGTGGTCTGCTCACACAGCACTGTCACACACACAGCATCACACACAGCGCTGTCACACACACCGCCCTTTCCCCACACACAGTGGTCTGCTCACACAGCGCTGTCACACACACAGCATCACACACAGCGCTGTCACACACACAGCATCACACACAGCGCTGTCACACACACAGCACTGTCACACACACAGCATCACACACAGCGCTGTCACACACACAGCATCACACACAGCGCTGTCACACACACAGCATCACACACAGCGCTGTCACACACACCGCCCTTTCCCCACACACAGTGGTCTGTTCACACAGCAGTCATACCCAGAGCCATAGACATCACATACAATTCCGGTTCTCTCGTACATACAGTGCTGTCATACACACACAAAAAATGATGTCACACACAGCATCACACACAGCGCTGTCACACACACAGCATCACACAGAGCTGTCACACACACAGCATCACACACAGCGCTGTCACACACACAGCATCACACACAGCGCTGTCACACACACAGCATCACACACAGCACTGTCACACACACAGCATCACACACAGTGCTGTCACACACACAGTGCTATCACACACACCCCATTACACACAAGGCTGTCACATACACAATGATGTCACACACAGCATCACACACAGTGCTGTCACACACATAGCATCACATGCAGTGCTGTCACACACACAGCACTGTCACACATACAGCATCACACACAGCACTGTCACACACACAGCATCACACACAGCACTGTCACACACACAGCATCACACACAGCGCTGTCACACACACAGCATCACACAGCACTTTCACACACACAGCATCACACGCATCGCTGTCACACACACAGCATCACACACAGCATCACACACAGCGCTGTCACACACACAGCATCACACAGCACTTTCACACACACAGCATCACACGCATCGCTGTCACACACACAGCATCACACAGCGCTGTCACACACAGTGCTGTCACACAGTGCTGTCACACACACAGCATCACACACAGTGCTGTCACACACAGCATCACACAGAGCTGTTACACACACAGCATCACACAGCACTTTCACACACACAGCATCACATGCAGTGCTGTCACACACACAGCACTGTCACACATACAGCATCACACACAGCACTGTCACACACACAGCATCACACACAGCGCTGTCACACAGCATCACACACAGCACTGTCACACACACAGCATCACACACAGCGCTGTCACACACACAGCATCACACACAGCACTGTCACACACAGCATCACACGCAGCGCTGTCACACACACAGCATCACACACAGTGCTGTCACACACACAGCATCACACGCAGTGCTGTCACACACACAGCATCACACGCAGCGCTGTCACACACACAGCATCACACACAGCGCTGTCACACACACAGCATCACACACAGTGCTGTCACACACACAGCATCACACACAGCACTGTCACACACAGTGCTGTCACACACACAGCATCACACACAGTGCTGTCACACACACAGCATCACACACACAGCATCACACACAGCGCTGTCACACACACAGCATCACACACAGCACTGTCACACACACAGCATCACACAGCGCTGTCACACACACAGCATCACACACAGCGCTGTCACACACACAGCATCACACACAGCACTGTCACACACACAGCATCACACAGCGCTGTCACACACACAGCATCACACACAGCGCTGTCACACACACAGCATCACACAGTGCTGTCACACACACAGCATCACACACAGCGCTGTCACACACACAGCATCACACACAGCGCTGTCACACACACAGCATCACACACAGCACTGTCACACACAGTGCTGTCACACACACAGCATCACACACAGTGCTGTCACACACACAGCATCACACACAGCATCACACACACAGCATCACACACAGCGCTGTCACACACACAGCATCACACACAGCACTGTCACACACACAGCATCACACACAGCACTGTCACACACACAGCATCACACAGAGCTGTCACACACACAGCATCACACACAGCACTGTCACACACACAGCATCACACAGTGCTGTCACACACACAGCATCACACAGCGCTGTCACACACACAGCATCACACACAGTGCTGTCACACACACAGCATCACACACACAACCATGTACAGTTCCTTTTCTTGCTCACACACACAGCCCCCCATCCCATGTAGGCTCACTGGCTACCCTTCCATGTTGCTTTGCTCGGCTCTGGATCACCCCCAGGGGACGGGGACAAACACAGACATCTGAGCGTGGTGGCTGGGGTGGGAGGTGACAGCTGTGAGTTGTGGCCCCCTCTGTGTAAGCCATCCGCCGCGGGTAGGGCTAAGTCAGAAGTCCCTGAGGTCAGACGCCACCGTGTGCCTTCCCAGGACCGGCCTCCCTCTCCCGGGAAGGTGAGCAAACCCCGCACATGCCGTGGTCACTCATGGGCCCTGAAGGAAGAGCAGGGCGCAGCGCCGACTGCCAAGGGTGGCTGCTGGACACCACGGGGGAGGCCGGGCCCGCACAGCTGAGTCCAGGGAGGATTTAGATCAAAGGCTAGCAGCTGCCCTGCCTTGGGGAGGGCCGCCCATTCCCAGCCCAGGGGTGGCCAGAGAGCTGCAGAGACAGCAAGGGGGGACAGCTGAGGGGGGATGGCTGGGGGGCAGGGGGCGGCCAGGGGGGTGCGACAGCCTCGGGATGAGGGGGGATGGCCAGGGGGGCGAGGGGTGGCCGGGTGGGGGGTGACTGAGGGGGTGCCTTTCCCGAGGACACCTGTTAGAGAGCAATGTCTTTCCTAGTTTTGTTAGTCCATTTTGCCTTGATGGGTTTCCCAGGACCTCCTTCTGTCCCTGCCCAAACTGCCAGATGGAGAGGACGCCCCAGGCACCCATGGCGCCGGCAGCATAGCCGACCTCTGCCCCCTGGAGGAGGTGATACTGTCTGGGGTCAGGCACACGTGAGGGACCCGGAAAGGCCCTTCAGCCGGAGTCCTGTAGCCCTGGGCTTGGGGGACACAGCAGGGCCACGGTGCTCCACTTACTACTCCCTGAAATGGGCTAATTAGGAAGTAGCAGTTCCTCCCACGCCAGGCCGTGGTGGGGCCCGGCCCGTGGGCCCAGCTCCCTCACCCGGGATGGGCCAGGGAACCCCTCCAGCCCTGCACAAGGCACAGGCGCTAAACAAGATCACGCAGCCTGCAGCGACCTCTGTGCGAGCACACGGCGAGCCCTGGAGGCCCTGCTGTGCGGGCCCGCGGTGGGCACACTGGGTGGTTCCTTCTGGCTGCAAGGCAGCCTCGGGCTGGCGTGAGCATGGGGGGGTCTGGTATGCGGCGACCCTCGCGGCGCGGGGCACGCAGTCCTGTGTGGGCCACACGGGCTGTCCCTTCTGCCCGTCCTCCAGTCTCCCTTCTGCCCGTCCCCCGGTCTCCCTTCTACCCGTCCCCCAGTCTCCCTTCTACCCATCCTCCGGTCTCCCTTCTGCCTGTCCTCCGGTCTCCCTTCTGCCCGTCCTCCAGTCTCCCTTCTGCCTGTCCTCCAGTCTCCCTTCTGCCCGTCCTCCGGTCTCCCTTCTGCCCGTCCTCCAGTCTCCCTTCTGCCCGTCCCCCGGTCTCCCTTCTGCCTGTCCTCCAGTCTCCCTTCTGCCTGTCCTCCAGTCTCCCTTCTACCCGTCCTCCAGTCTCCCTTCTGCCCGTCCTCCGGTCTCCCTTCTGCCCGTCCCCCGGTCTCCCTTCTGCCCGTCCTCCAGTCTCCTTTCTGCCCGTCCCCCGGTCTCCCTTCTGCCCGTCCCCCGGTCTCCCTTCTGCCTGTCCCCCAGTCTCCCTTCTACCCATCCTCCGGTCTCCCTTCTACCCATCCTCCGGTCTCCCTTCTGCCCGTCCTCCGGTCTCCCTTCTGCCCGTCCCCCGGTCTCCCTTCTGCCCGTCCCCCGGTCTCCCTTCTGCCCGTCCCCCGGTCTCCCTTCTGCCCGTCCCCCGGTCTCCCTTCTGCCCGTCCCCCGGTCTCCCTTCTGCCCGTCCCCCGGTCTCCCTTCTGCCCGTCCCCCGGTCTCCCTTCTGCCCGTCCCCCGGTCTCCCTTCTGCCCTTCCCCCGGTCTCCCTTCTGCCCGTCCTCCGGTCTCCCTTCTGCCCTTCTCCCGGTCTCCCTTCTGCCCGTCCTCCGGTCTCCCTTCTACCAGTCCTCCGGTCTCCCTTCTGCAGTGCTCCCTGGCCTCCCTGCTATGGTGCCAGCTGTCCACAGGCTCCGTAATGACTACGCTGCTGTTTTCTCAGGTCTGCTGTTTCTGGGTGCTTGGTTCCCACTGAACATGAGGTACCCCAGTGCTGCTGGTGTGTGACCGTGTGCTCAGTGGCCTGGGGCCTTCACCATGGCTTTGTCCCCGGGGGTCCCGCGGGGGTCCCTCCTCACCTCCCAGGGTCCCTCCTCACCCCTGGGGGTCCCTCCTCACCCTCGGGGTCCCTCCTCACCCCCGGGGTCCCTCCTCACCCCTGGGGGTCCCTCCTCACCCCTGGGGGGGTCCCTCCTCACCCCTGGGGGGTCCCTCCTCACCCCTAGGGTCCCTCCTCACCCCTGGGGGGTCCCATCTCACCCCCAGGGGGTCCCTCCTCACCCCCAGGGGGTCCCTCCTCACCCCCAGGGTCCCTCCTCATCCCTGGGGGTCCCTCCTCACCCCTGGGGGGTCCCGCCTCACCCCAGGGGGTCCCTCCTCACCCCTGGGGGGGTCCCTCCCCTCCTCACCCCCAGGGTCCCTCCTCACCCCCGGGGTCCCTCCTCACCCCTGGGGGCCCCTCCTCACCCCCAGGGGGTCCCTCCTCACCCCCGAGGTCCCTCCTCACCCCTGGGGGGTCCGGCCTCACCCCCGGGGGTCCTGCCTCATCCCCGGAGCCAGGCGCTCAGGGGTGGCCATGACAGAGTGTGGCAAAGGCTCGGCAGGACCCCAGTCTGGTCCCCAGGGCCAAGGTCTGAGGATGAGTTCTTATGTGTGTCCCGTAGACCTCAGGTCAGATCTCAGGGTGGGGATCGGCTTCCTGTGGGCTGAGAATTCCCTGTCCACCCCAGAGCCAAGGCCACGGTGGAGTCCAGACAAAAGCCATCGAAGCCCGTTGGGGTGGCAGGGGCATGCGAGGCGCCTCTGGGCGTGGGAGCAGGTGCTGCCCAGGCTGCATGAGGCCCGGGCTCCTACAGGAGGAAATCGCCAGAACGGGGTCTCTGCATCTCCTCTGATGAGCCCCTAGGGAACAGTTCTGTCCCCTCATGGCTAGAGGGGCTCTGGCCGCAGAGCCCACGCCGCGCCCATGGCGGAGTGCCTGCCCTTACCAAGCTGGAAATAATTTCCCTCTGGGTGGCGTGCTAGAGTGTATTAACGTGTGTGTGTGTGTGTGTGTGTGTGTGTGTGTGTGTGTGTGTGTGTGTGTGTGTGTGTGTGTGTGAACTTTTATTTATATGGCAGCATTAAAAACAGCTGAAACATCAGTGGACCCTTGGGGTGTCTTTTGAGGATGACAGACAAAATAATAGGGAAGACGTTTTTAGTGTTTTGAAATTAAAGCTCCAGATGGTTAAAGATGTGTGAGGGATTCTGTGTAAATCAGAAGAAAGAACAACAAAAACAAAACAACACAAAGCCATGCATGAATTAGTGTGTGCTGTTACTCATGCACTCAGGGAGCCCTAATGCAGAGAGCATGGGCGCTGCGTGTGTCGGCTGCCAGCCGCCCGGGAGGAGGGCCGGGCAAAGCACCGTGCTCTTCATAGCATGGAGAAGCTGCTCCCGCAGCACCGGTGCCCGCGGGCAATCTCTGTCCAAAGAAGCTTCTGGGGGGGGGGTGCTTAGTGTCACAATTCCTAAAAACAGCACTGCACGCGCTATGATTGCTCCTAAAATCAGAGTGCCTGTCCCATAGAACAAGGGAAGGAATTTAGCAAAAGGGCAGAGCATGAAATCAATATAGAAAATTCCGTGGCGTTTCTATATGCCAGGAATGAACTATCTAAAAAGGAAATGAAGAAAAGACTTGCGCCCTGGAGATTATAATTGTTGCTGAAAAAATAACAAAAAGCAAAAACAAATGCCACAATGGCCATGCTTGTGGGTGGCAGGCTCCGTCCCGTCGAAGCGCCCACACAACCCAAGGACTCCTGCAAGTCAGGGCCTTTTCCACCAAAGTCCCAATGACATTTTTTGTAGAAACAAAACAAATCTCCTAAACGTTAAATGGTGTTTCAAGGCAGCTTGAATATCCAAAACAATATAAAAAGGACAAAGTTGTCTGATTTCAAAACTTACTACTAATTTGTGATAATTAAAACAGCATGATACTGGCATGAAGGTGGTCACACAGACAAAGACAGTGGACCAGCAGCAGCAGTAAATGTGTTCTTACTTGGCAAATGATCTTCAACAAGTGTACCACCATCAGTCAGTGGCAGGGCAGTCTGCCCAGCAAATGGGGCTGGAGAAACGCGGTATTTACACATGAAAATGAGAAGTTAGGTCCTTGCACCACACAGAAAACAAAAATTAAATCCAAATGGGGTGAAGACTTACATAGACGATCCCAAGACACAAATCTCTTAGAAGAAAACATGGGGAAAATCTTGATAATTTTAGAAAAATATGGTCAGAATTTTTTGGATGACACTAAAAGCCAGATAACAAGAGTAAAAATAGATAAAGGAAACCAGCAAAAATTTAAAACTCCTATGCTTCAAAATACACAACTGTAAAGTGTAAAGACAATCTATAAAATGAGAAAAATATTTGGAAATCACATATCTAATAAAGGATTAATACTTAGACTATGTAAAGAACTTACAACTCAACAAGAAAAAAATCAAGTATCTTAATTACAAATGGATAAAAGATTTTAGCAGAAATTTCTCCAAAGAAGACATACAAGTGGTCAGTAGCCAATTAAAGATGCTTAATTAAATTAAATTAGTTAACCAATTGAATTTGTTATTAATAACCAAATAATGACCAATTAAAATCCAGCAATATACCATTCCACCATTAGGATGGCCATTACTTATAAAACAAAGAATTAGCAAGTATTGACAAATTACCAAAGCTATACAAAGGTTTGTATTATACAAAATTATTATACAAAATTATTATACAAAATTATTATACAAAATTATACAAAGCTATACAAATTACCTTGAGCTGTACTGGTGGGTGGGAAATGGTACAGCTGCTTTTGAAAACAGCATGGAACTTACTTTTTTAAGATGAAGCAGGGAATGACCATATTACCCAACTATCCAAACTTACTTGAAGCAGGGCCTTGAAAGACAGGACTATACAGACACAATCATCGTGTCATTACTCACACCATCCAGAGCAAACAAAGTGCCTATCCGCAGCAAGGAAAACAAATGTGGCATACACGCAAGGCTAGGTATATCTCCTTCAGAAGAAGTCAATTCTGAAACTTGTTATAATACAGACAAACCTTGAGACTTCCTGAGGAGCGAAACAAACTAGTCAAAAAGGTAACTGCTAGCTAACTCTACTTACGTGCACTATCTAGAGACAGAAGATTAAGTAGTGGTTGTTAGGAGCTGGAGTGGAGGATGAGAAATTCGCTGTCGATAGGTTTCGTTTCTGTTTTACATTTGAAAGTTCTGGAGACTGTTGAACATATTTAGTACTGCTGAACCGAGCACTTAGCACCTAGCACTCAGAACTTACGCTAGAAAATGTTTACCATGGTAGAAAAGCGCAGCGAGCACCCAGAGCAGGCCATGGGAATGTACAAGGGCAGTGTCTGAGTCGGTGGTCAGGCCGGCGCAGTGATGGACACAGTAAGGGGCGGTGGTCAGGCCGGCGCAGTGATGGACACAGCAAGGGGCAGTGGTCAGGCAGGTGCAGTGATGGACACAGTAAGGGGCGGTGGTCAGGCAGGTGCAGTGATGGACACAGTAAGGGGCGGTGGTCAGGCCGGCGCAGTGATGGACACAGCAAGGGGTGGGCACACCCCAAGGCAGCAGAGTGGCCCTCAGCATGTCCCTGTCCACATGTGGCCAAGAGCCACTCAGCTCTAGCAGAGAAACAGCCATCTCAGTGACCCCAAGTTGTCTCCTCCATGCTAGACCTGCTCAAAGGGCAACAGCTGGGACCAAGGGAATTCAATTTCCATCTTGTTCCTTGTGTGCTGGGTTTCCCGTGCTCTGATGAACAGTAGACACTCAAAACTTCACCCCCTCCCCCGGTTCTGAGCAAGTGTCCTCCCCATGTGTGGATGAGAGACGCTGTTTGGTGAGAAACGCTTTAGCTAGGCGGAGACGGTGACACTTGGTCCTACCCAGACAAGGAGCATGCAGACCGGCATTCTTCACAGGCTACATGGATGGGCAGAAAGCACGGCCTCGTTCTCTACCCCACCCCACACAAGAACAATGGCAGCCGCCAGCCCTCGGTGGGTCCTGACCCCCATGCCCTCCGGGGGCGTCCAGCCTCTACTTGTGGAAGGGACTCAGCAATCTCACGGCCCTGCAGCCTCCTCCCGCCTCAGCTCAGGGAGCTGAGTCCTAATGGGATACACAGACACGGCATGTGAGTGGAAAGAATGGCTCAATCTGCAGCAAGCTCTCAGACATTGTCTGCTGTGTGGGAGAAAATGAGACGGGAGAGAGGGCTGAAGTTACGTGGGATTTGGTCCATCAGAAATCAGCTTACGCACCACTCCTCATTGCTTTTGGCAGACAGAAGGGCCAGGGATAGTTGTGTCCAAAACAGTTTGTCTTAGCTACGTCCATCCATCCATCTGTACATTCATTCATAAACTAAATCGGTTTCTCGCTGAACCTTTGAACGAAGTTAGGGGCTCACAGAAATGAGTGAGACCAGTGTTCCCGTGCCGGGGGGTGAAGTGCCCCGACGAAGATGGTCACAGCTACACTCCGCCTTGTATGCCATTAGTACAGGAGGGCTGAGGGCCGTGGCCTCCACTGGATGTCAAGTGGCCAGACCCAGAATAGAAGGCGAGACTCGGCCCTGGGAAGCTGTGGTCACGGTTCCCAAGTCCACCCGGTGGCTGGGCCGGCGAGGACCAGGTAAGCCTCCGCTCCACCAGGACCACGCTGCAGTTGTGTGTCCTACAGGGCCAGGTAGGAATCCATAAACCAAGGACTGGCGTCTGAGTTCTCAAAGTTTCTAATCAAAAACCATAACTGTAAACGTTGGGAAAAGGGTGTCAGGCCAGAGAAATCCTGAGAGTATCAGGCCCAGCAGGAGCCCGGGCCACACAGCCTCACTCCACAGGGGGGAGACACAGCATCTCACGTGAAGAAAGTGGACACACGGTGTCACAGGGACACATGGTATCACACGTGAAGTAAGTGTGAAAACACAGCATCACACATGAAGTAAGCTCAGGTACATGATATCACACGTGAAGTAAGTGTGGATATGTGATATTCATGAAGAAGTGCGGCAACTTGGTGTCACGTGTGAAGTACGTGTGGACATGTGGCATCACGTATGACGTAAGCGTGGAGACATGGCCTCACATGTGGAGTAAGCCCTGGGGACACCAAGCAGAGATGATGTCACTCTGGAATTATCCAGTGATCAACGCTGGCTCTGGCTGTGTTCTGCTTCCAATTTTGCATATTCCCTAAAACCTTCACATGAGCTCTTATGCTATAATAGGACATTAAGATAAGATAAAAAGAGGAAAAGCAAGACCGAGTAAAAGGCTGCAAAGGCAGCTCACTGGGACAGAGCAGAGCATGCACAGGCCCCTCTTCTGACCACACGAAGCTTTGGTTTTCTTAGGAGAAACGTTAAACACAACCCATGGCTAGTGTTGGTTTTTTACCGCTCGTTTAAAGGGATTGCTCTACAGCTTGTTTCGGAAGCAAAGGCTGCTGGCCTGTGGCCATCACCGCCAGTCTGGATGCGTCCAGGACCCCCAGTCCCTCAGAACAGGGTGGAGGCCCAGGAGCAGAGCCGTGCACACACTCAGGTGATGCGTGTTTTAAGTCGCTGCACTTGAAGGCAGCTGTCTGGCTCCAGGCTGTTGGCAGCTGCGCCCAGGCCCCACCTGGCCCCTACGGACTCTATGTGACGGCCAGGGCGCCAGAGCTGGCCAGTGGAGCTCACCAGCAGAGAAAGAGCCGGTCCAGTCTGCCTGGCCGGTCTTCACGTGACAACTGGCCTCTGTGTGTTCTGCAGGGCCGTTCCGTGGCGTCTGGTGGAAAGGGAACTGGTCAGCTGATCAGCCACCGCTCCCAAGGCATTCACAGGTGGACAATGACCCCAGGAATGAGCGCCCAGGGGACGGTGGGAGGAGCCACTGGAGGGGGCACACCGGGGAGGTAGTGATGCAGCCCCAGACGCCGTCTTCCCGGCCCCCAGCCTCAGTGGTCCCAGCAAGTGAGCACCACACCATTGCCGGATCTCAGAGGCCCTGTGCTCTGGACCCATAGAACTGCAGCTTTAGTTCCCGGAGGCAACCGAGGCCCTCAGCCCCTGAAGGAAACGCTGACCCTCTGGCCGGACAGACTCCCTCTGAGCCCTCCCGCCAGCAACACCGGCTTCTCTGCCATGGGGCCTCCAGACTGCGCGCGGTGAGATGTCTCTCGGAGCTCTTGGGCTCCCGGCGGCCATGCACAAAGCCCCGTGCCCACTCTGCCAACACCTGGAGCGTGCGTGCTCTGCGCGGCTGGCCATGCTGCTGGCAGGGCGGCTTCACCCTGAGTTCAGCCTGTCTGGCACCTGAAATGCAGCCTGTGCGCAGCTCCTCTCTACCACAGCCCCCCTGGTTTGCCTCCGCCACCCAGGTAGCCATGGCGTCCAGCCTCACCCTGAGGATCTGCAGTGGGGGAGGCGAAGCTCACCAGACTCTAGGGAGATCCTTTTCCGCAGTGCTAAGGTTTACCCAGAGACAGAGTGCTCGCTCGCTCGCTCGCTCCTCCCTCCCTCTCTCTCCCTCTCTCCCTCTCTCTCCTTCTCTCTCCCTCCCTCTCTCTCCCTCTCTCCCTCCCTCCCTCCCTCCTTCCCTCTCTCTTTACACACACACACACACACACACACACAAACACACACACACACACACACAGAGTACAGGCTGCAAACCCACGACCAGGCACTGGCCAGAAGGTGGGCTAGGGAAGCTGCTCAGGGTTCTGCGGACAGGAACCACTCTGCTGCAATTTTAGAAATCAGTTCTACGCGTGACAAGCAGATGGTGGCAGGCAGGCCTGAGGTCCCAGGTGTGTTAAGTCCCAAGTCAGCGCTCTCCTGGGAGCCTTGGTCTGGGTTGCCCGTTGCCTGGATACCTTCAGGTGAAACCTGCACCCCTGCCTGGGCATTAGCATGACAAAGGCCAGGCCGGGGTGCCGCCTCCTGCCACTGGACTGTCCTTGTGGCTCATCTTAAAGGACATCCTGGAGACCCCTGCTCTGGCTCCTGCTAAGCAGCAAGAGTTTATTTACGCCTAGCCTAGAGAGATGTTGTTTGTTACCCTAGAAATTTCTCAGACGGCTTCTTCACACAAGCAGACCAGCTGCCTGGCCCTGCTCCTCCCAGGGATAATGAGGCAGACCGGCCTCCCCCTCTCACGGATGACTGTTTACTGAGCTCCTGTGTGCAGCCAAGCCTGTGTTTCCCTCAGCCTTTTTATCTCCTAATGTGTGTGCTAGGCATATTATGATAGGAAAATGCTAATGATACCACGCAGCAGAGCTGCCAGAGAAGCCCAGATCCACACAGACAGTGTGAGCAGCAGAAGTGTGCCGGTGGACAGGAACGGGGAAGGAGCGTGCCGACCTGTTCGAAAGCTGTCAGGCATGGTCCCAGACAGTACACGCTCCGTGCTGGCCGGGGAGCGGCTGGCAGGACCCTCCAGCAGCATGGACACACCACGACGTCTTTCCTGCTTTTTTTTTTTTTTTGGGTCTGGTTGTGGGGCCTGAACTCTGGGCCTGGGCACTGTCCCTCAGCTCTTCAGCTCAAGGCTAGCTCTCTACCACTTGAGCCACAAGCGCCACTTCCGGCGTTTTCTTTTTTGCTTATGTGGTGCTGAGGAATGGAACTCAGGACCTCATGCATGCAAGGCAAGCACTCTACCACTGAGCCACCTTCCCAGCCCCCGTTTCCTGCTTATTTAACTGATAGTTTATCGTTACTGTAAAGGTGATATACAGAGCGGTTGCCATTATGAGTCAGGTGACGAGTACAATTCTTTTTGAACCACGCCTCCCCTCTCCTGTGCCCTCTCCTCTGTTTTCCCCTCCTGTTTCCACTCACAAGTTGCACGGTTCATTCTCCACGTAGTGTCTAAGGAGTACCATGCACATTTGTCCACCCTTCGTTCCACAAGGTCATTTTAGAGACACGTCTCTGGTGCTTTGAGTCCCAGGCCGCAGGGGGGCAGGGCGTGGTGCCCGTGGCCGCAGCCATGTCTGGACCCATGGCAGCCTGTACCCACAGCAGCTCCCCATCCAAACTTCTTTACTCTTACCTGTCCATGTTCAGACACAGATCAGAACTCAGGAGCTTCTCAGACAGTCCCCTGGGGAAGGACAGAAGCCCTGACGCAGTGAGCCAGCAGCAAGGCGGACCAGCGTGGAGGGGCGTGCAGAGAGGTGCGAAAGGGACCCACACACCGCAGCAAGTGGGCCCTGGGACACAGCAAACGCAGCTGAAGGAATTAAGAGTGTTACCAAGTTACTAGTAAATGAGAAACTTCTGGAATGGGCCTTGAGGACTGTGGTATTGTCCACAGCTTCTGTCCACAGCCCCTTCTACAGCCCCCGTCCCCAGCCCCCATCCACAGCTCCATCCACAGCCCGGTCCACAGCACCTATCAACAGCCCACATACACAGCCCACATACACAGCTCCATCCACAGCCCACATCCACAGCTCCATCCACAGCCCCATCCACAGCTCCATCCACAGCCCACATCCACAGCTCCATCCACAGCCCCATCCACAGCCCCATCCACAGCTCCATCCACAGCCCCATCCACAGCTCCATCCACAGCCCACATCCACAGCCCACATCCACAGCTCCCATCCACAGCCCCATCCACAGCCCCATCCACAGCTCCATCCACAGCCCCATCCACAGCCCCGTCCACAGCACCCATCAACAGCCCCATCCACAGCCCCATCCACAGCCCCATTCACAGCCCCATCCACAGCTCCATCCACAGCTCCATCCACAGCCCCGTCCACAGCACCCATCAACAGCCCCATCCACAGCCCCATCCACAGCCCCATCCACAGCCCCATCCACAGCTCCATCCACAGCCCCGTCCACAGCACCCATCAACAGCCCACATCCACAGCCCCATCCACAGCCCCATCCACAGCCCCATCCACAGCCCCATCCACAGCTCCATCCACAGCCCCATCCACAGCCCCATCCACAGCTCCATCCACAGCCCCATCCACAGCCCCATCCACAGCTCCATCCACAGCTCCATCCACAGCCCCATCCACAGCCCCGTCCACAGCCCCATCCACAACCCCATCCACAGCATCCACAGCCACAGCCCCATCCACAGCTCCATCCACAGCTCCATCCACAGCTCCATCCACAGCCCCATCCACAGCTCCATCCACAGCTCCATCCACAGGTCCATCCACAGCCCCATCCACAGCCCCCTCACCCCCCGTCCTCACGGGACCATGGTCATCTGCTGCTGGCACAAACGCCACCGTGGCTATGCCTGCTGAGAAGGGAGAAGAGGCCGGTGACCTCCCATGGGACAGGCAGTGCCTGGGGGTCGACTTTGCAGGACTGTGCCCTGCTCTCCTCCTGTGAGAGTCCACCAGAAAGCTCTTGCCAGGCTCATGGTGGAGCCCAGTAAGAGACATGGCAGGCCTGTGGGGAGGGCAGGCCTGTGGGGGGGTCAGGCCTGTGGGAGGCAGGCCTGTGGGGAGGGCAGACCTGTGGGAGGCAGGCCTGTGGGAGGCAGGCCTGTGGGGAGGGCAGGCCTGTGGGGAGGGCAGGCCTGTGGGGAAGGTAGGCCTGTGGGAGGCAGGCCTGTGGGGGGGTCAGGCCTGTGGGGAGGGGCAGGCCTGTGGGGGGGTCAGGCCTGTGGGGAGGGCAGGCCTGTGGGGAGGGGCAGGCCAGCGGGGAGGGGCAGGCCAGCGGGGAGGGGCAGGCCTGTGGGGAGGGGCAGGCCTGTGGGGAGGGGCAGGCCAGCGGGGAGGGGCAGGCCTGTGGGGAGGCAGGCCTGTGGGGAGGGCAGGCCTGTGGGGAGGGCAGGCCTGTGGGGAGGGCAGGCCTGTGGGGAGGGCAGGCCAGCGGGGAGGGGCAGGCCTGTGGGGAGGGCAGGCCTGTGGGGAGGGCAGGCCTGTGGGGAGGCAGGCCTGTGGGGAGGGCAGGCCTGTGGGAGGCAGGCCTGTGGGAGGCAGGCCTGTGGGGAGGGCAGACCTGTGGGGAGGGCAGGCCTGTGGGGAAGGTAGGCCTGTGGGGGGGTCAGGCCTGTGGGGAGGGCAGGCCTGTGGGGAGGGCAGGCCTGTGGGGAGGGCAGGCCTGTGGGGAGGGCAGACCTGTGGGGAGGCAGGCCTGTGGGGAGGGCAGGCCTGTGGGGAGGGCAGGCCTGTGGGGAGGGCAGGCCTGTGGGGGGGTCAGGCCTGTGGGGGGGTCAGGCCTGTGGGGGGGTCAGGCCTGTGGGGAGGGCAGGCCTGTGGGGAGGGCAGGCCTGTGGGGGGGTCAGGCCTGTGGGGAGGGCAGGCCAGCGGGGAGGGGCAGGCCTGTGGGGAGGGCAGGCCTGTGGGGAGGGCAGGCCTGTGGGGAGGGGCAGGCCAGCGGGGAGGGGCAGGCCTGTGGGGAGGGCAGGCCTGTGGGGAGGGGCAGGCCTGTGGGGAGGCAGGCCTGTGGGGAGGGCAGGCCTGTGGGGAGGGCAGGCCAGCGGGGAGGGGCAGGCCTGTGGGGAGGGCAGGCCTGTGGGGAGGCAGGCCTGTGGGGAGGCAGGCCTGTGGGGGGGTCAGGCCTGTGGGGAGGGCAGGCCAGCGGGGAGGGGCAGGCCTGTGGGGAGGGCAGGCCTGTGGGGAGGGCAGGCCTGTGGGGAGGGCAGGCCAGCGGGGAGGGGCAGGCCTGTGGGGAGGGCAGGTCTGTGGGGAGGGCAGGCCTGTGGGGAGGGCAGGCCTGTGGGGAGGGCAGGTCTGTGGGGAGGGCAGGCCTGTGGGGAGGGCAGGCCTGTGGGGGGTCAGGCCTGTGGGGAGGGCAGGCCTGTGGGGAGGGCAGGCCAGCGGGGAGGGGCAGGCCTGTGGGGAGGGCAGGCCTGTGGGGAGGGCAGGCCTGTGGGGAGGGGCAGGCCTGTGGGGAGGGCAGGCCTGTGGGGAGGGGCAGGCCTGTGGGGAGGGGCCACCGTGCCAGGTATGTGCCAGTGTTTAGGACATACAAAGAATTGCTACTGGGAGGTCTGGGGGTGTGGAGGGTTACAGTCAGATTTGGCACCTGGAAAGGTCTCTCTAGGAGTAGAATGTGGGCAGAGGACAGGCAACAGAAGAGAATCGAGGCTGGTCAAGAGGCTGTCACCACCGCCAACCAGGGAAGGAGAGAAAAACAAAGTGCATAGCATTTGTTCCTTCTGCTCTGAAGCATTCAACACATGTAACGGGAAGCGTCGTCAATGAATGGAATTTGGAAGGAAACACAGGCCTCAGGCCTGTCTTCACATTGTGGTAGAAATCGTGACCAAAATGGGACTGACAAGAACTAGGATCTGCTTGGGAAAATGGCCCCAATCCACCCACAGCCAGCATCGAGGACCCACTCTGCTCCTCCCCAGGCCTGCCCGGAAGCCACGCGCACCACGCATCTCCCAGGGGTCCTGCCCAACTCTCCAAACCCAGAGAAATGCCCATTTGTCCTCTGACATGGGATCCTTATATTGGTCGAAAAGTTAACTGTTTTTAAGAGTATTTTAACACCAAGAACTGAACATTTTATAATGGATTATTGATTGTGTCTGAAGACAAAGTAGATTTAATTTCATTGGTATTCAAAGACAGTAGTTTCTAGAATAGCTGAGAATCTGGGAATCATCAGAGAACTAGAAGAAAAAAATAATCCCAGACCAGCTCTTATAACTCTAGTATCTGGAAATGCCCCTTGTCCTAGAAGTTCTGCTTGTATGAGTAAAGGGAAATAGTGTGATTCCCTTAGGAAACAATCATCAGGAGTCTTGTTGCTGTCCTGGAAGCCAAGCCTGCATCTCAGAATGGTTTCCTTCCCATGTGCTTTATAAAACGACATTCCATGCAGCGTGTGGGGCCTCATGCTCAGACTCTCTTGCTAAGCAAGGATTGTACAGTTCATGTACCAGCTGGTGTGCTCGTGGATTAAGTGGATGAATGTGCACACACACACTGGTGTGTTCACGGATTAAACGGGTGAATGTGCACACATGCTGGTGTGTGTTTTTGTGGATGAAGTGGATGAATGTGTACACACAAGCTGGTGTTTTCGTGGATTAAGTGGATGAATGCCTGTGCTCAAGTTAGGAAGGGAATGTCCTGAGACTGGTCAGGATGGGCTACATTCGTGCATTTGAAGAGGCAATTCCAAAATCTCGGGGAAGAAGTACAGTTTCTGTCTTGCCTCTGCTTTACTTTGTGGGTCAACAGCATGCCGCTCTGCTCATACCAAGAAACGTCTCACTGGAACCAGTTCTGGCTGTCATGGCAGACGTGGGAAAACATGTGCTCTTCTTGGCACCACAAATCAGAATCTCTTTTTCAGTCGAGCATAATTTCCTCTGGAGAAGCACTTAGGTTTGGAAGAAAACAGTAGGGTCCTGTCCCTCACTGGGCAGAAAGTGCAATGGACCTTTTACAGCTTTGTTCTCATGGATTCCACGCTGAGCCATCTTCCATGAGAGCCCTTGGCCTCACGCACTGGATGCGAAGCGAGGAGGGCCAGCATAGTGTGAACCCCAATGCCTGGCTTCAGTGTCTGTCACCAGATAGCCCGTCAGTGAAAGGAGCCACGTGGGCTCAGTGTAGAGCCCACGAACAATACTGTGTTGTGGTGGTGATGATGTTCCCCAGGTCCATGGGACAGAGCCAGCACATCCAATGGCTGCTGCAGATCACAGTGACAGACCTCCCTGGGCCGCAACCCATGCAAGGAATCCAGTGACCTCTAACAGCCCCAGTCACGCACGCTGGGCCAGGAAAGGAGACCGTTCCCTGCCTCACTATGTGTGGAAAAAAGTGGGATCTCCAACCTCAGATCCCGTGGGAAGAAAGGGCATTCCTAGAGTAGACGCTGGGTAAAATGAATCCTCCTCCCTTCGATCTGGTGAGGAAGGGTGAAGCAACCTACCTGAACACGAAGGAGTATGGTTTCCCCTCACAACACCTGAGGAGAAAGGACTCTGACTCTCCTGTGTAAATACCTTCTAGAACAATTGTATTTCTCTATTCTGTAGAGAAGAACCACATCACCTGCATCAAAGCGTATAAGGGAAAATAGGTCATCCTACATGACAACCTGTACAAAAAAATGAATTCCTCTGCCTCAGGTTCAGAGGGAAATAATGGAACTCCTGCCTCAAATCCTGTAAGGAATAATGAACTGCCCCACAAGATCTCGTAGAGATGAATCGATAGCTTAGATCCTAGGGGAAGAATCGGTTTTCCCATCTTGGACCCTGCAGTTAACAATATATACTAAGATTTCAATTCAGGTCAGGAAAAATTAAGCCTCCCACGTTAGATCCAATTAGGAAGGAGTTCTATCATCTGTGGAAAGAAGAGACTCTCATTCCCTTGACACCATGCTAAGGAGATGGGCAAGACAGACCCTTCCACCCTAGGTTCTGTGGGAAATCCCTGCAGACCAACCCCCAGCCAGATCCGGTGGGGAAAATGCACTCTCCCACCTAAATCCAGTGGCCAACAACTGGTTATCCAACCTTAGTACCCATGGGGAGAATGTGATCTTCGCTTCAGATGCGGCAGAGAGGAGGAAACTAATCTCCTCATTAATTTGCGAGAGGGTGGATCTTCTCCCTTACATCCTGTGGAAAAAATGGACTTGCCTGCTCCAGTGCCTACAAGGAAGCGTGTACTTGTCTACTTCCAATAATGGAGAGAAGAGTACACTGTTCTACAAGAGATACAGCAGGATAAATCAGAGTCGACTCCCCGCCTGAGGTCCAGTGGAGAACGGATTCTCATTTCTGCGGGGAAGAAAGGAATCCCACAGTCCAGACCCTGTGACCACAGAGGGATGGCCTGTATCGATCCTGTAATCCCACAGTCCAGACCCTGTGACCACAGAGGGATGGCCTGTATCGATCCTGTAATCCCACAGTCCAGACCCTGTGACCACAGAGGGATGGCCTGTATCGATCCTGTAATCCCACAGTCCAGACCCTGTGACCACAGAGGGACGGCCTGTATCGATCCTGTAATCCCACAGTCCAGACCCTGTGACCACAGAGGGACGGCCTGTATCGATCCTGTAATCCCACAGTCCAGACCCTGTGACCACAGAGGGACGGCCTGTATCGATCCTGTAATCCCACAGTCCAGACCCTGTGACCACAGAGGGATGGCCTGTATCGATCCTGTAATCCCACAGTCCAGACCCTGTGACCACAGAGGGACGGCCTGTATCGATCCTGTAGGACCTAGTGCTATGACAAAGACGCCCACTTCAGATCCCGTGGGGAAGATTGGACTCTCCTACTCCATCTCCTCCCAGGGAAGAATAAACTTCCTTCCGTGGCTTCTGTGAAGAAAGGAATCTCTACATCAGATCAGGGAAGTGATGGACCACCCTACTCATAGCTTGTAGCTAAGGCTCTGGAACGTTCTACCTCACCATCTGCTGGGAAGAACTGAGTTCCTCTCAAGGGGAGGAATAAGCATGTTCCCATCCCCGTCTCAGCAGAATGGAAGTCCTTGCATCAGATCTGCAGTGGAGAATAGAACCCAGCATGTACTCACCTACTGGGGAGGATGGAGTCTTTATCAGTATATCCTGCAGAAAAGAAGGAATTGGCTTATGTCAGCTAGCATGGGAAGCATGGGAAACTCTCCTTTATTGGTACTTGTCAGGGAGAATAGACTCTCCTAACTCAAACCCTGTGGGAAAGAAGAATAGGTTAATGCATCTTAGCTCTGTGGGAGGAATGGCCTGTACATACTAGTGTCCCGTGGGAAAGAGTGGAGTACATTACCTGCATCCCTGTCAGAAAGAATAGATTCATTTACCTCGGGTTCTGCTGGGAAGATCAGACTCTCTCATGTGAATGGGTCCTCCACCCCAGGCCCAGGTAAGAGTAAATACTCATATCCCAGTAGCAGAAGGGAAAAATACTCTTCTACCTAAGAAATGGTGGTGTATAATGGACTCTTTCACCCCATTAAAGGGGGAAACAACACATCTTGGTTCCTCAGTGTCTGTGAAGAATGAATTCTCCTATTCAGATTCTATATGGAGCATACTTTCCTTCAGATTCTGTAGAGAAAATGAGTACGCATCCTGTGAGAGGAAATGTGTCCTTCTAATCAGCACCTAAGGGGGAGAATTTATTTCCTACCTCCAGTCTTATGTAGACAAATAAGACCACCTATTTCCCCTCAGGGAAGAATATCCCTTCCTACCTCGTCAGACACTGGAGAGAGAAATGGCTTCTCCTATCTCAGCAGATGTCTGGAAGAACAAACTCCCCCACCTCAGACCCTGAGGGGAAACACTGAGTCTAAGATCTCAAATTCTGTAGGAGAAAATGAACTTTCCTATCTCAGATCCCAGATGCGGTGGGGGAAATGGACTTTTCCATCGGAACACTGAGGGGTGAATGGGTTCTAGTTGCTCAGTGCCTCTGGAAAAGAACGTCTCTTAACTCAGATCCTAGGGGAAGAATGGGTGGCTGAGAATGGACACTTCACCCTAGATCCTGTGAGAAATGAATTTTCCTAGCTCAGCATTTGTGGGGATAAAGAACTATCTAAGGTAGGGCAAAAAGGGTAAGCTCTCCCACATCAGGAGCTCGGAGAAGAATGAACTCGCCTGCTTCAGATCTTGTGGGAAAGTGGAGGAGCGCAGACTATTCCAGGTTAAATCCTCTGTGGAAGAAGTGGCGCTCTCCGATCAGTACGGAAGCCTGTGAAAGGAACTTCACCAGAACGGCATGCCACTGATTTGTAAGAAGGGCGCCAGTGCCCACTTACCAATGCTGTGTTTTTGGAAATGTCCTTAGAGACCCAGTGTGCTACTTTCTGCAATACTGCTGCCACTGGGCTGCGATTATTCTGCCATATGAATGGCATCACTGTGCCTAGGACTAAATGGTTCCCAGGTAACTCTTGGATTCCTCCAGGAATCAGGAGTCAGAGGGAAGTAGCAATTCATTTTTTCATCTAACTGCTCTTTTCATCTTTCAGGTCTCCAGCATCTCAGAGGTTGCATTAAGCACAGGTAACTCGGGCAAAGGTGCAGGAGGTTTCTGGAGAGCCCTCCGGCCAGTGGGAGAGACAGGCCATGAGCCTAAAATTGTGTGTTGTCTACACAAGTGCCTGATTCCTCGTAGGCTTTGGGGTCCATGGGAAGATAGGGAAAAAGAATCCCAGAGCCAGAGGGAAGAGTCTGAGGGTGAGAGACAAGACAGTGTCTCTTACATGGAAAGCCAAAGGCGAGAGACCATGTCACAGTTGGGAGCCATGGCAGATGGCATGCTGGCAGGTATCTTGGCACAGATGAGACAGGTGAGCAGGGTGGCACATCAGATAACTTCACTGTGCCTCAGGGCAGCGAGGAACCCTGGGAGGAAACCAGGGCAGGGAGCGGGCACTGCTGAGTTTATGTCAGAAGCATTGGACCACCGTGGTGAGGCTTTGTGTTGGGTGGGTGACAAGCTGGTGCTGGACACCGGGTCGGAGGGTGCTGGACCTCCCTGGCAGAGTGATTGCGACTGTGCACCTAGGTACTCAGGTTGCAGGAGAAGAGGCAGACTGAAGTTCCCGTGGCCCCGGTGACCCCAGGCTGAGGAGTGTGGACAGCACCCAGGCGTGGGCCCGAGGTCAGCCTTCGTGCACTGGGCTCAAATCTGTCCTTATTCTCCAGGGAAGCCCCTCCCACCTGTGGGGCAGAGCCAGGCTCCACTCCTCAGCACTGCTGCCCACCACGGTTCACCCGGCCGAACCCACAGACCACCTCCAAATCTTTCTAGAGTTGGGACACTCAAAGCCATGTCCTGGCTCCATCCGCAAAGCCGTGTGCTTTCCCTGTGGGGGCTCTTCCCCCACCTGGGCTGCCCATGCCCCGACTCTCACCAGACCTTGCCACAACCCAAGCCTCCAAGTATCCTTCTGTGAGAGGTCCTTCTACCCTGCCATGTGCCTCTTATGGCAACCTGCAATTGCACATTTGGGGCGTGTGCTTATTTTCCCATATTTAGGTTGTGACTTCATGAGGACAGGAGTCCTGGGCCCGGCCCCACAGGGACGTCCAGTAAGAACTGCGCAAAGCCAGAAAGTGAAGGCAGCAAGGGGAGAAAAACAGAGTGGCTTCTGGTGGTGCTGGTGACAATGACGCTAACCAGATGTGGGAAGAAACAGCAGGGAGAGCCATTGTGAGGAAGGGGGAGAGCTGGGTGCTGCTTAGGAGCCGTGCACAAGAGCTCCACGGCCAACTTAGGAGCTGTGCATAAGTACTCCATGGCCAAGACTTGTCCAAGGCACCATGAAGTCCTAAGAGTCTGGACTTTGGGGCCTGGGGCTCCTGTAAGCCTGTGCCCTGCTTCAGAGAAGGGGTCACTGTGAATGAGCACGCCCCTTGGGTAAAAGGCAGTCCCTCTGGTGCAAGGCGGCCCCTGTGGTACAAGGCGGCCCCTGTGGTACAAGGCGGCCCCTGTGGTACAAGGCATCTCCTGTGGTACAAGGCATCTCCTGTGGTACAAGGCATCTCCTGTGGTACAAGGCATCTCCTGTGGTACAAGGCATCTCCTGTGGTACAAGGCATCTCCTGTGGTACAAGGTGTCTCCTGTGGTACAAGGCATCTCCTGTGGTACAAGGCGGCCCCTGGGGTACAAAGTGTCTCCTGTGGTACAAGGCGTCTCCTGTGGTACAAGGTGTCTCCTGTGGTACAAGGTGTCTCCTGTGGTACAAGGTGTCTCCTGTGGTACAAGGTGTCTCCTGTGGTACAAGGCGACCCCTGTGGTACAAGGCGTCTCCTGTGGTACAAGGCGTCTCCTGTGGTACAAGGCGTCTCCTGTGGTACAAGGCGTCTCCTGTGGTACAAGGCGTCTCCTGTGGTACAAGGTGTCTCCTGTGGTACAAGGCATCTCCCGTGGTACAAGGTAGCCCCTGTGGAACAAGGTGTCTCCTGTGGTACAAGGCGGCCCCTGTGGTACAAGGAGTCTCCTGTGGTACAAGGCATCTCCTGTGGTACAAGGCATCTCCTGTGGTGCAGGCCCCTCTCCCTGCAGATGCCATTCCCTGCACACACCTGTGAGAGGGGCCTGTGGAAGAAAGAAGACACGAGAGCTGAAAACCCTCTCTCCTGGACGCAAGTGGGTAGTTGGTACAAGTGGGCCAGATCTCCACCTGTCTCAGGCAGAGATTGGCTAAGGATTCGTGGCCCTGAGGAAGCCATTGTTTTCCAGGATGGAGGCAGGACTGGCCTCTGCAGCTCAGCTGAGGGATGGGAACCCTCACATGATCTCCCTTCCTGAAACGTGGATTGGCCACGGGGGTCAGCCCTCAGCCCTCCTCCCAAGATGGGAACTCCAGTCTCACTGGAACCCAACAACCGTCAGCACTGTCTGCTCATACGAGTTCTGGCCCATCTCATCCAGCCTGTGGAGTCTACTGAGAGCAGAGGCTTTGGAAGGGCCCATGGGTTCTGTGAGCCGAGCAGGAGTTGGCTGTCAGGACCAGGTCTTCTGACGCAGGTCATTTTATAGTGAACTGCATGTTGTGTCGTGCCACACAACATGGTTACTTGCTGTTCACAGAATATGTGTGTGAGCTTCAGCCCAGAATTGTGCCCACTGCTGTGCATTATGAACCCCTCGCTCTAAAGTGGACCTGAGAGGCTGGCGTTCTCCACTCAACCCCGCACACTGAGGCTCCATGAGGCTGGTGCACACTCACCCGCTGCATGCTGGGGCTCCATGAGTCTGGTTACACACTCACACCCCACAGGCCGAGGCTCCGTGAGGCTGGTGCACACTCACCCGCTGCATGCTGGGGCTCCATGAGTCTGGTTACACACTCACACCCCGCAGGCCGAGGCTCCGTGAGGCTGGTGCACACTCACCCGCTGCACGCTGGGGCTCCATGAGTCTGGTTACACACTCACACCCCGCAGGCCGAGGCTCCGTGAGGCACATTCACACCCCGCACACTGAGACTCCGTGAGGCTGGTGCACACTCACACCCTGCACACTGATTCTCCGTGAGGCTGGTGCACACTCACACCCTGCACACTGATTCTCCGTGAGACTGGCGCACACTCACACCCCACACACTGATTCTCCGTTAGGCTGGTGCACACTCACACCCCGCACACTGATTCTCTGTGAGGCTGGTGCACACTCACACCCCACACACTGATTCTCCGTGAGGCTGGCGCACACTCACACCCCGCACACTGAAGCTGCGTGAGGCTGGTGCACACTCACACCCCGCACACTAAAGCTCTGTGAGGCTGGCGCACACTCACACCCCACACAGTGAGACTCCGTGAGGCTGGCGCACACTCACACCCTGCACACTGAGGCTCTGTGAGGCTGGTGCACACTCACACCCTGCACACTGAGGCTCTGTGAGGCTGGCGCACACTCACACCCCACACAGTGAGACCCCGTGAGGCTGGCGCACACTCACACCCCGCACACTGATTCTCCATGAGGCTGGTGCACACTCACACCCTGCACACTGAGGCTCCGTGAGACTGGCGCACACTCACACCCTGCACACTGATTCTCCGTGAGGCTGGTGCACACTCACACCCCGCACACTGATTCTCCGTGAGGCTGGTGCACACTCACACCCTGCACACTGAGGCTCCGTGAGGCTGGCGCACACTCACATCCCGCACACTGATTCTCTGTGTGGCTGGCGCACACTCACACCCTGCACACCGATTCTCCGTGAGGCTGGTGCACACTCACACCCTGCACACTGAGGCTCCGTGAGGCTGGCGCACACTCACACCCTGCACACTGAGGCTCTGTGAGGCTGGTGCACACTCACACCCTGCACACTGAGGCTCTGTGAGGCTGGCGCACACTCACACCCCACACACTAAGGCTCCGTGAGGCTATCACACACTCACACCCTGCACACGGATTCTCCGTGAGGCTGGTGCACACTCACACCCCACACACTGAGGCTCCGTGAGGCTATCACACACTCACACCCTGCACACTGAGGCTCCGTGAGGCTGGTGCACACTCACACCCCACACACTGATTCTCCGTGAGACTGGTGCACACTCACACCCTGCACACTGAGGCTCCATGAGGCTGGTGCACACTCACACCCCGCACACTGATTCTCCGTGAGACTGGCGCACACTCACACCCTGCACACTGAGGCTCTGTGAGGCTGGTGCACACTCACACCCCGCACACTGATTCTCCATGAGGCTGGCACACACTCACACCCCGCACACTGATTCTCCGTGAGGCTGGTGCACACTCACACCCTGCACACTGAGGCTCTGTGAGGCTGGCGCACACTCACACCCCACACACTGAGGCTCCGTGAGGCTGGTGCACACTCACACCCCGCACACTGAGGCTCCGTGAGGCTGGTGCACACTCACACCCCGCACACTGAGGCTCTGTGAGGCTGGTGCACACTCACACCCCGCACACTGAGGCTCCGTGAGGCTGGTCACACTCACACCCTGCACACTGAGGCTCCGTGAGGCTGGCGCACACTCACTGTGTGTCTTTGTCCTCGGTGGAGTCACACAGTTCATCTGGTCCCGTTGGCCCCTGTGCCCTGCTCTAAATCACAGTGTGGTGCCATCTTCCAAAACGTCCAGCAAGAAGGTTAAGTACAGTTCTCTACCCACTGATTGTACCTGAGGTACAATCAATGTGTCATTACGTGAAGGAGGCTGGCAGCCCAAGAGCCACCCAGGAAGTTGCAGGTTGTGAGTGCATATATGAGAGTTTGGTGAGTGTGTGTGGATGAGTGTGAGGGTGTGTGTGTGAGGTGAGACTGCAGGTTGATGCCATGTGAAACTGTTGTGTGTGAGCATGGAGGTGAATGTAGGTGGGAATGTAGAAATGTCAGTGTGAATGAGGGTGAAAGGGGTGGTGGTGTGAGGGTGTGAGCGTGCAGGTGAGGCCGTGGGTGTGCGTGTGTGCTTCTGCTGATGGTCCCAGTATCATAAATGACAGAGCCTAGTCAAGGCGCTACGAATTGTTGCATATTTGAGACATTTTCAAGCTGCAGTGGACAGGTGAAAGGCTGCTGGGACTCAGGCTGGCTCCAGTCCGCTCCACGTGCTCCTCCACGCGCGTCCCTCGGCCTTCCTGAGGGAGGAGGCCCACGGAGGGTGACCGCTGCCCTCCTGACACCTGGACGCTGTCTCGTGCTGGCTGATGCACACCTCCATGTCCCTCATGGGCCATGGGCTACAGAATTTCATGCTCACATCCAAGGCCTCTGCTTGTTTCCTGGGTGAGATCTATGACTGACTTGTGGTGTCCTCACTGCTGACAGGAAAACAGGTCCTCGCAGCCGCACCAGGTCTACCTGCCTCCTTTTAAAGCCCTCACATCTTGATAGCTCACCTCCCCTGCCCTCTGCTCCTTGTTCCCAGGCTCTGCAGTGGCTTCTGGAGATGTTATCTCCTCCACATCCACCAGGCTGGGCTCCACAGCGGCCTCCACAAGCCCCTCCCTGCACGACAGTGCCCAGTGCCAACGTGTAAACCAGGGGGGCATTTTTAATGACGTACAGCAGACCAGGCTAGGGCCAGGGGCCTTGTGGCCTATGGAGCATGGACGTCTGTGCACTAGAGGTCCATTTTCTGTAGAGGCGGCCCTCGGGAAGGTACACGAGATGTCACGGCTGGATTCATGAGTCTACATCCACCTCAGGCACGTGCTGGAGGCTGGCCTCCTTCCAGACCGCACTCCACTCAGAGAAAGGCCTTCCACCAGTCCCTCACGATGCCACATAACCCAGTTTCTACTTGTGCAAGAGGTCAAACTGGCCTGGTGTCAGGCGCTTTGGAGAGTTCTGAAACCGGCAACACTCAGAAACTGCAGATTCCATCCCTGCTCCTCCCTGCTCCCTCCTCCGCAGGCCAGGCAGCCAGTGATGTCCATGTGATCCCTGCTCTCTGCTCCCTCCTCCCTCCTCCACACGCTGATCCCTGCTCCCTCCTCCACAGGCCAGACAGCCAGTGACGCTCATGACCTCTATGAGCTCTCCACATGCCCAGCCTCAGGTCACCATCCTCCCCAGAACTGAGAGCGGCCTCTGCCCTGGTCACGTTGGTCTACCTGTGATGCCACCACGCCCTCCCAGAGTGGATGAGGGGCCCCACTCCGGAGAAGACCAGCCACACTCACCGGGAGCCCATGCCTTCCACAGGCATGGGCCTGGGGTCCATGCTCTGAAGTCTGCCTTCTGCCAACTCCTTAGACTGTCTCCTGAGCAGGAGTCGCGTCTCACCCCCACTTATAACTTTTTGATGGTTAATTAGAAGATAAGAGTCTTACAGACTTTTCTGCCCCGGCTAGATTCTAACTGGGGTCCTCAGATCTCAGCCTCCTGAGTAGCTAGGATTTCAGGTGTGAGCCTCCGGTGCCAGGCTTGAATGAATTTCCGAGCCCCATCTCTTCAACTGTGAGGTGGGTGTAAGAACACCACCTCCCTCTCGGATACAGAAACAGCGACATGGAAGATGTATAAAGACCTGTGAACAAAATGTTGATGTACAGTTAAACATCCACTACCACAAAGCCCACTGGCCCACCATCGCTC
The DNA here is from genome assembly GCF_024711535.1 of Dipodomys merriami. Taxonomy (NCBI): domain Eukaryota; kingdom Metazoa; phylum Chordata; class Mammalia; order Rodentia; family Heteromyidae; genus Dipodomys; species Dipodomys merriami. The sequence goes on along the minus strand of NW_027206401.1, from coordinate 357,845 downwards.
GCCTCCCCTGGGCCTCGTGGTAAACAAGAGCTTCAGATAATGGTGGCAAGCTGGCTGGGAGACGCAGGCAGCTTCGGGCAGCATGGTGGGCGTGGGCGCAGGATATAGCACACACTTTGGTGTGTGCACACGCCCCCACGCTGGGACCTAACCGCGTCTGGAATGGCACGGGTCTGAGGAGAGGGACGTGCTACCTACCCTGACCCACATGTCATACTGCACCCCAGAGCAGTCCAACCTGTATGTGTCAAGTAAACGTGTAAAGAGGGTTCTACATTTTAGTTTTCCATAGAAATAAGTGTACACCGTGAAGTGTTGAGTTCCCAGTTCTCTCAATTGATTGGAGACCACACATCTCCTGTACCAGTGAAGGCTTCACTGAGCTGCTAGCCAGGGGAGGAGAGGGGGGGACGTTCGCCAGGGACATGATGGACATGGACACAGGCAGGTGATGGACATGGACACAAGCAGGTGATGGACATGGACACAGGCAGGTGATGGGCATGGACACAGGCAGGTGATGGACATGGACACAGGCAGGTGATGGACATGGACACAGGCAGGTGATGGACATGGACACAAGCAGGTGATGGACATGGACACAGGCAGGTGATGGGCATGGACACAGGCAGGTGATGGACATGGACACAGGCAGGTGATGGACATGGACACAGGCAGTTGATGGACATGGACACAGGCAGGTGATGGACATGGACACAGGCAGGTGATGGACATGGACACAGGCAGGTGATGGACATGGACACAGACAGGTGGAGGACATGGACACAGGCAGGTGGAGGACATGGACACAGGCAGGTGGAGGACATGGACACAGGCAGGTGATGGACATGGACACAGGCAGGTGAAGGATGGACATGGACACAGGCAGGTGATGGGCATGGACACAGGCAGGTGATGGACATGGACACAGGCAGGTGATGGACATGGACACAGGCAGGTGATGGGCATGGACACAGGCAGGTGATGGGCATGGACACAGGCAGGTGATGGGCATGGACACAGGCAGGTGATGGACATGGACACAGGCAGGTGATGGGCATGGACACAGGCAGGTGATGGGCATGGACACAGGCAGGTGATGGGCATGGACACAGGCAGGTGATGGACATGGACACAGGCAGGTGATGGACATGGACACAGGCAGGTGATGGGCATGGACACAGGCAGGTGATGGGCATGGACACAGGCAGGTGATGGACATGGACACAGGCAGGTGATGGACATGGACACAGGCAGGTGGAGGATGGACATGGACACAGGCAGGTGGAGGATGGACATGGACACAAGCAGGTGATGGACATGGACACAGGCAGGTGATGGACATGGACACAGATAGGTGATGGACATGGACACAGGCAGGTGATGGACATGGACACAGGCAGGTGGAGGATGGACATGGACACAGACAGGTGATGGACATGGACACAGGCAGGTGATGGACATGGACACAGGAGGTGATGGACATGGACACAGGCAGGTGATGGGCATGGACACAAGCAGGTGATGGACATGGACACAGGCAGGTGGAGGATGGACATGGACACAGGCAGGTGATGGACACAGGCAGGTGGAGGATGGACATGGACACTGCCCTCTGTGTTCACAGCCCCACCAAGGAGTCAGGGTGGCTTGTCTGTCTTTGAGACCAGCAACGCAGCAGCTTGAAGGGCAAGAGGCAGGGCTGGGCCCCTGTGGAAGGGGTGGGAGGAGCCTGGCCTGCGGGGGTGCTGTGAGCCGAAGGCAGGAGGCTTGGGAGGAGGTGGCCGCACAGCCTTCACATCCCTGTCACTGCCTACAGCCAGTGACACAGCCCAGCATCCAATGTCAAAAGGACAGTGACCTGAAAGATTCCCACACATGGAACGCTCCATTCTCCACCTGCCTGTGTCCATGTCCTCCACCTGCCTGTGTCCATGTCCTCCACCTGCCTGTGTCCATGTCCATCACCTGCCTGTGTCCATGTCCATCACCTGCCTGTGTCCATGTCCATCACCTGCCTGTGTCCATGTCCATCACCTGCCTGTGTCCATGTCCTCCACCTGCCTGTGTCCATGTCCTCCACCTGCCTGTGTCCATGTCCTCCACCTGTCTGTGTCCATGTCCATCACCTGCCTGTGTCCATGTCCATCACCTGCCTGTGTCCATGTCCATCACCTGCCTGTGTCCATGTCCATCACCTATCTGTGTCCATGTCCATCACCTGCCTGTGTCCATGTCCATCACCTGCCTGTGTCCATGTCCATCCTCCACCTGCCTGTGTCCATGTCCTCCACCTGCCTGTGTCCATGTCCATCACCTGCCTGTGTCCATGTCCTCCACCTGCCTGTGTCCATGTCCTCCACCTGCCTGTGTCCATGTCCTCCACCTGTCTGTGTCCATGTCCATCACCTGCCTGTGTCCATGTCCATCACCTGCCTGTGTCCATGTCCATCACCTGCCTGTGTCCATGTCCATCACCTGCCTGTGTCCATGTCCTCCACCTGCCTGTGTCCATGTCCTCCACCTGCCTGTGTCCATGTCCTCCACCTGCCTGTGTCCATGTCCATCACCTGCCTGTGTCCATGTCCATCACCTGCCTGTGTCCATGTCCATCACCTGCCTGTGTCCATGTCCTCCACCTGCCTGTGTCCATGTCCTCCACCTGCCTGTGTCCATGTCCATCACCTGCCTGTGTCCATGTCCATCACCTGCCTGTGTCCATGTCCATCCTCCACCTGCCTGTGTCCATGACCATCCTCCACCTGCCTGTATCCATCCATGTCCATTACCCACCTGCCTGTGTCCATGACCATCCACCTGCCTGTGTCCATGTCCATCACCTGCCTGTGTCCATGTCCATCACCTGCCTGTGTCCATGACCATCCACCCGCCTGTGTCCATGTCCATCATTTGCCTGTGTCCATGTCCATCCTCCACCTGCCTGTGTCCATCACCTGCCTGTGTCCATGTCCATCCTCCACCTGCCTGTGTCCATCCATGTCCATTACCCACCTGCCTGTGTCCATGACCATCCACTCACTCAGCTGAGGTGTCCATGCCAGTAAACTGGGCTGCAAGTTGGTCCTTGCTCTGCACCACATGCACTAGGAACACAGGGGCCTCCAGAGGCGCCCTTCCTTGATTCTGTCTGTTCCTGGGGTGTCTGTCTAGCTGCAGCTTCTCACTGGGGTGAACAAAGCTCTAACTTCCTTACAGATCAGCCGCAGGTCCTCAGGTTCAAAGGGTGGAGCTACAAAGCACTGTGCCAACTCGCCTGGCACTCCTGTTCTACATATGCAGAAGCTACGTGGCACTGGGCTCTGCTGTCCCTGCCTCTCCGATAAGCTGCACACCCCGGGCCCAGCCAGCCAGGCCGTGACCGGTGGAGGGGGTGCAGGAAACAGAGAACGGTAGGAGCAGAGTCAGCCCAGCCTCCCTGGGACACGCAGTCACTGTCTGTGTCTGGAGCCTCCTGGTTCACCCCAAGAAGGGCCTGGCTGCCAAGGCCCGTTAGAGACGCTGCAGGAGCATTCATGGGTGCCCAGACCCGCAGAGCCTGCCCGGGCAGCCCACAGCCGAGCCTCTCGCCTTCGGCACCCGGCTCAACGCGCCTGGATGCTGAGTCACCACCAAGGAGCAAATTCCATAGCGGTGTGCACCCCCAAACACCTGCCCGTGGCCTGCTGCTCCTGTGGAGGTGTCCGGTGTGTGTGAGCATGTAGCGGGGTGGCGTGTGCACACGTGCGTCTGCTCCTGTGGAGGTGTCCGGTGTGTGTGAGCAGGGAGCGGAGGGATGCGTGTGCACACGTGCGTCTGCTCCTGTGGAGGTGTCCGGTGTGTGTGAGCAGGGAGCGGGGATGCGTGTGCACATGTGCGTCTGCTCCTGTGGAGGTGTCCGGTGTGTGTGAGCAGGGAGCGGGGATGCGTGTGCACACGTGCGTCTGCTCCTGTGGAGGTGTCCGGTGTGTGTGAGCGGGGATGCGTGTGCACACGTGCGTCTGCTCCTGTGAAGGTGTCCGGTGTGTGTGAGCAGGGAGCGGGGAGGCGTGTGCACACGTGCGTCTGCTCCTGTGAAGGTGTCCGGTGTGTGTGAGCATGTAGCGGGGATGCGTGTGCACACGTGCGTCTGCTCCTGTGAAGGTGTCCGGTGTGTGTGAGCAGGGAGCGGGGATGCGTGTGCACACGTGCGTCTGCTCCTGTGGAGGTGTCCGGTGTGTGTGAGCGGGGAGCGGGGAGGCGTGTGCACACGTGCGTCTGCTCCTGTGGAGGTGTCCGGTGTGTGTGAGCAGGGAGTGGGGGGATGCGTGTGCACACGTGCGTCTGCTCCTGTGGAGGTGTCCGGTGTGTGTGAGCGGGGATGCGTGTGCACACGTGCGTCTGCTCCTGTGAAGGTGTCCGGTGTGTGTGAGCAGGGAGCGGGGAGGCGTGTGCACACGTGCGTCTGCTCCTGTGGAGGTGTCCGGTGTGTGTGAGCAGGGAGCGGGGCGGCGTGTGCACACATGCGTCTGCTCCTGTGGAGGTGTCTGGTGTGTGTGAGCGGGGAGCGGGGATGCGTGTGCACACGTGCGTCTGCTCCTGTGGAGGTGTCCGGTGTGTGTGAGCAGGGAGCGGGGATGCGTGTGCACACGTGCGTCTGCTCCTGTGGAGGTGTCCGGTGTGTGTGAGCAGGGAGCGGGGATGCGTGTGCACACGTGTGTCTGCTCCTGTGGAGGTGTCCGGTGTGTGTGAGCAGGGAGCGGGGAGGCGTCTGCTCCTGTGAAGGTGCTTGGTGGGTGTGAGCAGGGGAGCAGGGCCGGCATGTGCACACAAAAGTGTGCCAGACAGGGATGAACAGGTCATAACCTTGTGGATAAGGTTAACAAGGCTGAAGGTCCACCATGTTCCTGGCCCACTGTGCCCTACACACAGGTACGTCTGTGCCCCTGGCCCACTGTGCGTCTGTGCACAGGTGCGTCTGTGCCCCTGTCCCCCGTGCACAGGTGCATCTGTGCCCCTGGCCCACTGTGCGTCTGTGCACAGGTGCGTCTGTGCCCCTGGCCCCCGTGCACAGGTGCGTCTGTGCCCCTGGCCCCCGTGCACAGGTGCGTCTGTGCCCCTGGCCCCCGTGCACAGGTGCGTGTGTGCCCCTGGCCCCCGTGCCTAGGTGCGTCTGTGCCCCTGGCGTCTGTGCCCCTGGCGTCTGTGCCCCTGGCCCCCGTGCACAGGTGCGTCTGTGCCCCTGGCCCCCGTGCACAGGTGCGTCTGTGCCCCTGGCCCCCGTGCACAGGTGCGTCTGTGCCCCTGGCCCCCGTGCACAGGTGCGTCTGTGCCCCTGGCCCCCGTGCACAGGTGCGTCTGTGCCCCTGGCCCCCGTGCACAGGTGCGTCTGTGCCCCTGGCCCCCGTGCACAGGTGCGTCTGTGCCCCTGGCCCCCGTGCACAGGTGCGTCTGTGCCCCTGGCCCCGGCGCAGCAGCTGCCCCATAGGCGATGGAAGTACAGCCCATGGCTACATGGTTCTCCTGCCCAGTGACTGCAGAGCCGACCAGGAGCCCAGGCTCTATGAGGCACTGGCCTGTCCTTCCGTCCAACCAGCCCAAGCCTGGCGCCATCACCTCCAGAGGCTCCAGACAAGTCTAGAGCCCACCTTGACACCAAGGACTCCCAGTATCTGAGACCCCGCACAGACCAGATACCGTGACACCGCCTGGCTGTGTCACGGCCCCACGGCGGCATGCCAGGCTAGGCCTGGGCCCGCAGGTGGCTTGTGGTGGTAGCCATGCTGGTCCTGCTCCCCCACCTCCAGGGGGTGGCCATGGCAGGAGGAGAACCATGCTGGGCAGGAGCCTCGTAGCCATACCTGAGAGGAGGCGGAGGGTGGTGATGCTGGCATGGGGCCCCAGACAGGGTTACAACGCACTCAGACTCCACAGCTTTCAGAGACGGGGGTGGGAGGGGAGGGGAGAGGAACCGCACACACTACCCAACACTTGGCGGCCCCAGGGCCCTGCCATGAGTTATTTTTTCCTCTCCGCTCCTTCCAAATTTAGAATACATACCCGGGAAGAACAAGAGAAGAAGAAAGGCGGTGTTGGAGCTGGTGCCTCCCTTCAGGAATGCTGGCAGCTCCGGCGGCAGGCAGAGGCTTGTCGGGAGCCCGAGGCCCCAGGGCCAGGCCGGGCCTGTGTCCGGGAGACTCTACCCTTTGGCAAGGCAGAGCTACGTGCGAGCCTTACTCCTAAAGGGACACGTGCTCCTAAGCTTTAGGACTCTAGCAAAAGTCAGACCCGCGAGTGCTTGGGCTTTCTGGCTGCCCACGGCAGTCCCCTGCTCCTCCCACTGGCTTCACAGTTCTGCACGGCCTGGGGACCTGGGCCAAGCCGCCATCGTGTTCCCAGAAATGCACACGGGCACGGCCTACCCCACAGCCTGCAGAGCGCTCGGGGCAGTCCCGTCCCCAGGAAGGCTGGCTCAACACCGCCTCTGGTTGCCTCCTGTCGCGGCTCCTTCAGGCTGTCCGGCTGCTGCCTGCCAGGTCTCCTGGGGAGGATTCCAGAGCCAGGCCCCTCGGGAGGGCCCGGGGCAGCGCGGGACAGGCCAGCCGCCCAGCAGAGGCCCAGCAGAGGCCCCCCCTCTGTCCCGCATCACCCCATACTGGAAACTCTCCATTCCATCTCTCCTCCACACTGACCGAGCCCCGCTCCAGCACTTGATCTCAAGACCCAGATCTCAGTGTGCTCCTGGGCTCCATGCACCGGGGAGCCAGGTCCAAGCGAGATGATGAACCACACACCGTGTCTGCCTCCAGACCCCATCCAGAAACTGCCCTGGCCCTCTCCAAGCTGGGGCCAGGCCCACACTGCCCGCCCCTGCTGCCCCCACCCCGCCTCATCCACCAGGCCTGTCCACCCTGCCTCTTCCACTCCCAACTGGTCCACCCCCACCCTGTCCACCCCACCTCATCCACCCCCACCTCCATTTTCCAGGGCCAGGGTTTCCACAGCTGCTCAGACAGCAGCATAGAAACAAAACCTCTCCCCAGCCCGGCCCCTTCTTCCACCCTGCCACCTAGGTGAGGCCGTGGTGCCGTGGCCCACCTCCTGCCCACTAACACGGGTCTGCAGGAGGCCCTGCCCCGAGGCCCGCGTCTCTCCCCCCACCTCCAAGAGGAAGTCTGAAGCCAGTCTTGTGAGGAATAACCTTTCTTCTCCGGTGGTGCTTGTCAGTTTTTGCCTCTGGAAGATTCAAGGCCACACGCATGGCCACCCCTCTTCCAGGCAGCGAGCACTGCGGAGAGAGCATTGCCACTCACCCACTCGGCCTTTAGACGACTCTGTTACAGAGCTCTTTATTCCCAAACTCGGCCTCCCTGGCCTGTCCTCCCTGCGGAGTCCGGACATCACACAACGAAGAGTGCTCTTTGCAGGTCGAGTCTGACCCCGCCAGGGCCACTCGTGCTCTGGGTAGCTTGTCACGAGTCTACCTGCCACATGCCCCGATTCGCGGAGCCCCGCACGGCAGCCTCCCGGAGCCCTCGACAGCGACTCGCGCGACACCCCCGTGAGTGAAGCCAGGGAGGCGTGTCTGATTCAGGGGCCTGGGGTTCTCAGAGCAAGGTGTCCCAGGGCCAGTGCCGAATGCTCCTGCGACTGACTCCCTCCTACGTCATTCGAGCCGCCGGCCTCGTGCTGGGTCAGCAGTCAGACCTCGCACGGCTTCCACGAGGAAATGAGACAGTTTGCGGAAGCCCACGCGTGCTTTCGGGCTGCTGTTGCTAACCCGCACCAAGGGAGGTCTGCTTCCACGTGGAGCTGCAAGGACTCGGCACGTCTGCTTCTCTGAGCCGAGTCTGCTTCCTGAGCAGAGCAGTTACTTTCCCCACAAAGTACCCAGTGCTCTCAGACTGGCGTGAGCCTGCAAGTGACGTCCAGTGAATGAGAAGCACAGAGACGGTCAGTCGGGCTCGCGGCCTTCCCACACTGAGCCCCGCGAGGCAGAAGCGTCTCAAAGTGCCTGCCAGTTACTGGCATTGCCAGGTCTGCTCGCACGATGCCGCAGTCATGCAAATGCTGGCAGCCTTCCTCCTAACAGCCTCCAGGTTGCCCAGAGACCCCAGCAGTGCTGTCACGCCCCTCTCCCCCAATAACCTCTTTGCCTGTGAATACGGACATGTAGGCACTTCAAGTAGTGCCCTTGAAATAAGTGGTTCTTATCAAGTTGGCTCACAGCGGGGTTTCAGTTACTTAAGTCAGGAAAAGAATACACCTTGCCACCTCTTACCTTGCACTCACCCAGGTTTTCTCTCCCATCCTCAAAAGTAGCTCCCTTTTAAGGAAGAGCAATGCAGAGACTCCCAGTGGCTTTGGGAGCAATGGAGAATGAACTAGTCTTCTGTGCCGAACGTCCTGACTAGACACACAGGAGCCCAGGGATTCCTCCGGCTTCACGGAGACACTTCTCATTGTGACTCTGGTACTGAGTCCCAGTACCACCGGTGTAACCGGGGCCATGAAGGGACCTCCCTCCCCGTGAGCCCAGGAAAGCTGGGTCTCCGGGTTCTCATCGGGAATTCCTGGCTCTGCGTCCCTGTGCTGGTCTGGTCAGATGGGATCGCCAACTCCCTTCGCCTACCTCGATCACATGTGTCCCGGTATCGCTCCTGTGAGCAGCATAGCTCCAGCCAGGCCTACCGGTCCTAGCAAGCCACTGACAGCCCCCGCGGGCTTTCCAGAAAGTTCTCGGTCACATCCGTTCCCAGCTCCTGCCCAGGGCTTGGTTTCAGTTTTGCAATTTCTCTCATGGCCCCGTCCTAGAAGCCTTTCTGTCTCCTAATTTTCCAGAAAAAGACATTATGAAAAGGCTTGTTTATCTTAGCCAAATATCTCAATTAAAACATTCCATTCCAGAAGTGCGACGTACATGCTGGCACCTCCCTGGCCGCAGAGCCAGCTGGCGCGATGGCGTGGAGCCACGGGCTGCCTCGGCCTCGCGGGTCCTCCCGGGGACCCCACGTGGGGGTGCCACCAGGCTCCTGGTTCCGGCCTGGGCAAGACCCAAGCCTGACCCTCCGCGCAGGGGCTGTCTGAGCCATAGAAATGGTCTCTCCTTCCCGGTCCCGGGCAGCGTGACATGACCATGAGCCCCCGAGTCTGACGCAGGATCCCTGTGTGTCACCCAGGGCGTGTGTGGCAGGTCTGCCCACGGCTTCTCTGGCCTCCTGGGGGTGGGGAGGAACCCTCCCAGGGGAGGGGGAGGACGGACCTGCCTGCAGCATGGCCTCTGACTTCTGGTCACTTGAGTGAGTGAGTGCAAAGTCCCCGAGCTCAGGCCTGGGCTAATTTCCCATTCAAACGCACGTTCCTCTTCCACAAGCGGACTGTGAAGTGCTTCATGTGGGGAAATCCTCCTGGGGAGCACCTCTAGCTCTCCAAGCTCCTCCACCTGGCCCTGCCTCCCCCACCACGCCCTCCCTCTCTCCGTGCATACTGTGTGGGGTCCCGCTCAGCTGTGGGGAAGCCGGAGGTGGACACTGAAGGGCAGAAGCCCGACCACAGAGGACACACCACAGAGCCCAAGTTCTGCAGGCGTCCAGACCTGAGGTCTCGCTGCGATTCACCGTGCTGTGCAGATCTGAGGTCTCGCTGCGATTCACCGTGCTGTGCAGACCTGAGGTCTCGCTGCGATGCACTGTGCTGTGCAGATCTGAGGTCTCTCGCTGTGATTCACCGTGCTGTGCAGATCTGAGGTCTCTCGCTGTGATTCACTGTGCTGTGCAGATCTGAGGTCTCTCGCTGTGATTCACTGTGCTGTGCAGATCTGAGGTCTCGCTGTGATTCACTGTGCTGTGCAGATCTGAGGTCTCACTGCGATTCACCGTGCTGTGCAGATCTGAGGTCTCTCACTGCGATTCACTGTGCTGTGCAGATCTGAGGTCTCTCCCTGCGATGCACTGTGCTGTGCAGACCTGAAGTCTCTCACTGCGATTCACTGTGCTGTGCAGATCTGAGGTCTCGCTGTGATGCACTGTGCTGTGCAGATCTGAGGTCTCGCTGCAATTCACTGTGCTGTGCAGATCTGAGGTCTCACTGCGATGCACTGTGCTGTGCAGACCTGAGGTCTCTCACTGCGATGCACTGTGCTGTGCAGATCTGAGGTCTCACTGTGATGCACCGTGCTGTGCAGATCTGAGGTCTCGCTGCGATGCACTGTGCTGTGCAGATCTGAGGTCTCGCTGTGATTCACTGTGCTGTGCAGATCTGAGGTCTCGCTGTGATTCACCGTGCTGTGCAGATCTGAGGTCTCTCACTGTGATTCACTGTGCTGTGCAGATCTGAGGTCTCTCTGCAATTCACCGTGCTGTGCAGACCTGAGGTCTCGCTGCGATGCACTGTGCTGTGCGGGAATGTGACCCATGAGCTGGGGAAGGGCACAGGCCCGTCCTCCCTCCACGTCATCTGGCCCACGGGGCTGCACAGGTGGAAGAAGCAAGAGGAAACCAGAAAGAAGCCACTCTTTCTGAGGTTTCTAGAAATCATCCTAGTGGCTCAGAACAAATCTCAACCTGCCTGGACTGGGGAAAAAACCCTGGGAAAGTGACCAAGCCTCCTGCTCCTCCATCCTCACACCTGTTCCTCCATCATCACACCTGCTCCTCCATCATCAGATCTGCTCCTCCATCATCCCCTGCTCCTCCATCCTCACACCTGCTGCTCAATCATCACCCCTGCTCCTCCATCATCCCCTGCTCCTCCATCATCACACCTGCTCCTCCATATCCCCTGCTCCTCCATCATCACAGCTGCTCCTCCATCATCCCTGCTCCTGCATCCTCACACCTGCTCCTCCATCATCCCCTGCTGCTCCATCATCACACCTGCTCCTCCATCATCCCCTGCTCCTCCATCATCACACCTGCTCCTCCTTCATCCCCTGCTCCTCCATCATCACACCTGCTCCTCCATCATCCCCTGCTCCTCCATCCTCACACCTGCTCCACCATAATCACACCTGCTCCTCTATCATCCCCTGCTCCCCCATCATCACACCTGCTCCTCCATCATCACCTGCTCCTCCATCATCACACCTGCTCCTCCATCATCACCCCTGCTCCTCCATCCTCACACCTGCTTCTCCATCATCACACCTGCTCCTCCATCATCCCCTGCTCCTCCATCATCACACCTGCTCCTCCATCATCCTCTGCTCCTCCATCCTCACACCTGCTCCTCCATCCTCACACCTGCTCCTCCATCATCATGCCTGCTCCTCCATCCTCACACCTGCTCCTCCATCCTCACACCTGCTCCTCCATCATCATGCCTGCTCCTCCATCCTCACACTTGCTTCTCCATCATCCCTGCTCCTCCATCCTCACCCCTGCTCCTCCATCCTCACACCTGCTCCTCCATCCTCACCTCTGCTCCTCCATCCTCACCTCTGCTCCTCCATCCTCACCCCTGCTCCTCTATCCTCACCCCTGCTCCCCCATCATCACACCTGCTCCTCCATCATCACACCTGCTCCTCCATCATCACCCCTGCTCCTCCATCATCACACCTGCTCCTCCATCCTCACCTCTGCTCCTCCATCCTCACACCTGCTCCTCCATCCTCACCCCTGCTCCTCCATCATCACACCTGCTCCTCCATCATCACACCTGTTCCTCCATCATCGCCCCTGCTCCTCCATCATGCCTGCTCCCCCATCCTCACACCTGCTCCTCCATCATCACCCCTGCTCCTGCATCCTCACACCTGCTGCTCCTCCATCATCATGCCTGCTCCTCCATCATCACCCCTGCTCCTCCATCATCACACCTGCTCCTCCATCATCACACCTGCTCCTCCATCCTCACACCTGCTCCTCCATCCTCACACCTGCTCCTCCATCCTCACACCTGCTCCTCCATCATCACCTCTGCTCCTCCATCATCATGCCTGCTCCTCCATCCTCACACCTGCTCCTCCATCCTCACCCCTGCTCCTCCATCATCACCCCTGCTCCTCCATCCTCACACCTGCTCCTCCATCATCGCCCCTGCTCCTCCATTATCAAGCCTGCTCCTCCATCATCACACCTGCTCCTCCATCCTCACACCTGCTCCTCCATCATCACCCCTGCTCCTGCATCCTCACACCTGCTCCTCCATCATCATGCCTGCTCCTCCATCATCACCCCTGCTCCTCCATCCTCACACCTGCTCCTCCATCCTCACACCTGCTCCTCCATCCTCACACCTGCTCCTCCATCATCGCCCCTGCTCCTCCATCATCAAGCCTGCTCCTCCATCATCACACCTGCTCCTCCATCATCACACCAGCTCTTCCATCAACCCCTGCTCCTCCATCCTCACACCTGCTCCTCCATCATCACCCCTGCTCCTCCATCATCACCCCTGCTCCTCCATCATCATGCCTGCTCCTCCATCCTCACACCTGCTCCTCCATCCTCACCCCTGCTCCTCTATCCTCACACCTGCTCCTCCATCCTCACACCTGCTCCTCCATCCTCACCCCTGCTCCTCCATCCTCACCTCTGCTCCTCCATCATCACACCTGCTCCTCCATCCTCACCTCTGCTCCTCCATCATCGCCCCTCCTCCTCCATCATCATGCCTGCTCCTCCATCCTCACACCTGCTCCATCCTCACCCCTGCTCCTCCATCCTCACACCAGCTGCACTCACAGTTCTGCACACTGCGTTTTCACCTCACACCTCACAAGGACAGCACTTGGTGTGCCAGGACTTGTTGTAAGTGTTCAGTGTCCATTAACCAATCAGGATCACTCTGGTTGCTGACCCACGTCAGCAAAATGAGAGCACTGCTGCACAGAGAAGGCAAGTAGCAATCCAAGGTCACACAGACTTGGGGGGTGGAGCCCAGGAGGGTGCTCTGAACACCTGAACTCATGTCATGTCCTTTTTCAGGTCCCCAAAGATACTGTGTTCTTCACCTCCATGTGTGGTCATTTATGTAAGTATTTCCTTTCATTATTTCACAACTGTCCCCATTACAATGCACATTGTCATGCAAATTCTTGTGAAGATATTAACTATATTTATACCCTCTTTCCCCTCATTTCCATGGATTAAAACCCTGCCTGAAGGGAGACAGAGACGTGCTGGAAGCTGGTCCCAGAGTGGAGGTGGGCCAACCCTCCCTCTGAGGGCAGAAGGCCCCCATGCCCTTTCTTTCCATAGGAAAAAAAACCCAGTTCTGTGGATGCCTTGGCTTGAGTGTGGGTGTTTCCAGCCCTGCACTGTGTGCCACCCGGCCAACAGCGTGTGAAAGTGGGGCTCTGGGGAGGCAAAGATGGCTCTGCTTCTGCCTTGGACTTCCCGTCCCCAGAACCGTGAGAAATAAAGTTCTGTTGTTTATGAATTATCCAGGCTCTAGTATTGTGCCCTAGCGATGCCAGTGGACTGGCCACTGTGCGCTGGATTTCTGCGTCTTTCGGAATGGCCTCTGCATGACCTGCCTGAGGCAGGTCTGGCTCCGTCAGCACGCGCGATTCCCGCCATCGGTGACTCTGGAGCTCAGCCACTTCACGCAACGAAAACCCTGGCAAGACGCCTTCGCTGGCAGCCCCGGTTTGCCGGGCAGTGAATCGGCAAGGATTCCAGGGTAGTATAGAATTGTGTTCTTTCCTTTGAAGGCAATGCGTATTGGGCATCCAGGCTCTGTGGGGGGCGGGCAAGGATTTTGTGCTGCCCCAGGGAGGAGGAGGTGGCTGCTTATCTGCTTTTACGAATGTGGTCCTCCAAGTGGTCAGAGCAGGTTGGAGCTGCCTCTGGCCCCTGGACTGCACTCCTGTCCCCAGCATCGGCTTCCTCACGGCGGGGGGGGGGGGGGTCTACAATGGTGCTGAGCCAGGCAACATCCAGGGCTTTTGGCTGGGTGAAGTTAAGGAGCCAGAGCCTGCGGGCAGCACTCCCAGACACATGCACTGGTGACTCTCGAATTCCAGTGGGAACCCCATGGACACCCCAGGGTGCATTCACCAGCAAGGCCTCTTTAGGAGGGCTCAGTGAAGAGCACGCAGACCCTGGAGGATGCGGAACTGGGCTGGCGTCCGGCAATGATGGGAGGGATCTGAGGAGACTGTGTTGGGTCTCTGTACCCCACCCACCAACTGAGGAGGGAGCAGGAGCCACATGCCACCACCACATCCACCTTCCCAAGACAGAGGTCCTAAGACTGTCACTGTCAGCGTGACTCATCAAGAGCCCCAGCAGATGGAGGAACTTGTGCATTGCTGGAGCTCTGATCAGCCTGGCCTGGCCTGGGCCAGCCAGACGAGGCTAGTTGGGATCTCTGAATGGTACAGGTGCATGCTGGGACCTAGGATCCGAATGGTAGAGTCCCACATATCTTCCTTCTCTGTAAAGTGGATCAAGACAAATATCTGCATTGCTAGGTTGTTGTAAGGCCTGTGGGGAAAGATTCATGTGGCGTTTAACCAGGTACTCACTGCTGTTAAACTGCTTAGCACATACCTGTGGTGGTGATGTCAAATAACTTATTTCTTCACAAAGCTAAGCAAGGTAGAATCAAGTTTCAGAATGCACCTGGTCTCAGGAGCTGGGAAGGTATCTCAGCAGTAGAGTGCATGCCTTGCAAGCATGAGGCCCTGGATTCGATTCCTCAGCACCACATAAACAGAAAAGGCTGGAAGTGGCACTGTGGCTCCAGCGCTAGCCTTGAGCTGAAGAGCTGAGGGACAGCGCCCAGACCCAGAGTTCAGGCCCATTACTGGCAAAAAAAAAAAAAAAAAAAAAGAATGCACCTGGTCTCGCACACAGGAATCTCCTCAGCACTGACCCTGAATTCTCCTCTGCGCAGTTTAAATCCTCACTCCAGGATCCTGGTCAAGGCCTAGTCAAGGCAACTACGTTCTCAGGCCTCAGAATAAGCAGAGGGTCCAGAGGCTCCTGACGCATCTCTTGTCACTCCACGTTCCGGAATTCTCCGGGTGGTTTGTAAGCCTCCTTCCTGTAAAGGGAGAGCTCGGCTGGAGGGGGCCGTTTCTGCCTGCCCTGGGTCACATGGTTATGCACATCACTCAGCCAACAAGCACTCCACAGTCTCCAGGCAGCACGTCTCTTGCTGGAGCTCAGGAATCGCTGATTCCTGGAATCTGAATGGGAACTGTGCTGGGGGGTTCCCAGGGCTTCCCAGAAGTGCCTGCCTTCCGATCTCCTTCAGGAGCCTTCTGAGGGGGGAAGCTCCCGTCCTCTGGGAGACCTGCCGGCCTGGGGTGCGGGCACAGCCTCTCCCGGGCGTCTGGAGCACCAGGGCCCCAGGAGCTGCCCAGGCTTCCTCTCATCTCAACTTGTGACCCTGGCTATATCAACCCAGGCTTGGCTGTCAGCCTCAGAGGCTGCTTCCTTGGTAATTCCTCCTTGCTGAGTTGATTTAAGGTGCTTCTCTATGCAACAAAAGCTGTCTACACCCACCGGCTCAGCAGAGCCATCCAGGCCCCTGGAAAGGGAAGTGTCCCATCCCTGATGCAGAGGCCACGTTCTGGCCAGGCAGGCTGAAGACCTTGAACTGTCTGCAAGACACCACGGAGACGCTAGGTCTAGGAGTGGCTCGTCCGTCAGGCCCCGGGCACTGAGTAGGATGAGGCTTCCAGAGGCACACGCTTAGGCTGCACAGCCCCCACCTCTGTCCCCAAGTCTGGTCGCTAACCAGAGTCAGATGCTTGTTGGAGCGCAAGACGTCAAAGGACGAGGCCAGGCAGGATGTGCTGCGGGGCCACGCCTCTCATGATCAGCACAGCCGTCTCTGGAAGTCTGACCACTGCTTCTCCTGAAATGAGTCAGCAGGAAAGGTTACCCGGGGAGAGGCCAGGCCAGATCCCTTCTGCAGGGCTGAGAACCACAGCACAGGCCCAGGGCCCACACCCAACTGCAGAACACAGAGGTGCCGTGTCCGGCAGGGCACTCAGAACCACACCCTACACCCTTTCCCTCAGGGTGCATGGTGGCAGCTGGCAGGCAAGACCTGATGGTGCCTTGGGTCTGCAACTCTACCTCTCCCCCCTGCTCTCTAGGCTTCTCCAGCAGAACCAGCAGATCAGTCCCTCCCGGGCCAGTTCCTGCCAGATGGGGCCCTGCTGTTCCTGAGTGGAGGGAGGTCCGTCTCTTCTGAAGGTGGAAGCTGGGGAAAGGTCTTCAAACCCCCCTTCCCGGGGTCTCAGGACCGCCCTGTGGGGCGCACACGTACACACAGAAGACAGCCTGCTTTGCGCCCACATTTGGTCCTCAGAATCCAGCTCTGCTGCAGGAAAAATGGGGCAACCCCGGGCCTCATTGGATTTGGATCTAGTTGAAAGAGTATATGACTGAGGAGAGCCTGCCAAGCCTGAGGCCTCACCCTGTGGAGGTGGGGCTATAAACCTATCCTCCCAGGCACCCTCCAACCGCTGGCCACACCCGCCATGGCCGTCACCTGCCTCGGGCCCAACTCCTCTAGCCTCTCTCCAGGCCCCCCATACTGCCCTCGCCATGACTTCCATTTCCAGCATACTTCCTCAGTGGGGAGCTGGTGCGGGCCTGAATGCCTGTGTGATTCCCACAGCCGGGTCTCACTCTACTCTCTCGAAACCTGGAGCTTGTCCAAGAATGCAAGCATGATGAAAACGTCTCTCCCTTCAAGTCATGTTGACCACAGAGGTAGGTATCAAATCATCAGAGGTCTTGATGGTATAGTCAACATGGTTCTTGAAAATTCACAGTTCCAGGTATTTCCCAATGGTTGTCCAAGGTAACTGTTCCCTCTGGTATTGAGACAGATAGTTCATAAACAAGAATGTAATTCTCAAGTAGTTTTGTTTCTTTGTATTTGATGTGTTACAAAACCAATCTGACTTTAATAGACACAATTGTCTTGCCAGCTAACCAGGACAGCACCACTAAGATGCCTGCAAATCACCTCCATGCACACAGTTAATGGATACAACCACAGGACCACATAATAATACCACAGGAACACAGGGATACTACTCCAGGACCACAGGGTTACTACCATAGAACCACAGGGATAATACCACAGGACCACAGGGTTACTACCACAGGGCAACAGGGATACTACCACAGTACAACGCTGATAATACCACAGGACAACGTTGATAATACCACAGGACAACACATAATACCACAGGACAACACTGATAATACCACAGGGCAACAGGATACTACCATAGGACAACAGGGATAATACCACAGCACCATAGGGATAATACCACAGAACAACAGGATAATACCACAGGACAACAGGGACAATACCCAAGGACCATAGGTCACTCACTGGAGCAGGAGTGCCTCTCCCCACATCCCAGTGAACCACACCCACACTCAGCACACAGCGAAGGGGGATTGGTGTCAGGAGAGGGCTATGCCAGCTGACGGGGGGTGGGGGGAGGAGAAGGGTTGAGCTGCTGTGGCACATGCACACAGAGACAGGCCAAGCTTTATTAACCTGCTGCCCGCGGGCCTGGAAAGGACAGATGGCCAGACCTGGATTGCAGTTCGGACATGCAGGAGTTGACCAGAGCATAGCTTCAGTATCCTGAGAGGCATGCTCAGACCACAGAGCAAGAGGCAGCCCAGGGATCCGGGGCCGGGTGGCCAGTTCAGGGGCTTCCTGGGAGAGCTGAGCAGAAGCAGCCCCAGCTCTGGGCAGTGGGCAGCGGCGGGTCCTCTGCGGCACAGCCTGATCAGCACATCGCAAGGTCAGGGCACACAGAGGCCAGCACTGAGCATACCAGGGGTAATCTTTGACACTCCGCAAGTCCAGCCCAAGATGAACCAGTAACAGAGGCCAGAATTACAGCAGGCTCAGAGCCATGGTTTTCAACAGATCCTTTATAGCCAAAACTGTTGCATCAAATTTCAAAATACTAGTTACATAAAGAAGACAAAACTTTTACAAGGACTTGTTTTTGCTTTTCCATAGTTTAACTAAGATGATAACAGCAATGATCGCTGTGATGATGAAAATGGGACATCAAAGGGTAACCAGAGCCAGAGCTTTACCGAGTAGGCATGAGGCTCCAGGTACACAAAGGGACAGACATGTTCACCAGGGTTTAGAAGATGAGCTCACCTCCACAGGTAGGGTTCATACAGAAGCGCTCGTATCTCCAGTATATTTACAGATGGTTTGTTTGTTACATTCTTACATTTCAGATGATATCTGATCCTTGTGCCCCTCCCTCTTTCTATTTCAATTTCTGCAGCTACTTTCCAGAAGGACAGAAATAATTTCTAGCTCCAGGAATGGGTAGAGGGTGAGAGATGCCAGTGGAAAGTATGAGATGGGAGGGGACAGCAGAAAGGTTCAAGTCTGTTGGGCTTGGATCATTTGCCTGTGATGAAAGCTATTTCTTATCTTCCATGTACTCCTATAGACACCTCGACTCTTAGTCAGATCATGGAAAACCCTCTTGGAGGAGGCAGCTTCCACGAGACTGGAGTGTGGAGAAAAGCAAAGGGAGTGGTCTTCTGTCCTCCAGCTAGGACCTCAGCACCTAGGTTGTCTGCCCAAACACAGATAAGCATCACAAACACCTGCCAAGACTAGACAACCAGACACAGTTACCTGATAGTTGATAAGGTAGCCAAAAACAGATGGTAGAAAAAAAGATAGCCTCTTCAGTAATTGCTGTTGAGAAAACTGGACATCCACATGCAGAAAACTAAAAGTGGGTCCCAGTTTGTCACCATGCACCAATATCAACTCAACGCGGATCTAAGACCTCAGCATCAGACCTGGAGCTTTGAAACTACTGCAAGATGAGAAACATTAGAACTTGTAGGAATAGGCAAAAACTTTTTGAAAAAAGCTCCAGGTGCACAACAGATAGGAGAGAGACTTGACAAATGGGATTAAATCAAAATAAAACATTTCTGCACAAAAAAGGACATGATTACTAAACTAGAAAGACAGCCAACAGACTGGGAAAAGATCTTTACCAGCAATATATCCAACAAAGGCCTAATATCCAATATATACAAGTTGCTCAAGAAAGTATCCCTTCCAAAGCTAATAAACCAATCACTACATGGACAAAGGAGCTAAGGAGAGACTTCTCAGAAGAAGTAAGAATGGCAAACACATGAGGAAATGCTCATCATCCCTGGCCATAAGGAAATGCTAATCAAAACCACCCCAGTTAGCTTGGCCAACATCGTGAATTTGAACAATAACAAATGCTGGTGGGGATGTGGGGGAAAAGGAACCCTATTGCACTGTTGGTGGGAATGTACACTAGTACAACCATTCTGGACAGCAGTCTGGAGGTTCCTCAAAAAACTAAACATAGGTTCTCCCTACAACTCAGCACACCACTCCTGGGCATCTACTTAGAACATTATAGGTCAGGACACAGCAAAGACACCTGCACATCCATGTTCACTGCTGCACTCTTCACAATAGCCAAGCTATGGAAACAGCCCAGATGACCTACAATAGATGAGTGAATTTTTTAAAAGGTGGTACCTATATACAATAAATTTTACATAACCATTTGCAGGGAAATTGACAGATCTAGAATAAATCATGTTAAGTGAGGTAAGCCATGCTCAGAGGCATAAAGGTGCATCTTCTCTCTTATATGCAGAAGCTAGATCTAAAATACACTTGAACATAATAAATTACACAGGACTCTAGGCTCTCATACACAGTGGGACCAAAGGAACGCAAAGGTGTAATGCCTATGTGTCTCTGATCATATAAAACGACCACTCAGGAAGCTAGGGCGTGAGGTCACCAACTGCACAGCCCTGGAGAAGGTTCCTGGTCCCGGGTCTCCCTTGTCCTGGAAGAGGTTATTGCCCTGGCTACTTTTGCTCTCCACCATGAAAATGAGTTTCTCCTGATAGCCACCTAGGGATGCCAAAGAACATGAAAGGAGGGGCTAGATGTTACACTATACAGTCCACATAGTGGATGAGTCCCATCTGTAGACTCCAGAGTCCACTGCATCCAGAAACCAAATACATCTAGGCAGCAGCAGTGGCAGCCACAGAGGCCACACCCAGCCCTGCTTGACCACCTGCTGCCATTCCATTTCCAGGAGATTCCTGATGACCCCTTGGCCGAATGTTCACCATAACAAACCAGCTAGTGACAAAGCGGGTCACGTGGGCACCAGGCTGGAATCTCATCTCCAGTTAGTCCCTGGACAATGTATGTTGTCCTGTCTCCTCCAAAGAGCCAAGGTGATAGCAGGGACCCTCATCTAGGTCCACAGTGTGGTGAAGACTCTGGGCAGTTTGCTCACAAGGTACAGGCCGCCATAGCATGCCGCCACAGTGCAGGAATGCCCTGGACACAATCCATCACAATCCATCAAACCATCGCTGAAGAGGAAGACTGATGGGCGCCTCGCTGCCCAGGCCTTGTACCGAAAGGCGATGGGCGCCTCGCTGCCCAGGCCTTGTACCGAAAGGCGATTTCAGAGGTAGGACGTCCGTCCAGACCTCTCCCACCTCACAGCTGCAGCTGGCACGTCTCCATCTCCTGTGGACACGCTGCAGGCCTTTCTGTCTTCTCCACACTTCAGTCCCCTTTTCTTCCTCTCTTCCGATGGTTTCACATGATCTCATGGGATCAAGGCAGGCAGAGAGAGCCGCCCATCCACTGAATCAAGACAACCTCTACCCTAGCGTTAGCTGATGGGGATTCCTGTCCAGTACTCAAGGCCATGATGTGCCATGCACTGTACATCCATCGCTGTCTAGATGCAGAGAAGGCTTACAGGCTTACAGAAGCCTGAGGCCTAGGCCTCATTCACACTGAGCTCCGGTGTGCAGGACACAGGGCACAGCACACAGGGTGCAGGACACAGGACACAGCACACAGAGCACAGCACACAGAGCACAGAGCACAGAGCACAGAGCACAGCACACAGAGCACAGAGCACAGCACACAGAGCACAGCACACAGAGCACAGGACACAGAGCACAGAGCACAGCACACAGGGCACAGGACACAGAGCACAGAGCACAGCACACAGAGCACAGAGCACAGAGCACAGAGCACAGCACACAGAGCACAGAGCACAGAGCACAGAGCACAGCACACAGAGCACAGCACACAGCACAGGACACAGCACACAGAGCACAGAGCACAGCACACAGGGCACAGGGCACAGCACACAGGGCACAGAGCACAGGACACAGGGCACAGAGCACAGCACACAGAGCACAGGACACAGCACACAGAGCACAGGACACAGGGCACAGAGCACAGGACACAGCGCACAGCACACAGAGCACAGCACACAGGGCACAGCACACAGGGCACAGGGCACAGCACACAGAGCACAGGACACAGGGCACAGAGCACAGGACACAGGGCACAGCACACAGAGCACAGAGCACAGCACACAGGGCACAGCACACAGGGCACAGGGCACAGCACACAGGGCACAGCACACAGGGCACAGAGCACAGGGCACACCACACAGAGCACAGGACACAGGGCACAGAGCACAGAGCACAGCAAACAGGGCACAGGGCACAGCACACAGGGCACAGAGCACAGCACACAGAGCACACAGAGCACAGGGCACAGAGCACAGCGCACAGCACACAGAGCACAGGGCACAGAGCACAGCGCACAGCACACAGAGCACAGGACACAGCACACAGAGCACAGAGCACAGCACACAGGGCACAGGGCACAGCACACAGGGCACAGAGCACAGCACACAGCACACAGAGCACAGGACACAGGGCACAGAGCACAGCACACAGAGCACAGGACACAGCGCACAGCACACAGAGCACAGCACACAGGGCACAGGGCACAGCACACAGGGCACAGAGCACAGAGCACAGCACACAGAGCACAGGACACAGCGCACAGCACACAGAGCACAGGACACAGCACACAGAGCACAGAGCACAGCGCACAGCACACAGAGCACAGCACACAGAGCACAGGACACAGCACACAGAGCACAGGACACAGGGCACAGCGCACAGCACACAGAGCACAGGACACAGCACACAGAGCACAGAGCACAGCACACAGAGCACAGGACACAGGGCACAGCGCACAGCACACAGAGCACAGGACACAGCACACAGCGCACACCACACAGAGCACAGCGCACAGCACACAGAGCACAGGACACAGGGCACAGAGCACAGCACACAGAGCACAGGACACAGCGCACAGCACACAGAGCACAGGACACAGGGCACAGAGCACAGCACACAGAGCACAGGACACAGCGCACAGCACACAGAGCACAGGACACAGGGCACAGAGCACAGCACACAGGGCACAGAGCACAGGACACAGCGCACAGCACACAGAGCACAGGACACAGGGCACAGAGCACAGCACACAGAGCACAGGACACAGCACACAGAGCACAGGACACAGGACACAGCGCACAGCACACAGCGCACACCACACAGGGCACAGCACACGGGGCACAGGACACAGGGCACAGGGCACAGCACACAGAGCACAGCGCACAGCACACAGAGCACAGGACACAGGGCACAGGGCACAGCACACAGAGCACAGGACACAGAACACAGGGCACAGAGCACAGCGCACAGCACACAGAGCACAGCACACAGAGCACAGGACACAGCACACAGAGCACAGGACACAGGGCACAGGACACAGCGCACAGCACACAGAGCACAGAGCACAGGACAGAGCGCACAGCACACAGAGCACAGGACACAGAGCACAGGACACAGGGCACAGAGCACAGGACACAGAGCACAGCACACAGAGCACAGGACACAGAGCACAGCGCACAGAGCACAGGACACAGGGCACAGAGCACAGGGCACAGGGCATTGCTGTGGAGCCTGAATCCAGCCCCAGGAGGAGCATCACCAATGCTGATGGCCCACGATTTGGAGGCTGTGGCAGCTCACACCACTTGCCAGCTTGGCTGTTGACAAACCTGGCCCCGCCTTGGTGTGGGCCTGAGCACGGCAAAGAGAGCTAAGAAATAGCAGTCGGGTGTATCCTCCCTGGGGGCCAGGAAGAGGCCTCTGAGGATGGAACAATGGGTCTGAACATGGAAGCCTGGTCCGTGTGGCCCACCCCATGGCCTTCCCACCCAGGCCTTGGCCCTTCAGATGCTTTCCTGGAACACGACTCAAGCAAGCTTGGCTAGGCAGACACCACCCAGGCTTTGAGCTGCTCCTCAACCGGCCATGACAGGACAGTGGCCTGACCCCATGCTCAACAGATAAGACCCTGTAGCTCTTGAAGCCTGGGACCTAAGTTATAAAGAACCTGCCTGCCCAGCATAGCCCAGGCCAGCCCCTGTCTGAATGGAGACCACTGCCCCGTGGCTGGGACCATGTATGACTGTCCTGCTGGATTGGCTATCTTCTCCCTGGGCGACGAGGCTGCTCTGGAAGCATTCTGCCAGGGCTCTGCCCCTGGACTTCACGTGAAGGACAGTGACCAGCACGGAGCAGGGCCAAGGCCTTTTCTTAGATCTGGGTGGATACAGACAGTGACCAGCACAGGCCCGCAGGGGCCAGCCCATCCTCCGGGGGTCCACGTCCAGCTCCGTGCGTCACTGACAGCCACGCCTGGCCCTGAGTGAGGAAATCGCTTCTTGAAGTCAGTTTGGGAGCCAGGAGCAGTTGGTCCTGTGAGATACTTAAGTCTGCAGTGTCTTCACTGGGCTGGGACTCAGTGGCAGGCCTGGGTTGCTAGTTAATGGTTATAATCAAGAAGGACACCCTCAAGGTCTCCTAGGGATGGAAGATGCCCCTGTGGACAGTGACTAGCCCCAGAGATGGTGGGCCTGGGCCCTAAGAGACAAGTCCATAACCAAAGCAAAACCACTGGTCCCAACTTCGTTCCTTCCCTATAGCATGCGCTCTCTCTCTCTCTCTCTCTCTCTCTCTCTCTCTCTCTCTCTCTCTCTCTCTCTCTCTCTCTCTCTCTCTCTCCTCTCCTCTCTCTTTCTTCTCTCTCTCCTCTCTCTTCTCTCTCTCACAGACCCTCGGTGCTGGAACAAGGTTTTGTGAGGGAGGACATGTGGATCCGGATTCGGAAGGAGGAAGGCCTGCTGGCCCTGTATGGTCTGTGCAGCAACATTTAAGGCCAGGGGTCGCAGGCTGACTCCATGGATGGCAGAGGGTAAACAGGCCAGAAAGAGACCGGCAGTGCTCAGCAGGACACAGACCCACAGCCAAGCACGGCTGCGCTCCCAGGCAGAATCATCCCCGTAGGTGCCCCATGGAGCTGGTCTGAGGGACGGGGCCCTCTCTACGTGGAAGCCTCTATGGGCGAATTCGGGGTAAGACCGGAGCGGAGCGTGCTTCTATCGGAGGTCACCACCTGGTGTCATCACATCCGACTGATGGGAGCGAAGCCCCCCTCCACAGCTGCTAATGTGCTTGTGACAGCCCTGCAGCCTTCCCCGGGGTCATCTGTGTTTTCCCATGTCACGGCCCGTTAAGCCCTCGAAGCCCATAACAGCCCCCAGGAGTAAGATCTGAGGATCTGCTCCTGGCAGGCTCGAGGCCAGAGGAGCAGGCTTGTGAATTCCTGGTAGAACCACCAGGACCCTGGGCCCGGCCCGGTGCCCTGGCCCAGCGCCTCAGGGACCCACTACCCTACAAGACCCGTTCACTTGTTTCAAGAGCGCTGCGTGGAAATTTCCTTTTACAGTCTCAGGCCACACACCAGCGGCTGCAGGACCAAAATGGGCTACTAGACGCTTCTGATATGGTCTTATGGTAGACTGCTGTTTAACTTTTTAAAGAATTTTAAAAATGCTCTCCAAAGTGTCCGTATTATTTCTTAGTTCCAGGGGCTCACCCTGGCATGCCCCAACTCTAATTTCAGCCTTTCTTTCACACATTTGACATTAGTTTATCTTCTTCGGGAAACATCTGTTCAAATACTTTGTCTAGATTCATTGGGTTTTTTGGTTTTATTTTGACAGTTTTAAGAGTTGTGTATTCTGCATATATTTTATGCACCAGCCTTTATCAAAAGCATTGTAAAGATAATTCTCTCAACTTGTGGTGCATCATTCCGTTTTGGGGTATGTTTCACAGATCAGAAGCTATGACAATGATCGCTGTATTTGATACATTGCTTTCACATTTGTGAACAATCTTTCAGGTGTCATTGAAGACATTCCCTAATTACTGTCACAGATTTCTCTCCCATGTTTTGTTCTAAGAGTTGTATAGTTTTAGCTTTCATGGCTAGGTCTTTGATGCATTTGAATTCACTTATGTTCATAACATCATCATGGATGCGCTTTTTTGAAATCCAGTTTTTCCAGGACTACTAGTTGACAAGACCACCTTTGAATGAATGCCTCTGCAACTTTGAAAAAAAATCAATTGGCCATATGTGTTTATTTCTGAACGCGCAGGTCTAGGCTAACTATTTATACGATATCAGTGTCCGTGCTTTAGTTATGTACCTCATGGTAGGTCTCTAAATTGGCCATATGTGCTCAATTATTTTGTTTTGAAATTACTTCTATTATTCTAAGTGTATTATGTGTCCATGGGAATTCTATTATCAATTTTTACTGGAAGAAAGAGAGAGAGAGAGATCAAGAAAGAAGGAAGGAGGAAAGGGAAGGAGAGAGAAAAGGTAGAAAGAAGCTAGAATTCTTTGGGAAAAGTCTTCTGACCAATGAACAAAGCATATTTCTCCACTTACGTAGAATGTCTTAATTCTCTCAGCAATATTTTAGTTTTCATGCTTTCATTATTTTTATCACATTAACTATTTTGCATTTTATCCTATTATTGTGAGTAGCATTGTGCTTTAACTTAAATTTCAAGTTGCTTATTGCAAATATGTAAAGATATAACAGATTCTTTTTAGATCATAACCTTTTGTGTTATAAAATTGTTAGCTTCATTTACTGATTGCAATGAGTTTTGAAGCTCTCATCGCATTTTACTCATAGATTGCCATGTGTGCTGATAGAGCCAGTTTTGCTTCTTCCTTTCCAGTTATGGTTATTTTCCTTAGCCTTGTGCACTGGCTGGAACCTCAGTGTGCTACTACACAGAGGTAGTAAGAGCCAGCACCTGCCTTAGGTATTTGTATCTTTCAGCTAAAGGAACATTTCCAGGCAAGGCAGAAAAGAAGCAAACCATCCCCCAGCATGCCCCTCCTGATTCCAGACACCTATAAAAAGGTCATGTCACACCCTGTTTAAAAGCCAGCAATAACAAAATGGCAGTTTTCAGAGGCTAAATCTGTAGTTTCCATATGACCCAGAAATTTAAATTCTATATATAACACCAAATGAAATGAGAACCTACATCCACATTAAAACTTGTACACAGATGCATGTAGCAGAATTATTTACAATAACCCAAAGTGCAAATTAGCCTAATACCCAGCAACTAATGAACTAATGAACAAGCAAAATGTGCTATTTTTAACAATGCAATATAATTTAGGGAAAGGGAATAATATGCTGACACATGCTAGTACAACATGGACCTCAACCACATTAGACCGAGTGAAAGAATCCAGGCACAAAAGGCCACAAACCACATGACTGCATTTCATGAAAGGTCCAGAATGTGACACACCCAGTGAAAGGAAGCAGACTGCTAATGGGTGTTTAGGCAATGGGCATAAGTTTTCTTTTTAAGGTCATGAAAATATTCTGATATTAGATGGAATGATAACTTTACAACTCTACTGATCACTACTGACTCATCTGTCTTAAATAGGCAGAACATGCGGTATGTAAACTATAGCTTAATAAAATTGCCATGAAAAGTCTTGGCATTGATTTATAAATTTAAAATAAAATTCAGTTGTTTCTATGGACTCACAGGTCCACATGCTTGGCAATTTTTCTATACATGCTACTGATTTTCCTCCATCACACATTGTCCTTAACCAGTAAGTATCCTGAAGCCTTATGGTCCTCCATCACTATAGTCCTCCATCACCAGGGTCCTCCATCACCAGGGTCCTCCATCACCATGGTCCTCCATCACCAGGGTCCTCCATCACCATAATCCTCCATCACCAGGGTCCTCCATCACCATGATCCTCCATCACCAGGGTCCTCCATCACCAGGGTCCTCCATCACCATGGTCCTCCATCTCCATGGTGCTCCATCACCATGGTGCTCCATCACCAGGTTCCTCCATCACCATGGTGCTCCATCACCAGGGTCCTCCATCACCAGGGTCCTCCATCACCAGGGTCCTCCATCACCAGGGTCCTCCATCACCATGGTCCTCCATCACCAGGGTCCTCCATCACCATGGTCCTCTATCACCAGGGTCCTTAATCACCATGGTCCTTTGTCGTCATCATGGTCCTCCATAATCATCATAGTCTCTCATCATTAATGGAATTCTATAACAAGGAATCTTCTATCACCATAGTCCCCCATCACGAGGGATCCTCCTAACAGATAATGGCAAACAAATCAAAGGAAGCTCCAAACACTGGAGATACTTGCTTGCCTTGAGAGACTCCATCTCCACTGTTTGGAAGAGGCAATGTTAGAGGGGCCAGCAAAATATATGTCCAGAGTTTCAGGATGCAAAATGGGGATTTGGAAAACCACTTCTCATTTCAGAGTTTCCACCTAGAGGAAGGAGTACCTGGCTGGAGCGGCTCTGGCACCTGAATCCTGGAAGCAGTCATGAAAGTCCCAGGCTGCTGGAGGCCAGTCCTCCTTGGCCCATTCTTGATGCTTGATCCAGGAGACTAAGGCATGGTCTAAATGAACCTGCCCCTATGTGTAGCCACCTCCAGAGCTTCTCCTGAGAGGCAGACACTGCCACATAGAAGATCCACAATGGCCACTATCTTGCTTGTGCTGACTGAACCACAAACATAGCCTCATTCCCTGGGGGAGGTGTATGCCTTCCTGACACTAACCCTGGGCACAACCCTACGCAGCTGTGGACATACCCTTCCTCATCTGGCCTCTGTCTGAGCACAGGGACACAGGGATCTGTACCAAGACAATAACCAATTCTGAAGGCTGGGAGCCCCCAAAATGCTGACTCCCATCAGCTGGAAACTTGCCTCTTTTGGCCAGCAGTAAGTTGCCCTTTTCTGCGGGGTGGCCTTCAAGGCTGGAAGAGGACATGCTGCATCCTGTGCCTGGTCTGGTTCAGACATGGGGTGAGGCAGAGCTCAAAACCATCGTCTCTCCTCCAGCCTTCCAGAGCCTGGTCTGCTCAGGCAGGGCACAGCTATCCAACGTGGGGCTTAATGAAGTCCCTGTGAGAGGCCGTGGGGCAGCTTCGCTGTGCAGATGGCTCTTTGTCCCCATTGACACCTGCCATCTGCTTGTTTGTCTAAATGATGCTGCCGGGGCAGGGGTTCCCAATCTGCTGCCCGGGCCCCGCCCACCTCTGCGACCTCCTGACCCTGGCCAGGCAGGTCCACGGGGATGCAGAGTGGGCCCAGCCTGCACACACCCACAGCCTCTCCGGGAAGAAAGGCAGCAGGGCAAGGAGGCGGAGGGCAGGGGGGCAGGAAATCAGAGGAGGAGCAGGGAGAGGAGGGGGGCAGCAAGAGGCATGGTGGTGGGAGAGCGAGACAGGAGGAGAGGGGAAGGGCAGGGAAGCTGAGCAAAAGGACAGGAGGAGAGGAAGGAGGAGGGGCGGAGGGGAGGGGAGGGGAGAGCGCAACAGCTGCCCAGGCCCCTGGCTCCCCTACGCCAGAGGAGCTCGCATTTCAAAGCTTGTCCCTCACACCTGTTCCCAGGGAGAATGTCACATGAAAGAGAGGCTGGAGGGCTGCAAGCTCCCTCTCAGAGCAGATGCCACACCTCTGGAGCGATGACCACAGCCACACAGTGACCGCAGCCACAGGCACCCTGGTGAGGAGGAAAAGTCAGAGGGAGCACCTCCAAGAGTGAGATGCGTGCTGGTGGGCACCCGAGGGGGCACTGGCCCGGGGCCTCGCCGCCGTTCCAGTCGCTCCTCCAAGGCGTCCCGTGGGAGGGCAGGGAGGACCCAGCATGCCTCTACACCAGCGCGCCGCAGATCTGTGAGGAGCCCGGAGCTGAGGCTGCGAGGGGGAACTGCCCAAACAGCCATCTCCGGCAGAATGAGCAGAGCCGCTCACGGTCCCTCCCGTGATCTTACAGGTGTGAGCAGAGCCTCTCACGGTCCCTCCCGTGATCTTACAGGTGTGAGCAGAGCCTCTCACGGTCCCTCCCATGATCTCAGAGGTGTGAGCAGAGCCGCTCACGGTCCCTCCCGTGATCTTACAGGTGTGAGCAGAGCCGCTCACGGTCCCTCCCGTGATCTTACAGGTGTGAGCAGAGCCGCTCACGGTCCTCCTGTGATCTTACAGGTGTGAGCAGAGCCGCTCACGGTCCCTCCTGTGATCTTACAGGTGTGAGCAGAGCCGCTCACGGTCCCTCCCGTGATCTTACAGGTGTGAGCAGAGCCGCTCACGGTCCCTCCCGTGATCTTACAGGTGTGAGCAGAGCCGCTCACGGTCCCTCCCGTGATCTTACAGGTGTGAGCAGAGCCGCTCACGGTCCCTCCCGTGATCTTACAGGTGTGAGCAGAGCCGCTCACGGTCCCTCCTGTGATCTTACAGGTGTGAGCAGAGCCTCTCACGGTCCCTCCTGTGATCTTACAGGTGTGAGCAGAGCCGCTCACGGTCCCTCCCGTGATCTTACAGGTGTGAGCAGAGCCGCTCACGGTCCCTCCCGTGATCTTACAGGTGTGAGCAGAGCCGCTCACGGTCCCTCCTGTGATCTTACAGGTGTGAGCAGAGCCGCTCACAGTCCCTCCCGTGATCTCAGAGGCGTGAGCAGAGCCGCTCACGGTCCCTCCCGTGATCTTACAGGTGTGAGCAGAGCCGCTCACGGTCCCTCCCGTGATCTTACAGGTGTGAGCAGAGCCACTCATGGTCCCTCCCATGATCTCAGAGGTGTGAGCAGAGCTGCTCACGGTCCCTCCTGTGATCTCAGAGGCGTGAGCAGAGCCTCTCACGGTCCCCTCCCGTGATCTCACAGGTGTGAGCAAAGGATCTCACAGGTGTGAGCAGAGCCACTCACGGTCCCCTTCCGTGATCTTACAGGTGTGAGCAGAGCCACTCACGGTCCCCTCCCGTGATCTCACAGGTGTGAGCAGAGCCGCTCACAGTCCCTCCCGTGATCTTACAGGTGTGAGCAAAGGATCTCACAGGTGTGAGCAGAGCCACTCACGGTCCCCTCCCGTGATCTCACAGGTGTGAGCAGAGCCGCTCACAGTGCCTCCCGTGATCCCACAGGCATGAGAAGAGCCGCTCACAGTCCCTCCCGTGATCTCAGAGGTGTGAGCAGAGCCGCTCACGGTCCCTCCCGTGATCTTACAGGTGTGAGCAGAGCCGCTCACGGTCCCTCCCGTGATCTTACAGGTGTGAGCAGAGCCGCTCACGGTCCCTCCCGTGATCTTACAGGTGTGAGCAGAGCCGCTCACGGTCCCTCCCGTGATCTTACAGGTGTGAGCAGAGCCGCTCACGGTCCCTCCTGTGATCTTACAGGTGTGAGCAGAGCCTCTCACGGTCCCTCCTGTGATCTTACAGGTGTGAGCAGAGCCGCTCACGGTCCCTCCCGTGATCTTACAGGTGTGAGCAGAGCCGCTCACGGTCCCTCCCGTGATCTTACAGGTGTGAGCAGAGCCGCTCACGGTCCCTCCTGTGATCTTACAGGTGTGAGCAGAGCCGCTCACAGTCCCTCCCGTGATCTCAGAGGCGTGAGCAGAGCCGCTCACGGTCCCTCCCGTGATCTTACAGGTGTGAGCAGAGCCGCTCACGGTCCCTCCCATGATCTCAGAGGTGTGAGCAGAGCCGCTCACGGTCCCTCCCGTGATCTCAGAGGCGTGAGCAGAGCCGCTCACAGTCCCTCCCGTGATCTCAGAGGTGTGAGCAGAGCCGCTCACGGTCCCTCCCGTGATCTTACAGGTGTGAGCAGAGCCACTCATGGTCCCTCCCATGATCTCAGAGGTGTGAGCAGAGCTGCTCACGGTCCCTCCTGTGATCTCAGAGGCGTGAGCAGAGCCTCTCACGGTCCCCTCCCGTGATCTCACAGGTGTGAGCAAAGGATCTCACAGGTGTGAGCAGAGCCACTCACGGTCCCCTTCCGTGATCTTACAGGTGTGAGCAGAGCCACTCACGGTCCCCTCCCGTGATCTCACAGGTGTGAGCAGAGCCGCTCACAGTCCCTCCCGTGATCTTACAGGTGTGAGCAAAGGATCTCACAGGTGTGAGCAGAGCCACTCACGGTCCCCTCCCGTGATCTCACAGGTGTGAGCAGAGCCGCTCACAGTGCCTCCCGTGATCCCACAGGCATGAGAAGAGCCGCTCACAGTCCCTCCCGTGATCTCAGAGGTGTGAGCAGAGCCTCTCACGGTCCCTCCCGTGATCTCAGAGGTGTGAGCAGAGCCTCTCACGGTCCCTCCCATGATCTCAGAGGCCTGAGCAGAGCCTCTCACAGGCTCTGAGACCCTGGCCCGGGTGTTGTCTTCTCTTGAACAGCAGCTAAGCTTCCAGGAGAGGAGAGCTACGGCTTCCCTGGTGCTGTGACTGCCAATACTGAAGGAAAAAAGACACAGGGTCAGGGGCCCTGGGTGTGGTTATTTTTTTACAGTCACACACAGGGCAGACTACGGAGAGGACAGCCTGGTGACCCTCCGCATGACTGTGGCATGAACACTACCTCCCTGATCTGTCCCAAGTGGAGAGAACCTAGCCCAGACCCACCCTGCACCTCTACTCAGGGCTTCGTCCTGCCCTGCAGCGTCTCTTTGCGGTGAGCAGCCTTTAACCTGTGCTCTTCCCTCTTCCTTAGTCACTTCGCTGATAGGTTTGGTTTGCTTTTAAATCCATCACTCGTGCAGTCCCTGGTCACCTGCAAACAGGAGCTGATGTCACTGCTCACACAGAGTCCAGGCTCCCAAACAGCAGCCATCTGTACCATTGTGCAGTTATACCACTTAATGGTATACCACTCAAACACGAGTGGTTTCATTCTGTGGGTAGAAACTATTGGTCCTATTAGTGGAAAGCCTACCGGGGGTATTTGACAGACAGCATTGATTTCACCTGTTTTCTCGTCTTGAGTTTCTAGGAAGCTGTGGATGCCATGGTCTACACCTGACCACAGTGGGCTCTGGAGAGTTGGCACCTGGCCATCCCCATATTTGAAGGTGTCTTGGGGACCCGCCTTCTCTGAGGGAACAGAGTCAAGTTTAAATAAGAATCAAACCAAGCTCAGCCAGCCAAGCAGTGCATGTTTTCTCTCATATGCAGAAGCTAGATCTAAAATATATCAGGACATGATAAATTATCCAGCACACCATGCATTTACACACAGTGAGATGGAAGGGGCACACTCTTAGGAGAGGGACACAAAGGCACAATGCCTATATTTACCAAAATGAACTCCAGGAAATGGAAACAGAGGTTTTTTTCTTGTTGCTGTTTCATTCTCTTTTCTTTTTGTCTTATTTGTTCATTTTTCTGTCTTTAGGAGGGGAAGGGGAGCATAGAAATGGAGGGACACGGGGTGGGGAACAGATGCAGCAGTGGTCTTCACTGGACACTATGTTGAAATGAGCTGTGCAGCTGGGTGAGGATGGGAGGGGAGAGCTGGGAGAGCGCGCGGGAAGGGGTGACACTGTCCAAAGAGAAACGCACTCACTGCCTGCGTATGTAACCCCTCTACACATCACCTTTATAATAATAAAGACACAAAAGCAGAAGTGTACTCTATACCTGACTAACATAACTGTAACCCCTCTCTCTGTATAATCAGCTTTATAATAACAATAAAAAGTTTAAAAAATAGGATGAGAGTCATGTGGCTTAAGAGAGGGCCCAACACTCCAGGCCACTCAGGAGAAAGGTAGATTTCAGTGGGTGGCATGAGGAGGAGTCTAAAATCATGGGTGACCATGACGGGCAAACGCTGCTACCACTGATAAGGGTTGCCGAGAGGCTTGCTCTCCGTCACCACTCCCACCCTGTGATGATGTCTGTCTTAATTCCAGCATCTTAGCACCACCATGAATGACAAGAAAAGGAGCAGGAACCTGATTTTCATGTCCTCAGCACACAGGCCTCTATCTGGTGAGAAGAAAAAGAACATGTTTACTGAGTTCATGAAAGAACTGACTGCAGGTACTCCAGCTTGCCCTTTACCTGGGTGTCTGGGAAGTAAAACCAAGCTCCTACCACGGGCCCAGAGCCAGCTAACCTCGTGCACACCCAAAGCTCAATGAGGCAAGTCTCAGCGTCTGCGCACTGTACTGATGGGGAAATTGAGGTAGATCAAGGTAAAGCGATGACAAATTACTGAAGATGGGGAGAGGACTCAGATCCAGAGCCTGCCTTCTGTGGACCTCCTCCAAGGGTGCCCGTCCTCCTAGAGAGTCAGGCCAGTTCAGCACTGCATCGTGGGAGGTGCACAGCACTGCATCGTGGGAGGTGCACAGCACTGCATCGTGGGAACTGCACAGCACTGCATCATGGGAGGTGCAGGGCAGTGCATCGTGGGAGGTGCACAGCACTGCATCGTGGGAGGTGCACAGCACTGCATCGTGGGAGGTGCAGGGCAGTGCATCGTGGGAGGTGCAGGGCACTGCATCGTGGGAGGTGCACAGCACTGCATCGTGGGAGGTGCAGGGCACTGCATCGTGGGAGGTGCAGGGCACTGCATCGTGGGAGGTGCACAGCACTGCATCGTGGGAGGTGCAGGGCACTGCATCGTGGGAGGTGCACAGCACTGCATCGTGGGAGGTGCACAGCACTGCATCATGGGAGGTGCACAGCACTGCATCGTGGGAGGTGCAGGGCACTGCATCGTGGGAGGTGCACAGCACTGCATTGTGGGAGGTGCACAGCACTGCATCGTGGGAGGTGCACAGCACTGCATCGTGGGAGGTGCAGGGCAGTGCATCGTGGGAGGTGCACAGCACTGCATCGTGGGAGGTGCACAGCACTGCATCATGGGAGGTGCACAGCACTGCATCGTGGGAGGTGCACAGCACTGCATCGTGGGAGGTGCACAGCACTGCATCGTGGGAGGTGCACAGCACTGCATCATGGGAGGTGCAGGGCACTGCATCGTGGGAGGTGCACAGCACTGCATCGTGGGAGGTGCAGGGCACTGCATCGTGGGAGGTGCACAGCACTGCATCGTGGGAGGTGCACAGCACTGCATTGTGGGAGGTGCAGGGCACTGCATCATGGGAGGTGCAGGGCACTGCATTGTGGGAGGTGCAGGGCACTGCATCGTGGGAGGTGCAGGGCACTGCATTGTGGGAGGTGCAGGGCACTGCATCGTGGGAGGTGCAGGGCACTGCATTGTGGGAGGTGCAGGGCAGTGCATCGTGGGAGGTGCAGGGCAGTGCATCGTGGGAGGTGCAGGGCACTGCATCGTGGGAGGTGCACAGCACTGCATTGTGGGAGGTGCACAGCACTGCATCGTGGGAGGTGCAGGGCACTGCATCGTGGGAGGTGCACAGCACTGCATCGTGGGAGGTGCACAGCACTGCATCGTGGGAGGTGCACAGCACTGCATCATGGGAGGTGGTAGCTCTCCAGGGCCACAAAGCCCTGGGGGTATCAAAGCATTGGTATCAAAGGGCTCCATGGAAGGTGAGAAGTCTCTCCACCAACTTGCAACAAAGGGATCCCAAGGAGCCCAGGAGGTTACTGTGGGCTGGCAGGGAGGGGACAGCAGGAGACTGCGGTGAGCAGGAGAGGACCTGGGCATCCAACTGGTGACCACAGCCTTCCTGGAAGCTGTTCAGCTATAGGACATAATGGAGCCGTGGAGTAAGCCTGCCAGAAGGAACCCTCGCTGCTCTCTAGGCAGAAGATGGTGCCTAACTGACTTTGGGGGCCGGGGATAGATTGGCAGTGACTAACCCAGAATTCTCAGTGTTCAAAGGAAGTCCTTAAGTTTACGTGTTTATGTGTGTACTGTGTAATATTTTCAGCTAATTATATATCTTAAAATAACTTTGTGGTAAGAGTTCTGTCTTTCTGATACTTCCTTAAGTCCTGGGAAAGGACCAAGCTTCACCTCCATTTGTGGGAAAGGCTTTGGGGGCAAAGGTGCTGGATGTCTGTGGCTCTCACTGGCTCAGCAGTCAGCTGACGGCTCTCTCTTCCTCTGTGGGGAGGCCTGTCCATCTAGATGGCCTTACAGAGCAGTCCTGACTTCTCTCTGCGTTCAACACGTAGGAATAAAGCATGTTGGTGTGGGATCCCCGGAGGCTGCAGCTCGAATCACATGTGGCTGCCAGTGGAACCCTGGCTATTGGAGGACCGTCAGCCCCGTTTGTTCTGTCCCTGGTCTGGGGAGGGCCTCTCTGGGCTCAGTGGTCCCTGTCCCTGGTCTGGGGAGGGCCTCTCTGGGCTCAGTGGTCCCCACATGGAGATACGGAATCACCAGACAGGAGGCCCAGAGGGACTTGTCCCCCTGCTCCTCCCAGCCGTGGCACCACACCGGCCCGCCGTGGCTTCTCCACTCCTCCCGCTGAGCACTGAGAGCCCCTGCGGGACACGCTGTCCCATCTTCTCTCATTTGGGGTGATGTCTAGTGCCTTGGTCCCACTGCCCACAGAGCCCAGGCTCTGGGCAATGCGTGTCCCCAGGAAGCAAAGGCAAGCTGAGCAGAAGAATGAAGGCATGGTCTGCAGCCTTCCTTGCCTCCTTTTCATGGTTTAATTGTTCCATAACTATGTTTTAAATCCAAATAAAAGGCATTTTGGAGGACGTGTTTCTTGGATTTTCCATGCCAGGCCCATGAGCTCACTGTGAGGCTGGACAGCCTCCACTCCCTTGGGCCTGAGGCTTCTAAGGCCACCAAAGGCACAGCCGGAGAGCTTCTTCCGTCTCTGAAAACAGAATGCTAAGCAAACTGTGTGAAAACATGCTGGTGACTCACCAGCACTTTTCAATTCAGTGTTTCCAACTCCATCCTGACGACTTACATTTGTGGGACAGCACATGTACTGAAAAAGCAACGCTCCCTGCGGTTGACCCAGAAAACCATGAAACTGTGGCCTCTGCCCCGGCCATGAAAAGGTACAAGAAGGTGACCAACTTTCTTGTGGGAGCAGAAACAAGTCAGTCGATTTCCTGGAGAGGAAGCGTGAGACACAAGCACAGAGCAGAGGCCCTGAAGAGGGGACGGGAGTCTCCAGGACGCGTTGAAGAGACGCAGCAGGAAGCACTACTCTCACCTGGGGAACTCGTGGCCGGGTTAGCGCTGGCCCAGTTCTGACCTTCCTGTCACTAGTCACCACACCCCGGCTGGATGCGGCCTGGTCAACGCCATGCTCGCGCTCACGCCTCCACAAACCCTGCAAATCTGGATTCCGTCCTTTGCACTGTTGTGCCTGAAAAGACAGGGAGCACATGCAGCCAAAAGAAGCAGGAAAGGGGCCCAGCCGAGCACAGGGCTGTGCAGAGGAAAACCACTGCCTTTAGGTGGAAGGGTCACCGGCAGCAGGCAATGAGCCAGACCTAGAGAACCAGGCTCCCTGCTCCAGGGCTGAGGACATGCGACAGAGGCCAGAGGGAGACATGCAAATTAGACTTGTCATCCAGAGGAAATACACGATAGCTATTATGTGATCTCCCTTCCTTCTTCACACTCACCCAGGAGAAATTAGACCAGAAGCAAGGTGGTATGTGAGTACGCACCTGTGTGCTGGGTCCCCTCCAACCACTCTGAGTCCATGAGCCCCTAGATCCTGTCAGAGTGACTGTTTCCACATGGGTCCCAACCCCCTCAAGTCCAGGTCTCTGAGATCAGAGGTGTGACTCCTAGAAGCAACCACCCAGCCAAGGCCCCCATTGTCCAGTCCCCTCTCTCTTGCCTCTTCCAAACGAAACCTCAGAGTCATTTTTCCAACCATGCTGAGTATATAGGTATACACCACTATGGCTACAATCTTGGTACAAGGGGCAGGGCATGTCATGGGCCACCCACCAAACCCAGCCCCTGGTCTCCTACTGTGGTCTGCACACCAAGGCCAGCCCCTCATTTGTCACCTACATTTTGTGTGTCTGCTGGCCTGTGTCCTGGGATGTCTGCACAAGAAGCTCAGCCTACACATCAGCCTGACTCTCAGACCCACAGCTCAGCCTACACATCAGCCTGACTCTCAGACCCACAGCTCACCCTACACATCAGCCTGACTCTCAGACCCACAGCTCAGCCTACACATCAGCCTGACTCTCAGACCCACAGCTCACCCTACACATCAGCCTGACTCTCAGACCCACAGCTCAGCCTACACATCAGCCTGATTTTCAAACCCACAGCTCAGCCTACACATCAGCCTGATTCTCAAACCCACAGCTCACCCTACACATCAGCCTGACTCTCAAACCCACAGCTCAGCCTACACATCAGCCTGATTCTCAGACCCACAGCTCAGCCTACACATCAGCCTGATTCTCAGACCCACAGCTCAGCCTACACATCAGCCTGATTCTCAGACCCACAGCTCACCCTACACCTCTCAAACCCACAGCTCACCCTACACATCAGCCTGATTCTCAAACCCACAGTTCAGCCTACACATCAGCCTGATTCTCAGACCCACAGCTCAGCCTACACATCAGCCTGATTCTCAGACCCACAGCTCAGCCTACACATCAGCCTGATTCTCAAACCCACAGCTCAGCCTACACATCAGCCTGATTCTCAAACCCACAGCTCAGCCTACACATCAGCCTGATTCTCAGACCCACAGCTCAGCCTACACATCAGCCTGATTCTCAGACCCACAGCTCAGCCTACACATCAGCCTGACTCTCAGACCCACAGCTCAGCCTACACATCAGCCTGATTTTCAAACCCACAGCTCAGCCTACACATCAGCCTGATTCTCAAACCCACAGCTCACCCTACACATCAGCCTGACTCTCAAACCCACAGCTCAGCCTACACATCAGCCTGATTCTCAGACCCACAGCTCAGCCTACACATCAGCCTGATTCTCAGACCCACAGCTCAGCCTACACATCAGCCTGATTCTCAGACCCACAGCTCACCCTACACCTCTCAAACCCACAGCTCACCCTACACATCAGCCTGATTCTCAAACCCACAGTTCAGCCTACACATCAGCCTGATTCTCAGACCCACAGCTCAGCCTACACATCAGCCTGATTCTCAGACCCACAGCTCAGCCTACACATCAGCCTGATTCTCAAACCCACAGCTCAGCCTACACATCAGCCTGATTCTCAAACCCACAGCTCAGCCTACACATCAGCCTGATTCTCAGACCCACAGCTCAGCCTACACATCAGCCTGATTCTCAGACCCACAGCTCAGCCTACACATCAGCCTGATTCTCAGACCCACAGCTCAGCCTACACATCAGCCTGATTCTCAGACCCACAGCTCAGCCTACACATCAGCCTGACTCTCAGACCCACAGCTCACCCTACACATCAGCCTGATTCTCAGACCCACAGCTCACCTTACACATCAGCCTGAATCTCAGACCCACAGCTCACCCTACACATCAGCCTGACTCTCAGACCCACAGCTCACCCTACACATCAGCCTGACTCTCAGACCCACAGCTCAGCCTACACATCAGCCTGATTCTCAGACCCACAGCTCACCCTACACATCAGCCTGACTCTCAGACCCACAGCTCAGCCTACACATCAGCCTGATTCTCAGACCCACAGCTCAGCCTACACATCAGCCTGATTCTCAGACCCACAGCTCAGCCTACACATCAGCCTGATTCTCAAACCCACAGCTCAGCCTACACATCAGCCTGACTCTCAGACCCACAGCTCAGCCTACACATCAGCCTGACTCTCAGACCCACAGCTCACCCTACACATCAGCCTGACTCTCAGACCCACAGCTCACCCTACACATCACATTTAACTACTCTTAAATTCTATTATATTAAACTATTAAACTATTCTATTATGTTAAACTATTAAATAAGAAGGAGCTATATTACAAAGGAAAGAAAGTCAGAATCATTGCAGACATCTCCACACAAACCCTCAGCACAAGCAGAGCCTAGAATGTTGTAATCCATGCCCTGGAGATCAGCAACACCAACCCAGACTGATCTTCCCAGCGAAGCTGTCCTTTACATTGGATGGAGAAACCAGAACCTTCCATGACAAAGAACTCAGAGGAATTCATAATCACTAAACCATCGTTACAAAGTATTCTAAAGGGAGGAATACAATCTGAAGAAAGCAACCAAAATCAAAGAAACATCAGATGAAATCATTAGAAGATTAATTTAGTAAACACAGGAAGAGGAAAGAAACAAAATCCAGGAAATCACGAAAACAGCAGGAAACATGACACATTTCTCTATAATAACCCTCAATATTAATGGACACAATTCACCAATCAAAAGAAGAATAATGGAAGATTGGATCAAAAAACAAGATTCATCCAATGCTTACATTCTGTTTTAGGTTATTTTTGAATTGATTAAAGTTTCCACTAATTATGCTATATGTCATTTAATATATTAACTGTATGTCACATTTATTGAATAAATAAAAGATATTAATCTCTGACCTTAGATAAAAGAATTCAGATACAGACATTTGAACAAGAGAACACATCTTTAAATATGAAGAACCATCAACCTCATAAAGACCGTCTAGCTAACTTATAATAGAAAATAGCCCTATTGCAAGGAAAGAAAAAGAAGTAGAGTCCCAAGCATAGGGTCTTTCTTTCCTTGCAGCACCACCCAAAAAAGGGAATATGTGGGGCCGACTGGAAGCTTAGGGCAGCTTTCTACCCCTCCCAGGGGCCAGGCATTAGAAGACATCCCTACAGCTCATCTCCAGGGAAACAGAAAATTCTGGTGACAGGAGACCCCCTTGTCCAGGCCAACACCAGATAATACCTCCTGTTTGGGTCTTGGTGTTCCCTGGGATTGCATACAACATTGTGCTCTCTTCATACTGGTCACCAACCCAGAGGCCTGACTCTGGGACCTAAACAGCACCGGCAGCACCATCAACGTCCATGTAGGACTGACCCATCATTGCATGAGTGCACAGGAAAAGCTGGCGTTGGGCCCCTTGCTTCTACATAAGGAGGGCATTGTAGTGCAGGGGGAAGGACAGGGGGAAGAGGTCTGAGGGAGGAGGTCAAGGTGGAAAGGTCTGAGGGAGGAGGTCTGGGAGGGAGGAGAGGGAGGAGGTCAACGTGAGGAGGGCTGAGGGAGGAGGTCTGGGAGGGAGGAGAAGGAAGAGGTCAAGATGAGGAGGTCAAGGTGGGAAGGTCTGGGAGGAGGGGCTGGGTGGAGGACTTGTGATGAGCACATTTTAGGTTCTAAGTGAGAACAGCCATATATTTGCTTCCAAATCAAGTCCATCTTTGAGCAGTCACTGCCTCTGAACCTTCCTGCCTTCTGGGCTCTCTGGGTGGAAGCCTGACCCTACTCATAAGAAAATGGACAGTCGCTGACCCCATTCATCAGAAACTGGACAATCGCTGCCCTGGGAGGGACCCTCTCATCAAAGGGAAGTACAGACTTTTTTGTAGACTGTGACTTAAGCTTTTATGCCTAAATGAATACTTCAATCTTAAAAGTCTAATCATTACCATTTACTTCCTCAAAATAGCTGTCTCCCTGGATCCGCATTTAGCACAGAAAACACAGGGCTCAGAGCTCGGTGGCCCTCAGGGGATCGTTGGGCTGGGCTCAGTAACCCCTTCCTGGCTGTACACTGCCAGTGTGCTCGTCCCTGGTTCTGGCCTGGGAGGGCCAGGAGGGAAGGCACCACGGTCGCAAGATGTGGTGCTCAACTGGAGATAAAGTCGCATTGACTTTTCTGCTCGGGCTGGCTTCAAACTGTGATCTTCAGATCTCGGCCTTAGATGTGAGCCACCAGCGCCTGGATCATTCCAGATGCTGCCAGTCTAAACAAGTTTTCTATTTCTGACACCAGTCTGGCATTTTATTTTGTTTCAGGAATGCATCGATTTTGTGCATCGATTTCCAATTCCGTAGAGCACAGTTGCTCATAATATCCTTGTATTAATTTCTTGTTGCTTTGTAGTTAATTGTAGCTCTGCTGTAACCCAAGCAGAAGCTCTTCTGCCTTCTGGTTGTTTTAGTTTATGGGCTCCACATTGTTTACTTGTGTTTTGTTTCTTCATCAGTCAGATGCCCTTAAATAGAAGCAGGCTTTGATTTTTGTTCTCTGTCCTATTGTCGTGTATGTTTTATTCTTTATTTCTATGTTCTTTATTTTGTTGATCTCTCTTGAACCTTTAGTACTGATTTCTTTCTTGTTTTCTGGATTTGCTCTGCTGATTTTTTCAAAGTTTATATATTATATGCTTAGTTTATACTTTTGTGCCATGCTTCTTTTCAAAGTAATGTGTTATAGCACAAATTTCTAAGTACAGCTTTCATTGTAATCCACAATAAATGTGTGTAGATAGGTCACATTTGCAAGCATGTATGTATGCATGCCCATGTACACACACACACACACACACACACACACACACACACACACACACAAGTACTTGTGCACA
The DNA here is from genome assembly GCF_024711535.1 of Dipodomys merriami. Taxonomy (NCBI): domain Eukaryota; kingdom Metazoa; phylum Chordata; class Mammalia; order Rodentia; family Heteromyidae; genus Dipodomys; species Dipodomys merriami. The sequence goes on along the minus strand of NW_027206401.1, from coordinate 316,324 downwards.
GCCTTACGTTGCCTGGAGGAGCCCCTCCCCCTACATGCTTTGCAGGTATTTATTTCCCTTGCTATTCTTGTCTGTGATTACTTCACCACTAGTGATTCCATCTAGTCATTTTATGACGCCATTCTGCTCATGTCCTTTCTCCCTCAATAGGAATGTTCCACATGCTTCCTTTCACCAGCCATCGCCCTTGCTTCTTGAAGATAGCCCGCTTTTTGAGCTACGAGTCTACCTGACCCCACGGGCGTCCACATGGCTGCTTTCTTCTTTGCTATCCTTCCACATTAGTTGTGCTGACTGGGGGTCCGACGTTGGTCTGTGAGCTCATGTTCCCTGGGTCACTCTGTTGGGTCATGATTGTTGCAGAAGAGATGTGATCAGGCTTCAAACTAAGTCCCCAGAAAAGAGCCAAAAGGATGGAGAGGACGTGAGCTGGGCAGAGATCCCTAACCACGCGACAGCTGCAAAGCTCTGTGCAATCTTCTTTGTAGTGTGGCCACCAGGTGAGTTCTTCGACGAGGAATTGTCTGCTGAGCTCTAACATGCAGCATGACAAGAAGGCCTGGGTTGAGTCCATTCACCCAAATGGGAAAATGGGAATATGGCTCAAGGGCTGACAGCTGATCCAGAATGGGGACCCTAGAGGCTCATCTCTGAGGAGGCCGGAGAGTGACAAATCCTCCATGGCAGCCTCGGCGGCCCACCGCTGTGTTTGCAGCCCAGTCACACAGCGTCCCTCTATCGGCAAAGCCAGACCCTCACGGCGCTCTTGCTCCTACCGTTTCTTGCCATCATCCCTGGAGCTGATCATGCAGGGCTGATGCACACAATGCCTAGACTCCCCTGTCAGCGTCATATACTCTACAGAGAAGCCATCACATTCTGAACATAGACAATGACCAGACCACCTGAAAGGCAGCTCTACCTCGGACCCCACAGCGCCCAGGAAGGCTGGTCCATCCCAAGGAGCTCCCCAAATCCAATTCCTGTCCCCTGGATTCACAGAGAGGGGCATGATGCAACTTCCGCACAAAACGTCTCGCCCCTTTGTGAGGAAATGGAAAGCCTTGGTAACAAGTATACAAAGTGAAGTGAGCCAGGCCCAAGACACATAACCCCATGGCTTCCCCTATTTGCAATCTAGTGTATGTCTAGGACAGGCAGAAAAGGTCAAAAGCTATGTACATATGACCAGATAAGATGAAGTTAAGCAAAATGAACCCAAGATAGAGACAGTGGTTTTTTTCTTTCTTGCTATGGTTCCTAAGGTATTTATAAGGTACCATGTGATTTTTTTGTTGCTTTGTATGTCCCTCCCCCTTAGTATAACCCCTGTTTTCACATATTTGATGTTGGCATAATTTGGAGGGGAAGGGAAAAAACAAAATGTTTAAATAGGGATACAGGTGGACTCATTACAACAATGAGATGTAGAAGATGCTATGTTGAAAAACAAATTTTACAATTTAGGAGGGGTGGGGGAGGAGTGTAGTTGTGGAAGTGGCAGGTAAGGGATGGTAGGGGAAAAACAAAGGAGGAGGCAACAATGCTTGATAGGAAATGTACTCATTACCTTGAGCATGTAACTGTAACCCCTCTGTACAGCATTTTCACAATAAAAAACTTATTTTTAAAAAGTCTCCAACCAGGAATTCTATCTACAGACAAGAGCCACAGACAGATTCTGATAGGAAGCTAAACACTTAGAATTAAGCACATGGAATATGCTATGGGCTATGCTAATTAGGCGTACTAACTAGGATTCCTGGGTTCTCAACCTGTAGAAAACCAACTGAAATCATCTTAGGAGACAGAAGTAAGAAGTGTGTGGGCCCAGCCGGAGAAGGCCTGTAGGAGCAGCCAGTGCTGTGGGGAATTCACCTGTGACAGCTGTGTTTCACACGCCTGTGAGTCAACACATTCGATCATCAAAAACACTTCAAGGCACAGGATACCACTAAGATTTCTAGAACCAGGGTGCTGAACCCTCAACACAACCAGGTCACTTCCTGTAAACAGACTACACCCCTTTACACAACCACTCTCTCCCATATTAGCTTCATTCCTTCCTACCGCAAGGCCGTCTCCTCCTGTGACCTAAAGGCCACCAGTCGCTGCACGCACTCTCAACTAAAGGCTTTTGCCACTACAGACAGGCTGCCGAGGCCCTCTGGGCTCAGGCACGGCTCCAGGGAGGGCTCTCACGGACTTGTCCAGCAGTCCCTCACCTGCACCCACACGACACTGACAGCATGAAGCCCTGGCTCTTCACACACTCAGCCACAAAGGCCGGGTCAACTCATCAAACCATACGCCGGGCCCCACAGCAGAGGGGAAGGTGTTTCTGAACCAAGTGGACTGAGAACCTCACTTGTTTTGTTCAATTACTTTCAAGTTGTTTGGCCCAGTCAAGCTGTATAGGTCTCTCTTCAATTATGACTTGAGGCAGACAGTGCCTCATTTTAACCATAGAAGTGGCCCCTATGGTAAATGAATATTTTTGAGAATGTTGTTTGATAATCTACCAATGGTGTTCTGCAAAAGGAAAGGAAGCTTATTGACCCCTGCTCATCCAATTCCTGGAATTCTTCCTCAGTCTCAGATCCCTCTCTTTAAATTGTTAGATTGACCGCTGCAGATTCCTTCAATGCTTTTCTTTTTTTCCCCAAAACACCAAATTTTATTGACTGAAATCAATTAATATTCACAGAAAAAGAAGCACAACAATGGCAAGAATGCTTACTTAGGATTTATTGCAATTACTATTACTCATGATCTCAATCTGTCACCCATATTATGAAGTGAATCATTAACTGGCAGTTCAAAGAAAAGCACACAAAACATAAGCTACGATTAACTCATTAAACTCAGAAAAATTCAAGAGTACAGAGAAGCCCACAGAGAACTAATACTATTAGATCTATTTTAAATTTCTTTCCTGTATTATTTATAACTAAAGCCAAATGCACTTATCGTAGGGAAATGTATGCAATGGGTCTGATGGTGAGCGGCTGCCTTTTCAGTGATGCTAACGTGATCGCTCAGGTTCTGTGTTCTGCTGTACTCTGTCTGTGGACCCACCTTGATGACAGAGGTAGCATCAAAATAAGCAGGTAGGGCAGGAAGCCGCAAAACACAGAACCACACCATGGTCCTGGCCTCTGACTTCTTGGAGCTGAAAGCACTCATCACCACTGGCACTGGCTCACAAAGGCAGAGAACAAGCTCCTGACAGTGCCCCCCACCTTGGCTGTCAACTTGTTTAAAAAATGGTAAGCCTTACAATTTGTAGGAGGAAAGCCATTGAAGCCTCCAGAAACTATAACCAGGCAATTTCCCTTCAACGCAGAATCGTGGAGCGGCAGGAAGGTGATGAGAACCGGCTTCCAGGCTTCCTGTAAGGGCGTGTGGCTGTGCTTGTATGGTCTCCAGCTTGTTACAGAAGTCAAACGACTCTTTGCGACTGAATTCCACAAGGACTTTTTCCAGATCCTCCGAGTCTTTGCTGCAGCATTGCTTGGGGGATTTTAGTTTTGCTTGAGCAGAGCGAGCCATTTGGAGGTTAAGCTGGCTTCCAACCGTCTCCAGCTTGTGAGGCTCCAGACTTCTCTGCGGGAACTTTTCCACTATCTTGGGACCGAGAGACGGCCAGACACTGGGGAAGGCTTCGACTTTGTCCTGTGCCAGGCGATGCCCTGTAGCTGCTGGAAGGCGGCCGGCCTCGGGTGATGGCCTGTAGCTGCTGGAAGGTGGCCGGCCTCGGGTGATGGCCTGTGTCTGCTGTGGAAGGCGGCTGGCCTCGGGTGATGGCCTGTGTCTGCTGTGGAAGGTGGCCGGCCTCGGGTGATGGCCTGTATCTGCTGTGGAAGGCGGCCTGTGCCAGGCGATGGCCTGTATCTGCTGTGGAAGGTGGCCGGCCTCGGTGATGGCCTGTATCTGCTGTGGAAGGTGGCCGGCCTCGGTGATGGCCTGTGTCTGCTGTGGAAGGTGGCCGGCCTCGGGTGATGGCCTGTGTCTGCTGTGGAAGGTGGCCTGTGCCAGGTCATGGCCTGTATCTGCTGTGGAAGGTGGTCGGCCTCGGGTGATGGCCTGTATCTGCTGTGGAAGGCGGCCTGTGCCAGGCCATGGCCTGTATCTGCTGTGGAAGGTGGCCTGTGCCAGGCGATGGCCTGTAGCTGCTGTGGAAGGCGGCCTGTGCCAGGCGATGGCCTGTATCTGCTGTGGAAGGCGGCCTGTGCCAGGCGATGGCCTGTAGCTGCTGTGGAAGGTGGCCGGCCTCGGGTGATGGCCTGTATCTGCTGTGGAAGGCGGCCTGTGCCAGGCGATGGCCTGTAGCTGCTGGAAGGTGGCCGGCCTTGGGTGATGGCACACCGCCTGCTCCAAAGTGCACGCTACTGTATCAAGAACGAGGTGAAGATCTTGCTTCTCTAGAGAGAATGTGGCTTGAAGCTTTTCCTCCTCTTCTTTGCTCTAGGCCTTCAGGGGAAGCTTTTGAAGAATCCGGGTCCGCAGGGAGGGAGTCTTCCTCTGTGGACCTCCTCCATCAGTGACAGGCTTTCCTCCTGCCGCTCTCCCTCAGCACCCCTCAGCAGCGGCCAAGGGCGCCGCCACCTTGAAGCCTCCTGCCCGCCTCACCCGGCCGAGCCGGCTGCTCAAAAGCTTTTCTTAAAGGCTGTCTTTCTGGTGGTGGCTGTGGCGTTATTTCCTTATTTTTTAAAAGAAAGATGTCAAGTATGTTCTGAAGCTCATAAGCATTCGACGTGTGCCTGACTGAGACGCGCATCCCTTGCCCGAGGCCTTCTCTCGGCCTGCCTGCCAGGGAACAGCGTCCAGGCCTCAGGGCCTCTGGCGGCCCTGGGTCAGCACTGGAGGTAGGCACAGGAACGTGCTTTTATTACTCTGGCATTATGTTCCCTTTCTCTTTTTTTGAATTATTCTTTTCCAGAGCGGGGAAGTAGGTTCTTCTCACATGTACATAGACTGCTGTGAGTTTTGAGTAATTAAAGAGGTATCTTCCTTTGGTTTGGATATGAAGTGCTCCCCCCTCCAAAGCCTCCTGCTGAGGATTTGGTTCCAGTAGTAATTTGCAGGTGGGGAACTGATTACATCACATGGGGGTGATTACATCATGAGAGCCAATCCCCTCTGGCTCCATCATTGATGACATTATTGGAAGATGGTAGAAGGAGGTGGGTCTTATCTGGAGGGTAAGACCCGTATCCCTTACACCTCTGAAGGGCATAACTTTTCCCTGATGCTTCATGTCTCTCTGCCTCTGAGAGGCGAGCAGTCTCCAGGACGTGTTGCATTACCTCAGGCTCAGGGCAATAGTGAAAGTTCTGAAGCTGTGAGCCAGAATTATGTTGATCTTCTCAGGCGTTTGCACAGTGGTGAAAACTGAGTAACCCAACTCTAAGAAGTAAACTGACGACCTGGAGAAATACGGCATGTAAAATGACAGCCACCTCTCTCTTCCCACATCACCCACTTACCAAGAATTATATTTTCACATGATAATCTAGCTATTTGCTTATATTCCTTAATTCATTTTTCATGTAAATATAACTGAAGGCCCCAAATAATTAAAAACATGAGCAATAACTAAAACATTGCACCCCTCTTTGCCCAAAAGAATATATGGTTAGGCTTCCTGGATCCAGGGAAGAATCTAAGTCCTTGTAAATGTCAAGTTGAAAAACATACCAGAAAGTCAAGGATAGCCTAGAAAAAAAAGCAAGAATTAGGTTAAGAAATGAGCCATAATGTTAAAATTAGCAAAGAATGTCATTAATATCCCAGGAACTTATATTTCTTTAATTTCTGTCCAAATTATGGGAATCATTTTAATATATTTTATTAAATAAAATTTCCAAATTTTGATTTCTAAAATTAAAAAACAAAATATTTGTATTAAAAACACTAGCATTTGGGGGAACACAGCCATAAACTCATGATAACTATCCAAATTAAAGGGCTGGAGAGCAGAGAGATGCTCTCTCTGCATAATGCTCTCATAAGCATGATGAAGGTCTCAGGCATGGAATCTTCAGCTCACCTGCAGCATTAGGCTCTGGACATCCACTAGATGATGACCACGGTATTCAGAGCCTCTTCAAGATGTCTTCTCATCCCTAGTCCTCAAGAGCAGAGAAGGAGGCTAAAGCATGGGATTGTCAGAACTTACAGCCAGTGCCCAAACTGACATTTCCTGTCCAAATGTCTGCCTGACTCTGGGAGCCTCAAATGTGGCCTCTGACCTTAGTACAAGACCTGAAACTTAGAAACCAGTACACAAAAGCACAGGGGACATTCCTCAAGGTCTAGGCCCAGCCAATGACTTCCTGAATAGGACTCCAATAACTCAGGAAATAAGCACAAGAATTGACAAGTAGGATTGTATTAAATGTAAAAGATGCTATACATCAGAGAAAGAATCAACAGAATAAAGAAACAGCTTATAGAAGGAGAGAAAGTTTTTACTAGCTATTTATCCAACAGAGCATTAATATGTAAATAACTCAAAAAGTCTAACACTAAGAACATGAGCAAATGAACTGGACATTTTTCAAACGAAGAAGTACAAATGGTCAAATAAATGCATGAAAATAATGTCTAATATTTTTAGCTATTAAGGAAATGCCAATCACAACTATATCAGTCATGATCCTGTATTTAAGGGACCCTATAGACTCCTCCTCCACATTACTAGAGCTGATTAAAAATTGTGACAAAGTAGCAGTGTATAAAGTCCACAGAAACATTAATAGCTTTCCTGTATTTCAATAATGAAAAGATTGAGTCTGAAATCAGGAAAGCAAGCCCATTTGCAATAGCCTCAAAAAAATTAAATACCTAGTAATTATCCAAGGATGTAAAGGACTTCTGCAATGAAAACAATAAAAATTTAAAAGAAGGAAATCAAACAAGACATAAGGAAGTGGAAAGTCATTCCATGATCCTAGATTGGCAGAATTAATATCAATTTATAGATTGCTTTGATTTTATAGATTGCTCAAGGCAATCTATAAATTCAATTCAATACCCATCAATATTCTAACATCGCTTCATTGAGATAGAGAAAACAATCCAAAAACTCATATGGAACTACAAAAGGCCCTGGATCTTAAAAACAATCCTGAGCAGAAAAGGCAATGCTGGAGGTATAACAATATCAAAATTCAAACTTGACTACAGAACTATAACTATGAAAATAGCTAGCTTGGTGGCACAAAAACAGGCCTGAGGACCAACAGAACAGAAGACTCAGATCCACAGGCCTACAGCCATCTAGGATTCAATAAGACAACCAAAAACATAGGCGAGAAGAAAGACAGCCTACAACAAATGCTGCAAGGAAGACTGGATCCTCATATATCACCTTGTAGCAGCATCACTTCAAAATGGACCAAAGACCTTAGTTAAGACCTCAAACTATGAAATTATTACAGGAAGGAGTAAAAGAAACATTAGGACTCCTTGGCACAGGCAAAGCAAATCAAAGCAAGACTTGATAAATGGGATTGCACCAAAATAAAAAGTTTCTGCATGACAAAGGGCATAACTAACAAGCTAAAAAGACAGCCTACAGACTGGAAGATTTTTGCCATCTATACATCAGATGGTGTGTTGATATCCAGAATACAGAGAGAGATTAAAAAACTAAACCCTCAAAGAATCAACAACCCAATTAATAAGTGAGCTAATGAGCTAAGTAGAGACTTCTCAGAAGAAGTAAAAATGGCCAGCAGACACATGAAGAAATGTTCAACATCTCTGGCCTTAAAGGAAATGTATCAAAACAACACCGAGATTCCCCAGTTAGAATGGCCATATCAAGGATACAAACAATAACAGATGCTGGTGGGTATGTGGGCAAAAGGAATCCTAACATTGGTCAGAATGTAAACTTGTTCAGCTATTCTGGAAAGCAGTTTGGAGATTCCTCAAAAACTAACATAGAACTACCCTATGATCTAGCAATCCCACTATTGGGCATTTATCTAAAAGATTACAAACCAGGATACAGTAAAGCCACCAGCACAACCATATTTATTGCAGCACCATTCACCACAGCTACGGAATGAAATCAGCTCCAAATGCTCTTCATGGATGAAGATCAAGAAAATGTATACACAATGGAATTTTACTCATCCATTAGAAAGAATGATTTGTATCATTTGTAAAGAAATGGAAAGACCTGGGAAAATTATGTAAAGTGAGTCAGAGAGACAAAGGATATATTTTCCCTTATATGTGGAAGCTAGAATTAGCTTATAAACTTATAAGTAAATGCATTCAGTGGTATGGCAAATGTATACAAATGTATTACCTGAAATATGGTAAATTCAAGTGAGAACTCAAAATAGTGTAATTCCTTAGAAAAGCAAAATCAGGGCTGGGAAGGTGGCTCAGTGGTAGAGTGCTTGCCTTTCAAGCATGAAGCCCTGGGTTTGATTCCTCAGCACCACATAAGCAGAAAAATCCAGAAGTAGTGCTGTGGCTCAAGTGGTAGAGCACTAACCTTGAGCTGAAGAGCTAAGGAACAGTGTCCAAGCCCAGAGTTCAGGCCCCACGACTGACCAAAAAAAAAAAAAAAGCAAAAGCAAAATTCAACAAAATGCACACTAGGAAGCAAGTACTTGAAAGGGGTTGGAGGAGGTCAACAGGAAAATGTTAGACAAATGAAGAGGGGAAGAGGAAGAGCATACAGCCAAGAATTCAATGTAAGCTGGGTGCTGGTGGCTCACATCTGTAATCCTAGCTCCTCAGAAGGCTGAGATCTGAGGATCAAGGTTCAAAGCCAGCCCAAGCAGGAGAGTCCATGAGACTCTCATCTCCAATTAACCACTAGAAAACTGGAAGTGGTGCTGTGGCTCAAGTGGTAGAGAGCTGGCCTTGAGCTGTAGAGCTGAGGGACCGTGCCCAGGCCCAGAGTTCAAACACCATGACAGACAAAAAAAAAGAAAAAGAAAAAGAAAGAATTCAATGCATATTCTACAAAATTAATAAGAGTGAAAGAAGGAGTAGGCTGGGGAGAGATGGATGAGAATGTTGAAAGGAGTGACATTGATCAAGATGCATTGTATTCATAAACTGCTTTATTAAATGGCCACTCCTTTGTATAACTAAAGTTTTTTTTTTGTCAGTCGTGGGGCTTGAACTCTGGGCTATCCCTGTGCTCTTCAGCTCAAGACAAGTACTCTACTGCTTGAGCCACAGAGCCATTTCTGGTTTTCTAGTGGTTTATTGGAGATAAGAGTCTCACAGACTTTCCTGCCAGAGCTGGCTTTGAACCATGATCCTCAGATTTCAGCCTCCTGGGTAGCTAGGATTACAGGTGTGAGCCACCAGTGCCTGGCTAAAGATAATTTTTTAAAAGGAGGGGGAAAAACACAGCAATTCCATAATTGAGGACTTATCCAAAAGATTACAAACCAGGATACAGTAAAGCCACCAGCACAACCATGTTCACTGCAACACCATTCACCACAGCCAAGGTATGGAATCAGCCCAGATGCCTCTCAATGAACGAATGAATCAAGAAAATGTGGTATATATGCACGATTGAAGTTAATTCATCCTTTGGAATGGATGGTATTCTATCATTTGCAAAAAAATGGAAGGACCTGGAAAATTATGTGAAGTGAAGTAGGTCATGACCAGAGAGACAAGGATTATGTGTTTTCTCTTTGTATCATTTGTAAAGAAATGGAAGGACCTGGGAAAATTATGTGAAGTGAGTCAGAGAGACAAAGTATATATTTTCCCTTATATGTGGAAGCTAGAATTAGCTTATAAACTTATAAGCTTCAATTAGCTTATAGATATTTAAGTACATATTGAAGATAAGCAAGTGCACATAAATGTGTTAACTGAGGCATGGCAGATTCAGGGGGAGAACCCAGCATAACTCCTTAGAAAGGCTAATCAAAGCTTAACAAAATAAACACCATAAGACTGGTACTCAAAAGGGGTCAAGTGGGGTGTAGGGAGAGGGGTAGGCAAATGAAGAGAAGAAAGAGGAAAACACAGTAAAAAAAAAATGGAATGCAGGGGTTGGGAAGGTGGCTCAGTGGTAGAGTGCTTGCCTTGCATGCTCGAGGCCCTGGGTTCGATTCCTCAGCACCGCATAAGAAAAAAGAAAAAAGCCGGAAGTGGCGCTGTGGCTCAAGTGGTAAGAGTGCTGACCTTGAGCTGAAGAGCTGAGGGACAGCGCCCAGGCCCAGAGTTCAGGCCCCATTACCGGACCCCCCAAAAAAAATTGAATGCATTCCTACAAAATTAAGAAAAGTGATGGAAGGTGGGTTGTGAGGGAGGGGTGAGAATGTTCCAGGGTGAACGAGACACCGTGTAGTCACAAACTGCTTTGTTGAACGCAACTCCTTTATGCAAGTGCCTAGAGCCAATAAAGAAAAACCTTCGTTAAGATTCCATCTCACCCCAGTTAGTATAGCCATCATCCAGAAAATGATCAACAAATACAGGTAAGGGTGTTGAAAGATGAAATCCTTATACACCACTATTGAAAATAGAAATGAGTCTAGCCACTCTGGAAATCAGTATAGACTCCTCAAAAAATAAAAATAGAGCTATCATATGATTTAGTGAATATATAATGAAGGAATCTAAGTGAGCATACAATGGAGACACTTGCACATTCGTGTTTATTGCAGCACTATTCACAATAGCCAGGTTCTGGAACTGGCCTACTGCCATCTGTGCCGGACTGGATAAGGAGAATGCGGCATGTACCACTTGTGTATACAATAGAGTATTATTCCATGGAAAGCAAGAACTAAATGGTCATTTTTCAGGAAACTAGATGGAACTAGAGATCAACATGGTAAGCAAAATAAGAGCTCATGTTTCCTGCCACATGTGGAATCTAAAGAAAATAAAAAAAACACCAAAAAAACACCAAAGTAAAAGGAGTTCATTAAGGGATTTTTTTTGTGGGGGGGGGAGGCAATGTGGGAGGAAGAGGGGAAAGAAAGCAAAAGATGGAATGCATTTGATTAACACTTACTATGTGCACATATGAAAATGTCAATGAAATTCCTTTTTTACAATAAATATAAAAATAATGCTGGGGGGGCTGGGAAGGTGGCTCAGTGGTAGAGCGCTTGCCTTGCATGCCTGAGGGCCTGGGTTCGATTCCTCAGCACCACATAAGCAAACAGAAAAAAGCCAGAAGTGGTGCTGTGGCTCAAGTGGTAGAGCACTAGCCTTGAGCTGAAGAGCTGAGGGACAGCGCCCAGGCCCAGAGTTCAGGCCCCACGACCGGACCCAAAAAAAAAAAAATAATAATAATGCTGGGTGAGAGAGAAACAGAGAGAGAGAGAGACAGAGAGACACAGAGAGAGAGATTATAATTTCAACAGCTAAATAAAGAAAAACAAAATCTGCTTCCTGGTGGCAGACTGGCACCTTTTCCATAGATCAGACGTGATTTTTTTTTAATTTTAATTTTAATTTTTTGTGAACATACTGTACAGAGGGGTTACAATTACATGGGCAAGATAATGAGCACATTTCTTATCAAGCATTGCAACCTCCTCCTTTGTTTATCCTTCACATCCCTTCCCAGCCTCCCCCCCACACCCAATCCACCCCCCACCCCCCACCCCCCCGCACCAAAGTTGTAAAGTTCGTTTTCGACATGACAACTTGTACTTCTCATAGTTGCAACGGGTCCACCTGTATCCTTAAAAGACTTGTTTTTCCCCATCTCCTCCACAAATTATACCAACATCAAATATAGTGAAAGCAGGGGTTATACTGTGGGGGAGGGACATACAAAGCAACAAAGAAATAATCTTATAAATGAGTTTCAGCCACGATTTTAATCTGATGTTTATACTAGGTGTACGGACAAAGAGGCTCTGTGAGAAAATGCACAGAGGCATCTGGGGACACGGGGCTGCTGCACACACTGCATGCTCTGTGGACACAGGTCTGTCCTCCATGGACAGAGGTCTGTCCTCCATGGACACAGGTCTGTCCTCTGTGGACACAGGTCTGTCCTCCGTGGACACAGGTCTGTCCTCCCCGTCCTCCGTGGACACAGGTCTGTCCTCCGTGGACACAGGTCTGTCCTCCCCGTCCTCCGTGGACACAGGTCTGTCCTCCGTGGACACAGGTCTGTCCTCCCCGTCCTCCGTGGACACAGGTCTGTCCTCCGTGGACACAGGTCTGTCCTCCATGGACACAGGTCTGTCCTCCCCGTCCTCCATGGACACAGGTCTGTCCTCCCTGTCCTCCGTGGACACACGTCTGTCCTCCCCGTCCTCTGTGGACACAGGGCAGCTGCACGCACTCTGTCTCTTCCTGCCTTCTAAAGCCACATCCTCCTCACCCCATTCTGTTCTATCACTGCTTATCTAAACCTGGAAGATGCTCTGGTACTGGGGGCAGGGACCCTGCTCTATTTAACCTGTCTTAATTCCCAACTTAACGCTCACCACTATTAACACTTTTGGTGCCAGTCCTGGGCCCAGGTCCTGGGCCCTGTCCCTGAGTTTTTGGGTGGTTAATTGGAGATAAGAGCCTCACAGACTTTCCTGCCCAGGCTGGCTTCAAACTGCAATCCTCCATCTCAGGCCCCTTCTGAGTAGCTGGGAAGTAACTCCAGGAGGAAAAACTTTTCAGTGATGGCTCAATGACTATTCCTCACACATTCATGAGAAATAGCACCAACCTGTGCAAACCGTGTTTTAGAGAAAGGCTCATTTCACTTGATCTTAGCCACCAGGCCAGGAAGCAGTAAGAAAGGCTATTTCAAGCGTGCCTTCCTGGCTGAGCTATTTTGTTGAGTGGAATCCCCGCCAGGCGCTGGGCAGGAGCACGTGCACGCGGCAGCATGTTCTGAGGGCCGGATCGCTCATTATGGGGCTGTGGAGGGGCTCAGGTGCATGCCACCGCTGCCAGCATTCCTGTGACAGCACCGATTACCCGTGAAGAATAGCTCCTGAGGGGCGGGGGCCAGGGGTCTGCCAGGGCACAGGCTTGTAGAAGTCACCAGAAGGGGCTTGGCACAACAGGAAGTTCTAAGCAGGCAAGATGAAGGGGTAGTGACAAAATGTTCTAACAGCCGTCTCTGGTTGAGCGAACAATGAACACACACAGATGTGAAAACTGTAATCTAAACTGAACTTTGGTGGAGAACAGTCACCGCTCAGCCACCACAGACTAACCACGCTGCTTCTTACTGCCCTGCCAGCTTCTTAAGCCCGCAGAACCTCGGTGACGCCCCCCCCCCGCTCCTGCAGCTGCTAAGGGAGTGTGTGCATAGATTTGGGCTTAGTGTGGGGGCGTTTTATACCTTCTCCCCTCCCCGAAGGACAGCTTCAATGACAGTTCCTTGTCACCCAGGGCAAGAATTCCAAGCTAGCCTCTGCAGGAACTATGTTCTTGAGTGGCAGCTGACAGAGGGTGGTGCTGGCATGGCCCAGCACCGGGCTGGAGCTGGAGATAGGATCTGTTTCACTTTAAGAGTTCGCAGGTAAATGTAAAGAACAACTGGCTTTATTGCATGAGTTATAAGGGCATTTCAGGGCAAGCTAACTCCAGGGGCAAATCCTTGCTCTGCCTGATACTCAAGACTTGTCCTGCTCTGCAAGGCTCAGCTCCCTACATGGAAATCAGGCCAAGGGAACCATGGGCAATAATTCTCATGGGAACAGCTGGTTTGGACGAGGTGACACTTCAGGGTGAGCTTGTGTCCAGCTAGTCCCACCCCAGAGAAGTGCCTTCTGCATGGGCTACAGCCAGTACAACATAGATACTCACAGCCAGTCGATATGTTATCAGTCATGGACTTTTCAAATGAGTGTATTGCAGGAAATGCAGTTTGAGCGTACCTTTTCCATGTCAAGCAGAGCAAACTCTGGGCTCCTGCCCACAGGACAGTTGGCAGTTGGTGGAGAAATTAAGCTTCACATTCTCCTAAGTGCCCTGTGAGTAGGGGCAGAGGCCCAGGGCACCCCTCCTTGACATCAGTATGAACTCCAGGCATGGCCCTAGAGACCCACCAGCAGAAATTATTTGATTTTAGAAACCTCTAAGTATCCAGACAGATTTGTTAGAGCTTTGGTGTTGTGCTAGAACACGGCAGTTTTGCTTTCTTCTGGAACAGAATAATACATCATGATAACGAAGTCTCTGCAAACTAGGACCCTCTTCCCCAGGAGCTCCCTCCCACTTCTCCAGCATCTTCCCACCACGGAGGTAGACCAAGATCAGCTACAGACACTGGTAACCAGCATAGAATCTTCAAGGTCCCACATGAACCTGGCAGATCTGAACTGAACAAAAAATCCCACTGAAGAACTCCAGAATAGCCAAGTTCTTGCCAAGTGCCTCAAATGCAAACCAGGGTCACCAGGACATTTGAATTCCTGCCTAGATCTAATAGGAGCACGTATCCCCACCCAATGAACAAAGATAATGTATAGATGGAGATGGGGAAGTAGATGCAGACACAGATGCTGGCACAGAATAGATGCAAATATGGGTGTCAGTACCGACCAGGCACAGATGCAGGTACAGACAGATGTGGATTTGGCACAAGCATAAGTGTAGATGGAGATGCATGCATGGACTCCGGTGCAGGGACAGGTGCGGACACACACACTTATACAGACAGAGGTGCAGGTACTAGTGCAGATGCAGACACACACAGATTCAAGTGCACAGGCAGCTGCAGATACATATGACGATGTAGATGCAGACACTGGTGCAGATGTACATACAAATGATGATGTAGACACAGGTAATGATGTAGACACAGACATAGATGATGATGTAGACACAGATGATGATATAGACTCAGGTAATGATGTAGACACAGACATAGATGACGATGTACACACAGATGATGCAGACATAGACATAGATGACGATGTAGACACAGATGATGATGTAGACACAGGTAATGATGTAGACACAGAGATAGATGACGATGTAGACACAGATGATGATGTAGACACAGACATGGATGATGATGTAGACACAGATGATGATATAGACACAGGTAATGATGTAGACACAGACATGGATGATGATGTAGACACAGATGATGATATAGACTCAGGTAATGATGTAGACACAGGCATAGATGACGATGTACACACAGATGATGCAGACATAGACATAGATGACTATGTAGACACAGATGATGATGTAGACACAGATGATGATGTAGACACAGGTAATGATGTAGACACAGACATAGATGACGATGTAGACACAGATGATGATATAGACACAGGTAATGATGTAGACACAGGCATAGATGACGATGTACACACAGATGATGATGTAGACTCAGGTAATGATGTAGACACAGATAATGATGTAGACACAGACATGGATGACGTTGTAGACACAGATGATGATGTAGACACAGATGATGATGTAGACACAGGTAATGATGTAGACACAGACATAGATGATGATGTAGACACAGATGATGATGTAGACACAGATAATGATGTAGACACAGATGATGATGTAGACACAGATAATGATGTAGACACAGACATGGATGACGTTGTAGACACAGATGATGATGTAGACACAGATGATGATATAGACACAGGTAATGATGTAGACACAGACATAGATGACGATGTACACACAGATGATGCAGACATAGACATAGATGACTATGTAGACACAGATGATGATGTAGACACAGATGATGATGTAGACACAGACATGGATGATGATGTAGACACAGATGATGATATAGACTCAGGTAATGATGTAGACACAGACATAGATGATGATGTACACACAGATGATGATGTAGACACAGGTAATGATGTAGACACAGATGATGATATAGACTCAGGTAATGATGTAGACACAGACATAGATGATGATGTACACACAGATGATGATATAGACACAGGTAATGATGTAGACACAGACATGGATGACGTTGTAGACACAGATGATGATGTAGACACAGGTAATGATGTAGACACAGATGATGATGTAGACACAGATGATGATGTAGACTCAGGTAATGATGTAGACACAGACATAGATGACGATGTACACACAGATGATGCAGACATAGACATAGATGACTATGTAGACACAGATGATGATGTAGACACAGATAATGATGTAGACACAGACATGGATGATGATGTAGACACAGATAATGATGTAGACACAGACATGGATGATGATGTAGACACAGATGATGATGTAGACACAGATAATGATGTAGACACAGACATGGATGACGTTGTAGACACAGATGATGATGTAGACACAGGTAATGATGTAGACACAGATGATGATGTAGACACAGATGATGATGTAGACTCAGGTAATGATGTAGACACAGACATAGATGACGATGTACACACAGATGATGATGTAGACTCAGGTAATGATGTAGACACAGACATAGATGACGATGTACACACAGATGATGCAGACATAGACATAGATGACGATGTAGACACAGATGATGATGTAGACACAGATAATGATGTAGACACAGACATGGATGATGATGTAGACACAGATAATGATGTAGACACAGATAATGATGTAGACACAGACATGGATGACGTTGTAGACACAGATGATGATGTAGACACAGGTAATGATGTAGACACAGATGATGATGTAGACACAGATGATGATGTAAATATAGACAGGACACAAACACAGATGTAGATGTAGACACAGATGATGATGTAGATATAGACACAACACAGACACATACGCAGATGTACACAGATGGCGATGTAGACACAGAGGCAGACAGGCACAGATAACAATGTAGAGGCAGACTCAGGTGTAGATCTAGGTGTTGATACAGCCCTGGGCACGGGTGCGGATGTGGACACGGGTACAGCAGGTACAGAAACAGGGGCAGGTGAGGATAGAGGGCTCGGGGGAGCTGCTCACCTGCCTTCCTGCAGGTTCAGCTGCGGTCTCTGACCTCTCCCAGCGAAAGTCCTTCTCGACTCCTCTGATAACCGCTCTTGGCAGTGTCCTGAGCATCTGGCCTCACATTCCTTCCAGAGATCCAATCCTATCCACCCCAAAGGCTTCCTGCTCTCAGCCCTCTGAACTCGGGAGACTGCATCTGGACGCTTTGCTCTAGGTGTGCTCCTCCATCTCCTCCCAGCCCTCCTCTCTTCCCTAACATTCCTCTGACAAGACTCTCATCTTGTAGGCACACACACACACGCAAACCCGGGTGGGTGTTGGGTGCAATTCTGTGGCTGCTGGTCCTGTTTCTATATCCTGAACCATGAGCCCTTCTCACACCTGCATGTGCACGCAGGCCGCTTGGTGTCTTGTTGGATACAGACCCTGTTCCAGATTCCTAGAGAAGCTTGAATGCCAGTCTTCCTAACGAGAGACCAGCTGGCCCCAAGGATGCTGGTCCAGGGACCATGCCTCAGTTAGACAGGGACCAGGTGGTATCTGACATCCTGGAGTTAATGTTCCATGAAAGAAGAAAAGAGTTGTGTGAAGCCTATGATGAATGCCTGAGATCCAGCTCTGTGCTTCCCACTGGAGTGATCTTGAGCATTTTACTTAACAGCCTAGGCCATGGTGCTCCTGTTAGAAGCACAGGAGTAAAATCTACACCAGGTCCGCTGCTGCTGCAACAGTTACAGGAAACAAATCATGTGGAGAGCAGCCTGGGCCTGTCTGGAAGGCACCAGTGCCGGCAGCCATGCTCGCCTTGGCCGGGCTTTCTCCTTAGCGTCCCAGGCCTCAGAGCTCTGGGCACTGGTGTGGAGGGCTGGGTGTGGATGGGGGTAGTAGCAGGAGGAGGCGGAACGGCAGGGGAATGGGGTCCCACTCTGCTAGGGCGTAGGAGCTCCTGGCAAACTGGACACCACTTGGCAGAATCCCTGGGCTTTGGCCAGTGGGGCTTCTGGAACATGCACCTTTGTTAATCCCTGGCTAGGAGCCTGCCTGCCCGGCAGCATCAAGGCCCTCGGCAAGAGGCCATGAACTGTAGGAACAGGAAATGGAGGAGAAAATCTTCTGTTTTGTAAACACAACACTTGGTTTAAAGGAGAATGGATTCAAACTGCATTCCCCAGACTAGTTCCTTCCATAGAAAGACTTTGCACGCCGTCTCTATCCACCGAAAGGACAGAGAACTGAGATCATTTTCTGGTGCATGAGATGGTTATAAAATGAAATGGTTATAAAATTTTGCATTCCTAATTAAAATCTGCTCCACAGGGTTTTACCTGGAAACAGTGTGGCTATCTGCTGGGCCTTTGCAAGGTCCTGGCAGTCAGCCTTTTCAAGCACTGAAGATATCCAAAAAGCCATTGTGTAATGCAGGTTCACAGTTAGACTCAGTCACTAACAGGTCGGTTAGATCAGGGCACTACCTACTCAGGAGCTCGCGGAGGTAGTGAAGCTGTCCACCTGCAAGTTGGTCGAGAGTGACTTCTGCCCAAGTTGGTGTTCACCCATGCTGGCAGTCAGCTAGGTTTGTGCAGACACCGTGAACTGGGTCAAGGTCTGGGATCTGGTGGAGGTTAGCCCATTTCCATGGGTTCCCAGCATGCTGCTTTGTCCCAAGCACATGCCTGTAATGCGGGCAGTGCCCTCTGTCCCACGTCCAACCCGGTGTGGGCTCGGGACCACTCCTGAGTCTTGGAGGTAATTGCCGTATTCAGAAAAGGCAAGGGTGGACAGAGGCAGCAGTGATACTCAATGAACCATACAATTTGTGGGTGGAGATGGGACGGAAAGTCTGGGAGAGAGCAAGGGAAAGAGTGACGTCAGAAAGAAATGTACTCCTTGCCTGACTTACATACCTGTCCCTCACCTTTACAATCACGGTAAGAAATGTCCAGAAAAGAAAGGAAAGGGCTTCCTGACTTCTGCTAGGCTCGCAGAGCCCAGGCAGCAGTGACCACAGTCCCGTGCAGAACTTCAGAGGATGGGAAGGAGGAAAAGAGGGTGGGCACCAGAGTCTCTTAAGTCTATTTGTAAAGAGCAGCCCGATATGCAAATCGGCACAAATCAGAGCATTCAGGTACTTTTCCTGCCAGGTAGCGGCCTCACATGGCAGCCGCTTGTCTGGAAAGGCTGTGGTACTTTCTAAGGGCCGTGCCACCCTGGGCCTGGGGTCGAGGGACACATCCCTTGTTCTTCTGTTACATGTCAGCTTTCCGAGCATTTCCTAGACTCACTCCTCCTCAAAGGATATGCCTGTCAAATTAACTCATGATTTATCCAATTAACAATTTATAAAAGGCTGTCATCTCCCTGCCAGGAGCCCATCCTCCCCAGCTGAGGGCCAGGGGCTTTCCAGGGTCCAGACCCAGGCTGGGGAGGCAGGTCAGCAAGCAAGGGTGAACATTTCCAAGTGGCCTTCCCAGCCCTCCTCCCTTGCTCCCACAGATTGTGGGGAGCCTGCCTTCCATCAAGTAGATGGAGGCCGGCCCCGCCGGACCTGGGAGCCTTGGGAACAAGCCCAGGACAGACACACGGGCCCCGTGCTGCCTCCGGTCTGCAGCCCTGCTCTCTGCCTGGCCTGGGCACAGGGCAGCATGGCCCTCCGTGCAGACACTCACCTCTGTGCCTGGCTTGGCCAGGTCTGGCTGCCTTCAGCCTCATGCATGCCGTTTCTCCTTACTGCCGAGTGGTATTCTGTGGCATGCGTGTGCCCACGGTGTGTGTCCGCCTTCCCACGGTGGAATATTTGTTTATCCCAGGTTTTGCCCATCGTGAACGCAGCTGCTGTGTGCACCATTGTCCACATGAGCACCGGTTCTCGTTTCCTACAGCGGGGTGGCTTGTCACACGGCCCCTTGGACTCTGTGGAGCTCTGGGGAACCGCGGGCTGGTTCCACCTTCCCACAGCTGTGTGTGCGCCCCAGTCTCCATCTCCCACTGATACTCTGCTGCCAGCGTGTGCTCTTTCAGCAGCCTGGACAGGTCGGGAATAGGACCCTGTCGTGGTGCTAATTTGCATTTCCCTAAGGCTTGATGGTGCTCCACATCTCTTCAGGAGCCTACCTGCCATCTTCACATCTTCTTAGTAAAGCAACCATCCAAGAATTTTGCCCATTTTTAATTGAGCCTCCTCGGTAGCCAGGGTTACAGTGTGAGCCACCATTGCCTGGCTAAGGATTTTGTGTGTGTGTGTGTGTGTGTGTGTGTGTGTGTGTGTGTGTGTGTGTGTGTGTGTCCTGGGTCTCAGCCTTCTCAGTAGCTAGGGTTACAATGTGAGCCAGAGGTGCACGCTGGAGCTGGCTGGAGGTACACCAGTGTATCACTTGAGCCTCAGCTCCCCAGATGTAAATTAGAAGTAGTAAGAACTTCCCACAACTGGGACTAGGCCAGAGGATTAAATAATTGGCACATGGGAACGCTGCCTGGGTTCCTGCTGCAATCAGTATTCAAGTATAAAGAAATCAAGAACCACTCCTCAAGATGCCCATTTGCAAACATTCCCGGGAATTTTTTAGTCTTGAAGTAAAGAAGCCTCTCTACACAGCACCAAGTGAAAGGTTTTGAACTGAAGAGTGGCAGATCCACAGAAAATGGCATGCTGGGGGGCAGGAAGATGGCCACCCTGTGGCCTTGCCCAGGTGTGGCCCCTGCTGAAGGCGGCCTGGGTGACCGGACGCAGACCGCCCTGGGGACGGCGTCGCAGCCGGACATGGACATGGCACAAACAAGGAGTGCTCCTATAAATGTGTGATTAAAAACAAGCCAAGAACATAAACCATACTGAAAGAATAGAATCCAAGGCTGTGGCCATACATGGGAACACGTGCTACAAAGCTGCTTTGATAGACTAGAATGGCTAATGCAAGATCATGGCGCAGGAGAGGCACACGAGAGGCCCAGGCCTCCCTGAACACGGAGCAACCTGCCTCCGCTGAGACAGCCAGAAAATGAAATGCAAGAATGTGTGTGGCACCCTGGATTTGCCCTGGGAGGATAGACCCCGTGGACAGAGCTGAGCCTTGACATCCAGACCGCCAGCTCCAAGACCGCTAGCCCTGCATTCTCCACGGGTTGTCCGGCTACGGCTCTTGGGGGCTGACCCTCACACAGCATGCTGTGAGTCAAGCAACTGTACTGCTGTATCATCTGCAGCATCAGAGACCCGGGTGAGGTAACCCTTAACCGGCCTAGCAACAATGACGGCCGTCCAGTACTGCCTGGTGATGGGAGACAGAACGGGCACTCCTTTAAAGGGGCCTGAGCAGAACGGGCATCTCCTTGAAAGGGGCTGAGCAGCTGGGGTTCAGATGGGGAGGACGATGGGAGGGATGAGGCCCAGCAGGGTGCCTTGTACTCACATCTGACTTATTGGATTAAAACCCCTGTGCACAACGACTTAAGTTGTGCTAAATTTTAGAGTCCACTTAACAATAACGTTCAGACTAGCCACTGCTTACTGCTTTCGATCTGGAAGTTCGGCTTTAGGAACTTATGCACTCCAGCGGTGGACTCTATGCCCTGAGGAAGGTCTGGACGGCCGGAGCGGCTCCGTGTACCTCAGAGTGCTCGCTGGGACCCTGCCTGCCAGCTCACCCCACACCCCAGGAGGGCAGGGAAGGTCTCCCAGTGCTGCTGTCTATTTATGGTAGGCCAGCACGTGGCCAGCACCACACCACGGGGCATGTGGTAGCTACAAGCGTGTTCCGACTCCAGCCTGGATGGAGAGCTGGTCTGGCCTGGGGCCAGCCTGGTCAGTGAGAAACACTGGCAGCTGGTCTGGGAACTGCAGGCACTCCACGCAATAACACGGGGTGAGCCAAGACCCTCTGCTGTCAGACCTCTGCCTCCACTCTGCCCACCTACCCTCGCGCCTCACTAATTCCTGGAAAAGCTTCTGAGCATTGTTTGTCACAGACTTCAAAGGCCAGGCAAGAGGTAGACCGCTGCAGCTCCCTACCCACCTGCCCTGCTCTGAAAATAACACAGCCTAACGACACTTGCTGGTGGCAGGCAGGCCCCTTGGCGGTGTACTGGGCATCCCAGGGGACAGCTAGGGAACACGCCACCACAGAAAGCCAATGGCATGTCCTGAGAGCTTTGCAGAGCAGTTTTCACCCCGGCTGCCCCCGGGCATGCAGTGAAGGCCTGCCAAGCCTGTGACGGGGCTCGGGGCTCCCTTGCTGCAGAGGAGGCTGACAGGGCTCAGGAACAGCAGAGAGAGGGCCAACATCCCTGGAACCCACACCCAAGCCCAGCTCCTGGCACTGGGCTCCCGCCTCTGCCCACACTGCTCACCCCCTTCACGGGCTTTTCAAGCACAAATGCTTGGCTAGAGGCTGCACCACTGTCAGAGAGGGTGCTCAGGAGCCCCTGCCAGGCCCGGCCCGAGGGACCCGGCGTCTGCACCTCCTCCCCAACACACAGGATTGCAAATCACCCGGGGCTACCAGGCCATGTGCCTGCCAGCTTCCCGTCGGGCTTGCAGCTTGCGTGGCACCATGGTACCAGATCAACCCCTCGGGATCTCGTAAGTGTCCCCAATGAGCAAGGCCATGCCTACCCCGCACTTTGTGCCCCCAAACCATGAGGTACGGGGTGTCACGGGACAATGGTCTGCCGGCTCCACTGAGCTCCGACGACCCCAGGCTCCAGTGTCCACACACCACGGGCCTTGCTCCCTCCACGAGCCGTAGAACAGCCTCAGCTCTACAGGACACAGACACAGCATGTCCCCGTCTCCCCGGGTGATGGGACTGGCTGTGCTGCGTGTGGAACCCCAGCGGCCTCCCGCACAGAGGCCGTGCGCAAGGATGCACATTGGCGCACGAGGGCCATGCTCTCCACAGGTCAGAAGGACTTAAAACCGAATGAGACACAGAGCAGCCTGTGAAGAGCACAGAACCGGCTGAGGGCAGAGCCTGCAAAGTGGCCTCCCGGGCAGAACCAAGGCCAAGTCCTCCCTTAACGCACGAGTTTGCAGAGCTGCCTGGGCCCTCGTACTGCAGCCACCCGGGGGGGCCTATCCTCTAAGGAACCGTGGAGGACATGGAAGGTCAGCATCCACTAAGAAGGAGTTAGGTAGCAGGAGACGGCACCCCATGGCAAATCAGGTCACTTTACCCAGGTCAGGGTGCTCACCGTGGGGGGCGGCGATGAGGATTGGAAGCTCAGCTGATCACCCAAGTCACCGGTGCCATCCGCTCTGATGAGGGTCAGGTCCACTGAAGGAGGATGAATGACCGCTTCCCCAGCCCCCGAAGCAAGGGGCTCAAGTCTGCCCAGGGGCGGAAGGGCCAGCACCATCTAGCCTGAGTTCATGTCATCCCACAAAGACACAGCCAGAGGCTCTGCCTTTGTTACCACCAGGAAGACAGACGCGAGGATGGGCGGCGTGCGCCACAGAGCCACAGCCAGGGCTTTAGTTTAGGCCTTCTGGGCTGAAGCCACCAGTCCAACTCTGCTAGGCCTGGCCAGCCTCTCATGCCGGTGAGATGGGAGTGGGGCCCGTCTGCAGGCCACTGGACAGCAGCGTGGGGTGGACGGCCTATCTGCAGGCCACTGGACAGCAGCGTGGGGTGGACGGCCTATCTGCAGGCCACTGGACAGCAGCATGGGGTGGACAGCCTATCTGCAGGCCACTGGACAGCAGCGTGGGGTGGAGGGCCTATCTGCAGGCCACTGGACAGCAGCGTGGGGTGGACGGCCTATCTGCAGGCCACTGGACAGCAGCGTGGGGTGGAGGGCTGGTCTGCAGGCCACTGGACAGCAGCATGGGATAGACGGCCTATCTGCAGGCCACTGGACAGCAGCGTGGGATAGACGGCCTATCTGCAGGCCACTGGACCGCAGCATGGGATAGACGGCCCGTCTGCAGGCCACTGGACAGCAGCGTGGGGTGGACGGCCGGTCTGCAGGCCACTGCCCTGGCCCCTGGTGTCTGTGTGAAGTTGGATCTTCCCATGAAGGAGCCGTGCTGGTGGTGCGATGAGTCCTACAGCCCCTGCTGCAGACTGCAGATCTGCCAGTCTGCCTGTCACGCCAGCCAACGCCTGGTGGAGGCAGCCATGGCCATTCTCTTCCATAGCACTACACGCCATTGCCCTCCGGCAGCCATGACCACAGGCTCCCAGTGGGTTGCAGCTGTGCAGCAGACCTGCCCTCTCCCTCCCTGGGCCATGGGTGGAGTCCTGAGGTCTCTTGGCTCCCAAACACTGTCCTCGCCTGTTGTCCCCTTGTCTGCCGACCCAGGTCAGATCACAGTAACACAGGCACCTTACAGAGCTATGGCGGCCCTGTCCCCCGCCTCTCAGCCCACATCCACTTTGGAGACCTCTAACCTCAGGATGCCTCCCGACTGGAAACGACAACTCCCCACCGAAGACAGGGCCCACGGGCGGGCGCCTCAGTCCTTGCTGGGGCATCATCATGACAAATGTGTGAGCAGGATAAATGCTTGATCCAGCCGCTGAGCTGGGGGTCGGCAGGGGGATCCCTGTGCAGCCTCTGAGCTGGGGGTCGGCAGGGGGATCCCTGTGCAGCCGCTGAGCTGAGGGTCGGCAGGGGGATTCCTGTGCAGCCGCTGAGCTGGGTTCGGCAGGGGGATCCCTGTGCAGCCGCTGAGCTGGGGTCGGCAGGGGGATCCCTGTGCAGCCGCTGAGCTGGGGGTCGGCAGGGGGATCCCTGTGCAGCCTCTGAGCTGGGGGTCGGCAGGGGGATCCCTGTGCAGCCTCTGAGCTGGGGGTCGGCAGGGGGATCCCTGTGCAGCCGCTGAGCTGAGGGTCGGCAGGGGGATTCCTGTGCAGCCGCTGAGCTGGGGGTCGGCAGGGGGATCCCTGTGCAGCCGCTGAGCTGGGGTCGGCAGGGGCATCCCTGTGCAGCCGCTGAGCTGGGGGTCGGCAGGGGGATCCCTGTGCAGCCTCTGAGCTGGGGGTCGGCAGGGGGATCCCTGTGCAGCCGCTGAGCTGGGGGTCGGCAGGGGCATCCCTGTGCAGGCTGCTGAGCTGGCTTGCAGCCGCTGAGCTGGCCTGCGGCCACAGAGCTTTCTCACAGGACTCACCGAAGAGATACTTCATGAGCAATGATCGCTTGCTTTGTGCAATTCAGAGCCCCAAAAATGGGTCAAAGTAATCACTGAAACCATAATCCTAGAACTTGGGAGAACCTTAGCCTCCTGCCGTCCAGGGGTCTGAACTCCAACTCCCTCACCTGTTGCTCAAGGGTGAGCTGAAGTAGGAAGAGGCCTAGACTCGAACCAGGCTCTCCAGGATGGCCAGGGCCTGAGGGCCAGAGCTGCATCTTTGTTCCCTCCCAACTCCAAGTCTGTGATTGACTTGCTTCTGTTTAAGTTTTATTTTAGAACAAGAGCCTTTTGAGTTACTCCCGGGGCTCACTGGACACCCTCTCGTTTTGTGGAATGGCACCACGGCCCCAGGACAAAGCCACCCCAACATCCGCCGAGAGTCCTCACTCCTCGCGTGACCTGGCTCAGGTGGTCCTTCCCCCGTTCCCGCACAATGGAAGGCCTGATTCTAAGGAGCAATAGGAAACTGGCCTACCATTTCAAGCTGCCCAAGGCTCATCCTGAGCCTTTCCTGTGTCCTAAAAATATAGTCTATTCCTGCAGCAGCTATTTTGGAATGAGGCAACAAACTGTTTCCTCAAGATGAAAAGGACCGAAGCTCCATAAACAGGATCCTGGACCCAGACTCTTGTGAGAATGGAGTCCAAGGCCGCAGGCCAAACCGGACGCCCTGGCGTGGCGCTGCAGGCCAAGGGTGCACAGCAGACTGCGTCCCCAAGTTGCTGTCTTTTAGAGAAACTACATTCTTGTCTGCATTTCTACTTGGTTACTAAATACGCTCTAACCTGGAAAGGGTGGGATATGGAAAGTGCACAGAAATGGAGAAAGAACCTCCTACAGGACCCAAGCCACAGAGCAGGTTCTGAGCGCCTCTCACAAACTCTGCCCTGGCCCTTGCCTCAATGAGACCCAGAGGCCTGAGAAACCATTTCTTTTGGAACTGGGGTAGGGGTTCAAGACGTCCAAAACCAGGAATAAATTGTCTCTACAGGGCCCCAGGGCCTGTCTGACTTCCTCCGAGGAGGGCCAGGCTTGCTCCCCACACACACGTAACCTTCTCTCGGGGCAGTGGGGCTCAGGCCTGCGGGTCATGGCCCCACAGGCAAGCCACGCCACCCAGCCTGTGTGTAGCTTGGAAGAGAGAACACAGGTGCCCATGGGCCACCGGCTGGGCAGGCCAAGGAAGGCACGGAGGACAGGGACCCAGGAAGCCGTCTCCCACCAAACCAGACGCCGTGCCTCCTCTCTTACTCAGTAGAGACCAGACTCACCGGCCGTGAGCCTCTGCAGACAGGACTCACTCACTCTGAGCCAGCGTAGACAAGTCACCTGCCTTGAGCGGTGCAGACAAGAACCACTCACTATGAGCCAGTGGCTCCGTGCCAAGAGGAATCCCTCCCAGACCCAGGCCGTTCCCAAAGGACAGCACATGGAGAGGCGGTTGGTGGCAGCTGTGGGCTGGGAAGTCCAAGCTGAAGCAAGTACAACACAGGGCTCCTGTGCCTCCCCTAGCAAGGCCGTGGAGACCTCCAGAATGTTCCATGACATCATCTCCATAATCCGCAGCCAGTGGTAAAGCCAGAGCCAGGTGGAGCTGTGGGCGGGGTGGGGACCGGGCCTGTTGCTATGGTCTCCGGCGCTGTGGGCGGGGTGGGGACCGGGCCTGTTGCTGTGGTCTCTGGCGCTGTGGGCGGGGTGGGGACCGGGCCTGTTGCTGTGGTCTCCGGCGCTGTGGGCGGGGTGGGGACCGGGCCTGTTGCTGTGGTCTCCGGCTGGGCTCTGCTCGCTGCTGTGCTAGGAGGAACTCACCACCAGCCCTGGCCTCGCGACCTAAAATCACCTGGGGTGTGGATGGAGCTTGAAAAGAGGAAATGCATGTGGCACTGTCAGGCCATCCCAGAATGCTATTGACATAAAAGCAGCATGTGCTGTGATAGAACTGCCTTTGTCTTCGGGTTCTGTTGACACTGGCTTTCCGTCTAGCCTTGCCCCAGAGAATGGGCTGATTGCTGCCTGCGTGGTTAAAAGACGAAGGTTTGGGGGAAGCAGCAGGAACAGGGAGAGTTATCTGGAGAAAGGGCGGGAGTAGCCACAGCCTTAAGCAGCTGGAGACAAGCCTGGTGGAGGAAGGAGAGAGGAGTGTGGAGGGGGGCGGCTGCCAGGCCTGTGCGTTTTGTGCGGCCCCGTCACGGGGGAAGGAAGGGCACCACGCCCTTTCCCGCTCCTCAGGCAGGTGCAGAGATGCTCATAGAAACAACCGGCTCTGCCCTGGGCTGAAGGCAGGGCTAGGGTCTACTTCATCTCTTCATGAGGAAGACTGTTGCACTTCCTTATTTACCTAGAACTTGTAAAAGCCTGGCCTGGCCCTCAAATTGCTCTTGTGCGTGCATGCGCTAGCTTGCGCACAGACTCCAGGCACGTGACTGCAGAATTGGCCCGGGACAGAGAAGACTCTTGACATAGTTGGAACAGGGCCATCTCAGACTTCTGGGCAGCCCTGGCGCTCCCCACCCTGGGGTCCAAGCCCTTCCGTGCTGAGGTCCTCCAAACAAGCAACCAACAGCCTCTGGGCTCTGCATCTGCCACCAGGGCTCTCCCTCCTCTGGCTGGCCTCCAAATGCCTCCTTCGGTCCTCTGCCCCTTACAGCCTCTTCCTGCCTGCTGGTCCAAGGACAGCCGGGAGTGGACGGTGTGTGGGTCAGCCCCCAGGAGCTGCTGCCTCAGGAAGTCACCATCAGCTATCATTGCAGCAATTCAGCCTGACTCCTCCCGTGAAGATAAGCAGGCCTCAGCCTCCCCCTTGAGTGTGAGAACTTTGGTTCTGGCAGCCCAGACTCCAGAGGGCCACCGGGGAAGCCCTGTGCCGCTTAGACCCCCGCGGGCCACCCATCGTGGGCCATTGTCTTCATTGAGAAGTCACATACAAGGAGGACATGTGTCGAGAAGCCCCAGCGCGGCCTCCGGGGCCAGCCACAGAAGCATGCCAAGGCAGGAGGAGGCGTGAGAAGCCGGGGCCCTTCCAGATCACTGCGGGCCCACTGCCCCCTGCGGCCCCACTCCTCACGCCTCCGGGGAGGAAGGCATTTCCTTCCGAACTCGCTCCTCGGGGTTCATGTGGAGCCACGCTGCATTGTCCGGGTGCAGGAGCATCGTTCGGTCTGGCTGTGGGAATGGCTCTGATCACCGTGGACATGACCACGCTGCTCAGGATGGCATCACCGCAGGCCAGCCTGGTGGCCAGGAGGACTAGCCACATTCTCTGCATTCTCTTGGTCCCTGCGGCCACCGCAGCCCTGGTGCCCTGCTCTGGTGGCTCTTCTTGGTGCTGCTGGCATTCGGGACTTGCGCTTGGACAGAGACGGCTGCAAGCCCTGCACATGGCCTCCCCAGGCTGGCTCAGGCCAGAGGAGCCCCCACGGGCGGCCTAGGCAGGGGGGGCTTGTGTCTTGCTGTCCACCCTCCACCCATCCCGGCCACAAATCCGTCTGAGAACATCTGCGGCTTCGTGCCTAGCGGAGCATCTTTCTGTGGAGAGGCAGGGCCTTCAGTTTGCATCGCCCCTGCTCTGACGACTTCTTCTTCTCAGTGCTGATTTCCTGTACCTCCTCTGATGAGGGGGCCCTGCCTCCACCCAGGGCCACAGCCTCTGCCCCACCACGCTCTAAGCCTCTGAGGCAGAGACCTCTGGGCTTAATCACCTGTAACTGAACTTCCCATGGGCAGAACTGTGATTTTACTGAGGTCCTACGCTTCTGGGTCCAGGTCTTCCCTTACCAGTTAGAACAATTAGATTAATCAGTGATTTGAGCAATTTTTTTCAATCTTAGAGATGTTTGCTTATTTGTCCAAAATCATGTTCTGAGCCCAATCTGTGAGAGGGTTAAGGTGAGCCGCTCCGGGGATGGCCGGTGCGAATTCCTCGGCGGGGCCCTGGCCGGCCCCTGCCAGCCCAGCGGGGCGCTGCAGCAACCCCCCTGGGGAGGGTCACCCCGCCTCCCAGAGACTGGCTGCCCCCTTGGACTCAAAGTTGTTTAGAACAATGTATGAGCCTCGCTGACCTCATTTTCCTCCTAACACGGGTCTGACGAAGGTGGGCCACCGCAGGGAACGCGGGAAGCAGCAGCTCTCCTGCCCTCAGCACTGGTCTCTCTTGGGGGTTTCCTTCTGGTTTCACTGCCATTCGGTGTGACCTACCCTCCCAGGTTCACAAGGGAGGTCTGCGGAGATCACAGGGCCCAGGCCAGGCTGATTCCACGGAGAGAGGCTGCAGATGAACCAGAGGAAAGAGTCGGCTCAGCTTTGCAACCTGGCTGTGCTGTGCAGAGACAAGGCAGAGGAACACAGCTATTTCAGGAGCAAAGGGCTTATCACCAAACTGCTGGGTCAGAAGGTTAATTCAGAGCGAGGGGACTGGCTGAGATTCACCAGTGTCGGGCCCATCGCCAGTCAAGGCACAGGCTCGGAGGCCAGAGGTCTGGCCGCTCAGAATACAAGCACACGCAGGGGAAGGACCTGCTTGAGATGGGAACTTAGATCAAAAGAGGGAACACTAACTTGTGGGCCACGACCGAGCTCCTGCTCGTCAGGCCCCGATGCGGAAGGACTTGGGAATTCGTTTCTGAAGAAAGGCCCTCCCACCCGCGTTCCCAGCGTCTTCCTCTAGAAAACGTCAGTGGATGTGGAGGGCTGACTGGAGCCGGAGCTGCTTTCCGCGAACGCCGGAAACGGTTCAGGAGAATATTGGGGAACATCCCCCCATCTTGAGCCATTCTTGCCAACCCCATCCAGTGGGGCAACCCCACACCAGACGCCATGATCTGTGGCACCAGGTGGGGCCTGTGGAGTGAGCTGATGAACTCCGGGGTTGCCCTTAGGAGCACCTCCTGGACGGACCCCAGCTGAGGTCTGCAGACCCCACGCCCGGCCAGACCCGGGGCGGCCCTCCTTGAACAGCAGAGATGGAGTCACACAGAGCATGCACAGGGGGGAAGGGCCCTCAGAATGACGAGGGCTTCGGGCTGAGGGCTTTGTGCAGAGTCTGGCTCCACCTTGACTGGGGCAGGACACGGAGCACAGGTGGCAGAGAAGGGCTAGGGAAGGGAAGCACGGCATCCCTGCCCTTTGCAGACAGGTGTGGCCACGGAGCTGCCCATCTCAGACTGGGAGCCAACGCTTGTGCATGCAGCGAACCACCTTACAAGTGGGAAACGCCAAGCCAAACCCAAGGTGCCCTGGCCAGCCGCGTGAAGGGAGGTGGACTCCGGCCTCCGGCCCTCCAGCCTCTCTGCCGCTGTCTGACGGCTTACGGTCTGTGCAATGTTTTCCCTCAGATTTGGAGTGAACCAGATTCACATGTCAAAATCACAGGTATGAGACTATCCCCAAAGCTAATACATCAAAATCTGTTCCTGGGGTAGTTCCTAGTGGCTAATTCCTTCCTGAAACCAACGTTAGCAACATCAGCTATCACTTTAGAGATGGATGGCCAGGCAGATCTCACTGGACTGAAGTCCAGTGTTTGTGGTGCTGGTCCTCCCGGCCTGTCCAGCTCCCGGAGCTCCCAGGACACAGCCCGCTCCATCTTCAGAGCCCGATCCTCCCAACCAGCTTCTCCATGTATTGTCTGGCCTCCACCCCTGACTCTGGTCCTGTCCTCTCCTTCCTTCTGGAAGATCTGCAGGTCAGAGACCAGGGCCAGGTCACTGATCTGATCACATCCCCACGCCGCCACGTGGTGACTTGTGCCGCCTGGACGTTGCTTCAGGGTCTCTTCTGCTCAGCCTCACCGCCAGCGCGTGCCTGGACACGTTCCTTACCTCAAGCTCCCGGCTCCAGCGCTGAGCAGGTTGCTCTTCCTGGGTATGCTGATGTGCTGGTCCCCAGCCTCCACCCTTGCTCCCCTCTCTAGGAGGACCATCTGGTCTCCAGCTGAAGACCCACGAGCTTCAAGGGCAGCCACACGGCCACACCGCTCTGGCCCTTGGCCCTGTTGCTGATAAGGGGACACCAGCTGTTTGGTGGCCTGGATACCCTGGCTGTCTGATCGCGTCAGAAGCGATTCTCACCAGAGGGCCCCGGGCTGTCCTCTGCCACAGCCAGCGGTCAGTGTTGTCCTGACCTCTGCTCTCCAGGCCGCTTTGCACACAGGCAGGGCTCTCGAGTCGCCGGCACCCTCTGACCACAGCACTGGGGGAGAGGGGCTGCGAAAGCCCAGGCCTCACGAGGAAGCGTGGCAGGGTGGCGTTCTGCGTGGCCCTGGGCTCTTCAAGATACAAAGGAGTTGGTGTTAAACCCCAGCGGCGGCAGCAGGCCCAGGGCACGAGGCCTGCGCAGCCCCGGTGGATAGCCGGAGCCGTCCTCTGACTCACAGATGCATCTGCGGACGGGCAGGTGACAGCACCGAGGGACACGCCCCTGGGACCGGGTTGCTGGGCTTCAGGCGTCAGTTGGACCATCCAGGGAGAGGCAAGGGAAGGACGGAGTGACACACTTGACAACGCTCCTGCTGACCTGGGAGGTGCGGGGAGGGGCCCGCGAAGCAGGCAGAGCAGAAGAGCCCCAGGAAGGAAAACGACATAGAACGATAGTGAGGCATCAGAGGCACAAAGCACTGCTGCTCTTTTCAAGTAAATGAAGTATGTCTACATTGTATCAAGTGGTCCAGACTTAGAGTGTGCACAGCACATGGACATACAGCGTGTTATTGACACAAAAGTTGGGCACAAAGTTCATTGCAGACGTGGTCTCTCCCCCCCCCCAGGAGGGCGTGGCCCGGGGCTTCCACTCCCCCAGGTCGGCCGGCCCGCCACCCTGCACTCTGACAGCAGGCTGCTTTGTAAGCTAAACTCTGCTCTAGTCTCCGTCTTAGAAGCAAGGAGAAGGTAGCCATGTTCCCTAAAGTGAATTCTTTCATGATTCTGTCCTCATGAACATTCAGAAAACCTTTACACACAGAAAACAAAAGCAGCCTCCAGAATTCTCCTGGTACGAGCAGGGCAGATGGGTCCGAGGCCCCTCCAGCCTGGCCTGCACCACTCATTAAGGCAGCATCCAGGCCTGGATGCTCTCTCCTCCGCGCACAAAAGCTCCCCTCTGAGGTGGGCACTGTGCCCGTGCCCCACCAGACTTCTCTCGCCTGAGGCGGTGCGCCCTGACTACGCCTGCTCGGGCCCTCCTCCGCCAGCCAGCACTCCTAATTGATTAACCAGATGATTGATTATCGGCATGTGCATTTATCCCTCCGACCTGCACCGGCTGCTGGTGGCGAGACGCAAGCCGCATTGTAATTCCCTCAGGGCCCAGCCTGCCCTCACCCTCCTCCCACCCACAAGCAGGTGCAGCGCCCATCAGCCAGGCCTCGGTCATGGAGCAGGGACGCCTCAGCCCAGTCTTCCAGGCATGGTCCCTGAGCATTGCCCCTCAACCGACAGGACCTAACGCTGTCTCCAGAGAGGGGAGGAACCCCACCTGAGCGAACTCACTCCCAATCTGGCTGGGGTGTGTCAGCAGGACAGACAGCCGTGGGAAGGTGCCAGCACCTTCAGGAATCAGGAGCCCTTTGCCCACACCTCCAGAAAGCCCCAGGCCACCAGGAAAGCATGAGGGCTGCAGGGCAGGGTCTGCTCAGCTTAACCTGATGCTCACTTCAGAATTTCACCAAGTCACTCTCCTAAGGCTCTGTGAAGTCAGATGCAGGCTTCCAGGGACTGAAATCCAGGTGTGGTGGAGCTGGGGGAGAGGGGGAGGCGTGTTCACACGCTAGCCCAGGACCTGCCAGTGCCTGCCAGTGTGGAAATGGGCTGTGGTCAGGGACGTGTTCACACGCTAGCCCAGGACCTGCCAGTGTGGAAATGGGCTGTGGTCAGGGACGTGTTCACACGCTAGCCCAGGACCTGCCAGTGTGGAAATGGGCTGTGGTCAGGGACGTGTTCACACGCTAGCCCAGGACCTGCCAGTGTGGAAATGGGCTGTGGTCAGGGACGTGTTCACACGCTAGCCCAGGACCTGCCAGTGTGGAAATGGGCTGTGGTCAGGGACGTGTTCACACGCTAGCCCAGGACCTGCCAGTGTGGAAATGGGCTGTGGTCAGGGACGAGTTCACACGCTAGCCCAGGACCTGCCAGTGTGGAAATGGGCTGTGGTCAGGGACGTGTTCACACGCTAGCCCAGGACCTGCCAGTGTGGAAATGGGCTGTGGTCAGGGACGTGTTCACACGCTAGCCCAGGACCTGCCAGTGTGGCCCTTGGTGGAAATGGGGAGTGGTCAGGTTAAGAAAATATATTTACAACATGAAAATCACTTGAGGACAGAATACCTGCAAGACTCAGCACAGGTGCTGGGTCACAAACATTACAGAGCATAATGTTCTGGGTGGGAGCCGTGCCTGCCTGTGCCCTAATACCATGGCAGAGGTGACATGCTTGGTGACGCTCAGCACTTAGCTATCAGGTGCCACATGCCCAGCACCCACACAGGCCTGAGTGTGAACGCTGCACCCAGCACCCACACAGGCCTGAGTGTGAACGCTGCACCCAGCACCCACACAGGCCTGAGTGTGAACGCTGCACCCTGCGCCACACAGGCCTGAGTGTGAACGCTGCACCCTGCGCCACACAGGCCTGAGTGTGAACGCTGCACCCAGCACCCACACAGGCCTGAGTGTGAACGCTGCACCCTGCGCCACACAGGCCTGAGTGTGAACGCTGCACCCTGCGCCACACAGGCCTGAGTGTGAACGCTGCACCCTGTGCCACACAGGCCTGAGTGTGAACGCTGCACACTGTGTCACACTGGCCTGAGTGTGAACGCTGCACACTGTGTCACACAGGCCTGAGTGTGAACGCTGTGCCCTGCGCCACACAGGCCTGAGTGTGAACGCTGCGCACTGTGTCACACAGGCCTGAGTGTGAACGCTGCACCCTGCGCCACACAGGCCTGAGTGTGAACACTGCATCCTGCGCCACACAGGCCTGAGTGTGAACACTGCATCCTGCGCCACACAGGCCTGAGTGTGAACGCTGCACACTGTGTCACACAGGCCTGAGTGTGAACGCTGCACACTGTGCCACACAGGCCTGAGTGTGAACGCTGCACACTGTGCCACACAGGCCTGAGTGTGAACGCTACGCACTGCATCACACAGGCCTGAGTGTGAACGCTGCACACTGTGTCACACAGGCCTGAGTGTGAACGCTGTGCCCTGCGCCACACAGGCCTGAGTGTGAACGCTGCGCACTGTGTCACACAGGCCTGAGTGTGAACGCTGCGCCCTGCGCCACACAGGCCTGAGTGTGAACGCTGCACCCAGCACCACACAGGCCTGAGTGTGAACGCTGCATCCTGCGCCACACAGGCCCGAGTGTGAACGCTGCGCACTGTGTCACACAGGCCTGAGTGTGAACGCTGCGCACTGCATCACACAGGCCTGAGTGTGAACGCTGCACCCAGCATCACACAGGCCTGAGTGTGAACGCTGCACACTGTGTCACACAGGCCTGAGTGTGAACGCTGCGCACTGTGTCAAACAGGCCTGAGTGTGAACGCCGCGCCCTGCAAAACACAGGCCTGAGTGTGAACGCTGTGCACTGCATCACACAGGCCTGAGTGTGAACGCTGCACACTGTGTCACACAGGCCTGAGTGTGAACGCTGCGCCCTGCGCCACACAGGCCTGAGTGTGAACACTGCACCCTGCGCCACACAGGCCTGAGTGTGAATGCTGCGCCCTGCGCCACACAGGTCTGAGTGTGAACGCTGCACACTGTGTCACACAGGTCTGAGTGTGAACATTGCATCCTGCGTCACACAGGCCTGAGTGTGAATGCTGCACACTATGTCACACAGGCCTGAGTATGAACGCTGCATCCTGCGCCACACAGGCCTGAGTGTGAATGCTGCGCCCTGCGCCACACAGGTCTGAGTGTGAACACTGCATCCTGCGCCACACAGGCCTGAGTGTGAATGCTTCACACTGTGTCACACAGGCCTGAGTGTGAACGCTGCACACTGTGTCACACAGGCCTGAGTGTGAACGCTGCGCACTGCGCCACACAGGTCTGAGTGTGAACGCTGCATCCTGCGCCACACAGGCCTGAGTGTGAATGCTGCATCCTGAGCCACAAATGCCTGAGTGTGAACGCTGCGCACTGTGCCACACAGGCCTGAGTGTGAACGCTGCATCCTGCGCCACACAGGCCTGAGTGTGAACGCTGCGCACTGCATCACACAGGCCTGAGTGTGAACGCTGCACACTGCGTCACACAGGCCTGAGTGTGAACACTGCATCCTGCGCCACACAGACCTGAGTGTGAACGCTGCACCCAGCATCACACAGGCCTGAGTGTGAACGCTGCGCCCTGCACCACACAGGCCTGAGTGTGAACACTGCATCCTGCGCCACACAGGTCTGAGTGTGAACGCTGAACACTGCGCCACACAGGTCTGAGTGTGAACTGCACACTGTGTCACACAGGCCTGAGTGTGAACGCTGCACACTGTGTCACACAGGCCTGAGTGTGAACGCTGCGCACTGTGTCACACAGGTCTGATGGTGAACGCTGAACACTGCGCCACACAGGCCTGAGTGTGAGCGCTGCGTCCTGCACTACACAGGTCTGAGTGTGAACGCTGCGCACTGTGTCACACAGGCCTGAGTGTGAACACTGCATCCTGCGCCACCCAGGCCTGAGTGTGAACGCTGCGCCCTGCGCCACCCAGGCCTGAGTGTGAACGCTGCGCCCTGCGCCACCCAGGTCTGAGTGTGAACGCTGCGCCCTGCGCCACCCAGGCCTGAGTGTGAACGCTGCGCCCTGCGCCACCCAGGCCTGTGTGTGAACGCTACGCCCTGCGCCACCCAGGCCTGAGTGTGAACACTGCGCCCTGCGCCACCCAGGC
The DNA here is from genome assembly GCF_024711535.1 of Dipodomys merriami. Lineage (NCBI taxonomy): Eukaryota > Metazoa > Chordata > Mammalia > Rodentia > Heteromyidae > Dipodomys > Dipodomys merriami. The sequence goes on along the minus strand of NW_027206401.1, from coordinate 280,389 downwards.
CTGTGTGTGAACACTGCGCCCTGCGCCACCCAGGCCTGAGTGTGAACGCTGCGCCCTGCGCCACCCAGGCCTGAGTGTGAATGCTGCGCACTGCGCCACACAGGCCTGAGTGTGAACACTGCGCACTGCGCCACACAGGTCTGAGTGTGGACACAGCATCCTGCGCCACACAGGCCTGAGTGTGAACGCTGCGCACTGTGCCGCACAGGTCTGAGTGTGAACACTGCACCCTGCGCCACACAGGCCTGAGTGTGAACGCTGCACCCTGTGCCACACAAGTCTGAGTGTGAACACAGCATCCTGCGCCACACAGGTCTGAGTGTGAACACTGCATCCTGCGCCACACAGGTCTGAGTGTGAACACAGCATCCTGTGCCACACAGGCCTGAGTGTGAACGCTGCGCACTATGTCACACAGGCCTGAGTGTGAACGCTGCGCACTGTGTCACACAGGCCTGAGTGTGAACGCTGCGCACTGTGTCACACAGGCATGAGTGTGAACGCTACACCCAGCACCCACACAGGCCTGAGTGTGAACGCTGCGCACTGTGCCACCCAGGCCTGAGTGTGAACGCTGCGCCCTGCGCCACACAGGCCTGAGTGTGAACACTGCACCCAGCACCACACAGGCCTGAGTGTGAACTGTGCACTGTGTCACACAGGTCTGAGTGTGAACGCTGCGCACTGTGCCGCACAGGCCTGAGTGTGAACACTGCACCCAGCACCACACAGGCCTGAGTGTGAACACTGCACCCAGCACCACACAGGCCTGAGTGTGAACTGCGCCCTGCGCCACACAGGCCTGAGTGTGAACGCTGCACCCAGCACCCACCCAGGCCTGAGTGTGAACGCTGAGCACTGTGTCACACAGGTCTGGGTGTGAACGCTGCGCCCTGCGCCACCCAGGTCTGAGTGTGAACGCTGCGCCCTGCGCCACCCAGGCCTGAGTGTGAACGCTACGCCCTGCGCCACCCAGGCCTGAGTGTGAACGCTGCACCCAGCACCACACAGGCCTGAGTGTGAACACTGCACCCAGCACCACACAGGCCTGAGTGTGAACTGCGCCCTGCGCCACACAGGCCTGAGTGTGAACGCTGCACCCAGCACCCACCCAGGCCTGAGTGTGAACGCTGAGCACTGTGTCACACAGGTCTGAGTGTGAACACTGCATCCTGCGCCACCCAGGCCTGAGTGTGAACGCTGCGCCCTGCGCCACCCAGGCCTGAGTGTGAACGCTGCACCCAGCACCCACCCAGGCCTGAGTGTGAACGCTGAGCACTGTGTCACACAGGTCTGAGTGTGAGCGCTGCACACTGTGTCACACAGGCCTGAGTGTGAACGCTGCGCCCTGCGCCACCCAGGCCAGAGTGTGAACGCTGCGCCCTGCGCCACCCAGGCCAGAGTGTGAACGCTGCGCCCTGCGCCACCCAGGCCTGAGTGTGAACACTGCGCCCTGCGCCACCCAGGCCTGAGTGTGAACGCTGCGCCCTGCGCCACCCAGGCCTGAGTGTGAATGCTGCGCCCTGCGCCACCCAGGCCTGAGTGTGAACGCTGCGCCCTGCGCCACACAGGCCTGAGTGTGAACGCTGCGCCCTGCGCCACACAGGCCTGAGTGTGAACGCTGTGCCCTGCGCCACCCAGGCCTGAGTGTGAACGCTGCGCCCTGCGCCACCCAGGCCTGAGTGTGAACGCTGCGCCCTGCGCCACCCAGGCCTGAGTGTGAACGCTGCGCCCTGCGCCACCCAGGCCTGAGTGTGAACGCTGCGCCCTGCGCCACCCAGGCCTGAGTGTGAACGCTGCGCCCTGCGCCACGCAGGCCTGAGTGTGAACGCTGCGCCCTGCGCCACCCAGGTCTGAGTGTGAACGCTGCGCCCTGCGCCACCCAGGCCTGAGTGTGAACGCTACGCCTTGCGCCACCCAGGCCTGAGTGTGAACGCTGCACCCAGCACCACACAGCCCTGAGTGTGAACTGCGCCCTGCGCCACACAGGCCTGAGTGTGAACGCTGCACCCAGCACCCACCCAGGCCTGAGTGTGAACGCTGAGCACTGTGTCACACAGGTCTGAGTGTGAACACTGCATCCTGCGCCACCCAGGCCTGAGTGTGAACGCTGCGCCCTGCGCCACCCAGGCCTGAGTGTGAACGCTGCACCCAGCACCCACCCAGGCCTGAGTGTGAACGCTGAGCACTGTGTCACACAGGTCTGAGTGTGAGCGCTGCACACTGTGTCACACAGGCCTGAGTGTGAACGCTGCGCCCTGCGCCACCCAGGCCTGAGTGTGAACGCTGCGCCCTGCGCCACCCAGGCCTGAGTGTGAACGCTGCGCCCTGCGCCACCCAGGCCTGAGTGTGAACGCTGCGCCCTGCGCCACCCAGGCCTGAGTGTGAACGCTGCGCCCTGCGCCACCCAGGCCTGAGTGTGAACGCTGCGCCCTGCGCCACCCAGGCCTGAGTGTGAACGCTGCGCCCAGCACCACACAGGCCTGAGTGTGAACTGCGCCCTGCGCCACACAGGCCTGAGTGTGAACGCTGCACCCAGCACCCACCCAGGCCTGAGTGTGAACGCTGAGCACTGTGTCACACAGGTCTGAGTGTGAACACTGCATCCTGCGCCACCCAGGCCTGAGTGTGAACGCTGCGCCCTGCGCCACACAGGCCTGAGTGTGAACGCTGCGCCCTGCGCCACCCAGGCCTCAGTGTGAACGCTGCGCCCTGCGCCACCCAGGCCTGAGTGTGAACGCTGCGCCCTGCGCCACCCAGGCCTGAGTGTGAACGCTGCGCCCTGCGCCACCCAGGCCTGAGTGTGAACGCTGCGCCCTGCGCCACACAGGCCTGAGTGTGAACGCTGCGCCCTGCGCCACCCAGGCCTGAGTGTGAACGCTGCGCCCTGCGCCACCCAGGCCTGAGTGTGAACGCTGCACCCTGCGTCACACAGGCCTGAGTGTGAACGCTGCACCCTGCGCCACACAGGCCTGAGTGTGAATGCTGCACACTGTGTCACACAGGCCTGAGTGTGAACGCTGCACCCTGAGTCACACAGGCCTGAGTGTGAACGCTGCACCCTGCGTCACACAGGTCTGAGTGTGAACGCTGCACCCTGCGTCACACAGGTCTGAGTGTGAACTGCATACTGTGTCACACAGGTCTGAGTGTGAACGCTGCATCCTGCACCACACAGGCCTGAGTGTGAACGCTGCACCCAGCACCACACAGGTCTGAGTGTGAACTGCACACTGTGTCACACAGGCCTGAGTGTGAACACTGCGCACTGTGTCACACAGGCCTGAGTGTGAACGCTGCGCCCTGCGCCACACAGGCCAGAGGGTGAACGCTGCACCCAGCACCACACAGGTCTGAGTGTGAACGGTGCACCCTGTGCCACACAGGCCCGAGTGTGAACTGCGCCCTGCGCCACACAGGTCTGAGTGTGAACGCTGCGCCCTGCGCCACCCAGGCCTGAGTGTGAACGCTGCGCCCTGCGCCACCCAGGCCTGAGTGTGAACGCTGCACCCAGCACCCACCCAGGCCTGAGTGTGAACGCTGAGCACTGTGTCACACAGGTCTGAGTGTGAGCGCTGCACACTGTGTCACACAGGCCTGAGTGTGAACGCTGCGCCCTGCGCCACCCAGGCCTGAGTGTGAACGATGCGCCCTGCGCCACCCAGGCCTGAGTGTGAACGCTGCGCCCTGCGCCACCCAGGCCTGAGTGTGAACGCTGCGCCCTGCGCCACCCAGGCCTGAGTGTGAACGCTGCGCCCTGCGCCACCCAGGCCTGAGTGTGAACGCTGCGCCCTGCGCCACCCAGGCCTGAGTGTGAACGCTGCGCCCAGCACCACACAGGCCTGAGTGTGAACTGCGCCCTGCGCCACACAGGCCTGAGTGTGAACGCTGCACCCAGCACCCACCCAGGCCTGAGTGTGAACGCTGAGCACTGTGTCACACAGGTCTGAGTGTGAACACTGCATCCTGCGCCACCCAGGCCTGAGTGTGAACGCTGCGCCCTGCGCCACACAGGCCTGAGTGTGAACGCTGCGCCCTGCGCCACCCAGGCCTCAGTGTGAACGCTGCGCCCTGCGCCACCCAGGCCTGAGTGTGAACGCTGCGCCCTGCGCCACCCAGGCCTGAGTGTGAACGCTGCGCCCTGCGCCTCCCAGGCCTGAGTGTGAACGCTGCGCCCTGCGCCACACAGGCCTGAGTGTGAACGCTGCGCCCTGCGCCACCCAGGCCTGAGTGTGAACGCTGCGCCCTGCGCCACCCAGGCCTGAGTGTGAACGCTGCACCCTGCGTCACACAGGCCTGAGTGTGAACGCTGCACCCTGCGCCACACAGGCCTGAGTGTGAATGCTGCACACTGTGTCACACAGGCCTGAGTGTGAACGCTGCACCCTGAGTCACACAGGCCTGAGTGTGAACGCTGCACCCTGCGTCACACAGGTCTGAGTGTGAACGCTGCACCCTGCGTCACACAGGTCTGAGTGTGAACTGCATACTGTGTCACACAGGTCTGAGTGTGAACGCTGCATCCTGCACCACACAGGCCTGAGTGTGAACGCTGCACCCAGCACCACACAGGTCTGAGTGTGAACTGCACACTGTGTCACACAGGCCTGAGTGTGAACACTGCGCACTGTGTCACACAGGCCTGAGTGTGAACGCTGCGCCCTGCGCCACACAGGCCAGAGGGTGAACGCTGCACCCAGCACCACACAGGTCTGAGTGTGAACGGTGCACCCTGTGCCACACAGGCCCGAGTGTGAACTGCGCCCTGCGCCACACAGGTCTGAGTGTGAACGCTGCGCCCTGCGCCACCCAGGCCTGAGTGTGAGCGCTGCGCCCTGTGTCACACAGGCCTGAGTGTGAACACTGCATCCTGCGCCACACAGGCCTGAGTGTGAACGCTGCACCCTGAGTCACACAGGCCTGAGTGTGAACGCTGCGCACTGCACCACACAGGTCTGAGTGTGAACGCTGAGCACTGTGCCGCACAGGCCTGAGTGTGAACGCTGCATCCTGCGTCACACAGGTCTGAGTGTGAACACAGCATCCTGCGCCACACAGGCCTGAGTGTGAACACTGCATCCTGCGCCACACAGGTCTGAGTGTGAACACAGCACCCTGCGTCACACAGGTCTGAGTGTGAACGCTGCACACTGCGCCACACAGGTCTGAGTGTGAACGCTGTGCACTGTGCCGCACAGGTCTGAGTGTGAACACTGCACCCTGCGCCACACAGGCCTGAGTGTGAACGCTGCACCCTGTGCCACACAAGTCTGAGTGTGAACACAGCATCCTGCGCCACACAGGTCTGAGTGTGAACACTGCATCCTGCGCCACACAGGTCTGAGTGTGAACACAGCATCCTGTGCCACACAGGCCTGAGTGTGAACGCTGCGCACTGTGTCACACAGGCCTGAGTGTGAACGCTGCGCACTGTGTCACACAGGCCTGAGTGTGAACGCTGCGCACTGTGTCACACAGGCATGAGTGTGAACGCTACACCCAGCACCCACACAGGCCTGAGTGTGAATGCTGCGCACTGTGCCACCCAGGCCTGAGTGTGAACGCTGCGCCCTGCGCCACACAGGCCTGAGTGTGAACACTGCACCCAGCACCACACAGGCCTGAGTGTGAACTGTGCACTGTGTCACACAAGTCTGAGTGTGAACGCTGCGCACTGTGCCGCACGGGCCTGAGTGTGAACACTGCACCCAGCACCACACAGGCCTGAGTGTGAACACTGCACCCAGCACCACACAGGCCTGAGTGTGAACTGCGCCCTGCGCCACACAGGCCTGAGTGTGAACGCTGCACCCAGCACCCACCCAGGCCTGAGTGTGAACGCTGAGCACTGTGTCACACAGGCCTGAGTGTGAACGCTGCACCCTGCGCCACCCAGGCCTGAGTGTGAACGCTGCGCCCTGCGCCACCCAGGCCTGAGTGTGAACGCTGCGCCCTGCGCCACCCAGGCCTGAGTGTGAACGCTGCGCCCTGCGCCACCCAGGCCTGAGTGTGAACGCTGCGCCCTGCGCCACCCAGGCCTGAGTGTGAACGCTGCGCCCTGCGCCACCCAGGCCTGAGTGTGAACGCTGCGCCCTGCGCCACCCAGGCCTGAGTGTGAACGCTGCGCACTGCGCCACACAGGCCTGAGTGTGAACGCTGCGCCCTGCGCCACCCAGGCCTGAGTGTGAACGCTGCGCCCTGCGCCACCCAGGCCTGAGTGTGAACGCTGCGCCCTGCGCCACCCAGGCCTGAGTGTGAACGCTGCGCCTTGCGCCACCCAGGCCTGAGTGTGAACGCTGCGCCTTGCGCCACCCAGGCCTGAGTGTGAACGCTGCGCCCTGCGCCACCCAGGCCTGAGTGTGAACGCTGCGCCCTGCGCCACCCAGGCCTGAGTGTGAACGCTGCGCCCTGCGCCACCCAGGCCTGAGTGTGAACGCTGCGCCCTGCGCCACCCAGGCCTGAGTGTGAATGCTGCGCCCTGCGCCACCCAGGCCTGAGTGTGAATGCTGCGCACTGCGCCACACAGGCCTGAGTGTGAACACTGCGCACTGCGCCACACAGGTCTGAGTGTGGACACAGCATCCTGCGCCACACAGGCCTGAGTGTGAACGCTGCGCACTGTGTCACACAGGTCTGAGTGTGAACACTGCATCCAGCACCCACACAGGCCTGAGTGTGAACGCTGTGCCCTGCGCTACCCAGGCCTGAGTGTGAATGCTGCGCACTGCGCCACACAGGCCTGAGTGTGAACGCTGCGCACTGTGTCACACAGGTCTGAGTGTGAACGCTGCGCCCTGCGCCACCCAGGTCTGAGTGTGAACGCTGCACCCAGCACCCACACAGGCCTGAGTGTGAACGCTGCGCCCTGCGCCACCCAGGCCTGAGTGTGAACGCTGCGCCCTGCGCTACCCAGGCCTGAGTGTGAACGCTGCGCCCTGCGCCACCCAGGCCTGAGTGTGAACGCTGCGCCCTGCGCCACCCAGGCCTGTGTGTGAACGCTACGCCCTGCGCCACCCAGGCCTGAGTGTGAACACTGCGCCCTGCACCACCCAGGCCTGAGTGTGAACACTGCGCCCTGCGCCACCCAGGCCTGAGTGTGAATGCTGCGCCCTGCGCCACCCAGGCCTGAGTGTGAATGCTGCGCACTGCGCCACACAGGCCTGAGTGTGAACACTGCGCACTGCGCCACACAGGTCTGAGTGTGGACACAGCATCCTGTGCCACACAGGCCTGAGTGTGAACGCTGCGCACTGTGTCACACAGGTCTGAGTGTGAACACTGCACCCAGCACCCACACAGGCCTGAGTGTGAACGCTGTGCCCTGCGCTACCCAGGCCTGAGTGTGAATGCTGCGCACTGCGCCACCCAGGCCTGAGTGTGAACGCTGCGCACTGTGTCACACAGGTCTGAGTGTGAACGCTGCGCCCTGCGCCACCCAGGTCTGAGTGTGAACGCTGCACCCAGCACCCACACAGGCCTGAGTGTGAACGCTGCGCCCTGCGCCACCCAGGCCTGAGTGTGAACGCTGCACCCAGCACCCACACAGGCCTGAGTGTGAACGCTGCACCCTGCGCCACACAGGCCTGAGTGTGAACTGCACACTGCATCACACAGGTCTGAGTGTGAATGCTGCATCCTGCGCCACACAGGTCTGAGTGTGAACGCTGCGCACTGCTCCACACAGGTCTGAGTGTGAATGCTGCGCACTGTGTCACACAGGCCTGAGTGTGAACGCTGCGCACTGTGTCACACAGGTCTGATTGTGAACGCTGCACACTGCGCCACACAGGCCTGAGTGTGAACGCTGCACCCTGCGCCACACAGGTCTGTGTGTGAACGCTGCACACTGTGTCACACAGGCCCGAGTGTGAACTGCACACTGTGTCACACAGGCCCGAGTGTGAACTGCACACTGTGTCACACAGGCCTGAGTGTGAACGCTGCACCCAGCACCACACAGGCCTGAGTGTGAACGCTGCGCCCTGCGTCACACAGGCCTGAGTGTGAACGCTGCACCCTGCGTCACACAGGCCTGAGTGTGAACGCTGCACCCTGCGCCACACAGGCCTGAGTGTGAATGCTGCACACTGTGTCACACAGGCCTGAGTGTGAACGCTGCACCCTGAGTCACACAGGCCTGAGTGTGAACGCTGCACCCTGCGTCACACAGGTCTGAGTGTGAACGCTGCACCCTGCGTCACACAGGTCTGAGTGTGAACTGCATACTGTGTCACACAGGTCTGAGTGTGAACGCTGCATCCTGCACCACACAGGCCTGAGTGTGAACGCTGCACCCAGCACCACACAGGTCTGAGTGTGAACTGCACACTGTGTCACACAGGCCTGAGTGTGAACGCTGCGCACTGTGTCACACAGGCCTGAGTGTGAACGCTGCGCCCTGCGACACACAGGCCAGAGGGTGAACGCTGCACCCAGCACCACACAGGTCTGAGTGTGAACGGTGCACCCTGCGCCACACAGGCCCGAGTGTGAACTGCGCCCTGCGCCACACAGGTCTGAGTGTGAACGCTGCGCCCTGCGCCACACAGGCCTGAGTGTGAGCGCTGCGCCCTGTGTCACACAGGCCTGAGTGTGAACACTGCATCCTGCGCCACACAGGCCTGAGTGTGAACGCTGCATCCTGAGTCACACAGGCCTGAGTGTGAACGCTGCGCACTGCACCACACAGGTCTGAGTGTGAACGCTGAGCACTGTGCCGCACAGGCCTGAGTGTGAACGCTGCACCCTGCGTCACACAGGTCTGAGTGTGAACACAGCATCCTGCGCCACACAGGCCTGAGTGTGAACACTGCATCCTGCGCCACACAGGTCTGAGTGTGAACACAGCACCCTGCGTCACACAGGTCTGAGTGTGAACGCTGCACACTGCGCCACACAGGTCTGAGTGTGAACGCTGCGCACTGTGCCGCACAGGTCTGAGTGTGAACACTGCACCCTGCGCCACACAGGCCTGAGTGTGAACGCTGCACCCTGTGCCACACAAGTCTGAGTGTGAACACAGCATCCTGCGCCACACAGGTCTGAGTGTGAACACTGCATCCTGCGCCACACAGGTCTGAGTGTGAACACAGCATCCTGTGCCACACAGGCCTGAGTGTGAACGCTGCGCACTGTGTCACACAGGCCTGAGTGTGAACGCTGCGCACTGTGTCACACAGGCCTGAGTGTGAACGCTGCGCACTGTGTCACACAGGCATGAGTGTGAACGCTACACCCAGCACCCACACAGGCCTGAGTGTGAATGCTGCGCACTGTGCCACCCAGGCCTGAGTGTGAACACTGCACCCAGCACCACACAGGCCTGAGTGTGAACTGCGCCCTGCGCCACACAGGCCTGAGTGTGAACGCTGCGCCCTGCGCCACCCAGGCCTGAGTGTGAACGCTGAGCACTGTGTCACACAGGTCTGAGTGTGAACGCTGCGCCCTGCGCCACCCAGGCCTGAGTGTGAACGCTGCGCCCTGCGCCACCCAGGCCTGAGTGTGAACGCTGCGCCCTGCGCCACCCAGGCCTGAGTGTGAACGCTGCGCCCTGCGCCACCCAGGCCTGAGTGTGAACGCTGCGCCCTGCGCCACCCAGGCCTGAGTGTGAACGCTGCACAGTGTCACACAGGCCTGAGTGTGAACGCTGCGCCCTGCGCCACCCAGGTCTGAGTGTGAACGCTGCGCCCTGCGCCACCCAGGCCTGAGTGTGAACACTGCGCCCTGCGCCACCCAGGCCTGAGTGTGAACGCTGCGCCCTGCGCCACCCAGGCCTGAGTGTGAACGCTGCACCCTGAGTCACACAGGCCTGAGTGTGAACGCTGCGCACTGCGCCACACAGGTCTGAGTGTGAACGCTGAGCACTGTGCCGCACAGGCCTGAGTGTGAACGCTGCACCCTGCGTCACACAGGTCTGAGTGTGAACGCTGCGCCCTGCGCCACCCAGGCCTGAGTGTGAACTGCGCCCTGCGCCACCCAGGCCTGAGTGTGAACGCTGCGCCCTGCACCACCCAGGCCTGAGTGTGAACGCTGCGCCCTGCGTCACCCAGGCCTGAGTGTGAACGCTGCGCCCTGCGTCACCCAGGTCTGAGTGTGAACGCTGCGCCCTGCGCCACCCAGGCCTGAGTGTGAACGCTGCGCCCTGCGCCACCCAGGCCTGAGTGTGGACACAGCATCCTGCGCCACCCAGGCCTGAGTGTGAACGCTGCGCCCTGCGCCACCCAGGCCTGAGTGTGAACTGCGCCCTGCGCCACCCAGGCCTGAGTGTGAACGCTGCGCCCTGCGCCACCCAGGCCTGAGTGTGAACGCTGCGCCCTGCGCCACCCAGGCCTGAGTGTGAACGCTGCGCCCTGCGCCACCCAGGCCTGAGTGTGAACGCTGCGCCCTGCGCATGCCCTTCTGCATGTGGTGCTGCCTTCCCGCACAGCACCCAGGCCACCCAGGGCTAAGTACCACCTGGGTAGCACCAACGTCACTCTGCACTTACCTGGGTCTTGTACCGCCACACATGGTTTCATCCTCCATAACTTCAAGGAGAGGTCCTCTTGGTAACTCTCTGCAGTGAAAAGCAGGAGTAAGGCTGCGATGTGTAGCAGTGTCGGGACTGCTCCCCGTAAGAGCTGTGAACTGATGGTTTTGGAGCACTGAGGCCTGGCTCTGAGCCACTGTGGGTACAACCTTCCTGAGGACACAGTCGGTCCGTTCAGCACTGGTGTTGGCAATCTTGGCATCAGCTCTCCACCTCCCAGTCTTTTTCAGCCATGATAATAGAATGCTCCCAGGTAGCCACACAGGAAGCTCCTGGAGAAGTGGGAAACCACTGAGCCAGACACCTGGGGCCACCTCACCCCGGGCAGCGGGTGGTGGGGGTGGTGCGTGGTTGGACGCTGGAGGCCGTGCCAGGACTGGACATTTCCCTCCATCCTCTGAGACCAAGGAGCCTTTTGCTATGGTGGAATCCACAGATTCGTGTTTGTTGCCTCTCGCTGGATCCACAGGTTTCCAGTTTGTGCTTCTTTGGCAGGAGAAGATGGGGAGAAGACTGGGAAATCTGAGCACAGAGCATAGATTTTCAGCATTTTGCCCGAGCTGCATAACAAACTTCCCCACAGCAAGTTGGCAGCCTTGGTTTTAGCTACTGGACTGCAGTCTTTCAAAAACATTCGAGGAACTTCTCGGGAAGATCTGTCTTTCTTTCCTCAATCACCCTTGGTTTATTTAACATTCGCTTATCACACTGATTTATTTTAGTGAGGTTTTCACCATGCTCAGATAAATTGCACTGATAATGACACATAAGTTACAGTGACACCGATCATGTACTGTTTGGGACCAAACACATACACCGGGTGCGGTCCCGTGGGCTGAGCAGGCAGGAGCCACGCACAGCAGCGGTGTGGGAGGTGATGTGCCACATGTGGTTAGAAGAGGACGTCTGCCGTAACGGTCTGGGCTTCACTGGGGCAGCCCTCGTGCTCAAACAGCATATGGCAAGAGGAAGGTACTGTGGATGGGCGAGTTTCAGGTCAGTGGGCACTCGGTCTCCCTACACCCTTTCCAAACAAGGCCAGTACAATAATCCCGTCACCGGGTTTGGGGGGCAGGGGTGGCTCGAGGCATGCTTCCCAGAACTGTGTGTTGTCTGACAAAGTCAGACCCAGCCTGCAGCAAGGGGCTGCCCACATTCTCATGGAAGATAAACCAGAAATGTCCCCCCCCCATCCAAACTCTTTGGGGAGAGCTACATATGTTGATGTACACTTTTAACCTGAAAATGTTTCTCGGTCCTGTGTAGAATGTGTGTATCACTCACAGGGGTCTGCGGGGGGCCCTGGGCGCTGTGCGCGCTGAGGGGCCCCCCGTGGAGATGTGGAAGTTCACCCGGAACCCTGGAGCTGTCCTTCCCAGGCGGGACCAGGCCCTCTCCCTGCCATCTCCACCCCATTGCACTCTGTCAGTTCTTAGGAGCCAACCAGACTTTCAAACAGTCGTTTTCCAGTCTATGACTCTTTCCCATCTCAAATGCAGAACTGAAGACTTCCGAAAGCTGAGGTTTCAGGGAAAGGAAGTATCTGTGCTCTAAGCAATCTGTGTCCACGCCATCCTGTTTCCAGGTGTCAGAACCACTCTGAGCTCCAGGTCTCTCTCCTGCAGAGAAGTGGGGTATCCAGACAGGCTCCTGGAGTCGGCTGTGTGCACTCGGCCAGAGAAGCACCGCCGAATGGCCGCTCAGGGCTCCAGAGGGAAAATGCTTCCCAACGCCATTGCCAAGAGACAACTTAGTGTCACTTTTCCAAAAAAGGCTTCTGTTTTTCAACAGTTATTTATCTGACCACAGAGCTAATCCAAGAAACATTCTGTTGGTTCTGTGACTGGGCACAGGTGTGTAAGACACATGGCCAGGTTTCAGAGATTTGCTCTTTGGTCTGGACTTCAACGCTCAGCTCATGATGAGAGCAAGATCACCAAGTCAGGATGCTCTTCTCCGGAGGTGGTGGCTTCTATAGCATGCTCTGCTCTGGGAGCAATGGCTTCCATAGGATGCTCTTCTCTGAGGCTCTCGGGCAGCCTGTGGCTTGGTGCCTGGCCCATGCAGAGTGGGCAGCAAGCCTGCTGGCCTTCCTGCCCCGCCTGTGGTCCTTGTTAGCCTCCTGTGGAGTGTCAGCTGCCAGCAGGTCTATGCTCCAGGGGCTGACTTCACCTCCTCTCATTCTCGCACAGATTAACTCCCCAAACTGACAGATTCTGGGGCACACAGAGCCACAGTTGCTCAGAGCAGGTTAGTGTCTGCAAGGTATTTGAACAAGAGCTGGGATGGGAGGGAAAGGGAAGGGTATCTGGGCAAGTACAGTGCACACACCTTGTAGAGAGGCCCGCGGCAGAGAGCAAGCTCCCAGGAACAACTGCACAGCATCAGGCTCTGCTGGGCCTCTACAAGGTGAAGTAAATGCTTCTGCAAATGCATCCCAAACTAAGTAGCAGAAAGTCTTCCCAGGAGAAACCAAGACTATCACCCTGAGTAGCCATCACTTCCCCATGCTGCCAGCATAATAACAGGACTGCGCTGATGGTGTTGGGGAAGCCAAGCAAGCTACTCACATCGGAGCAGTTCTGGGAAGGCAACGTTCACTCCTGATCCCATCCCAACTTTCTTCCTTGACCATCTGCCTCCCAGGTCCAAGTGGCTGTTACAAAAGAAGGATGTGTCAACCTGGCACCAATAGGAAATTCATTAAAGGCTTTTTGTGAATGTCTGCTGGCCAGCATGTGGGCACTAAGGCAGGAAAGGTGTGCCCAGGCCCCTCCTCCCCTCAGGAGAAGGACACACAGCCGTGATGGGAGAAGCTCCAGGCACGGACAGCCTTGTACGCTCCAGGAGGGAAGTCGACCTAGTTCATAGGTAGAAGGATGGACTCCAGAAACCACTTGGAGTCCTATGACAAGGCCCCTGGCACTGACTAGTATTCATTCCACCTCACACGTGCTCACATTGTCCAGTCCAGATGCTCCCAGTCGGGAGAAAACACATCCATCCTGTGTTCCCGTGCCAAGTTGGGAGGGTCAGCTCCCACAGACTCACCAGGGCCTAGGACTGGGATCCGGTCCTGGGCACCGAGTTTTAATGCAGTAGGTCACCAACGTGTGACCCAGTTCAAGGTGGTTTGGCTGGTACCTGACACACTAACCTCTCAAAAATGACATCAGCCATTAACAATGACTGTGATGGGTTTATACCCTGTCACTTCATATTCATGGGCTAACGTGAGCCTCGTGAGAATCCTGAAAGTGATGTTACCCTCAAGTACAGACGGCAGCGTCCGACACAAGCATTTAGGGGTATCCCAGGGCCCCACAACTGTCACTGGCCAATGCCAGGGCTGAAGCTAAGACTGCCAGCTTTCTGTAGACACACATCAGCTCCAGGCTTACCATGGTGGCTGACCCTCTAGGCACCAACATGAAACTTTTCTTCAGTTACTTCCTTTCTCCCAAATGCTGACCCAACAGTTAAAGTGTGTCCTTGAAAATTCTGTTCTCACCTACTTCAAGCATAGCAAGGTGCCCCTCCAAGCAGCACAGTCACACAGTCAGCACAAAAATGCCCCTCGTCACGTTTAAGGCTGCGAGTGGATTGGCGCTGCCTGGGTCGCGCTTGCAAGTCGCTCAGCTGCAGGGCAGAGGGGTGCTCGATGGGTACACGGAGGTAGCGTCCCCTGCGAAGGCTCCTCTCACAGGGGCCAGCCTGGCCGCTCGTGAGGCCCAGGTCAGGTGACCCACAAAGCGGTCAGGTGGCAAATGCGTGGCGACTTCTGACACACAACAGGGTACTAGTCCGCCCTCCAAGAAGTTCAGAATTGCTTTGATGAAGGTGGCTTTATCACTAATGTCATCCCAGTCACAATGGTGAATGGAAGTGGAGGTCAAGTTTCTAGAAGTTTCTAGGAGTGACTTTCTAGACATCCTTTCCTGGAGGAACCTCTCAAAAATGATACTGGGGGAAGAAAGTCCTGGAACGCCACCCTTTCACCCCAGCACAGCCGCTGGAAGGCTGGATGCAGCCCAGGCGGCAGGTACACTGAAGACAGGGTGGCTTCCTCTCACGCCACCTCCACTGCTGGACTTCTGGGTACCCTATCAGTGCCCGGACACCACAGCAGCGCATGTGTCTTCCCAGACAGAAAGTCGCAGACTCCCTGCTCAAAGCTGGGCTTGAGGTAGCCTGCAGAGAACTGAGCAGTGTGCATGACTCAGAGTGCAGCTTTGGCCTCTCCCTCTCTCACCATAGGCTCCCCTCAGGCCCAGGGAGACCGGCACACCCTTCGCAGAGAGGCCAGCATCCCCACCCCAGGCTGACAGCCTCACACATCTATGGATGCACACTCACATGGGTGTGCACAGAGGTGCTCCTCCTGCAGAGGAGCCCATATATAATAGGCCACTGAGAGGCAAATGTACAAGCATGCACGTGAGTGAATGTGTGGATGCAGGACAAGCATGCACGTGGACACACAGGAAACACTTCTGTCAGCATTTGCACCAATACATACACCTGTAAGTATGCACATGTGTGCATGCCCTCCCCACAGTGCATACATGTAAACACATATGCACTTTATGTGTGCTGGCATGTGCCCACAAAGGAGCCAAACACACCACTTCACCTCTGCACACATGCCACGTGGACCCCTGCTGCCAGGCATGCTGGCTGGCTCCCAGCTGCTCTGTGGAAGGACGGGTCAGAGGGTCGGAAATCCACCCACATCCTGTGTTTATGCCTCAGTGCTTACTAATCCCACTTGCTGTAAACTCCAACCACGTTCCTGACGAGTCACAGGAGAGGCAGCAAGCGCCTCCCAAGCCCGCAGCCAACCATGGAGTACGCGGGGAGGGACCCGAGCCGTCACTGCACTGACCAGTGGCTACTGAAGGCACCAACGTCCTGGGACATGAGACCTGGGCCTGACCACTTCCTCCCCAGGGCGGTCAGGCAGCGTGGTTTGGAGCAAAGATGCAGATTCTGACCCTTGAGAGAGGGCAGACTTCTAAGAGGTCCCAGACAGTCCGTGGAGCCACAGGCATAACTCCAAAGTGCACAGCACTTCACCCTGCCCTTCACTAGACGCCTGAAATGCAAGGCTGGGTCTGCAAGCACCCTGTGAGACCGCTGAAGCCAGGCGCCACCGCTGGGTCCAGCTACAGCCCTGGCTGGAGATGAACTTGGGATCATCTGTGGAGCTCCCCACACCCACAACACAACCACACACCGCACCTAACTGTGTGCAAGTGTCGTAGCATCCGCATGCGCTGGCTGCTGGCCCCAGCTACACCCCAGGATGCTGTCACGGTGCCCCGATGGGAGATGAACAGGAGCCGAGGACACCGAGAAGACCTGCTCACTCGGAAAGAGACTCCACTGAGACATAGCCGTACAGCTTTTACACCCAGGAGACTACTGAGCCTCAGAAAGAGGAGAACTAAACATTCAAAGTCTTTCCTGTGCACAGCTCTCTGCGTGGCTTGCACAAGATGCTGGTCTGTGTTCCGGGGCTGCCATAGGGAACTGTGGCCCATGGCTTTCAAGTCAGGATGTGTCCCAGGGCAGTCTGGGAGTTCTGTGTCCCAGGGCAGTCTGGGAGTTCTGTGTCCCAGGGCAGTCTGGGAGTTCTGTGTCCCAGGGCAGTCCAGGAGCTCTATGTCCCCTGGCAGTCCGGGAGCTCTGTGTCCCCTGGCAGTCCGGGAGCTCTGTGTCCCAGGGCAGTCTGGGAGTTCTGTGTCCCAGGGCAGTCTGGGAGCTCTGTGTCCCAGGGCAGTCTGGGAGTTCTGTGTCCCAGGGCAGTCCAGGAGCTCTATGTCCCCTGGCAGTCCGGGAGCTCTGTGGACCCTGGCAGTCCGGGAGCTCTGTGGACCCTGGCAGTCCGGGAGCTCTGTGGACCCTGGCAGTCTGGGAGCTGTGTGTCCCAGGGCAGTCCAGGAGCTCTGTGTCCCAGGGCAGTCTGGGAGTTCTGTGTCCCAGGGCAGTCTGGGAGTTCTGTGTCCCAGGGCAGTCCGGGAGCTCTGTGTCCCAGGGCAGTCCGGGAGCTCTGTGTCCCAGGGCAGTCTGGGAGTTCTGTGTCCCAGGGCAGTCTGGGAGTTCTGTGTCCCAGGGCAGTCCGGGAGCTCTGTGTCCCAGGGCAGTCTGGGAGCTGTGTGTCCCAGGGCAGTCCGGGAGCTCTGTGTCCCAGGGCAGTCCGGGAGCTCTGTGTCCCAGGGCAGTCTGGGAGCTCTGTGTCCCAGGGCAGTCCGGGAGCTCTGTGTCCCAGGGCAGTCCGGGAGTTCTGTGTCCCAGGGCAGTCCGGGAGCTCTGTGTCCCAGGGCAGTCCGGGAGTTCTGTGTCCCAGGGCAGTCTGGGAGTTCTGTGTCCCAGGGCAGTCCGGGAGTTCTGTGTCCCAGGGCAGTCCGGGAGCTCTGTGTCCCCTGGCAGTCCGGGAGCTCTGTGGACCCTGGCAGTCCGGGAGCTCTGTGTCCCAGGGCAGTCCGGGAGCTCTGTGTCCCAGGGCAGTCCGGGAGCTCTGTGTCCCAGGGCAGTCTGGGAGCTCTGTGTCCCAGGGCAGTCCGGGAGCTCTGTGTCCCAGGGCAGTCCGGGAGTTCTGTGTCCCAGGGCAGTCCGGGAGCTCTGTGTCCCAGGGCAGTCCGGGAGTTCTGTGTCCCAGGGCAGTCTGGGAGTTCTGTGTCCCAGGGCAGTCCGGGAGTTCTGTGTCCCAGGGCAGTCCGGGAGCTCTGTGTCCCCTGGCAGTCCGGGAGCTCTGTGGACCCTGGCAGTCCGGGAGCTCTGTGTCCCAGGGCAGTCCGGGAGCTCTGTGTCCCAGGGCAGTCCGGGAGCTCTGTGTCCCAGGGCAGTCCGGGAGCTCTGTGTCCCAGGGCAGTCCGGGAGCTCTGTGTCCCAGGGCAGTCCGGGAGCTCTGTGTCCCAGGGCAGTCCGGGAGCTCTGTGTCCCAGGGCCAGGCTCCCCGTTGAGGTGGGCGGGGAGGGGGGAAGGCCTCGTAGAAGAAAGATGCATCTCCCCCTGGCCTCTTTGTGTCCTCTTCCTGCGTGTGTCTGTCCAAACCTCCCCTTCCGTGAGGACACTAGCCACATTGGCGTTGGGCCACCCCAGCGATCCTCTGTCCTGCTTAGCCCGCAAAGGCCTGTTTCCAGGTCACACCCGGGTCGGGACGTGGACGCGTGCTTCACGCCAGCGCGGTCTTTGCGCTCATCCGCCAGCTGCAGGGGCAGTGTCCCTCCCTGGAGGCAGGCTGCCCGGGTTTGCAGGGATGGGTAGAGGCTCCTGGGCAGGCCCAGGGTCGGAGCCTCCTGTGACCTCACATCCGGATCCAAGTCCTCTTCTACAGCCAGGGTCCCGGCTCCAGCCAGATCCCAGTGTTCCCTGGAAGTGGCGGTCCCTTCGGCCTTGGACCGCTGGGTAAACGTGAGAATCGGCCAGGAGGGCGTGTCTTCCCACAGAAGCCGACAACTGTTCATGGGATTCTACAGTTACTGTTGCGGACTCGCCCTGGGTCCTGCCGGGCCTGCGAGCCTCTTGTTGCTCTGCCCGTCTGTCCGCTCAATGCTATCCTATTCTCCCACGTGTGTTTCTCGATTTGTCTGTGAATTACAAGACAAAATGATCCGTGTTTCCTTTCAGAATGACACAGGAAGCCCCTAGCTCCCCCAGCAAACCCCGGCCCCACGCTAGTGTTGAGGCTAAAGACACGCGATGGATGTAACTGCTCCCAGGAGACCGAGGCAGGAGAGCGCACTAGTGAAAAAGCACAGGTCACGCCCAGAGCGATGGGTGCTGCAGGAAAGCCGCCCGAGCCAATGGCTCCAGCATGGTAGACGACCTTTCAGGAGGGCAGAGGTCTACTTGGAAGTGACATCTAAAGGGCACAAGAATCTAGGGGAGGAGCCACAGGAGCAGAAAGCAAGTGTGGAGAGCCATGCTGCCGGAGGACCTACGGCCTTGGGACGGTGAGACGGGCCCTAGGCCTTGTAGCTTGGGGTGGTAGGGGGGCGAGGGCACTGGGGGTGGTGGGATGCTGAGATGGAGGCCAGGCCCAGAGGCCTATGGCCTGGGGGTTGTAAGGAAAGGCGGGAGAGCTGTGAGCCAGAAGTGCTCATGGATCTAGGGTTCATAAGCACTACTGACACTGACCCAGTCTCCTCCCCACAGGACCCTCGGCCAGATGGTACAAGCAAGAATTGGCCCAACATGGCCTCCATGGGCCACCCCACCCAGTCTAGGGTCTACTTCTGGTCAGCCAGAAGAGCAGCAGCAGCTAGCCTAAAGAGAAGCCGTGCCTGCCTATCCACTGTCTGGACCCCCTCTACCCTCAGGCCTCAGGCATGAGCCTCAAGTGGAACCCGGCCCATCCCCAGCACAACCCAGCTGGGGGCCATCAGACACTAGAACAGGGGGCTCGGCTGTCCAGAGCGGCTCTAGCTGAGGGCAGGCGCCCAGACATGGCTCAGGCCTCCCAACTCAGTCATGGAAGCGCTAGAGCTGCCTCAGGAAAAAGCTGGACAAGGTAGAGAGTAGCTTTAACTACTCTTTCTAACGCAAATTGAAGCCAGAGACAGGAAAAGCCAGGTGTCTGCCTCCACCGCCCCTGGGTGTCTACTTCGAAAGTCTCCACAGCTGTGGCCGCCTTTGGGTTTTGTTAGGTTTGGGGGTACTGTTTTTTGTTTTTATGACAAAGTCTTACTATGTAACCCAAGCTGATCTCAACGCATTGTCCTTCAGCATGCTGGGATTATTACAGTTGTGTGCCACTATATAAGACACCCACCTTCCAATGGAAGAAGGAACCTTCTGGAAGGGACTAGAAGGCCATTGGAGTACCTTTTGGGTTCCCAGGGTATCTCAGGTCCTACACAGCACCCCCTGAAGATGCAGGGTGTAAATCCCCCCCCACAGCCGTCCTGGAGCTGGAGGCACACACCAGAGGCTTGGGCCTGCCTGTCTGAGCTGGCGAGAGGCCCAGGGAGAGGGTGCAAAGGGTAGGAAGGACAGTAACCTGCGCGGTGAAGGGGCAGCTGGAGGCGGAGGCCCAGGGTGCAGCAGCTACGTGGGATCAACCAGGCCTGGGGCTCAGAACCCCCGAGAGCCTGAGGCTAACAGTGGCACACCAGGGAGAGGAAGGGAGCAGAGGAGCAGAAAAGCAAGCGAGGCCCCTGTCCTTCAGCCCGCAGACCGCAAGGAGAGGCCCCGCTCTAAACAGATGGTAAGCGACTCAAAGAGCTGCAAGGGTGAAGGAAGCTTGAGAGGGCTCGCCCTGGCGGGGCGAGCATGGAGCCGTGCTGGGCAGGTCCTCGGGAGGGGGCAGGAGTGCGGGAGGAACCTCAGGACAGGACCGTGTTAGAAGCCTGGAGGAGCCACAGGGCCCCCAGCGTGGTGAGGACCGAGACCCTCGGCCCAGAGCCGAGGTCGAGGACCCGGGAGGCGGCCCCGGGGTAAACAGTCCTCCCGGCCGCCTCTCTCACATGACCAGACTCACCAGGAGGCGATTCCCGTCCTGCCCGTGGCTTCCGCTTCCTCTGGAAGAGGTTGAACCGGAGTCACGTGGGGCTCTCTTTTGCAGAGCTCCTGCCTTTCCAAAGAAATGCTGGGGTGGGGAGGCTTTGGGCCCTTGGCCTGCTCCTTTCAGGGGCACCTCCTCCTGAGATCTTGTCCGCGGAGCACAGCAGCTCCTGGGAGAAGCCCGGGGCCTCCTCTGACCCATGGGCCGCTGTGCACCTGCCCACTGGGTCCCGGGCCCACTCTGCTCACGGAGCTTCCCTCCCTCTGCAGGTAAGCAGTCTGCCTGGTGCGTTTGTGTGAGCTGCTGTCTGTGGCCGCTGACTCGGTCGGGCTGGCTCATCCTGCTCTCTCCTCTCTCCGCCGAGCGTCCTCTCCTGGGATGATGTCCCAACCACAGCTCTAGATGCACTGTTTGCCTATCCATCTCCGATTGGCACCTAATCGGGACGTTGTCAATGCCTCCTTTAAGCTGTCATGCTCGTGTGCCGTGTGCATGTTGAACACCAGTTCTGGGAAAAGGCCGGAGCTGCTAGAGCTGAGAGACCCAGATGCCATACCTGGACCTCGGTCCAAGCAGCCCACTGCAGGCTCCGCTCCGAACAACCTGCTGTGTACCGTGGCTTGGTGCTTTGGCCTCCTCTCCCTCCTCAGCATACGCAAGCTCCTGGGGCCGCTCTTCACTGCTTCAATGGAAGCGACTCCTAGCAAGCCTAACACTGTGGACAGAGCCCCCCGCTGAGTCTCTTGGAGCCTGTCCTGTCCATCTTCTCTTCTGTGCCCAGAGTGGGGTGGACTTGAAGCCCACTCCTGCTCTGAAAGCACACGGCTCGAGTTTTCTGTGGTTAGACTTCATGAGAGACCTTCTCTGTAGAGTATGGTTGAAGTCTTTGAACAAGTCAGCACAGAGCCTCTCCCAGCACGGTTTATGCTGCTGCAGATAGAGAACATTTCCTTGGAGAGGGAACGGCATGGTTAGAAAGCCATGTTGCAGGGCCCAAGAAAGCTGATGGCGGCTTTGTGTCCTCAGGTACGGTACACACAGTGCCTTCAGACTCGCCCTGGGCAGAAATGCCCGGCCCCGGCATGTGGGTCTGCATGGTAAACTTCCTGCAAGCTGGCCTGCACTTCCCATCCCATGGCCCATGAGGCACCCTGCCCTGACCTCCCACTCCACTCAGACGGGGCTGAGCACACTGCTCGGAGGGGACTGACAGCAAGCAACAGCAGAGACTGAAGAGTCGGGCACAGGCTGGCGCCTCTTCTCAGGAAGGTTGTTCTGGCTTTTGAGTCGGCGCCCAAACCCCCAGTCCTCCTGCCTCTGCCTCCACCACCACTCCTGGCACAACTCCCTCCCTCAAGAGCTGATCTGCAGCTCAAGTAACAGCATGCGTGAAGGGCACCCAGGAACAAGCCTGTGACTCAGCTGCAGACTTTCCAGGTGTGTCTTGCTCACTCACTAGACAAATATTTGTGTTTGGCGCTAGCTAAGATGTCGGCATGTTGTTTCAACCAGTTGTGTATTCTTACTTTGTAATTCTTTTGATTGTATCCACAAAGCAAATTAAATCACCAAAATCATTGGCTTAAACTATAAAACTCACAACTAGAATGAAATGTGAAGAAATATGAAATATGAAATCCAGAGAGAGCTCCTCACAAATATGTAGCAACAATAAACCTTCAGTACGTCTTTATTTAAAGCCAAGAGAAGATCATCATTCAAAAAGAAACCTTATAGTCTTGCTATCCTAAAGTGAATTTATCCTTTGAGGATATATAAATGAGCACATAACTTGGTCTTTAATCAATATCTCTAAGAATATCTCCAAAACAGAGCAAACGTGTTAGCAAAGCCATTTTAACAGGATATGAAGGTCTATGTAGACAATTACTGGTTACATTTTAGAGCCGTGAAGAGGCCTCCCAATTCCAGGGCTGCAGGATGGGCATGTGCTGGGCCCTGTCCCCAGCAGCATATCACACTCTGGAATAAGGAAAGGCCACAGAAAGATCCTCAGAAAACTCACAAGGAAAAGGGAACCCAGAGAAGTCCCATTGAAGACAGAGCTGCTGTTCAAACCTGCCCATAAGCTACCACAGCACCAAGGCAGACAGTCAGGGTCCACAGGACACCAAGGTCAACCCTGGGGGACAGTCAGGGTCCACAGGACACCAAGGTCCACCCAGGGGGACAGTCAGGGTCCACAGGACACCAAGGTCCACCCAGGGGGAGAATCAGGGTCCACAGGACACCGAGATCACCAAAGGAAGACAGTCAGGGTCCATAAGACACCAATGTCCACCCAGGGGGATAGTCAGGGTCCACAGGACACCACGGTCCACCCCGGGGGACAGTCAGGGTCCACAGGTCTCTACCCACCACATAGGACCCCTCTCACTCAGGCCCTGGCCAGAGCACTAGTAAACATGTCATACTTTCTCATTTGGAAGCCCTGTGCTCAGTGCTCAGGATACAGCCAGATGATACATGTGCCTTCAGGAAGCTGACATTTATGTTCCAAGAATGGCTTTTAAATTATTGTACTGTCATGTTTTAGGTTCCATTGTTGTCGTGTTTTAAGTATTATTATTGTGTAGATGCTGCTGTTACGAACGTTACTATACACTCTAATACATAGTATGTGTGACCTACAAGGACCTGCCATTGTCATATTGCTGCTGCTGTTATCATGTTGTATAGGCTGTAATTGTTGTCTTCTGGGTGTTGTGAGTGTGTAGTCCCAAGAGGAAAAGAGCTGTGGACACTGAGCACATCTTGTCTAATTCTGTTTGCTAATGTTCAGAATCAGGAACAACTAAGCTACAAGATTGTGAGCCATACAGGGTTTTGGAGAGGAACCATGGTCCCAAGTGGGAAAATGGCGGGCTTCTGAGGACTAGGTAGTGTCCTGTTTCCTTCCTGCATGCTGAAGCCCTGCTTAGGTAAAGCCTTTAAAAAGTTGTACACTTTCCTCTTCTTTACCTTGGTGGTTATTTTTTTTAATATTTTTACTTTTTTGTTGATTGTGGGGCCTAAACTCAAGGCTAGCGCTCTACTACTTGAGCCACAGCATCACTTCCGGCTTTTTCTGTTTGTGTGGTGCTGAGGAATCGAACCCAGGGCCTCATGCATGCAAGGCAAGCGCTCTACCACTGAACCACCTTCCCAGCCCCACTTTGTTGTTATTTATTTAAATTACATTCTCCATCTTCATTTTATTGATCTACTTTTATTCACAATCTAAAAATGCACAAACTCCAAGTGCCTGCCACCCACCTTCTAGTGCTCGGTTGTAACAAGCTGGTAAATCTATTCAGCTTTCTTTGTGTCATTTGTGTCAGAGGACGTCACGTCCACAGGTTCTTTACAAAGGTCTTTGATGGTGGTGGTGACATTGATGACGATGGTGATGTGGTGATGGTGGTGGGAAGGGTAATGGATGGTGACAATGGTCAGGATGTGTGGTGGTGATAGTTACGGTGAGGGTGGTGACAATGGTCAGGATGTGTGGTGGTGATAGTTACAGTGAGGGTGGTGACAATGGTCAGGATGTGGTGGTGGTGATAGTTATGGTGGGGGTGGTGACTGGTCAGGATGTGTGGTGGTGGTGATAGTTACGGTGAGGGTGGTGACAATGGTCAGGATGTGTGGTGGTGGTGATAGTTACGGTGAGGGTGGTGACAATGGTCAGGATGTGTGGTGGTGATAGTTATGGTGGGGGTGGTGACAATGGTCAGGATGTGGTGGTGGTGATAGTTATGGTGAGGGTGGTGACAATGGTCAGGATGTGGTGGTGGTGATAGTTACGGTGAGGGTGGTGACAATGGTCAGGATGTGTGGTGGTGATAGTTATGGTGGGGGTGGTGACAATGGTCAGGATGTGTGGTGGTGATAGTTATGGTGAGGGTGGTGACAATGGTCAGGATGTGGTGGTGGTGATAGTTATGGTGAGGGTGGTGGTGGTTGTGGAGATGGTGATGATGATGGTGGGGGGGAGGATGGTGAGATAGTGAAGATGATGGTAATGGCCAGGATGACATTTATCTCAGAGCATGTGTCCAAAACAAGTAAAGTGTTCTTGCTTTTTTATTATTAGATGAAATATATCATAAAAGCCAAAACATTACTATTTTATATGATATTTCCTACCCCAGCTGGATTTCTGAATTTTTATTTACATAGAAAGAACTTTGTACTCTTCTGGGAAAGTAGAACGCGTCCTCTTCCTACCGCGTGGCATTTTTATTCATCAGACTTCCCAGTGATTGCAAAGGACTTTGCACAGAACCACCCGGCCAATACACTTCCGTCATGTGTTGGGCCTTTCCCCGGGAATGTGGCTCCCAAATATAAACACACACCCACTTCAGAAGTCACGTTATTCCTCCCTTGTTTTCATTTCTTCTTGGTTATATCCAGTGGGCTGGGAATGAAAGGCCAGGACAAGGCCAGAGTGACAACCACGGAGACCACAACCCACCCGTCTTCGCAGGCCTGGCTGCCTTTCACTATGCCAAACAACAGGCTGCCCTGCGGCTGGACTCATCTACACGGAGAACCAAGGGAACAAATGCAGTGGGGAGAACAAGCAGAACCAGAGAGCAAGGCCGTGGCTGTGTCGGCCACCTGCGGAGCCACAGCAGGAGACGCAGCAGGCGGGACCACAGGAGGGAGACGCAGCAGGCGGGACCACAGCAGGAGATGCAGCTGGCCAGATCACAGGAGGGAGACGCAGCAGGCGGGACCACAGCACAGACTGGATCCCGCGGGATCAGCGTGACAGAAATGGATCCGACTGGAACCACAGGAGGGAACTGGATCCCACTGGACCCACAGGACAGACTGGATCCCACGGGATCAGGATGACAGAAACAGATCCCACTGGAACCACAGGAGGGAACTGGATCCCCAGGACAGATTGGATCCCGCCAGGACCCACAGGAGGGTGGCTGAACCCAGGATGTCACCCGTGACTTTTATGATTTTGGCAACTCTCTTCACTCGCGTTCTGACCACTGGAGACCTTTAGTGAGTAGCTAGAGCTTGCTACAAAGCATTCTCTTCCAGAACCTACCGCAAGAGGCCATCAGCCATCTGTAGATCCCTGCCCTCATCCATTCACCAATGAAGTTAAATAATTAGTGATGCTCTCTACAGTTCTCACAGAGTTTTACGTTTGTGGTATGTCTACAAATGTTCTGAGGGGAGGAAGTGAATACTGTAATTGGTCCTCAGAGCACTTCCTCCTGGAAGCGTGTACCACATCTGCTCCCTTCCCACCACCACTCAGCAGCAGTCCACACACACCCTAGCAGCATTGTGTGTGAGTGCCGGCTCACAGGCTGGCTGTCAGCATCTCCAACATGCACCACAGAGCCCGAGCCCAGCAAGGGCTTGGTGAGCATCAACAGAACTGAGCATTGTTTTCTAGAATATGTTGCATCTCCAACATTTCTCTCTGTGCATACTTCCGCATGAATAATAAATGAATCATAGGGCAGAATACCATGCACTCATGCACAATTCATATCAGGTTATGTCCAGTAAAACGTAAGGACCTTAGCTGGACAGCTCATCCGTCTCCGGTGGACAGGACAGGATGGAGGCCTTGCACATGGCCCCTTGGTTCCTTCCACACTTCCCACCGTCACCCCTGGGAGCCCCCAGCAGCTCACCCCGAGTCACTTCAGCTTGGCACCGGAAGGCTTGGGCCTGGCTCAGGGGAAGGCACAGTTGCTGGGAGGTGGCTGAGATGCTAGCCAAGCCGACTAGCCACAAAGCCTGTTCTCCAAAGAGCCCAGAGACATCAGGAAGCGCAGACTCTCTACCTTGTCCGATTATGCCAACAGCCACGTGGAAAGTCTCCTCCTCTCCGCTGTGCCTCTCTGTGGGCAGAGTCCCGTCTCCCAGCCCGGACTGGCTAGATGCTCTCCTCCCGGTACTCGTGGACACCCCTCTCTGCCCGGCTCCACATGTGGAGAGCCCCTCCCACTTTATACGGTGCTACTCCACCCTTCCTGGAGAGATCTAGAGCATACCCTGGACGCACTTTGAGTTCTGTATGGTGGAAACTCTGGACGCCTGATACCAGGCTGCAGTGTGTGGCTCCATTAGGCTCCCTGAGAATGGCTACCTTCTGTGCATCACCAACCTGCCCAGACCTAGATGAGACCTCCCTGGTCTTTAGCGGTACGGGGGTAGCTCTGTGCAGAAACTGTCCCCAGGAAGCTGACTGCCATGCCAGGCACTGACCGGGGTCCTGCAGCAGCCGCTCTCAGCCCCTGCTGGCTATGGCCTGGGGCAGGCTGCTCCTGGGTCTGGACAGACACAGCCCTTCCTCCCCCATGCAAACACTGTGAGTCTGGACAAGCTGCCCCACCTTCTACATCTAGCTCAAGACCTATGGCCACAGAACCCGTGTTAGCTCAGGTGGAGCTGCTGGAGACCATGGCAGACCCAGTGTCCAAGAAAGCAAGCCAGAGGGAGATGAAGCCAGAGGGGAACTGCGTGGGGCTAGGCCGGCCAAGCACACTGCGGGGACCCCTGAGGCCCGGGGCTGAATCAGGTCTGTGACGGACCGGGCTCTACAGTACAGCCAGCAGCCTGCCTTCACGCCGCCAGAAAACAAAGCAGCTTGCTCCAAAAGTCCTGCCAGCCCCACACACGCCCCACGTCCTGGGCAGGCACAGCAGCTTCCAGCCATGGGGCGGCTCCCTGCAGTGGCAGTCCTGCTTTCAAACACGGGAAAGAGAATCTGTCCTAGCGGCGTGGTTGATTGACACTGTGAGCGTAGCCACCATCTTACAATGAATTGTTTTTCTAGGGGCTGTGAGCCTGGTGCAAGTGGCAGAGCACCAGCTGGGTAAGGAATGTTTCCCCGACAAACCTTAGCCAGGTGTCCTCGTTTTAGTTAATTGCACTGATAAACTTCTAACTCTTTCAAGCTAGCCAGTCACACAAGATTGTAAACTAAGTCCTGGCCAATTAGAGCAAAGGGCAGTAACGCATTAGGAATAAAACCTGGTGGGCTGCCCGCACGAGACTCTTGCTTCCTTCAGCAAAAGTGAGGTTTTGCCTTGCTGAGTTCTCAGACTCCTGGCCAGCTGAGGTCTGTGTCTAGATCCTTGCACCCAGGAGCTAGCAATCCACACCCGGTGGGGAGAGAAGGAAATCCCCTAAGGCCCGCCCCTCTGCCTGGCGGCCCTAAACCCTTCCCAGCTCTGAGAGCTGAATGGGGCCGCACCGGCCCCCTCCCCTGTGTCTGTCAGACGGGTGGAGGGAGGACGGGGAGGCAGCACCCTGCCTCCAGGGAGACCAGGGCATCCGAACTGGGACACGGTCACTGGCATGTCTCGATCAGCTCCAGGACACGCTCGTGAGCACGAACATTGTGGGGCCAGCCTGATCAGCAAAGACAGGCCTGCGGAGAGGAGCAACACCGCAGCACAGGCTCCTGGCAGAGGGCAGGCTTTACCCAGGAAGGCTAAAGCCAAGCACATACTGCGACAGAGCCAGGGACGGGGGGGGGGGGGGCGGGGGGGGACTGGCGCACAGTGATTGGGTGATTGGTGGAATGAAAAGCTCTGAGAACTCACAGGACTTTCGATGGGCCGGGACTGAAGCTGTAAACGAATAACACCACGCGGATCTAATCCACCCCACAGGGTGGCCACCACTTGGCCTCCAGAGCACAGAGCGCCTGTGCAGAGCTCGCTCTGAAAGCCGGCCAGTCCTTGTCTCCACACTCACGAGAGGAGTGGGGTCCGTCCACCGTGTTCAGAGGCCGAGTGTTGGAAGCACAGCACTTGCAGCTGCGCGAGGAACAAACCCAGCCTTGTTCAGAGATTGGGGCAGCAGCGAACAGGCCCGGCTGTGCCCTCTGCCGTCACCAGGGCAGAGGGAGCTGGGCAGAGCGCAGTGGTACTGTCAGCCTTCACCTAACGGGAGCAGGCCCTCTGGCTGTTTCTGGGGCCTGAGTGGAATGAAGCCCCCAGGGGAGAGCAAGTCAGGTCTGGGGCAGAAGGAGCCACCACGCTAATTTTTCTAAGCAGGACTCGAACTCCAACTGTGGTGGAAACCCAGACGCAAAAACTGCCAGAGTGACGCCGAAGGTCAGAGAGCAGCTGCAGCTCATAAGGACAGCTGGTCAGGGCCACTTGCTGGAGAAGCATTTGGCCTGGGCTCATGCCACAGCAGAGCCTCACACAGCTCCAGGACTCAGTCCTTGCCCCAAGGTGGGAAGATGGGGAGCGGACTCCAGGCTGAGACCCCTCCACAGCACCTCTGCCCAGGGGCCAGCCGGCCCATCTGTCTGCTCCAAACACAACACAGATGGTAACTTGTTTATAGAACATGTGTTGGTGTGGGCAGGGGGCTCAGGAGTAAGGCAACGCTTGTCCAGTGTCCACGCTTCAAAACTCTCTGAGATTTCAAGGAAACATCGTTCAAGACAGAGAAAGTCATTTGTCAATTTTAATCCATTTCCCTTCTATTCCTCTTCACCCCCTTTTCCATGCCCCCAAAGTAGTGCACTTACCTTTTCATTGTAGGCAAATGAGAACAAATATTACTTCATGAAATTATTTGCATTTTTCTCCTGAAATTTCCAGACATGGAGACACCCACCTGCAATCCCAGCGCCAGAGAGGCCGAGACAACAGATTATGAATTTGAGGCCTAGCAACAGAGACCCTGCTTCAAAAACAAAAATACAACAGCTCTTTCTTACAGGAAAACACCACCTAATAAAGTCCCAGACCTGCTGTCTCTTCCCGATGCTGAACACGTGCATCCACTGCCCACAGGTGTGTCTGCGGCACAGAAGGCGTGAAGTCACTACTGCGCAGCCTCAGAGTGCTGACTGGAAATGGGCTGTCACCAAGCCCCGATGGAATAGATAGGGTTGGGTTTTTTCCACTAACACCGAGTTTAGAAACGTTTCTCCCCAGGGAGCTTAAAAACATCCCTGCCTCTGCACCTCTTTAGTGAAGAGCCAAGAAGACACCGTTCCCGCCTGCTACTGGCAGCACCTCTGCCGGCTCGCCCAGGCACCTGAGCCAGACCTGAGCTGGACTTGCACCCTCTCTGGCCTCAGGAACTGAGGCGGCGGCAGCCTCCGGGTCCTGTACCGGCAGTACTGCTGGAGGCCGGCCATCCTGGAACAGGGACTCCCGTGTGTGGCTTCCAGACCCCTCCTCAGCTGCACCTGGCTCGGAGATGAGGCTCCGGCCAGCCCCTGTCATTGGGCAGGCTACACCAGGGCTGGGTCGTCTGCAGCAAAGGCTACTGGGCTGCAGTGTTTCTTGGGGGTATCTGCCAACAAGAGAGCCGAGGTCCTCGGCCCTGGTGCCCCGAGGACAGCCCTGCCGGGTCCATCCCCACGTGGGACCCAGTCGAGCAGCCACCTCCCTCGAGTCCCACCCCCAAGGGGACACAGTCAGCCCCCCTGCAGAGTGAGCCTGGGGCCAACGCAGTTGCTTCATGGACTAGGGAGGAGCTTGTACATCTAAAGTCCCTCGCCCTCCCTCCCACAAAAAGAAGAAAGAAGCCAAGTTGGGTTTGGGGTTTTTTGTTTGTTTGTTTGTTTGTGGTCATGGGGCCTGAACTCTGGGCCTGGGCGCTGTCCCTCAGCTCTTCAGCTCAAGGTGAGCGTTGTACCACTTGAGCCACAGCGCCACTTCTGGCTTTTAAAAGTTATGAGAGAAGAGACCTACTGTGGCTGGGCACTGGTGGCTCACGCCTGTCTTCCTAGCTATTCAGGAGGCTGAGATCTGAGGATCCCAGTTCAAAACCAGCCTGGGAAGGAAAGTCCCTGAGACTCTTATCTCAATAAACACTCAGAAAACCAGAAGTGGTGCTGTGGCTCAAGTGGCAGAGCACTTGCCTTGAGCTGAAAAGCTAAGGGACAGTGCCCAGGTCCAAAGTTCAAGTCCCATGGCTGACAAAAAGTGAGGATCACCCCTACACAAAGGTTAGAAAGAGGACGTCCTGCCAAAGATGGTCTGCGGCCTGAGCAGGGGCCTGGCCACAGCTCCAAAGATGGTCTGCGGCCTGAGCAAGGGCCTGGCCACAGATCCAAAGATAGTCTGTGGCCTGAGCAAGGGCCTGGCCACAGATCCAAAGATGGTTGTTTCTAGAAAGTTCCTCATTTTTGCCAGAGGCCCAGCCTTGAACAGTGGTCCTACCATGCCTCCCAAACTCCAGCCAAAGCCGCCTCTCTAGCAGAGTCTGGGCTACGACTCTGCCACACACCGGTGTCAGTCCCCACCCAGAAGCCCGTCACTATGACCCCTCCTTATCTGCCCTCACCGTCGTTCTGAGAGCGCAAGACTTCCGCATCCACCGTCTCCAAGTCCTGACAAGCTTGACACTGCCCCCAGTCTCATGAGGCTGTCCGCCACTCGGTGGAGATGGGTGTCGACACTACACAGAAAAATGCCAAAAAACGGTGCCCAAACACTCTTGTGTAAAGAAGGAGCGGAGGTGGAGCAGTCCACACGGCTTTCCCTTCTGCTAGCCTTGGGCAGCAATAAAAGGAGACAATGTTGACTTTCAATTCCATCTGTCTCCGTTCACAGGCGTCTCTTCCCAGATGGCCGTCCAGCCACATACAGCTAACGAACTCGATTAAGATTAAACAGAATCAAAACTTTTAGTTCCCATTGACCTGTGGCTATCAGCTGCTGAGCTGGGTGGTACAGAAGCCCTGTCATAGCTAGCTCATGCTCGGGTGGGCCAGGCTCAGCTGGGACCAAGAACCGTGCCATGGAAGGTGTGCCTCTCTTAGCCTGTCAGCAGACATGTGCATGTGCACACCTGTGCACAGACACACATATGTACATGCCCATCACATGCATCTAAATATGCACAAAAGCCTTTGTTTCCATGTGCATGTACACTTGTACCTGCATGCACCTTTGCATGTATGTGTGCAGCTCTCAGCACACACATTATTACATACATGTACCACGTGTGTCTGGGTGCCTGTGTGCATACATGTGAACGTGTGTGCACCTACCTATGCACAGGTGTGCATGGCTGTGCACTTGCAGGAACACACCTCTTGCACACTAAATGTTCATCCCAGGCTATCGTGAAGGTAAGCACCATCCACCTGAGTGAAACGTTGGCTCTGCTCACTCCCAGAACAGCATGCTGGCCAAGGCTCTGCCACCCAGCACAGAGAGGAGATGGGGTAGAGAAATCCATCCAGGGAAGGCCCCCCCTCCCTGAAACGTCCAGAGCAGCTCTGAGTCCCGAGGGCGATCTGCACGGCCGGTCCTGTCAGGTGTGGGCCACTTTCCTCCCTGGTCACTGGCTGTGGAAAGAGGCGGTTCTTCCCTTCTGTCTTGATCTGGGGTTGCATCTGTCCATCAACCATTGTCCAAGCTGAGTCACCCAGCTGAGCCATTGGGAAGGAGTGAAGCCACACTGGCTTGGGTTGCATGCCCTGAGCCCTGGCATGCAGCACTTGTTAGGTTTGGGGGGGGGGGGGAATCTTCCAGCTTTGGAGAAAAACCGATTAGTTAGCGCAGAGCCAAGTGACACAGGTTTCCTTTCCTGCGTTACTGCCAACAGTGGAAGGAAAGCCCACCCTGTCCACGTGGAGCCTCCCAGACTGGGTCACAGCCCCAGTACGAGACTCACGGGCGGAAGGGACCAGCAGTTTGCATGGGTGTGAGCGGTGTGGGCAGGACTCCAGCAGCTCAGGGACAAGGACAAGGGCCTGGAGCATACCTGTCCTGGTACATTTTGAGACCAGGGCCTGTGTGTTCCCAACAGAGCCCTAAAAAGTGACTCTGGGTCCCGGCCTGCCAGCATCCTGAGCGGGGACGTGGAGCACTTCCACAACCTGGTCGGAATACAGCCAGTCCTGGACACAAGGGTGTCTGGGTTCATGAGATTTCAACCACAAGTATTTCACTTTCTGTGGCCCAGTTAGGAAACGTGGTGAGGAAGCCCACCTGCTGGCCTGGGCAGCTGTCCCAAGAGCTTCAGACTGGGAAGAGGGCTTGCGAGATGCCGGTGTGCTGTGGGCCCCATCCACCTCGGCCGGGCCTGGGGGTCTCCGGGCTGCAGGCCTGGGGGCGGGCTTGCCGTCCCTGGGCACTGCCCACAGGAGGACATCTAACAGCACGCATTCCTGGTGGCAGAGTCAGTTGCTCATCATGTCATTATCATCAGGATCAGACAGACCATTTTTTCCAAAAGGTCCTGGGCCACCCTGGAATCAAGACAAATGGGCCCGGCTCCCATCAGCCCCGATGGGACACACCCCTTCTGTTTGGGCTTCCTGTGGTTTTTGTTCACGACAATAATGTGGAAATGCTGAAGCCCAGGCTCTCCCTGGAAATAGATCTGTTTGTGTTTGGGAGACGCTGAGCCATCTAAACCCCAGCCTCTGGAGAAGCTGTGCCTCAGGGACCCTGAGGCAGGAGGGTCCAGGAGGCCACCTGGGTGGAGGGAGAGGGAGGTGACTGGTGTGGGAGGGCGGAGGATGGCCTGGGGAGGGGTGGTCTGCGGGGTCCAGGAGCCCGCTGGGGGGAGGGGTGGTCTGCGGGGTCCAGGAGCCCGCTGGGGGGAGGGGTGGTCTGCGGGGTCCAGGAGCCCGCTGGGGGGAGGGGTGGTCCGCGGGGTCCAGGAGCCCGCTGGGGGGAGGGGTGGTCTGCGGGGTCAAGGAGCCTGCTGGGTTGTGTGTCCACCAGCCCAGGTGGTCTGAGAGCAGCAAGCAGAAGACAGGTCAGCCGAGACGCTGGGCGCAGCGTGGAAAAGCCTCTGGCAGCAGCCTCCCCAGGCTGGGGTGAGCCACTGAACACACGCTTCCTGGGCCTGATAACTAACTCCCAGCTCCATGCAGAGCACTAAGGAGCACCTCTCCCTTTGTGGCTACTTAGGAAGTTAAAAAGGGGTTTGTTTTTCTGCTGCTTTTTGTCTGGGTTTTTTCTGAGGTATGGTTTTACTATGTAGCCTAGCCTTTCCTAAAACCTGTAACCCTCTGATGAGCTACACACCTCATGGATGCAGAGTTCACTTTGTAAGCCATGATGATGCCCCGTCTATCAGCGAGGTCTGGTACAGTTGTTTCTGTTGGTCTTGCAGCATGAAGGGGCTGAGGCTTTCTAACTCTTGCCGGCTCTCCTGCCCCTGTCTGGGGTCCAGAGTTGGCACCGTCCCTGCAAGCTGGCATGGCCCCCGGGCACCCACGCAAGGAGGGCTTCTGTGAGGGGCCAGCGAGTGAAGAGACTGAGCGGGAGCCTGTGGCCAGTGAGGTGACGCCACAGAGCCTACCACGGACAGTGAGATGACCACACAGAGCCATGGACAGTGAGATGACCACACAGAGCCTCTCACGGACAGTCAGATGACCCCACAGAGTCTCCCATGGACAGTCAGATGACCACACAGAGCCATGGACAGTGAGATGACCACACAGAGCCTCCCATGGACAGTCAGATGATCACACAGAGCCATGGACAGTGAGATGACCACACAGCCACAGACAGTCAGATGATCACACAGAGCCTCCCATGGACAGTCAGATGACCACACAGAGCCATGGACAGTCAGATGACCACACAAAGCCATGGACAGTCAGATGACCACACAGAGCCATGGACAGTCATATGACCACACAGAGCCTCCCATGGACAGTGAGATGACCACACAGAGTCTCCCATGGACAGTCAGATGACCACACAGAGCCTCCCATGGACAGTGAGATGACCACACAGAGCCATGGACAGTGAGATGACCCCACAGAACCATGGACAGTGAGATGACCACACAGAGCCATGGACAGTCAGATGACCACACAGAGCCTCCCATGGACAGTGAGATGACCACACAGAGCCATGGACAGTCAGATGACCACACAGAGCCTCCCATGGACAGTGAGATGACCACACAGAGCCTCCCATGGACAGTCAGATGGCCACACAGAGCCTCCCATGGACAGTGAGATGACCACACAGAGCCATGGACAGTGAGATGACCACACAGAGCCTCCCATGGACAGTGAGATGACCACACAGAGCCTCCCATGGACAGTGAGATGACCACACAGAGCCATGGACAGTGAGATGACCACACAGAGCCTCCCATGGACAGTGAGATGACCACACAGAGCCTCCCATGGACAGTGAGATGACCGCACAGAGCCATGGACAGTGAGATGACCACACAGAGCCTCCCATGGACAGTGAGATGACCACACAGAGCCTCCCATGGACAGTGAGATGACCACACAGGGCCATGGACAGTGAGATGACCACACAGAGCCTCCCATGGACAGTGAGATGACCACACAGGGCCATGGACAGTGAGATGACCACACAGAACCATGGACAGTGAGGTGACCACACAGAGCCTCCCACGGACAGTGAGATGACCACACAGAGCCATGGACAGTGAGGTGACCACACAGAGCCATGGACAGTGAGATGACCACACAGAACCATGGACAGTGAGGTGACCACACAGAGTGTCCCATGGCTCAGCCACAATCGCAGCTGGACTTTGATGACCGAGTAATTGAGTCCACCGTCAGCAGAATTCTGAGTCGCCTCCAGGGTATGTGCTGCTCCCCTGACCCTTGACCCCCGGCTGCCGAGCTCGAGCCCCCTCCCCCCCGTGTCACCTGTGAAGGTGAACGCAGACCTCTAGCATCACACCCCACTGCTGCAGCTAAAAGATAAATTCAGGGGCTGACATGTCTGCACGCACCCACGCTCATTAAGCAACGACTACCATGGGGAGCGTCGTTGGCAATTAATGAGGGGCTGGTGGCCGAGAACACACAGCTGACGGCCTGGGCCTCCTGCCAGGCCCAGCCCAGGGTGGTCAGGCTGCTGCCTCAGCAGAAAGCCCAGCCCGGCCCGGCGCCCCACCCGCCCGGAGAGGCCACCGCCCACCTCTCCTCTCTCTGCAGCCCTGCCCCGTCCTCCGGGAAGCCAGCTTTGGGCTTCAGCCACCAGCATCCAGCTACTTCCAGTCTCTCGACTCAGACCAGCCGACACCTAATTAAAACAAATTAATGATCTGAGGCAGAAGCTGTATTTAATGAGACCGTGCTCAGGCTGGTGCAGGTGCCAGGGCTGTTTGCCTACAAATATGCACGGTCCTCTGTGGGGGACAGCCCTGGCACCTGCCCTGCCTGTTGGGCACCGCAGGCGTTCCTGGTGGGACCTCCTGGTCTTCCCTGCCTCCACCCTGTCCGCACACCCTCACTGCCGCGTCATGACCCAGTGGGGTTCGGCTCTGCTTGCGTCCAGGCGAGATCAGCAGCCCCAAAGAACCCGCCCTCTATGTTTCTGAAAGTGGAGATGGTGAGTCCCGCCGGGGAGACACAATTGCCGCAACACTCATTTTAGGCCTTGTGATATTATTAATTGTATGCCTATTACCGTGAAGTACAAACTTATTTGAAAGCAAGCCTTCAGGTAAAAAGAGAAAGAGGAGAGGGCGAAGAACTTAAAAAAAAAGAGGGGAGAACAGGAAAGAAGGGAACCCACAGATCACAGAGGGAAGAGGAGAGGCACTGGCATCCATTTGCTTCACCCGACAGCCTCCTTTGGGCTGCTCGGGGTTAATGGTGACTCCAGATGGTGCCAGCAGCGCCTCTCCTTCACTGCCCACAGGTGCCACGCCCTTGCCCACACCTGGGCCCTCTATGCCTGCTGCCCAGCCAGGCACAGGCAGACTTTGCACCTGCTTGAGACCCAGCTCTCCGGGAGGAGGTAAGGCCTGGGAAGCAACCCAGAAGAAACGTTACAGTTAAAGAGAGATACCTTGGCATTTTTTGTGGAGGAAAAAGGCCACACCTGCCAAGCCGCTGTCCCTGCTGACCCTTGGGGCTGCCTTGCCCAGGAGCGACAAGCCTGTAAGTTGCTCCTAGACTCTGCGTGGCTGGCTGGCACTGCGCCACACAGCCAGCATGAAGCAGAAGGAAGGATAGCTTCTCCACTGTCCAGAGCTTCTGTCCCTTCCCCAGAACAGGCCCTTCTCCTGGAAGTGACTTCCAGAGGGCATCAGCCCAGTGCTCCAGAGGAGATAACCCAGAGCCTGAGGGAAGTTGTGGCTGGCGTGCAGGCAGACAGGCTGCTACCTGTCCAGCGAGGTCACCGACTGCCCTGCCCCCTGGCCTGGGGTCGGTGCTGACACAAGCCCGTGCCCGCACCCTTCCAGCTTGCCTGCCTCTTCCTGCCCTGGCCTGGCCCACAGCCCCACATTCCTACCGTGCCAGCGGCAGGATGTACGTGACTCAGGAATTCACTCTCTCTGTTGGCCTGTCATAGCCTGAACTCACAAGTCCCACCTGCTCAGTAGGTAGAGAGGTAGGAAGTCCCCGGGCAGCAGACCATTAGCCGTTCGGCCCACAAGACCAAGTGACACCGATTTCAAGCATCAAATGAGGGAAAAGCAATTTCCTACCTAGGAGGCCTTTGCAGGCTCAGAGGTGTTGATGGCACATGGCCGTCCCTCGAGCTGGACCTTCCCACCCCTGAAGGGCCCGACGTCCCCAGTTGTGTGCACCCAGTGCTGACACTGCAGCCGTGAAGGGAGCTGGCGGACCTCTGTCACCCCCAAGAATGGTGTCTTCCAGGAAGGGCTCTCGAGGGTGAAGCGATCTATCATGCAAAAGGAAAACCTCCAAAATCAACAGACTGGTAGAGAGCAGCTAACGACTGAGCACTCCTGGAACACAAGTTACACCTGGCCTCTGGCACTCCCTGATGTTTGCCTGGTGTGGAGCAGGTCCTGGCTGATGCCACACAGCTCTTGGTAAACCTCCCACTCAGCCCCACCTTCCTGCCACGTGTCTGAGGATGGCCCCAGGCAGGCCCTGGCTGGAGGCCTGCAGCAGGAGCCCAGGCCCTGCTCACCGGCAGGCTCGGCCCCCCCATCCCACCCCAAGCCCAAGCAGAGTGTGGCCACAGCGTCTTGGACTCAGTGTGCGTGGGCTGTAGGAGCTGAGTTTTCAAGTTTAGGCTGTTATGTTTTGTTGTTGCATTTTATTTTGTTCCACAAGCTGTACTCCTAGATCACATTCTTCCTAACCAGCCACACTGTTCACCAAGAAATTGTTACTCTGTCCAGTGCTGTAGCACAAAGTCAGTACCAACAGGTTGCACACAAGCCACTGCTGAGGGTTGTAGGGTTCAAAGTAGAGACCTTGGTTGCAGCGTTGTGAGGACTTGAAGGCCAGGTCCTGTGTCACTCTTAAGCTCCAAGCCGCTGCCCTGGTAGGAGCGGTGTGTCACCCTCCACCCTGCTTCCTCTCTGGCTCAGTGCTGTGAGAGTAGATCCAGCCCAGATCAGTAAATTCATGGCTCCAGGGGGCAAACTTGAACATCAGTATCCCATGTGTCTCATACGCCTTCTTTCTAAACCCTAGACGAGCTCGTACTTGCTCTGCCATCTCTGTTCCTGGCACCCACACAGGTTTTGCAATATTATCATGACCTGGCAAGAACCTGTTGTTTGCAGATATGGGCAGCCCCGTGTTCTCTGTTGACATGCCAAGGGAGGGCTGGGGAGAAGTCTGCATTCCAAGGTGACTCTGGAGCCCGTAGTTGGTACAGACGAAGACAGATTCTGACTCAAGTCACACTTGGTAAAATCTCAAAGATGGGCCTTCCTACGGGTGGGGTTCTCACAGCTCTGATACTTTCTCTAATTACACACTACCCCATAAAATATTATCAGGTTCTTCAAGCTCCTCTCTATCCAGTGGTATGCAATTTATATTTTCAAGAAAAGCCCCAAAGAGCCTTCTTTTTCTCTCCACTTGGGAGCACAGTGCAGCCGACATCAGTGGCCCTGGCATTCCAGAGCACCCCCCCATTCCTGCACAGGCGCAGCCGGCCTTGGGGGTCAGCAAAGCCCCAACATGCCAGGACCCCTGCTTCGCTCTGAAAGCCCAGTGTGGGAGCGACACTGTCCTGGCAAACCAAGACACCGGTCACCTCTGGACTGTCCAAAATGAAGTCTCTTTAACTTTTCCTATAGCGAGTATTTTTACAATACAAGCTTTCTGTTATAAATTTTGTGTTCATTAATAGTACCGAGTGTTATTGTGATGTTTCCATACATGCCTGTGATGTCATGCACTTCTGTCATATTCACCCATCATCATTTTCCCCTTCCCTCCTCCTCTAGATACTTTTTAGGTCTCGAGTCCTCAAATGACAGCAAGAGTGAAATTTTTCATAGCAATTTCCTGAGGAACGTGTCCGCATCCCAGAGCCTCTGCCCGGAGCCCCACTTCCTGTGCATACAGCATGGTGATCAGGCCCAAAGGACACAGGGCATTCCAACAGGCTCTGATAACACCAGAGGGGAATGATCTAGAAGTAACAGCCCACAGAAGGGTAGGCTCACCCATAAATATCACCCACGCCCTGTCCCTTTCCTCCTGTGTGTGCACAAGTGCAGCGCATGTGCGTGTGTGTGTGCGTGTGTGTGTGTGCGTGCATGCACACTCCAGCACATGTTGCAGACCGTTTGGCTCTCTCCCTGAGGTGAAGCCTGCAAGGTGCAGGCACCAGCAGGACTCATGAGCCTGGATTAACACTCACTTCCAGACTCAAGCCGTGGTTCAGTATCAACCTGAGGCTTGAGAGCCAGGGCCGGGCCTGGGTCCCCCCACATGCACCTGCAGGTGCTGGCGCCCCACGGCTCCCACTGTTGCTTTGTCCTCCAGAGGATGCCGGCTGGCACGTCTCCGTGTAGGGGGTGAGGGGACGGTAGCTCGGGCAGTTTCCAGGGCAGGACAGAGCAATGTCTGGTGCTCGCAGGGAGTATGGCCATCTGGTCATTAGGACTGAGCTTCTGCCAACACTGTGCTCTGGTGCCCGTGGCGGGGGTCCCAGGGGAGGGTCTGGCTAAAGCGGATCCCCTGCTGGCCTCAGATCTTGGACAGACAAAAAGTGGATACGATTGTGGGAAAATGTGTGCACGTGCCTATGTGTGCATGCCTGTGTATACCCACATGTGTGCACAAAGGCAGACCACAGGCAAACGAAGGAACTGGGCATCCAGGGCAGTGGAGAGCAGATGGTCATGGTGACTGTAGAATGCAGAGGATAATAAATCACAGAAGAGAGAAACAAGGCAAGGCGCCTGTGAAGGATGAAGGATAAGGAATCTGTGTGCAGAGGGAGGAAAAGAGTAAAGAGAGAGAGGGAGACAAGATGGAGAGAGAGAGACGGGAGAGAGAGAGAGAGAGAGAGAGAGAGAGAGAGAGAGAGAGAGAGAGAGAGAGAGAGAGAGAGAGAGAGAGAGAGAAGGTCCAGGAAAGGGCCATACAAAACTAAGAACCTAGAATCCTCCCAAGCTGGAAGAACAATGGCTGCAACTTGAGCTTCTCTTCCCCCCGACCCCGACAAGGCACACCAGGGAGCCCCTGCCTGCCTACCAGGCAGCGAGGACGCAGGGCTGCAGGCCCTGAGCCGGCTGTGTGGAAGGGAGTGGGCCGACAGGGCCCCCATTCTCACACTATCTCTTCTGGTCAATCATCTCTATTTCTTCCTTCCTTCCTTTCTTCCTTCCTTTTCTTTCCTTCCTTTTCTTTCCTTCCTTTTCTTTCCTTCCTTTTCTTTCCTTCCTTCCTTCCTTTCTTTCTTTCCTTCTTTCTTTCTTTCTTTCTTTCTTTCTTTCTTTCTTTCTTTCTTTCTTTCTTTCTTTCTTTCTTTCTTTCTTTCTTTCTTTCTTTCTTTTGCCAGTCCTGGGCCTTGAACTCTGGTCCTGGGCGCTGTCCTCAGCTCTTCAGCTCAAGGCTAGTGCTCTACCACTTGAGCCACAGCACCATTTCCAGATTTTTCTGCTTATGTGGAGCTTAGGAATCGAACCCAGGGCATCATGCATGCAAGGCAGGCACGCTACCTCTGAGCCACCTTCCCAGCCCTCATTTCTGTTTCTATCATGATAACTTCTGTGATAAAGTGATGTCACACATTTAAGAGCTGGGAGGAATTAGACCTAGAAGGGAATATTTTCTTTTCCTGGGGTATGTGGACTTGGGCACAGCCTACCAGGACCCTCCCTAACACAGCACCACCTCTCTCCAGGACCTGACCATAGAGGCCCAGGACTCCAGAGCCAATGGGGCCGGGTGCCGGTGGCTCACGCCTGTCATCCGAGCCACCCAGAGGCTGAGATCTGAGGATCTCAGGTCAAGCCAGTCTGGGCAGGAAAGTCTGTGAGACTCTTATCTCCAATAAGCCACTAGAAAACCGGAAGTGGCGCTGTGGCTCAAGCGGTAGAGCGCTTGCCTTAGCTGAAGAGCTGAGGGACAGTGCCCAGGCCCAGAGTTCAAGCCCTGTGACTGACCAAAAATAAAAAACAAAAACAAAAAAAAAAAGCCAGTGGGTCCTCAAGAGCCTTCATGTCTCTCACCCCTGGGGCCCTGGGAAGAGCCCCCCTGCTTCCCACACACATTGGATCCACTGCCGGAGAACCAGAATTTGTAGTAGTGTTCCACCAATTCTTGAATTAAAATTCTGAACTGTACAGAAGAAAATATGTTTGATCAACTTCTCCATCTGGAAAATTCACCCACAAAAGAGAAATAAACAGACTTCGTGACAGACTCCACACATTTTCAGGGAGGCACTTAGGTTGTGAGCCGCGGTAGCTCGAGACAACAGAGCACTGTGAGAGTCTCCACGTGTGAGGTGTCTTGCAGAGGAAAACGAGCGAGGGCTCTCTGCCGCGCTGGCAAGCGACTGGCAATGTATTACCGCATTTAGTCTGACTGAAGCCACCTCCCCGAGCTCCACGCTGAAGAGTCAGGCTGAGCCCAGGAGCCAGGGTCTGCAGCCAAGGGCCTGGGGCCGACTCTCTGAGCTCCCAGAAGTTGCCTCACACCTGGATATCTGCCAGAGATAGGGAAGAGGCTGAAATTCCAGAAGAAAAGGATATTGTAGCCCTCGACTATTTCCTTTTGCTTGTGGGTTTCCTGCGCTGTTTACTCGTGATGCAGGTGATGTGTCAGGGATGGGCAGTACTTTTAAACTGCCATGCTACCTGCTGTACTTGATTTCCCAGCATCAGTGCAACACACATCAGCCTCTGATATAAAGAAGTGAATGTGCCTAGAGAAGACAAAGGGAGATGGTGGGATGTTAGTTGATCATGGATAGTTTCCGGTGAATTCTGCTCAGAGCCAATGCCTGACACAATGGAAAGCATACATCGATGAACCAGTTCTTTGCACTGTGCTTGTTCTAGAAGCTCCTGGTTCAAAGCCAGCCACTCTGAGCTTGAAGAACGTGACTGTGAGCAGAAATTTGTCCAGTGGGAAGTAAGGTGGGCCAAGTCACCCACCTCCACACTGGGTGGCCTTCGCGTGCACCGGGCACCCGGAGGCCCAGGGAGTACATCCACACCCCAGCGCCAGCGGCGGGTCACGTGACGTCAGCCCTGAGCCGGTGACATCTGATGGAAGTCAGCATCACAGACGGCTAGAGGCTGTAACTTGAGCTGTGCAGCTGGTGGTCCCCAGTGGCCACAAGAACAATGACTCCAGGCTGTACTGCGACCCCGGCTTTGTGTCGGCGGGTGTGCGAG
Source organism: Dipodomys merriami (assembly GCF_024711535.1). Lineage (NCBI taxonomy): Eukaryota > Metazoa > Chordata > Mammalia > Rodentia > Heteromyidae > Dipodomys > Dipodomys merriami. Next base: position 238,786 of record NW_027206401.1, on the reverse strand, counting down.
TGTGTGCGTGCGTGTGCTGCAGCCTGATCCTGGAAAGCAAGGCACTCTGGTGCCAAGATCCCTATCTCGACCCCAGACAGAGCCCTGCACCTGCCGTGTGGGGCCACCGGAGCACCGGGGACAGCAGGGACCCAGCGGCACTCTGGGCACAGATGAAGCACTTGTGAACCTCCTAAATCCCAGCTTCTCCAGAGCTATTTGTGGACCACATACTCAGCCCAGGAAAGCCCAAAACTTGCCTGGGGCCTCAGCGCTCCCTCCATCTGCAACCGGGCTCAGAATCCAGACATCGTACTGGCAAGAAGAGTCTGTGGGTCTGGAATAAAGTATCATTGTCCAGGTTACAGAAATCTGTGAGTTCTGAGATGCAGGATGAATATGTCTCTGTGGATAGACAGTGTCCACAAGGGTAAAAGCTCTGGTCGTGAGGGCTGGGTGTTAGAACATTGGCAAATTCTGGGTAGAGGTAAAGTCTTCCGGTAGAATGCCCGGGGATCGCTGTGTCTGTGCCGTCTTGTCACAGCTGCTGCTCCAGCCATCCTGAGATCTGACAAGGGAGAAGAGCAACATTTCCTGGAGACATCCGAGCCCCGTCCCCACTCACTCAGGGACTCGCCAACATCTGAAGACATTTAGAGAGGCTGAAGCTCACTGGATCCAACGGAAACACCTCCCTGGGAGGTGGGAGGTGTTGCTTACTCATAAAAGAGGAGGAGGAAGAGAGGGAGGATGAGGAAGAGGAGAGGAAGATGAGTGAGAGCAGGACATGGTTTCTGCTAGGCAGCGAGTCCCCAAGGGCTGAGGACACACATGGGGAGAACCACTCTTCGGTTGCTGCTCCCTGCCTGGACTCTGCCTATGCGTCTCTATTCACCGTCTTCTCTCTTTTATGTCAAGGCCAAATGTCCAGCCTCCGTGTGTCCCCCACAACGCAAGGGAGAAGAACGGCAGTCACATCCCATTTAGCTGGTGGTTGCTTGCTGGTGCATCTGGCAAGGGATAGGTCCTTGAGAGTTAAAAGTAAAAATGTCACCTGCTCACCTCTAGCAAGTGGCTTCTCTCTGGCTTTTTCCATCAGGAAAACACAGGCTGGCTCCGGAGCCAGCGCTCCTGGATCCGGCCTGAGGTTTGGTCTACTCAGCAGCAGTCTCCCACCTCAGCTCCTGGTACCAGAGGCCCGGTCACAAAAGTCAGCTCCTCACCCCTGCAGCTCGACGGCACACAGCCTCAGTCTGGCTCTTTCTGAGCTGCTGTTGTTGTTTTTGTTTTGTTTTGTTGATAGGGAGAAAGATGAAAGCAAGAACTATGTCTGGTAATAATTCTATGTTGAATTGGTCTCTTCTAGATGCATCATGGCTTCCAGCAGGGCTCCCAGGCACATGAACACACCAGGGTCTTAGAAAGCATGAAGTCTAAACCAACAAAGCCACACGCCGGCTGCAATGGCCTGGTGAAGGTACCCGAATCGCCTCACTGCCACAAGAGCAGCACTTTCATCTGCAGACAGGACGCCGGGTCACAAGCTCTTCAGGTGTTCCTAGTGTAGAATCACCTGCCCCTTCGCTGTGCCCTCGGCCCAAAGGCCAGCAAACATGGAGGGAAGTGCACATTCTGCATCCCTTGGTGAGCATATCACACTGGTCACTAACCTTCCTCAGTGTGGAAAGAGACAAGCCTTAATAGTGAGCACCAGAGACTAAGCCAGTGTGATCAAGTGAGAGGCAGGCACCCGGACTCCGACACGCCTGCCTGTGGCAGGCCTCCCACGCCCCTGCACCCCAAGAGGCTGCTCCGGGCCGGTGGGGCTAGCACAGAGCCAGAGGCCCAGAGCACCTTGTGTCAGGGTGACCCTGGCAGCCCGCGCTGTGTCCACTGATACTCACCACAGGCCCAGCTATGTAACAACTGCCCTCCATCCGGACGATTTACTCACTTCCATAGACCCAAACTCACACCTTTCACATTCCAAATGTACGACAGCTCTTGCGTCTTACCATCCCCTGGAGTTTCTTAGATCCAAGTAGAATGTGGGAACACTGCCCGTGGGTGTCCAGACCCTGGGCTGTGCACCCGGCAGGTGAGACTCGGCCTGGACGAGACCTGCACATGGCAGGTTCTGCAATTCCCTACTTCCTTTGAAAGCACCATCTGTGGGCTCGGTGTCACTTCCCATCCCCGGTGACGTCATTTTGTGCAGGGGAAAGGGTGCTTTAGAGGCCAACAGAAAAAGTGAACAATGTCAGTGGTCTGTGCTGGTCCCGAGCCAGGCTCCGAAAGGCCTGAGCCTGCCAAGTGCATGGGGGTGTGGCCGGCTCACCTCCTCCGATCTCGTCCTCAGCGTGGAGGAGGACCACGTGTGGACGCCTGGGCAGAGCTGTGCACTGGGTCAGGATCACACCCGGGAGGACTCTGCAGCCAGAATGGCGGGACCACAGAGCAGACACACAGAGAACCATGAAGTCAGAAGGAGACAGAGGAGGGGCGCTGTGTAACCAGTTGGGGCAAGGACAGTATCGCCCTGTCCTGGGAGCACTGCGGGTGGGCACAGGGAGGACCCCGCGGAGCCAGACACAAGACAGGCTCTGGAACCCTCCCTGAGGACACAGAAGACCGCTGCCTGGGAAGGACCTGAATGTTCTGTGGATTTTCTTTAGTCAGAGAATCATTCCGTGCCCCCGTTTTCCCTGACAGCAGCTTTGGCCAAGATCCTACATAGCGTTTGGTTGGCCTGGTGAGAACAGATGCAGGGTTGGGAAAGAGCCTGCAGCGTGGCTCCCGGGGCTCTGCACAAACAGACGTGTGCTCCTTACTGGAGGAATTGACAGGCACCAGCAAAAGCTCACGTCGGGGCAGGTTTTTGTAAACTGTGTTTAAGGTCAAAATCAAGAGCGCAAAAGGAATTCGTCTTCTGCAGTGCTTCTCCGTGCTGGCCTCCCAGCGGCACGGCTGGCACTCAACCTGAGCAGCAGACTGCCAGCCACCGCGCGCTCCATGTCCTTGTGAAGAAGGCTCTTCTGCAGCTCGACGGTCATGTGGCAGGCGCATCTGTTTCTGTGCGGTGTGCCTCATCGCTCTGCTGCAGCTCTAACATACACCACTCTCCAAGACCCTTAGCACGTACCCTAATTACTTTTAAAATCCCTTTAAAGTAACTCAACTGATTTTTAGCAAAATTAGTTGTATTCTCTACTAAATGTTGCTTGTCAACTAATATACTCTTATTTTTAAACCTTCAGTAAAAGATTTACTACGGTTCAAAACAGAAATCTCCATTCATTAATCCATTAGTAAAACATTCAAGGAAAATTGTGGCCATGAAAATGTAGATTGGTGAGCAGAAGTAGAAGCAGCGGCCATCAAAGACGTCTGGGGTTTTGTTGTTATCCTTTCCTTATATATCTTTTCTATCCTTTTCTCTTTTTTTAAACGCTGCCAATTAGATGGATTTAAAATTCAACCTAGGCGTTATTTATTCAAAGGGACCATTTTGGCTGAGAGCAGAGCCTGAAAGCAAAGCCTCCTGCTGGGCACTGATCAGCTATTGATTAGGGAAGGGGGGGGGGTGAAACTGAATCGCCATTGCCAGATAATAGGCCTTCAGCTCAGAGAGACGCGGCTGAATATGTTTGTTATAGGAAAAGCAAAGCCAGGCTTTTGTGGGGAACCAAAGGGCTGGGCCTCTCTGGAGGGAGAGAAATGTTAATTGAAAAATTCCTGAACTAGGTGAAGGCTCTGAAGTCTGCCTGACATAAAAGGTATGAAATCACCATGGGCAGGAAAGAAAGGGCCTTGTCGTTTAAGTGAGAGTTTTCCACTAATGGCACTGATTAATTTCCCATTCACATGACGGGTGGATGGAACCAACCCTTGACATCTGCCCGCTCCTGCATAGGGAAGTTTGAATTAATTGGCTCCTTGACAGGGAAAATTTAAACAAAGAGACTTCCTAATGGATGCAGAGAAACAAAGCCTGATGATTTTTGTAAATAACCAATGTGTGGCCATTTTTTTATTTTGTTGGACGATAGGCTCAGGAGAGCCCTCAACTTGCCATCCTGACATTTCTCACAATGGCCCTGAGGGCCGTGCCAGGGTCCCGTGCCCCGGAGCCTGCCTCCCCGGTCGGAGAGCACCCTTCCTTGTGGCATAAACCGTGGAAGCTATGGCTGGAGGGCAGGTGGGCTGTGACAGCAGGGGAGACGTGGCCTCTGGGATCAGCTTTGGGCTGAAACACTAGCTTTTTGGTCCTGCTTGCCCTCAGTCCCACAAGTCCCTTTGACCCATCCAAAACCCTGCCCAGCAAGAGAAAGGGGAACCGCTGTGCAGAAGCCATCGGCGGCAACCAGACAGCTGGCACCTGGCAGACGCTGGCAGTGGAGCTGGCGTGAAGCCCTCATCGACTGCAGGGACGTCGCCACACCCAGAAGGGCGGCAGGGGACGGACATCCACACTGACCCCAGACATGTCCACACACTGGGCTCCACCTACTAAGTATGATGCATGGAGAACACAGAGACAGGACACAAAGAGCAAAACCTGAAGAGCGAACTCTGACCCTAGGTGGTGCACAGCTGCTATGTAGGTTGGCATGTGATACCTCCAAATCCTGTCCCCACCACACAGAGAGCAATTGTCTCCTTAACACAGCCTCCTTTCTGTTAAAAGATGGGTGCAAACATAGGAGTTTTCACTTAATGTGATACTCCTCACCACTAACTAACCAACCAACCTACTTTTTGCCCCCTTCTAACAATCTCTGGGACCTCAGCCGGCTGGGCAGGCCTGGGGGAGTGCCAACCCTCCAACAGGCTGTGACCAGGAGGGCTGCAAAGGTCTCACGGCTCTGAAATCAGAAAGCCCCTGTTCTGTGGGGGCGGTGTGCCCCTGGAAACCCACACCCCGGGGATCCTACGAGCTGGACTCGCGGGGTGGGAAACGGAGAGGGAACCCCAGGTCAGGGGCTCGGAGCAGCCCCTTCGTGCAGCAATGGTGTGAGGCAGCTCAGGCAGCCCTACACAGTTTGTCTAGCAGTTGCTGAGGTCTTCCAACCACCATGGAGACGAGACCTTCTCGGTAAGGTCTGCCGCACTCCCTGCGTGGGGGAAGGTGTCGTGGGGCCGGCGTGGTGGAGCTGACCTTGTGCCTGCCCCTTTCACTCTCCATGTTCCCTGGCAACCATGAACGAGAACCTTAAACCACCTGCCTCACCCGAGGGCACTGAAGCAGACGGGCATCTGAGGGCTTCAAACCTCTGAAGCCGTGAGCCAAAATGCCCTCCCTGCAAGCCGACTGGGTCAGACATTTCGTCATAGCTCCGAAGGCGTCCGACAGAGCTAAGGAACCCTCAGAATATCTGTCCAAGGAAGTCCCAGGAGGCCTGGTAAAATCCTAGTCAAACAGGGTCCAATGACAACGGAGCCGCTCACAACCCAGGAAGATCAAGGCCAGTTCCGTTGCTCAGCATTGTGTGTGTAGTCGACAGTACCATCCTGTCCATGTGGAAACTGTTGCAGGTATGTTTTTGAGGCTTGCTGTAACTTTTTAAGCTACATTTAGATTTTATACATCATGATATAAATGTAAGGAGAGTTAAAAATATCCATTACACCTCTGTGCCTCTGATCATATAAAATAATATGTATTGCAATGGAAAAACATATATCCATTACACATTGGCAGTGGCTCCATTGATTTTTGTTTCGTTCTTTTAGCTTCCTGTAACTTTTCTCATCCCATCTGTAAGAAGTGTGTGCTGACATTGAGTAGGGAAATGGAAACTTTTATTTTTGTTTTCTGTGTCTACATCTATTCCATTGTTCTGCTCCTTGGATGATTAGATAAGAGGGGAAAATGGCTCTACAAAAAAATCTCAAAACAAGTTCATCCTAGCATTATCTGGTAAAAAATGTCTTACCATTTCAAATATTCAACTAAAATGAGAAGAGAACATGTCAATAGAATATACCAAGTCATTGGAACATTTCATATACAAGACAATCCTCACAAGGCAGGAAAGACACCCACAGCAAAAATGTTAACACACAAAATGATAACTGCTGTAGGATTCATCTCCCTCTCTAAGCAGCAAGCACACATACAGGCACACTGGGCAGAGCTGGGGTCCCACAGACCAACCCTCCCTGGGTGCTGAGACCAGGCCCTCCACGCGGTCTCTGCTTCTACACTTTTAGGAAGAATCAGCATTACTTTTGGATTATAACAAGCAATAAATTCTCTTTATGAGCATAAAATATCCAGGTTTCCTTCCACTTCATGAATAAAGGCTGAAGACCTCAGACCTCTCCTACCGTCCTGCTCCACAAGGTCATGTAGCCAGCCTAGCTAGCTAGCCAGAGCCCAGGCTATCTCCGCAAACCCCTGTCTATCCTCCTGGAAAGAACACTACAATACAGAATTTTAAGGTTCAGTGGAGGAGTTCAGGCACAGTGGCTCATGCAATGGAGACAAGGAGAATCACAGTTCAAAGCCAGGGAGGGCAAAAAGTTGACACACACACACACACACACACACACACACACACCTCAGTCAACAAGCTAGACTCCATGGTATACATCTAAAGTCCAAGCTAGGAAGGAGAATGTGGTCCAAGGAGGCAGCAGAATGTGGTCTCAGGCTAACCCCAGGCAAAGACGCAAAACCCTACCTGAAAAATAAGTAAGAGGGGAAAACAGGCTGCAGCATGGCTCAAGTGGTAGAACACCTGCCTCATAATCAAGAGGCCCTGAGTTAAAAACTTCAGGGCTGCCAAAAATCTCTGTACATGTACAGAGAGAGAACATAAACATTGAAGGTCTTGAAGCGTTCGGCCCCGCCCTTTGCTGGCTGGGATGTGCGGTTTGCAAGAATGTCCCTCTGCATACACACTCAGCTGACAGCTTTTGCACAAACCCAAAGAGGAAGGTGGTGAATGCTCACCCCTAAAGACACCACGTTTGTCCCAGGATGAAAGCAAGCGACTCCACACAGTAAGATGAGAGAGAAAATTCCGTAGCAAACCACTCAAGTCTTTCACCTTTGGCACTGGTCAACATCAATTATTCAACACAAATTAAATTTAACAAAATATTCAACATATGTTCTCTTCAACCTGTGCTGTGTTGGACGGGGCCTCGCAAGGCCGGTCCCGGGGTCACTCGCTGACAGAGGGCACCAGAGTGGGACCACGGGAGGCTGTAGCCAAAGGCAGCGAGGTGGCCGCTGGAGGCCTGGACTCGCAGCCTCCGGAGGGGGTGATTAATGCCTACACCTAACCCTGACCTCATCAAACCCCACTGCCACCATCTGCTGTTTTAATTCCTCCGCAATATTTGTATTTGCTGCCTTCCTTCCACAAAGGCCGGGGGGCGGGGAGAAAACGCTCCTGCTCGCCGCGAGCACGCTGGCTGGCTCCACGGCCCTTTCCAGAAGGCATCTGTTGCTCGTGGCTCACAGCATCTGCTACTATTTCTCACTTTCCCCAGCATGCTGTGAGATACGGTTTCTCCCAAAGGTGGCCTTTCCCGAACACTGTCAATCCTGTCATTGTCTGGCTGGCTGTTCCCACGGTGCCGGCCCGCTGCCATGCTGCCAGGCTTTGCTGGCTGGCTGTCTGTAATCCAAGATACTGTGCGATTGAGTGATGCCATCCGCCCTTCCTGTGTGCCAGAACATTCAATTAAGCACACGGGAGCGGCAGGCGTGCGCGACCCGGTGGGGGTGCTGATCTCAGGAAGCCCGACGGTTTAAGACAGCCCAGTGGGAGGACACAAACAGAGCTTCCTTCTAGCCAGGGAGGCAGAAGCCAGTGTGGCGGCCTCCTTTCTCCTCTTGGCTTTCCGTGTGTGTTTCTTAAAGCATTATAAAAGGACGTGCGCTACTCTCTGATTCTTGTGCGGCTATGGAGCGTGTACTAAGACGTGTGTGTCTGATGTTCAAGCGTCTGCTGGTGGGATGCAGGGGCGTGCGATGCACACAGCATCCCAGACCCTCTCCTTCCCGTGGACAGTGCTGTCCCTCGGGGTGACGGCTTCTCTTCCTCCCAGAGTTGTTCCTCCCTGCAACGTCAGTCTTGGCCGCCCCACGGATGGCGGGCTAGAAGGCAGCAGGTCCTTTTCTGAGAGTTTGGGCAAAGCATGGGAAATGCTATGTAGTAACACTCAGAGCAAATGAATACTGACAAATGTCCAGGTGTGAGGCCGGCCTCATAGCTGCGGGCCCCCACTCAGGGCTGCTCAGCACCCTGCCGGGGCCGCTCAGCACCCTCCCGGGACTCACAGCTGCACAGCACCCTGCCAGGACTCAGCACCCTGCCAGGACTCAGCCCTGCCAGGACTCAGCATCCTGTGGAGACTCAGCACTCTGCAGGGACACAGCACCCTGCCAGGACTCAGCATCCTGTGGAAACTCAGCACTCTGCAGGGACACAGCACCCTGCCGGGACTCAGCCCTGCGGGGACTCAGCCCTGCAGGGACTCAGCATCCTGTGGAGACTCAGCACTCTACCGGGACTCAGCACCCTGCCAGGACTCAGCACTCTGCGGGGACACAGCACCCTGCCGGGACTCAGCCCTGCGGGGACTCAGCACTCTGCGGGGACACAGCACCCTGCCGGGACTCAGCATCCTGTGGAGACTCAGCACTCTGCGGGGACTCAGCACCCTGCCGGGACTCAGCACCCTGCCGGGACTCAGCACTCTGCAGGGACTCAGCACCCTGCCGGGACTCAGCAACCCTTTGCGCTAGGCTGGGTCTGAGCATGTGAATGCCCAGAGTCCCCTGAGCTCCCCAAGCTCCATCTCTGAGCCTGTGAATGCCCAGCGTCCCCTGAGCTCCCCAAGCTCCATCTCTGAGCCTGTGAATGCCCAGCGTCCCCTGAGCTCCCCAAGCTCCATCTCTGAGCCTGTGAATGCCCAGCATCCCCTGAGCTCCCCAAGCTCCATCTCTGAGCCTGTGAATGCCCAGCGTCCCCTGAGCTCCCCAAGCTCCATCTCTGAGCCTGTGAATGCCCAGCGTCCCCTGAGCTCCCCAAGCTCCATCTCTGAGCCTGTGAATGCCCAGAGTCCCCTGAGCTCCCCAAGCTCCATCTCTGAGCCTGTGAATGCCCAGCGTCCCCTGAGCTCCCCAAGCTCCATCTCTGAGCCTGTGAATGCCCAGCGTCCCCTGAGCTCCCCAAGCTCCATCTCTGAGCCTGTGAATGCCCAGAGTCCCCTGAGCTCCCCAAGCTCCATCTCTGAGCCTGTGAATGCCCAGCGTCCCCTGAGCTCCCCAAGCTCCATCTCTGAGCCTGTGAATGCCCAGCGTCCCCTGAGCTCCCCAAGCTCCATCTCTGAGCCTGTGAATGCCCAGTGTCCCCTGAGCTCCCCAAGCTCCATCTCTGAGCCTGTGAATGCCCAGTGTCCCCTGAGCTCCCCAAGCTCCATCTCTGAGCCTGTGAATGCCCAGCGTCCCCTGAGCTCCCCAAGCTCCATCTCTGAGCCTGTGAATGCCCAGAGTCCCCTGAGCTCCCCAAGCTCCATCTCTGAGCCTGTGAATGCCCAGAGTCCCCTGAGCTCCCCAAGCTCCATCTCTGAGCCTGTGAATGCCCAGCGTCCCCTGAGCTCCCCAAGCTCCATCTCTGAGCCGCAGGAGAGGCTGCTTCCAGCCAACCGCTCAGCCTGCTTGTGTGTGGCAGCCCTGCCTTGGACTCCAGGACCTCAGGGCTGTCTGATCTCGGCTAAACAGTGTCTCAAAAAAGAAGCAAGTGATGAGTAGGAATGATCTTTTTTTTTGGCGAGGGGGGGGGTCCGGTTGTGGTGCCTGAACTCTGGGCCTGGGCGCTCTTCAGCTCAAGGCTAGCGCTCTACCACTTGAGCCACAGCGCCACTTCCGTCTTTTTTATTTTTGCTTATGTGGTGCTGAGGAATCAAACCCAGGGCCTCAGGCATGCAAGGCAAGCACTCTACCACTGAGCCACATTCCCAGTCCCAGGAATGACCTTCTTAAAAAGATGTTCCTGTACATAAATAATTCCCCAAGTACTCAACAATTTTGTGATAGTTTAAGTTTGCAAACAACTGGCAATTTATGGTCCAGAGTACTTATTGAGCACCTACTGCACACCTGGCAGCACACAAACAATTAACTCCTTCCCTTCCACACCTCCAACAACCCCAGATGTCAGCATTTGCCAGGAGAGTTGCTACACCCCAACAGGCAGAGCCCATACCTGGCCCAAGCTCTGTGACCACACGCCGGGGAAAGCACACACACACAGCTCAGGAGAACACCATGGCTAGGCCCCATCCCAGGGCAGTGGGGAGTGTGGGTTTGTCCCAAACAAAGCACTGGGCATCTCACACCTGCATGGGGAAGTCTGTGAACGGGGCGGTCTGAAGCTGCCTTCACAGGCCAAGCTTGGGGGCAGGAACCTCTCCCAAGGCCTCTCCTGCGCCTCCCTCTGGTGCCACCCAGGACAGTTCCCCAGCAGTGGCCTCTCTGTGACCACCTTTCAGAAGACCTCTGACCATACACCCAGACAGACGCCAGCCCAGGCCTTAGGGCCCAAGGGCCTCGTGGGAGCAAGAGAGGCCGTTGGCAGGACACAAAGCTTTCCCTCTGTGACAACCTCCGTGGCAGAGCTGGGAGGAATCTGGCACGGTCTTAGTCCTGACCCTGCCAACCCCCCACCCCCAAAGTCCTCCAAGCAGCGCAGGTGATACGGTTTGGGGGGTCCAGACACCCCAGCGCCTCAAGCCACCCCTGGGCTGGGGAAGGAGATACTCTGGGGTCTCAGAGGTAGGTCTCCTTCTCAGAGGCCATGACATGCCCAAGTGCAGGGTGGGCACCGATGGTCTCCAAGGATGGTGGCACAAGTGCTGCCCATGCACAGCTCTGCCTCCAGCCCCTCTGGGACGGGTGGCTGTGTGTCCCCCTCCAGCCCCTCCGGGACGGGTGGCTGTGTGTCCCCTCCAGCCCCTCCGGGACGGGTGGCTGTGCTCTCCCGAGGGGTGGCTTCGCTGCTCCTCCAGGGACTCAGAGGAGGCAACCCCACAGCAGCCCTCTGCCATGAGAGTACGCAGCGTGGCAAACTCCACGTGGCCGCCCCAAGCCCAGCGTAGCATGGTGAGCCCGTGGCCCAGCGGGAGCAGCTGCAGGCACTGGGGGGCTGGCTCCCGCACCTCCAGGAGGACGGGACGGGAGCGAGGCACCCCCTGCACCCACCCAGCAGGCATGCCGCATCGTGGACCGGTCAGTTAATGAACATTCCCTAAGAGTTGCTCAGATTTACCGCTTCAATATTTGTATTTATGTAACTTAGTGTTTCTACTAGGTACATTTATTCACTGGTTGGGGAAGTTGTGAGCTCGAGGTCTGAGGTGACTTAAGAGTGTAGGCCCAACCCAAGCACACACACTAGCCGCTCGCCTTCTTGGCCACAGTTCAGCGCACTTCGGTACCACTGTGTTGTGGAAGCATTCCAGCTCCTCACTGCGTTCTAGGGGTGGGAAGGGACAGCTGCACAAACAGCTGTCTGAGTGGGGAACCCAGGCCCAGGACAAGGACACCTCTGGGGACTGGGGAGAGTCTCATAACAGCCTGGAAGGAAAATAATTCAGTTCTGTGAGATCCTGCAGCTTCCACTTCTGTGTGTGCTGTGCTTCAGTTAGCGAGCTTCCCGCCCCTCTCCCGCAGTGGGTTACAGAGCTCCCCGCCCCTCTCCCGCAGTGGGTTACAGAGCTCCCCGCCCCTCTCCCGCAGTGGGTTACAGAGCTTCCCGCCCCTCTCCTGCAGTGGGTTACAGAGCTCCCCGCCCCCTCCTGCAGTGGAAAGCTAAAGCTCCCCGCCCCTCTCCTGCAGTGGAAAGCTAAAGCTCCCCGCCCCTCTCCTGCAGTGGGTTACAGAGCTTCCCGCCCCTCTCCTGCAGTGGGTTACAGAGCTCCCCGCCCCTCTCCCGCAGTGGGTTACAGAGCTCCCCGCCCCTCTCCCGCAGTGGAAAGCTAAAGCTCCCCGCCCCTCTCCTGCAGTGGAAAGCTAAAGCTCCCCGCCCCTCTCCTGCAGTGGGTTACAGAGCTCCCCGCCCCTCTCCCGCAGTGGGTTACAGAGCTCCCCGCCCCTCTCCTGCAGTGGGTTAGCGAGCTCCCCGCCCCTCTCCTGCAGTGGGTTACAGAGCTCCCCGCCCCTCTCCCGCAGTGGGTTACAGAGCTCCCCGCCCCCTCCTGCAGTGGGTTAGCGAGCTCCCCGCCCCTCTCCTGCAGTGGGCCTCTGCTCTGGCATTCTGTGACAAGAGGGGACACGTCCTTCAAACAGGTCTGTCATGCTCAGTCAACTGACTGAACCCCTTAAAAAGAAAGAGAAAAAGCTATGCTCGCTGACCAGCTCGCCCTCCTGCATGCAGACCTTCAGCAGAAGGCAAATGGTAGTCCCTGAGGCCGCCCAACTTGTCCTGCGTGTCCAGTGGGCACAGGGCCTGCCTCCACCTCCCCAGTCCTGCTGGAAGTCGTGCGATGCCGGAGGGCCACAGGGCCCACGTGGCAGCCACGGCCTTGCTTCCAGCGAGGAGGAAATTCAGCGGAGGCACAGCACAGAAGCACCCGGACCAGCGGAGGACCCCGCTTCTCTGTGCAGCTGCCCCCACCCACCACACCCAGGGCCTGCGCCGTGACCCCACAGCTTCACAGCAGACACTGCGAGCTTGGACACGGGTGCCGACACAATGGGTAAAGATTAGCCACGTAAAGAGAACGGAAGATACTCACCCCCTCTCTAAGCAGTCATCCTTTCCAGCTGGCAGAACCAAAGCCCTATATGAGGCTAAAGATCTTTACTTTCACAGGGAATGTAAAGCCCAAAGCCCTGCCCAGGGGGGTCCAGGCTGGCAGCCACACCTGGCCCTACCTGCAGGCACGTGCTCCCCCAGAGTGGGAACTGGTGTCCCGCGCCCAAACGTCTATTCTCCAACATGTTGTTCCCCACATCCAAGAAATCCTGCGTTCTGGTCCCTGCTAGTAAACACACCAAACAACCTGTGAGCTGCCAGAATACCTTCTTGAAAGGACTTAAAAGCCAGGAGGATCCCAGACTCTAAAGCTCCTGAAATGCCAGGAGCACCAAAGAATTCTACAGTGCCTACCTGAAGCCCTTATGGGGCATCTGTCTCTCAGTCCTCCCCTTGCGCTGCCTGCTGACACCTCTGGCCATCAGCCCAACGCCAAGTGATCCTGACAGATCTCACCGCAGGGAACTGAGAATTAAGTATCCATCCCCAGAAATGACCAACAGAACCAATATTGCTTGGTAGACCTGAGACCCAAAAGCACTGCATAAATGATCACAAATGATCTCCTTTATATACTAAAGTGATCTTGGAGTTCAGGGCATCTAGAATTCACCTTGCACAGAGCTGACTTCAAAGGGTACAGTGGGTGGTTCTTGCCAGCAAGCTGCTGCTTACTGAAAGCCCATGGGACCTGACCCGAAGTCTCACTGGTACCCAAGGAACCTGACCCGAAGTCTCACTGGTACCCAAGGAACCTGACCCACAGTCTCACTGGTACCCATGGGACCTGACCCACAATCTCACTAGTACCCAAAGGACCTGACCCACAATCTCACTGGTACCCAAGGGACCTGACCCACAATCTCACTGGTACCCAAGGGACCTGACCCACAGTCACTGGTACCCAAAGGAACTGACCCACAGTCACTGGTACCCAAGGGACCTGACCTGAAGTCTCACTGGTACCCACAGGACCTGACCTGAAGTCTCACTGGTACCCAAGAGACCTGACCCAGAGTCTCACTGGTACCCACAGGACCTGACCCACAATCTCACTGGTACCCATGGATAGTGACCCGAGGCCTTGGGACCTGACCTGGGGCTGGCAGGATGCACAGGTCATCTCAAAACCAGGTCCGCGGACGTGGAAAGGAATCCTTACTGTGGGGCAGGCAGGGAGCAAGGCAGCTCCTCTTCCTCCCTTCTCCTCCTTCGCTAGGCACATGTTAGGCACTTGCACCTTTGTCCCCTTTGATCAAGAAGATATCTTGGGACCAACTGAAAAATAAAAAAAGGAGGGAGTAGCACTGTAAAGTACACAGAGCTGTCAAGTGAGATGACTGGCCTTCAGCCTTCTCTCTGCCAAAGCTGCTCTGTGCAGCCTTGCTCTAGCGTCCACAGATGGCCCAAAGCATGTGAAGAGGGCTTGTATCCACAGCAATGTCAGCACCTTAATGTCACGCTGTAGCACACCTGAATTCTCATTGACATGATCTCCTGACCTACATTGCCTTCCCTGAAGCCTGATTGTCCAACTGTGTGAACATAAAGAAGTTCCAGCTGCAAGAAAGGACAGGAGGCTGGTGGCTTTGCTGGGGTCACACTAGGGGTTGAGTCACAGGAAGTCCAGAATAAACCATCTCAGACTTTTTCCAAAGATGCTCAACCAAAGAGCAAGTTTAAGGTTAGACAGACTCCATCCCTGAAGCTGGGCTGGTGTGCACCTCTGAATCTTCCCGCCAGACCTGGTTTCCCAGTGTCTCTGTAATTAGCAGGCTGTTTGATGATGATTCAGAATCTTCATACTACAGTCTGGGGTCAAGGCTAGAGCCTTATTCAAGTTTGAAGGAAATTGGCTTTTCAGTACCACTTGCTTCCCTGAAGACTCTCCAGGCATGTCTGCATCCAGGCTTGGTGCAAAAACCCAGCATCTTGAGATCTTGCGGAAGTTCACTATTCCAGAGCAGCCCTGGTCATCGCCAGCCAGGCCAGAGATGCAGACCTCTGTCTGCATTGCAACCTGACCTTTCACCTCACCTACACAGAGCCATGCAGAAGAGGTGGAGACCATGCTCTGAGCAGCTGAGACAGGCCAGGCTTGGCGCAAGGACAGTCCAGGTCAGCACTGCAATGCAAAGCGAGGATTTAAGTTTTGAACTGGCACAGTCCTGGTCAAACAATTCCAGATTCTTAGTTGACATTCCTAAGCAAACTCAAGTATAATGTCATCTATCCGTCTGCTACCTCCAAAACATGGTGTAAGTTGAACATAGACATGGACCTCTGTGGAGAGCCAGTGCCCCAGCTTTCCTGGCAAGGAATAGCAAGCCAGCAGCCCTGTAATTGTCCTTGAAAAGCTGTGGGAACCAGCCTGTCATTTGTCTTGGGGGCAGGAAAGACACCACTGAGAGCCAGGAGGACCCACACTCAGCCGAGCAGCCAGGATAATAACCCACGGCAGGAAAGTGTGGCTTGCAGCATTATGCGCAGACTGAGAGGCAGGGCCTGGAGGAGGGTGGATGCAGGACTTGTTAAGTCAGCTGGTTTTGCACATGATAAAAGAGACGGATCTTATAACTCCAATACAGAAAACACCTAATACCTGTACTCGTTCAGGATTTGCCGTTTTTCAAATGGACTGACTGCAGACTCAGTATGTGTCAGGTACACGGACCAGAATCAGGAGAGAAAAAATGTCCCATGGGCCATAAGAACACAATATGAGACAGACGGGAGCAGCTGGGCACAGGCCTGCTGAGTCCAGAGCCCCTCTCTGCCGCAAGGGAGGACATGGCCACAGGAGCGGAAGCCCTAGGGTGCAGAGGCACTAAGGAGGCAGTGGACTGCACTGTCTTTCAGACAGGCACAAGGATGTGGTGCTACCACAAAGGCTAGGTCATGCTGGGTGTGACCACCCCAGGCACATGAGCGTCCCCAGGGCTGCAGGTGTGCTTACTGAAGTGCATGCTTTTAACATTCATTTTCTTTCTTTCTTTTTGTCCATCATGGGGCTTGAACTCGGGGCCTGGGCGCTGTCCCTCAGCTCTTCAGCTCAAGGCTAGCACTCTACCACTTGAGCCACAGCGCCACTTCTGGTTTTCTAGTGGTTTATTGGAGATAAGAGTCTCACAGACTTTCCTGCCCGGGCTGGCTTTGAACTGCAATCCTCAGATCTCAGCCTCCTGAGTAGCTAGGATGACAGGTGTGAGCCACTAGCGCCCAGCTTACATTTTCTTAAAATTGAGCGATGGCATTTTCTTGAAAATATCTTGCCACTTTTACATTTCTCGCTAGTTTATCGCATCCTTCCTCTGGAGTCATGGAGGTCTGACTCTCCTCCTTCATGTGCAAATCCCACGGGTGCTGCTCAGGCCATGAACAGCAGCCACGGTCATGGGGCTGGTACCACACACCAGCTTGAGGGGTTTGCTGATGCTGTGGGGTTCAGAAAACATCTGGGGGCCATAACTGCAAAGGAACATTCTTCAGAGATAGAGCTGGAAGAAAGTCTCTCAGTGTTGGCAGATGAAGAGCCTCAAGGCTCATCTGTGTCTTCTTTCTCAGTCCCTGAGATCTTAAAGGAGACTGGCCTCTATTCCAGACTTGGACCGTGCCGAAGCTTTCCTCCTAAGAAACTTATCTCCACCAGGAGAATCAGCTTTGCAAAGTCAGACAAACCATTGTGAACTGCACTGTGACAGGACACACTTACATCTGAGGTTACACATTCCATGGAATAAAGGAAGGAAATTGCCACAGTGCCACCCATAGTGGTCCATCAGCACTAATTAAATATCTTCTATATGCCAGCACTGTACTGCACAGAGGAGGATAAAATATAAAAAATCTTAAAAAGCCTCCCAAGGGAGGCAGGATCTCAGACCAATGGGCATCCACTTCCTTCTGTGCACAGAGCCAACGAAGGCTCTTGTCCATTCACTGACCAGCTTGTCACCTGAAGTGTCCTGGTGGGTCTTGAACTAGGTGCTATGGGAAATTCTGAGCCCCAGGGAACATTTCCCAGTGCATTTCTCAGAATGGCGACATCAGAACTACTCCAGCAGATCCCAGATGAAGCAGAGATGAACACTGGACACAGCAAAGCAGGGGGGTAGATGCCATGTGGGGTAGGGGCACCCAGCAGCTCCACAAGGTGATGGGCTGTGGAACTGTGGAACTGCTGGAGGAGGGGTAAGTGCAGAGAGACAGGGCTGTGCAGACCCATAGCCTGGAGCCATCTTGGCAGAGGGAACACACTGCTGGACCCAGCCCTGGCCCAGGAGGCTAGGTGTGAGAGCTATAGACCACCCAATCCAGAACGAAGATCTACCAGCAGCAAGAGAAGACACTGTCTACAGCAAGAGTCCTGCATACTTTCAGCTCTCCAGGTTTCAATTCTCTATTTGTCTCTGTGTCTACATCTCTGTCACTGTATCCTTGTGTCCCGATAACTTCATGTCTCTGTCTTCCAGCTGTCCCAGGCTCTGGTACCCATGATGTGGTTTTTTTTCAGGTACAGATCCCAGTACTGATGCTATAAAGAGTCCCATGTCTCTGTCCAGCAACAGGGTGGGTGACTGTAGGGTGGGGCTCATCTCCAGGAGATGCCTCCCAACTACTTGTGCTTGCTACCAGGTGGGATTTAGAGCTCTGAGGATCACATGATTTCCCCTAGCCACTGCCCTTCCAAAATGTAGTTAACTCTCAGACAGAGTCTGAAATCACAGGGCCTGGAAGCTAGAGTGATTAAGTCCCACAGTTCTCCCCACCAAGGGAGAACTAACTTTGCAGTTTCTGATGCCTTTGGTAGACACTACCAGGTGCTGCCCCTGGCCCTCAAGGTGCAGGTGCAAGTTTACACAGGCCACAAAACCCATGGTAAAAAGGCAGTTGAAAGCCTCATCAATAGACTAAACCATGCCAAAGACAGGAACATTTTTTGGCCAGTCCTGGGGCTTGAACTCAGGGCCTGAGCACTGTCCCTGAGCTTCTTTTGCTCAAGGCTAGCACTCTACCACTTGAGCCACAGCGCCACTTCCAGCTTTTTCTGTGTATGTGATACTGAGGAATTAAACCAAGCACTTCATGCAGGCTAGGCAAGCACTCTACCACTAAGCTACATTCCCAGTCCCTACAGATAGGATATTATGTCTTAAAGATAAGGTAGATGAACAGGATCATTCCAGAAAGAATAGAAAAAATAGAATAAAGTACAAAAGTCTTCTGGTCACCACTAAAAGACAAAACCTATGGTTCACAAGCATAGAAAGTGGAGAATAGGTAATAGCATAGAAAACATATCCAATAAAGCAATAGCAGAAAATTCATTTTTTCTTGAGAAAAAGATGGTCATCCTAGCTGGGCACCAGTAGCCCTCACCTGTAATCCCAGCTACTTATTAGACTAAGATCTGAGGATTGCAGCTGGCTACCAGTCCAAGTAAACAAATTCTCAAGACTCTTATCTCCAATTAAGTAGCAAAAAACAAAAACAAAAACAAAAAAAACCAAAAAGACATAAAGGCATGGCTCAAGTGGTAGAGAATCAGCCATGAGTAAAAACACTGAGGAAGAATGTGAGGGTCTGCGTTCAAGGCCTACTACTGGCAAAGATTGTCATTCTGGTACCAGAAGCTTTGTGGATGCTAAAGGAGAAGGCCAGAAAAGAATCTTTCTAAGGGATATTACAGTTAAAATATTAGAAAAAATATTGAAAGCTGCAGGAGAGAAGTACCAAGTAACATATAAAGGTAAACTCATAGGAATAACAGCAGATTTCTCAAAACAAACCTTAAAAGTAAAGAGAACATAGAGTGATATATTTTGTCAAGCAAGCACTTTTGATGATACTTAAAGAAATCCTACCTGGAAGAGAAAGATAAACACAACCATGACATACAGGAAACAGTAAATCCCGCTGGATGAGGGGGTAACTTCATGCATTTTAGCATTTCTCTGAAAGTTAACAGTCCTAGTTCCTCCAGTTAAAATATGGACTAGTAGAAAGGATTACAAAAATAGTCTCAACTACACTTCAGTAGAAAAAACAACACTGGCTTAAACTGAAGGGTTAGAAACATGCTAAGACAATGAAACCCAAAAACAAGTATGAACAACTACACTCGTATCTGACAAAATCTCAATCCAGAATTATTAGAGAAGAGATAAAGAAGGTCACTTCATACTGGCAAAAGGGATAATAAAAGATATAAACTTTAAGCACAAATGTACTAAACGTTTAGCCTATTTCATAGGACAAATGCTGGTGGACATAAAAGCATAGAGAGACCCAACATAATCATATCAGGTGACTTTAATACCTCAGTCTCTCAGCAGTCTATGGAACTTCCTCCAAAACAGATCATATTCTAGAACATCAACCAAGTCTTAAGAAAAACAAGAAAGTTGAAGTAACTTTCTCTATTTTATCAGATGACAATGGAATAAAACAACAAATCAATGACAAGAAGGACTATAAAAATATTCAAACTCAGCTGGGCACCGGTGGCTCATGTCTGTCATCCTAACTACTCAGTAGGCTGAGATCTGAGATCATGGTTCAAAGCCAGCCTGGGCAGGAAAGTCCGTGAGACTCTTATCTCCAGTAAACCACTAGAAAACCAGAAGCGGCCCTGTGGCTCAAGCGGAAGAGCACTCGCCTTGAGCTGAAGAGCTGAGGGGCAGCGCCCAGGTCCAGAGTTCAAGCCCCACGACCAACAAAAAAAAAATTTCAAACTCATGGAGACTGAGAAACACACTTGAAGACCAGGTGCTAGTGGCTCATCTGTAACTCTACTCAGGAGATTGGGAACTGGGGGATTACTGTTCAATATGAGCAGAAAGTCCACAAGACTCTAGTTCGAAAAGGAGCAACCAAAGGCTAGAGCTGTGGCTCAAGTAATTGAGTGTAAGCACAAGGTCTTGAGTTCAAGCTCTGGTATCGCAAGAGAGAAAGAAAAGAAGAAAAGAGAACTCCTATGAAATCAATATGAACATAGATATAAATGTTTCCTAAGTATATTTCTAATATACTTAGAAAACAAGTTCAACAACCCAATAAACACATCATATGCCATGAGCATAGCTTCATTCCAGGGACACAAGAATGGCTTAATGTATACAAATCAATACATGTAATAATAGCTTATATATAGAACAAAGAATATAAAATCATATGATCACCTCAATGATGTAGAAAAGACCTCTGGCAAAATTCAACATCCCTGCATGATAAAAGACCTGAAGAAACTAGGAATAGAAAGAATGTACCTCAATGTAATAAAGTCCATGTACCTATATCCTTGACTCTATGTCCACATACCTATAACTATGAACCAACAAGAAACATTGAAGGAAACCATTTCCTCTAAAATTAGAAATGAGCACTTATTCAATAAGTTCTTGAATTCTTACCCAAAGCAATAAGGTAAAAGAAAGAAAAATAAAAGAGACACAAACAGGAAAGGAAAAAGTCAACTTATCCCTATTTGCAAATGATGTGATACTACACTTCAAAGGTTCTAAATAACCAGCCAAAAATCTCTTAGATCTGATAAACACCTCCAGCAAAGTAGCAAGGTATAAAATCAAAATACAAAACTCTCTAGCTTTTCAATATTCCAATAACAAACAGACCGAGAAAGAAATTAAGAAAATAACCCCATTCACAATAGACTCAAAAGGTAAAATGCCAAGACCAAACCTAACTAAGAGGCAAATGACTCTTATAACCAATACTATAAAATACTTTTTAAAGAGAAATTTAAAAATAGAATAGAAAGACCTCCATGTTCATGAATTTGCAAAATTAATATTGTGAAAATGGAAACCTTACTGAAAGCAATCTACAGATTTAATGTAATCCCCAAATGAATCCCAATATTATTCCTAGCAGAATTATAAAAATCAGTCTCAATATTCATAAATGTCCCTTAGGAGTCAAAAGAATACTGAACAAAAGGAGTAATGTTGAAGACATCCTAACACTTGACCACCAATTATGCCACAGTAACATAAACAGCATGGTACTAGACAGAATGCACGGAAAACCCTGAAAGAAACCCACACAGCTATATCCATCAGATTTTTGACAAAGATGCAAAAGAAAACAATATACTGGAGAAAAGATAGTCTCTTCAACAAATGGTGAAGAGTGAATGTAAAAGAGTCAAATTAGGGGCTGGGAAGGTGGCTCAGTGGTAGAGCGCTTGCCTTGCATGCATGAGGCCCTGAGTTCGATTCCTCAGCATCACATAAGCAGAAAAAAAAAGCCAGAAGTGGCCCTGTGACTCAAGTGGTAGAGTGCTAGCCTTGAGCTGAAGAGCTGAGGGACAGTGCCCAGGCCCAGAGTTCAGGCCCCACGACCGGACCAAAAAAAAAAAAAAAAAGTGAAATTAGATTCCACATCCTATACAAAAATCAATTCAAAATAGATCAGAGATCTTAATATAACATCTAAATATTTGAAAACACTTAAAAATATGACTAGGAATCAAATAGTTCAGGAACTAAGCGGAAAACTAGATAAATGGAATTCCATCAAATTTAGAAGCTGTTGTACATCAAAGGAAACACCAGAATGATAGTACTGTCAACAGAATGAGGAAACAAAGTATTTGCCAATTAGCTATTCATTGGGCAAAGAACTAATATCCAGAATATGTAAAGACCTTTAACAAGTTAGACACGAAAAGAATAAATAATCCTATTGATAAATGGCCAAATGAGCCTAGCATCAGTGGCTCACATCTATAATCAAAGCTATTAGGGAGGCTGAGATCTAAGGATCGTGTTCAAAGCAAGCCTGGAGAGACAATCAGCCAAAAGCCAGAACTACAAGCATGGCTCAAGTAGTAGAGTTCCAGCCATGATTGAAAAATCCAAGTGAGAGTTTGAGGCCCTGAGTTCAAGCACCAAGGACAGCACAACAGAAATGCAGGCAAATGAATTGAACAGAGTTCTCAAATGATAAGAGAGAAATGGCCAATAACTGTACAAAGAAATATTCAATATCTTTAACCATAAAGGAGATGTAAATCAAAACGACATTGAGATTCCATCAGAATGCCTGTCATCAAGAAAACAAAAGTTGGCAAGGATGTGGGTGCAGAAGGGGAAACCTTATACCCTGTTGGTAAAAATACAAATAAATGCTGTCACTCTGGAATATAAGAAATGAGATTCCTCAGAAACTGTCATATGACCCTCTGCACCACGCATGGCCAGCTATCAGAAGAATGTAATCAGTATTCCGTAGAGAAACCTGCAAACTCATGTTTATGGCAGCACTGTTCTCAATTGCCAAACTACGTAATCAACGTAGCTGCCTAGACACTGATGGAATGGGCCCGGTGGAATCTACCCAAGACCCTCCATCTTTGTGAGGTTTGAACAGGGACACACTGCTAGTGTTCCACAGGGGACAGTCCCGATGGCTCACCCACAGCCCACCAATGTCCCCAAGAAAGGCCTCCAAGAGTGAAGCCAGAGACACAGGGACATATCTGAATGGCCTCCACCTTCAGGAACGGGCCAACACACTCATCACCCAACTTTCCTCTTAAAACTGGAAATGATGCATCACCTCAACTTCATTAGCAACTCTCTAAAACATCCAAAAGGATGACAGTCCCAGAGAACACATTAATAATGTTGATTCAGTTCACATTATTTATGCTTTTAAAAATTAAAACCCAGCCAGACACCAGTGGCTCACAACTGTCATCCTAACGACTCAGGAGGCTGAGATCTAAAAATTGAGTTTTGAAGCCAGCCTAAGCAGGCAAAAGCCAAATGAGAGTTTGAGGCCCTGAAACTCTTATCTCCAATTAACCAATAAAAAGCTGGAAGTGGAACAGTGGCATAAGTGGCAGAGTACTAACCTTGAGCAAAACAGCTCAGGAATAGCAACCAGGCCCTAAATTCAAGTGCCAGGACCAGCATGTGGTTCACACACACACACACACACACACACACACACACACACACACACACACACACACACAGAATGTGGATGGTGAGGAAGGGAGGTGTGGTAGGTTGTGACATGATGCAGACAAGGGCTTACACTTCCTGGGCTCCACATGCCTGTCATGGGGGACCCAGAATTCAAAGGGTGTGAGTAGCTCACCATCCTTTGATCCGTACAGAGGAATGCCACTGTGCCAGCCGTGCTGCGATTTGAGCTTCCGTAACTCTGGATGAGGCACTAACTTCCCCTTTTATTTGTCAAAGAGGTCAAAGGTTGGGGGCTAGAGGCTGAAGGGCCTAAACATCAGCGTCCAGGAAATCTGAGATATGTTTTCTTGGAAAAAACCTCTGCCACAAAATGTCATGCCAACTACACGTCGCTGGCTTTTTTATGTGTCCCATAACAGCTGGCATGAATAACAGCTTAAGTCAGTCCCTACAAGCACACACTTTTTGTTTGTCTCCAGATAAAGAGATTTAAACACAGCTTGTCAGTTAGGGGTGGAGGAAGCGGTGGACTTTTCTGGACAGAAGGCAGGCAGTTCTCATCTCTGCTTCTCAGCTGTGCCCTGGATCTAGTCGTGGCTCTGAGTCTGGTCATTTCAGATCGTTCTCTGCAAGCAGTAGGCTCAGCACTCGGAGCAGAGCTGCCCGTCTACGGAGCCTGTGTTTGCTGCTATAATGCCAGTCCCTACACATTTGCAAGATCTTCCCTGTCACTTTCTTTTATCAGTGTGCATAGGCTGTCCGGAGCAGGCACCTGGGCAGGGCAGCTCCTCTTTCTCTTGCTGTCACAGGAATGCTGTTTCCCACTTTGTGCACCTCCTTGGCTGCTCTGAACAACAGGGGTGGAGAAAATACTCACTGAGGAAACACAGCTTTTGAGCTGTCCCTTGACCTTACTGGGTTGAATGGTGACCCTCAACTTCAGGTCCACCCAGACCTCACCAGGTGACCTTTGTTGAGAAGAGGATCTTTGCAGGACTGGAGGTGACATCATATCAGACAACAGTGTGACTGGCGTCTCCATAAGAAGCGGTGCACAGGAAAGTATCTGCAGCGGTGGGGGGATCTCCATACTGAGGGAAAAACAAGCATTTTCACACCAGCAGAAGGTGGGGGAGGCTGAGACCAGACCTCCGGGATAAACCCGTCCTGCACCCTGACCCCCAAAACAAAGCATGAACGTCTCCTGACATTCATAGATTGTCCCATGTGAGTGCTTTGTTGTGCTCAGAGAAAACCAACCAGAACCCAGGCAGACAGTCCTGGTAGGTTCTAAGGTGAAAGAGCCACACTTTCTCCCAGATGGCCACCAGCCTGCAGTGTGCAGCCCCTCTGAAGGCCATGCCACCGCAGGCTGATGAAGAAAGCCACCAGGAGAGCCCAGCAGTACTGTGAGAGCCACCCCACCCAGCACCCAGCCTGGAGGGCAGAAAGGCTTGGATCTGGGGGTGCTAGAGCACTGGGCCTACGTAAACTCGGGCACAGACTAGACCCCGGAGCAGAGAGGACAAGCCATCAGCACCATTCTCCTTACTGGCCTCCGAGCCATTTGCTTGGATTAACAGCATGGTTTCCCACCTCACTGAGAGTTGGTAAAGCGTAGAAGAGTCAAAAAACCAGACTGTCATTCTACCCACCAAGACACCCCAAGTTGTAGCTTAGGGGAGGCGTGAGAGAAGAAAGCAAAGTGATGCTGCACCTCGGGGTCACCCGAGGGTCAGAACACACTCGACAGCACTGGGTCGGCAGCACTGGGGTCTCGAGCGTGACATCAGTTTTCAGCCCTGCGAGTGCCTGCTGCCAGGATTTATCATCACATCCCCGGGCATCCTCCCACAGGCTGCCTGAACAGCCCAGGGGCAGAATTCTTCACTAGAACAGGCATTCTGTGGCCTGTGCCTGAGCACCACTGCAATGGCAGGCAGACCATTCATGATTGTCAGTCTAGAGAAACGGCTTCACCGGCTTCAGTCAAGACAGTCAAGGAGGAGCAAAGCCTGGATGAAAATCAAGGCTGGCAATGGGTATTGGCAGCGTGGTCTGAGCATAAGGCCACAGGACCAGGTCCCAGGGTGAGGCAAGAGGCTTCATTTCTTATTTTATCTCCTGTGCAAGTAGATACACCACACATCTGTGCAGTGGGCTATAAAAGCTGCACCGTGGGCAAGTGTAGGCTCCACCCAAGGTCACTCAATAAATATTTGTGGAGTGAGCAAGTGAGCACAACCAGAGTCCAGGAACTTAAGTGTGTCCTGGCTGGCTCTCAGGAAAGTTCCCCAGCAGCGCCAGCAGTGCCGGCAGTGCCTGTCAGCAGAGCAGGTGGCCAGCACCTGCCCAGCTCAGACCAGTGTGGTGTCAGCCCTTCCTCACCTCTTGCCCAGTGACACTGGCACAATCCGCACTCTGAGCCTCCTGTGGCTTAGGTTTGCAACCGTGTGCCTCAAACCCACATCCGTGGAGACCCGATGCTTCTTCAAAGCAGCTGCAGTTTAGTGACTGAAGTTTTCCCTCCAGCCTGCCACTTCCCAGCTCCTAGCCAAGCTGCTGCAACAGGGCAGGCAGGAGACAGCCCTGTGCGTCCCAGGGCAAAACACCCGGAGAGCCCTTGGTTCTCTACAGAAAATGATTTGAAAGAAGAAGAGTCACAGATCCGCAGCAGCTGCTCCTGGCACCTGTTATTTATTCCCATTGTGACATTCTCTGGCATTGTGCAAAGACCTGCACATTTTCCTGGAGAGGAGCCCCGGGTTCTGAACACACAGTTGACTGCACCCAATTGTACTCTGAGACAAAAGGGCCCAGGAGGTAGGTTTACGGCCAACCCGTCCCCTGCTGATGCCAGCCTAGCTCTTGTTGCAGGCCCCTGCCTCCGCTGGGCACACTCCGCAGAGACCCGAGGTTCTGCAGGAAGGCTCCCCAAGACTGCTTGCTCCTCCTCCACCTTCACAGGTATCTGGAACAGGTGTCTTTAAGTCCCACTGAGCAGGCCTCTGGCTTGGGGTAGGCCTCTGGATCCTTCATGCGGGCACATTCCCTCCGGAGTCATTGCTCTTTACCTAAGCTCTGAAGCAACTGTAATAGCATGGAGCCCAGGGCTCACTGGGCTGGAGTCTAGGGGTCATAAGGCTCAGTGGTCAGATTCCTCCTCGGAGCTCCAGGGATAGTTGCCCGTGTCTGTCCAGCTCTGGGAGGTCATGGTCTATGGTTCATGGCTTCCTTCCACTTTCAGAGCCCCACGCTCTCTAACCCTAGTCTGACTCCCCAGCTTCTGAACCTGCTGGTTGGCCTCCTCCCTCTGACTGGCCCTCATGCCTACATCTTTTCCTCAGAAGCCCTCATGACTACATTAAGCTGCCCACTGACCCAAGATCCTTCACATCCAGGTCCCTAATTTAATCATGTCCAAAACATCCCACTGCTACAAGGAGTGACTGACACCGTCATGGGTTCTGGGGTTGAGACACTCGTCTTGGAGACGGTTCTGCCTGCTGATCTCCATGGGTATCTAATAATATTCAGATTGTTTTCTCCCATCATGTACCACCTGTACCTATGGGCTAAACCCAGTTACAGTCTTTTAGAACTCTGGAAGATAGTCAGGTGACCAAGAAGGAAGTCTCTTTCCTGTTTGTCCACCAATAATCCAGAGAGCAAGTATTAACTAGTGCCTCCTGTGTGAAGCCATGCTGGAGACACAAGAAGACAGCAGAGCCTAGACGTGGCCCAGACCACAGCGGAGGAGCTAGCACACAAAACACAGACGCCATAGTTTTGCCCCCACCCACCCACCCCTGCACCTTAGCTGGGATCTCAGATGTATCCTCTGAAAAATGCACGTGTAAACAGGAAACCTCAAGCTGGTGGCTCCCACCTGTAACCCTAGTTAGGCAGAGATATGAGAATCACAGGAGACTCTTATCTCCAATCACCAACAAAAAGCTGGAAGTGAAGCTGCAACTTGAGTAGTAAGAGTGGTAACCTTGAGTACAAAAAAAGCTCAGGGACAGTGACCAGGCCCTGAGTTCAATCCCCAGGACTGGCGTGCGCGCGCGCGCACACACACACACACACACACACACACACACACACCAAACAACAACAACAACAAAACAGGAAGTCTCCCCTAAAGACCATCATGCCCAAGTCATTCAACAGAAGGCCACTGACCAGCAGGTCACATCCATACACATATGAGCACCTGTACAAAGGATGGTCCATCACAGTGCTTCTGCTTTTAAAAGTTCGAAACACACAGAAGAGGGAGGAGCAATGAACCTAATCTTTAAGTGCCATTACCCACCTGGGACATCTTGGGCTCATTAGGATCCTGCTGACCTTACCTCAGAGCACAGGGACCTCAGGGTAGAGGACTTGAGGTGAATCCTCCAGATCCTGTTCTTCTGTCTGCAAACTCCCAAGCACTTTTGTATCACACCCACAACACTGAGCAAGATCACTTTGAAATCATTTAAGGGTAGAATAATGAAAGGGTGACCATGATCAAGAGTCAGTGTATTCCTGTATACTACTTTATCGACTGACAACGCCTTTGTACAACTGCTTAAAGATAAAAATAAAATTCATGAAAACAAATTAAGTGTCCAGGAAAATACTTAAATTTGAAATTTAAATTGCTAATTAAAATATTATTTAAATTTTAAACGGGCACAGACACTGCAGTCTGTGATAGGTCTAGGTCACCTCGAATCTGCTGACCCAGCTCCGCACTCCGAGGGTAGACTCTCGGGACCCTTGGGGTGTTCTTAGGCCTTTCCGCCTCTCTGGGCCTCAGGCTGGTAATGAGACTAAGTTCTGTACTCAGGCAAGTTCAGTGTGGGGTGTGGATGGCTTGTGGATGGCTTGGTACTGAATGCATCTTCATCAGTTCACAGCAGGAAGTGCCCCTGTGAAGACCTGCAGCAGGTCTTTGTGTAGGCTCTCCAGTCACATCCTTGGTGTTGCTTTGAGCCTCCCATGCACAAAACGCCATTACTGCCATTCCCCACAAAAAGGGACCAGGATACTGGAAGAGGAAAAATGTCCAGGGAGAATTCTATTACCTGTGACCAAGGCAGCACTGAAGAGGACAGGGGCCTGCCAGTCAGCCACACGAAGAGGGCCAAGCTCATTTCTGTTGATCCAGCTGTGACATTAAAACATTAAAAGTCTACATGGCTGTAAGTGAGCCAAGACATGAGTGTTCACCCTCACCCTAAAGTCCTGATAAATGTGGAGGGTGGCCGGGTGCCGGTGGCTCACGCCTGTCATCCTAGCTACTCAGGAGGCTGAGATCTGAGGATAGCAGTTCAAAGCCAGGCTGGGCAGAAAAGTCCACGAGACTCTTATCTCCAATTAACCACCAGAAAACCGAAGTGGCGCTGTGGCTCAAGTGGTAGAGCACTCACTTGAACTGAAGAGCTGAGGGACAGTGCCCAGGTCCAGAGTTCAAGACCCACCACCAACAATAAAGTCAAAATAAAATGGGGTGGTGAGGTGAGTTTTACAATTTTAGACAAGGTCTTCAGTGAGATTCTCTGCACTGTTCTTGCGTTGTTTCTGGAAGTACAACATTACTTTCAAATGACTATGAAAGGAAAAGGGGTCTCAGGATGCATACATGTGCCTTGCTCCCCACTGCTCGGTGGTCTAAGGTCCAGAGACACTGGCTGTGGGATTTGAGAGAAAAAAAAGAGGCCTCCATGCCAGCCACCTTGGGCTAGCCCGGGTCTTTGGCCACACTCTGTGGGAATGCCTGAACATGACTACTGTGGATGGATCTCCTGTGGTTATCTTGTCTCAAGTGCATTTGCTGCCCCTTCTCTCCTTGCACCTTCTGGTGTACTTGGAAGGGAAGCAGCACGGGTCTTGGCGGGAATAACAAGAGCTTCATGGTGTCTGGGTGCCATTTGGTGTGGTGAGTCACCCACCATTGGCCCACACATGCCTGTGTTTTAATTTGGCTGTTTTTTTAACCAACCAGTGTACCTGATTTTACTATGCAAGTAGCATAACCTGAAATCTGAAAGTCTACCTGCAATTTGCGCTGGGATGCACAGCCCAAACTTTTAGTCATCCAGCTTTCTCCTTGAGTAGGTCACTCGCCTGGCTCTAGATGAAAGATGAATCAGTCCCTGATTTCACAAGAAGGCTGAAAGTAAGGTTATGTTTCAGTGGTTTGAAGACTTTGATGGAACAGGTTTCATAAGAACCTTGCATGTTATATATCCTGAACACAGAGAACCACCTTCCTCATTACTCAATCTGACATTTCATGGAAGTGAACATGGGGCAGTTCATGTCTCATCACAGTGCCTTTCACTAGTCCCTAGACACAGCAAACCCCCAAAAGCCACCTTAGGACTCTGGAGCACCTGGTTATACCCCTCAATAAGCCAGGGAGAGGTTGAGGATGAATCCTAACACTGTTTCTCGAGGAAGGTGAAACTAAGTCACTAGAAATCCTTGCCATTAAGTACTACTCCAAAATAAAAACCTGAGCCATCAGGGAAGGGCAGAGTTGGGTTGTGTTGGAAACAAAGATTTAGGCTTCTCAGTGCTGTTTAGTCCCTCTCTTGCTTCAAAGATGCTGGGCCTTGTTGCAGTCATGCAAACATCAGACCTGTTGTTCACAGCCTTGCCTTTTTCCTTTACTAATCAAGCCAAGGAGTCTCTTTCCCACTGCTTGTCCCCTTAGACCCCCAGAAATAAGCCCCGTTTTCCCAATATGTACTTGCCATCTAACAGAGCTCACAACTGCACCAATCCCTTCCAACCAGCAACTTGCAGGGTGGTCTGAATCCCCCAGATCTTGTTGGCAACAGGAAACTAAGTTTCTGACAAGTGAGGAATAATTGAACTGTGTATGGTTAGCTGCAGTGCTTGGACCTTAATGTTGATGCGGCCAGTGGTAAACCTGAACCCAATAAATAACTCTACCTTCTCCCCAAGCTTGTTTCCACATCTGTAACGTAGGAATGATAAGCCTACCACCACTGGTGAGGTAACTCACAGAACACAGTTAATGGGGCCTGGTACACAAGAGGCACTCAATCCTTAAGAGCAAATTGATAGTGATTATCTACCTCATCACAACTGTGCTAGAATGAGAAAGCAACTAACTTTTTGAATTAACTAGAAACAAATTCACAAATGAATAAACAATCTCTTGAGAGAAAAAGACTTTGTCCCATAAATACAGAAATGTCTTGTGGACAAGTAACACTAGACCAGGCTTTGTCCCAGTATATTAATCAATCACTCATCAATCAGGTTCAGAGAAAGCCAACTCTGAACTTTCTCAGTACCACTTAAACGTGCAATTGGGAAGCATGGCTGGCAGTTTCAGAGAAGCTTCTTAAAGGTGCCAACAGGACAAAGGTGGGAAGTTCATGCAAGACAGAGCACATGACCCAGGGAAAACACACCAGAAGTCTCCAAGGACGTCGAGGCCAGCAAGCCTGTTCCCAGGGTCTCTAGAAATGGGTGTGCCGGAAAACATGGGGAGAGGTAATGCAACTGCAAGGGGCCGTGTCTGCCGGTTGTCATTCATAGTATTTATTTTGGAAAAATATTTTTAAAAGGAATTTCTTCATTAGCAAAACAGTAAAAAACTCAAATAACATTTGCACAATATTTCATAAATACATTTATATACAAAAAATATAGTCACATAGACCCGAAGTGCCTTTGTACATATTTACCAAAATTTAAATTATAAAAAACGAACATCACAAAATACTCGAGCTTTACAGATATTGTGAAAAATATTTTTACAAGTCTAAAAAATAACACACGTTTTTTCCATCTAGAAAAAAACACATTTCGGTATCAAAAAGGACAATAAAGGCAGTTGTGTTTCTAGTTCAAGAAAAGACTGGCTCATAAAACTCCAAGATAGACACATGGGCAGTGCATGCTTCCTATGCATATTAAGTCCGTCCGTTTAAATATATACTCTGAAAAGCAACTGTTCATAGTGCAACGGAACATCCAGCAGGCTGGGCAACGGCACCCAGAGCCACGGGCCCGGCAGTGTTGGGCAGCTCTGCCAACTCCAGGAGGAGAACCAGCTCGGCCTGAACCTGTTTCTCAGCAGCAGTCCCTGGGGTCTCCCTTTCCTCTTTCAGCAGCATTCGTTGGGGCTATATCCTTGGAATTTTATTTATTTTAAGAGAAATGGGAACTTTGCTCTATCACTTCCATCTTACACCTGGAGGGGCCGAGGAGACAGAACAGGACGTCAGCTGCAGATCGCCAGGGACCTTCCCCATCACCCGACATCAGCTGAGATCACCAGGGACCTTCCCCATCACCCGACGTCAGCTGAGATCGCCAGGGACCTTCCCCATCACCCGACGTCAGCTGAGATCGCCAGGGACCTTCCCCATCACCCGACGTCAGCTGAGATCGCCAGGGACCTTCCCCATCACCCGACGTCAGCTGAGATCGCCAGGGACCTTCCCCATCACCCGACGTCAGCTGAGATCGCCAGGGACCTTCCCCATCACCCGACGTCAGCTGAGATCACCAGGGACCTTCCCCATCACCCGACGTCAGCTGAGATCGCCAGGGACCTTCCCCATCAGCCCACCCCTGCCTGAGCACCACACACACACTGACCTCAGTTGCTATGACGCACTCGTCCTTCTCTTCAGATATGACATACACCGACTGGTACTTGGTGTCCTTTGAAGTGGAGTAGACAGACTCAGGCCTTGTTCTCTCAGGTGCTTCCCCACTGAAAGAAACAACACAGAACCACGATAAACAGGGGGTCTGCACTCAAACAGGGACCTGACCAGAGCAGAGTGGCCTTCCCACCTCCAGCCCGGCCTACAGCACGCACCCCCTGATTGTTGGGGTGCACTTCTCCCCTGCAGAGCCCTGCAGCTGGCACTTGGTGTCCCGCTTGCTGTGTGCATCCCTGATCGCGGCTTCATCGCCCTTGATGTCCTGCACAAGGTTATAGTCCACCGCTGAGTACCGGGCCTTGAAGCCACCCTTGCCGGCTCCCTGGTCCCCCTGGAGGTCCGCCTTCTTGTTGGTGTTCTTGATCTGTGTGGCCCCGATGACACTGACCGAGACGTCCTTCTCACGCTGGCGGTTGGCCAGGTTATTCATGGTTTCGGTCTCCCCCCGGCAGGGGTCCGCCGGCGGTCGGTGTTTCGGCAGCCTCAGCCGGACGCAGACCACGGTGGTAGCACAGCCTAGCAGCAGCACCAGGACGAGCACTGCCCCTGCACACACAGCCACCCAGGGGAGCGGCCCGCCCTGGCCTTCCACAAACTTCTCCGTGAGGTCCACCACCACGGGGCCCGGCGGAGGCTCAGGGAGCAGGAACTGGCAGTTGGGGCCCCCGTACCCCTGGGCACACTCGCACACATAGCGCTGGCCCCGCTGGTGGCAGGTGGCCCCATTGTGGCAGGGAGCGTGCTCACACCTGCTGACAGGGGTGCTGCAGTTCCTGCCTGTGTAGCCGGGCGGGCAGGTACAGAAGAACTCGTTCACACCGTCCCTGCAGGTGCCCCCATTCGCACAGGGGGAGGAGCCACAGTCGTCCACGTTGTCCTCACAGTGTCTCCCGGAGAAGCCAGCCTGGCAGCGACACAGGTAGGCACTGCCAAGGTCCACACAGGTGGCACCTAAAACACAGGTCAGGAGCAGTCACACATGCGAATGCAGGCACACTCCCGCTCCCCAGATATATCCATGCTGTGCCAACAAGCCTGCTAAAGTCAGCCTGGGGCCCGCATGGAGCATGGCTGAGAGCTACAGCCAAGGACCAAATCAATCGGTGAGGAAGAGTCCAATTCTAGCCCCACATATTAGAAGCTAACATCTTTTGACCTGTGTGTGTGTGTGCACGTGTGCACACATGCGCACGCACATACGCTTGATCTGAACTCAGAGCCTCACACTCTTCTTACCTTTTTGGCTCAAGGCTGACGCCTCTTGGGTTTGAGCTAGGATTGTCAGATACTAGCCTCATGAGTAGCTAGGATTTCGTGCGTGAGCACCAGCACCCAGGCCGGTCAGTGTGCTATGTATGACAGGCACCACTAAAAGCAGTTTGCCTGGCTACCAACCAGATTAGGTTTCAGGCAGGGAGACTGAAGCTTAAGGAAGTGTTTTGCCTGCAGCTACTTTATTAGTAAGATCGGGACTGAAAATAAGGATGTAAGAAAGGAGGAAAAGTAGTAATAAAAGACAGGAATGAGGAGGAAAAGAATGAAGGGAGCAAAGAAGCTAGGAAGGAAGGCAGGAAGATAGGAAGGATGGAGGACGAAGGGGGGTAGGGGAAGCAGGGAAGGAGGGCCATCCATGGAGTCCAATTTGGAAAGTCCATGCCATCACATGCCGGCGAGCAGTTCATCGCTCATGACATCGCATGCTGCTGCGTGACAGGGCAGAGGTAGGCTTCCCTCCAAAAGCACTATGGCTACACACACTTCTGAGGAGAGCCTGCAGATCCATAGCCAGTCCCCATCCTGACCGGCGCGGACCCTGAGCAAGTGCATCCTTTGGGCTGGGGACATCCCTACAGAATGAGCCTAAGGACAAATGCTCCTGCCCACCCACCATCTTCCAGACTCAATCATAAAGCCTCACTGAGAGTTCTGACTGCATGGGTGGTGGAATCCAGGAACCCAGCGGCTGGGAGAGGATGTGTACCGCTGACCATGAGCAACCACCCCACCCCTCACCGTTGGAGCAGGGAGCAGAGCTGCAGAGATCCATCTTCTTCTCACAGTTGAAGCCGGAGAAGCCCGCGGGGCAGCGGCAGGCATAGCCTCCGTCTGGGTTGTCGGAGCATCGCCCCCCATTGAAGCAGGGGCCATCTGCACAGGTCATGGCGCTCAGCTCACAGACCTTGCCGTAGAAGCCAGGTGGACAGGTGCAGGAATAGCTGTCCTCAAGATCCTACACAAAGAGAGAGAGAGCAAACAGCTTTCCACAGATGCTCCAAGAAACACACACACTCTATTTAACACCAAGTCCTGGCTTCATGCGACTAACTCACCGTGCAACTCCCTCCATTCCTACAGGGGCTGGGGGCACACTCATCGACTTCCAGCTCACAGTTAGCACCAGTGTATCCGGGCCTACAGGAGCACGTATAGCTCCCCTGGCCTGTGTTAGTGCAGGTGGCACCATTCCTGCAGGGTTTGTGATGTGTGCAGTAGTTTAGGTCTGCCCAGGGTGGAGACAGAAAGAGAAAGACAGGAAACTCAAGGTCAATAGGCAGGAAGAGTCTATTTTTCCAGTGCCAGGAGAGCCCAGGGCTGCTGTGGAGGGAGAGGTGCTTACCCTGGTTGCAGAAGAGGCCGCCCCAGCCTTCCTGGCAGTTGCACTGCCAGGGCTGCCGGCAGGTGCCATGCAGACAGCCTGGGTACCTGATGCACTCGTCACAGTACCGGCCCTGCCAGCCCACTCTGCACCTGGAACGCACAGCACAGTCACACGCATGCTGACAGTTCCTAGATTCATTATGACAAGTCCTCACACACTAGAACCTATCTCCAGCAGCTTCAGTACGCCCCTGGTTCTCATGCTATGCAGAATGTACCACCTCGAATGCTTAAACCCCTATTCTTGGAGCCACCCCCCAGAGGTTCCTGAAGGGGAAAAAGGGTTAGCCTAGCTGGCTACAACATGCACAAGGGCTAAGGACCACTGAGGCAAGCTCTCATGTCCTGCACCAACTTTTAAAGCTGTGCCTTGTATATTTTCTAACCATGAGGAGCTTAATGAATGACAACCCCATGCCTTCATACATTTCCAAAACTTTAAACAGGATAACAACCCCACTCAAATCTTCACATTTTTAAGTGATCACTTCAGAGATGCTTTACAAATCCTACAGGTATAAAGGGATAAAAAGAAGGGCTGAGCTGGTTATAGTAGGTATCAAATGCTGAAATCCCAGCCCTTGAGGAGGGAGGTAAGTTCAAGGCCAGCCTAGGCTGCATGTTGCATTCATGGCAGGCCGGGCTACACAGCAAAACCCTTTCTCAAAAACACAAGTTATAGACGACCACGACCACAAGACAGCTCCGCAAACTTACTTGCACTCCCCAGGCTTGTCACAGACTCCGTGCAGGTCATCGCACCCTGGCAGGCAGATGGCTGGAAGCAGAGAACACACAGGTAAGCCCCGGTCTCAGGGCCAAAACGAGATGATTTCACTCTGCGGGTCCTAGCTGAGCAGATTCCAGGCTACAGAGTGCTGGCCCACGCTGGCTGGTAGCTTTGGACTTTAATCAGTCCTAGGATGAGCATTCTTCTTAACACAGTAGCTCCAGGACAAAAGGGCTCTCCGAAGCCTCTACTCCCACCCCATCTCCTTTTCTTCTAAGAGAGGGTCAGAAGTCTTCCCCCCTCCCCCACTGCCCAATTCTATGCACAAAGCTCCACCTCTTAATATCCCAGAAAGTGTGTGTGCAGATAAGAGTGGACAGCTGGTGTGCAGGGTGCAGGGCAGGACAGCTGCTCCATTGTCTCTTCCTCCCGCAGCTGCCCCAGCGCAACAATGCCACCCCGCCCGTGCCCTCCCCCTCCCACAGCCCCAGTGTGAGCGTGGGGGGTGTGCGCACGCGCGAGTGCATAGGACACACACATGCATGTGTGTACACTCCTGCCAATGGGAGCAGACAGGGTCCCTCTGGCTATCCCCACAGATCTCATCTACGGCACGAGCTAGTGGGGGCAGGGAAGGCTCCAGTGTTTGAATAAGAAAAAAGTTTAGGTTGCTGACTACTCAGAACCATGAGAGAGAAGAAAGCTAAGGTAGAAGACAGCCCCAGAAGCTGCAGGAACCAGAGAAGTAGGGGTGGTCACAGCTAAGACAGAGAGCGAGCCTACTTCCCCAGTTATGAAATTCATTCATTCGCAGCACCTCCCGTTCCTAAGAAAACAAATACAACTCAGGCCAAGGCAGGGCTTCAAAGGAGCTCCAGAGCCCTTGAGGAGAGGGGAAGGTGAGCAAGGGTGACACCCTGACACAAACTAAAGGTAAGAAGTGGACCCCTTCTCTCCCAAGCCCCTGCCGAGGTTCTAAGCCTCAGAGTCAAAGTTCACAACCCTTGACCTCAGGGAAATGCCCTGCCTGACTGCAGATGAGGCTCAGAAGGCTGGGGAGAGAGGCAGAGCAGCCCCTAGCACTCCAAGGCCCTGACACCCCTGCACCTAGGGCACTGCGGGCTTTCTCTGCAGGCAGGTGTGGTGAGCACTCTGACAAGACAGGGCATGTGCACCCCTCACCCATGCAGCCCTGCAGGTCAATCTAATCATTTCTCCAGCTGTCCACAGTCATAGGAGTGAGGACTTCCCCTGAGGACAGC
The DNA here is from genome assembly GCF_024711535.1 of Dipodomys merriami. Lineage (NCBI taxonomy): Eukaryota > Metazoa > Chordata > Mammalia > Rodentia > Heteromyidae > Dipodomys > Dipodomys merriami. Next base: position 202,717 of record NW_027206401.1, on the reverse strand, counting down.
TAAATACTACGCCTCACAGGGAAGCTTGGAAAAAGGCTTTCTCTGTGGGCTGGTATCAACTCCAGGAAGAAAAGGGAGCCCTTCTGATGAAATGCTGTCAGAGCAAGAACTCTGTTGGAAGCATGTCCCCCCAACATACTCCCTCCCTCTCAGTTCCTCCCTTCCTTCCTCCCCTCCCTCTCCAGTGCACACACCCTGAGGGGAACACAGCCTTACTTCCTGACCCCTGGCCTGGTCTCTGAACTCCTCCCTGATGAAGAAAGGCAGCTTCCTAGAATGGATAAACAGTCTTGGTTGTTAAAAGCCTGAGTTGACCTTGACTGTGCTACTGGCTGGCTTAAGTCCTCAGAAGGCGCTTTTGCTCTGTTTCCCTACCACAACACCTCTTCTGTTGCCTCCATGCTAAACCCAGTGATACAGTGGGCTCAAGAACGCCCTCCCCAGAAGCACCCCCCGGAGGTGGCCTCCCCAGGACTCACGTTCGGTGCAGTACTGGCCTTTCCAGCCGGGGTTGCACACCTTCTCCCCTCTCTCTCCGCAGGTGAAGTGGCCAAAGGCGTCATCTCTGGGGCGGCAGAACACAGAACACCCTTCCCCGTAGTAATGTTCGTCACACACAAAGCGGTAGGAGTACTTGAGGTCTGTCCGGCCACTGCTGTGTAAGTCCTGAGACCACTCCTCACCCACTGTCAGATGCCTCTGTGTGGCTAGGCGACTGATGAGTCTTTCTGGATTTTCTGGGAGAGAAGATGCTCTGGTTGGTTCTGACCTAGCCCCAGAGGCTGGGAACTTAGTGGGGGACTAGCGGGTGGCAGGATGTGGTTGACATGGGAAAGAGACCAAAAATCCTCTACTCTGGGGGCATGAGCAGAATAAAAGACATCCAGGGGTGGGGGAGTAGCACAGTAGGTAGGAGAGGCAGCTTTTGCAGCTTGCAGCGTGTGGGGTTGGTGCTCTGTGTTTACCTGTTGCCAGGTCGTCAGGAGAATCTGTGTGGAGGGCTTCAATAATCAGAGAGAAGGTGCCCTGGAAGGAGGACAGCAAGGGATCAGAAGCATTCAGGACAGCGGTCAGGAACAGAGCCTGGGCCCCATCTTTGTCTGGCAGAAGGGAAGGGCGTCACCCACTCTCACTTTCCTTGTGGAAATGGAAGGACTTAAAGAGTGGTTTCCTGATGTGTTTCCTCAGCCCGTTAGTACAGGATATTATGCATGGGGGGGAAGGGCTGGAGCCCAGTGGGGTGGGATGGGAGGGTGGAAGAGGCAGCTGTCATCAGGATTCCCGGATGGGACCTGGGGGGGGCGGGGCGCAACCCAGCCAGATGAAAGCCCTCCCGGCCGTGCGCTGGGGTCCGCAGGCCTCCCCTGCGGGGGCCCCCTCTCCCGCCGGCCCAGTGCTCACTCACGGGCCAGGTGAAGCCGAAGGGGAAGCGGATGGGGTTGCTGAAGGCGGCGTCGGGGCCCGCGCCGCCGTCGGGCAGGCTGAAGGAGTCGACGCCCAGCACCGGGGTGACGGCGCTGCCGTAGGTGCAGGGCGGCTCGGGGGACACGCTGGCCTGGTAGTGCTTGAGGCACACGCGGAAGAAGGTCCTGCAGGCGCAGGGCGGGCCCGCGCCCCCGCGGCAGCAGTTGCGGTTCCCCAACAAGCCCTTCTTGTTGACGAACTCCTGCAGCTTCAGCTCGAACACGCCGGAGCTCCAGACCTGCGGGCCGGGGCGGGGGGCGTGAGGCGCGCGGGGCCGGGGCGGGGAGCGCGGGGGGCCGGGGCGCGGGGGAGCGCGGGGGGCGGGGCGCGGGGGAGCGCGGGGGGGGCGGGGAACTGGGGCGCGGGATCCGAGCTGGGGGCGCGGGGGGGCGGGGAACTGGGGCGCGGGGGGGCGGGGAACTGGGGCGCGGGATCCGAGCTGGGGGCGCGGGGCGGGGGGGGGGAGCGCGCGGGGTGCCGGGGGAAGCGCGCGGGCCCGCACGCACCCGCCCGCGGCGGCGGGGGGCGCCCTTCCCCCTCCCCCCTCCCCTCCCCCGCCGCGGCCCCGCGAGGCCCCGCGCGGCCCCGCTCACCTGGCACAGCAGGGCCGAGACGACGGCGAGGGCCAGCGCGCTCCGACGGCCCATGGCGCCGCGCGCGCCCGCCCCGAGCCCGGTTCTCTCGGCGCCCCGGGAGCGCGACGGGAGGACGTCCGCTTGGCCGGGGGCGCGGCCGGGAGCACGGGCCGGGCCGGCTGCGGGGTCCCGGGGGCGGCGGCTCCTTAGATCCGCCCCTTGCTGGCTGCGGGGTCGGCTCCCGGCGCGTCCTCCAGCGGGCGAGGGTCGCCGCTTCCCCGGGCGGCCTCCGCCGTCTCCGCGGGGAGGGAGGAGGAGGGCGGGAGGAGGGGAGGGAGGGAGGAAGGAAGGAAGGAAGGAAGGAAGGAAGGAAGGAAGGAAGGGAGGGAGGGAGGGAGGGAGGTAAGGAGGAAGGAAGGGAGGGAGGGAGGGAAGGAGGGGAGGGACGGGGCGGGAGGGGAAGCGGGGGAGAGAAAGGGGCGCGGAAGGAAGCGTCCGAGGGTCAGTTGGCTTCCCGGAGCGCGGCGGCGGCGGCGGCTCCTCCGGGGCCGGTTGGAAGGCGGCGGTCTGGCAGTCCCGCGGCCAGGCGATAATCCGGGGCCCCTCCGGGCGTGCGGGCGGCTCCGGCGGGGACCGGCGGCGTGCGGGGCGGCCGGCGGCGTGCGGGCGGCTCCGGCGGGGACCGGCGGCGTGCGGGGCGGCCGGCGGCGTGCGGGCGGCTCCGGCGGGGACCGGCGGCGTGCGGGGCGGCCGGCGGCGTGCGGGCGGCTCCGGCGGGGACCGGCGGCGTGCGGGGCGGCCGGCGGCGTGCGGGCGGCGTGCGGGCGGCTCCGGCGGTGTCACTCGGCGGTCGCGGCGCTCCCCGGCCGATCGCGCGGATGGCGCCGACGCTGCCCGCAGGACGGGCGTGGGGGGCTCGGTGCGGCGCCCGTCCGCGCCCGGACTCTCGGGCAGGGCCGGGTCTCCGCGGGTGCGCGCCGAAGCTCTGGCTCCGGCCGGCGCCCGCCGCCCTTATATGCCGCCGGCCGCCCGCATGGCTAATGAGATGCAAATGAGCAGCCCCCGTCTGGCGAGCGCTGTCACAAAGGAACGGCGCTCGGGCCCGGCGCTCCGCGGATCGCCAAATGGTCAGTGAGCTGTAAAATGGGCAGCCCGCGCCCCGCCCCCGCGCGCCCGCCCGCGCCCGCCCGCGCCCGGCTCATTTACATTCCTGAAAGACGCCCCGGCCCGGCCCGGCCCGGCCCGGCCCCGGATCCCCACGCTCCCGGCCCCGCGCCGGCCGCGGCCCGGGGCGCGGAGGCCTGGGGGGCGAGGCCGCGGCCTGGGGGGCGGGGCCGGGGGCGGGGCGCGGGAGACTGGGGCGCGAGGCCGGGCCCGGGGCGCGGGGCACCCGGGGGGACGCGGGGCCGGGCCGGGCGGGGCCGGGGGTGCCGAGCGCGGCCGCAGCTTTCGGGAAGTTTGGAGACCGGGCGCGGACCCCCTCCTGGCGGAGGCCGGCGGCGGCGCCTCCGGGAGCGCGGACCCGGAGCGAGCCCGGCCTCGGCGCCCGGGACCCCGGGGCGCCACCTGCGCCGTCCGGAGCCCGCGCGCCCCTCCCCCGGGTGGCTGCGGCCGCGGGCCCGGCCGGGCCCCGAGCGCCGGGCCGGCCGCCCTCCGCCCGGCGGAGAAGGAGCTCGGTGTGTGTCGCTCGCGTGGCTGTCATTAAGGCGTCTGTTATTGTGCGGCCGAATCAGAGGCTCTTTGTGCGCTCAGCTGTATGGTAATGCAGACAGCACCTGCTCCCGCACAATGCGCGCGGGCGGGCGGAGAGAGCGCGCCCCTCCGCGCCCGGGCCTCCGCCGCCCCCCACCGGACCCTCCGCCCCCCCCACACCGGACCCTCCGCCCCCCCCACCGGACCCTCCGCCCCCCCCACACCGGACCCTCCGCCCCCCCCACCGGACCCTCCGCCGCCCCCCCCACAGGACCCTCCGCCGCCCCCCCCACAGGACCCTCCGCCGCCCCCACCGGACCCTCCGCCCCCCCCACCGGACCCTCCGCCCCCCCCACACCGGACCCTCCGCCCCCCCCACCGGACCCTCCGCCCCCCCACCGGACCCTCCGCCCCCCCCACCGGACCCTCCGCCCCCCCCACCGGACCCTCCGCCCCCCCCACACCGGACCCTCCGCCCCCCCCACACCGGACCCTCCGCCCCCCCCACCGGACCCTCCGCCCCCCCACACCGGACCCTCCGCCCCCCCCACCGGATCCTCCACCCCCCCACCGGACCCTCCGCCCCCCCCACCGGACCCTCCGCCCCCCCCACACCGGACCCTCCGCCCCCCCCACCGGACCCTCCGCCCCCCCCACCGGACCCTCCGCCCCCCCCACCGGACCCTCCGCCGCCCCCACCTGACCCTCCGCCCCCCCACACCGGACCCTCCGCCGCCCCCCCCCACACCGGACCCTCCGCCGCCCCCACCGGACCCCCTCCGCCGCCCCCCCACCGGATCCTCCGCCCCCCCCACCGGACCCTCCGCGTCCTGCCCCGCGCCCGGGCTCCCGTGCCCCCCCGCCCCCCTGCCCCGCGCCCGGGCTCCCCCGCCCCCTGCCCCGCGCCCCCCCGCCCCCTGCCCCGCGCCCGGGCTCCCCCGCCCCCCCCGCCCCCTGCCCCGCGCCCGGGCTCCCCCGCCCCCCTGCCCCGCGCCCGGGCTCCCCCGCCCCCCTGCCCCGCGCCCGGGCTCCCGTGCCCCCCTGCCCCGCGCCCCCCCGCCCCCTGCCCCGCGCCCGGGCTCCCGTGCCCCCCTGCCCCGCGCCCCCCCGCCCCCTGCCCCGCGCCCGGACTCCCCCGCCCCCCACCCCCCTGCCCCGCGCCCGGACTCCCCCGCCCCCCCCGTCCCCTGCCCCGCGCCCCCCCGCCCCCCTGCCCCGCGCCCGGGCTCCCGTGCGCTCCCGGCTCCCCCTGCTCCTTGGCTCGCGGCCCCCGGTGTCTACTCGCCTCATGTCGCCGGCCTCATGAGCGCGGCGGCCTTGTCACGCGGGCCAACCTGTGCCTCGAAGGTTCTGGATGGCGGCGCCGGACCCCAAGCCATCGACGGTGACCGTGGGAACCGGCTCACGCTCCCTCTCCTGCCGTCCTCCGGTCTCCAGGGTGAGCCGAGCTCACCGGAAGCCACGTGCAGTGCGCACGGCCCCGCGGGGGCGCCGCGGCCCACCGAGGACGCGTGGGTTCGGTGCCGCAAGGGCCGCCAGACCCGCGACCCGCCGACCCGCCGGGCTCGCTCCTGAACCCTGCCTTCATCCTCCACCCAGCGCGCGCCCCTGTCCCTAGTTGGTGTTTCTTCTGAAAGCTACTTTCTGAGGACTTGTTCCCGGGGCTCAAAGCTAGGGGGGCTAGTGCGAGTTTCTCAGAGCAGGGGGTGTAGTGCGAGTTTCTCAGAGCAGGGGGGTGTAGTGCGAGTGTTCTCAGGGCAGGGGGGTGTAGTGCGAGTGTTCCCAGGGCAGGGGGTGTAGTGCGAGTGTTCCCAGGGCAGGGGGGTGTAGAGCGAGTGTTCCCAGGGCAGGGGGGTGTAGTGCGAGTGTTCCCAGGGCAGGGGGGTGTAGTGCGAGTGTTCCCAGGGCAGGGGGGTGTAGGTGCGGGTGTTTCTAGAGCAGGGGGGGTGTAGTGTGAGTGTTCCCAGGGCAGGGGGGTGTAGTGCGAGTGTTCCCAGGGCAGGGGGTGTAGTGCGAGTGTTCCCAGGGCAGGGGGGTGTAGTGTGAGTGTTCCCAGGGCAGGGGGGTGTAATGTGAGTGTTCCCAGAGCAGGGGGGTGTAGTGTGAGTGTTAACAGAGCAGGGAAACATAGGTGTGAATGTTCGGAGGGGTGTAGGTGTGAGTGTTCCCAGGGCAGGGGGGGTGTAGGTGGGAGTGTTCCCAGGGCAGGGGGGTGTAGTGCGAGTGTTCCCAGGGCAGGGGGGTGTAGTGCGAGTGTTCCCAGAGCAGGGGGGTGTAGTGCGAGTGTTCCCAGGGCAGGGGGGTGTAGTGCTAGTGTTCCCAGAGCAGGGGGGTGTAGTGCGAGTGTTCCCAGGGCAGGGGGGTGTAGGTGGGAGTGTTCCCAGAGCAGGGGGGTGTAGTGCTAGTGTTCCCAGAGCAGGGGGGTGTAGTGCGAGTGTTCCCAGAGCAGGGGGGTGTAGTGCGAGTGTTCCCAGGGCAGGGGGGTGTAGTGTGAGTGTTCCCAGAGCAGGGGGGTGTAGATGGGAGTGTTCCCAGAGCAGGGGGGTGTAGTGTGAGTGTTAACAGAGCAGGGGGGTGTAGGTGTGAATGTTCGGGGGGGGGTGTAGTGTGAGTGTTCCCAGAGCAGGGGGGGTGTAGATGCAAGTGTTCCCAGAGCAGGGGGGTGTAGATGCAAGTGTTCCCAGAGCAGGGGGGTGTAGATGCAAGTGTTCCCAGAGCAGGGGGGTGTAGTTGCAAGTTTCCCAGAGCAGGGGGGTATAGTGTGAGTGTTCCCAGAGCAGGGGGGTGTAGTGCGAGTGTTAACAGAGCAGGGAAGTGTAGGTGTGAATGTTGGGGGGGGTGTAGTGTGAGTGTTCCCAGGGAGGAGAGTGTAGTGCGAGTGTTCCCAGAGCAGGGGGGTGTAGTGCGAGTGTTCCAGAGTGGGGGGAGGGGGGAGGGGGCTGTAGGTGCATGTGTTCCCAGGCTGGGTGTAAAGAGAGGAGAGGAATGTGTGGTTAGAATGTATACCTCGGTGCCCGCATTGCTGGGCACAGATTTCAGGGAGAAATGCAATATCAGGAACCTTTTAATTAGAAAATGTCAGTGGAAAACAGTCTCGTGTGAATGCCTGTTTAGAAAACTGGAAATAAAAAGTTCCACGCGCAAGAGCTTAAATCTTGGGGGCACTTGCCCCAAATCTTTAATGCCCCCCCCAGGACCAAGTATTTGTTAAATTGACATGGCACAGATTTCTCGATTACAGCAGCAAAGCGGAACTGAAAGGCATCGTAAAATCCATCAGAATCCTGCCCAAAGCGTTCATTCTTTTCCAACTTAATTTATGCCACGCGTTTCTGTATTGGGGAAATCAAGCAGAAAGCCTCTTTCTTCTCCCTCCTCCTCCTGCTCTTCTTTTCCCTTTTTTCTTTTTTCCTCCTCCTCCTCTTCCTCCTCCTCCTTCTCCTCTCTCTCCTTTCTCTGTCCTCTACCCCCAAGTTGGTTCCTCTTTCCCCTCTCTTTCAAAAGCTGAGCTAACGGGGAGACTGTTTAACTTCAGTGTTTCTATAGGAGCCTGTTGTAGTTTAACTCCTGCGCACCAGTAGCTGAGATGAACAAAGGAGAGACTCGAGGTCCGACCATTCATCCTTTCTTTGCACTTTAATTTTCATTGATTGGGAAGACAAGGGGAGCCCTTAGGGATTCGAGCTGGAGGGGGATGACACGCCTTCAGACGCGTAGACCCCAGCCAGCCATCTGCTCCGAACCAAATGGCGTTTTTTCACTCTTAACTGCATGTCTCTATACTCCCACAGCGAAACACTGGGAACCCCCCAAATGCAGGAGAGAGCTTAAGCCACAGTATGTTAAATAGACTTGCCCAAATGTTGGCCCTGGTAAACAGATTCCTAACACCATAAATCCTTACCTTGCCCACAGAAGAAAGCAGGAAACTTTCTTTTAAATACTTTTTGATGTCTCAGCAAATTTACTGTACAAAGTAAGGCTCATTAGTGCTTAGAAGGCACCCGTTACATCAGATGCTGGAGTGGATGGAGGAATTTTCTGCCTGGTGGTTGTGTGTCTATTTTCCAGCCATGTACAACCCGTGGTTTGGGTATTTCCAGTGACTAGGTAGCTCAGGTTGTATAATAACATCTGGATTGCTGTGTTTGCCAGAAGTCTTGATTGTGTTACCCATTTTATTAGGCCACAGGGGAGTAAAAGCTCTCAACATCTCATAGAATTAGATCTCCCTACCCTGGGCAATCCTGTGGACTACTACCGGCCTCCCAGTCCTGTGTGGGCCCCTTCACCTGACCAGCTTCTCAGGTTGTGAGTGTGGTGGCTGTGGGTGGAGCAGGGAGGCCTGGGTAGGCCTTACCAGCAGCACCCAGAACTGCTCCACCGGCCTCTAGGCCAGCCCAGGTTCCATTTTCTGTGTACATAAGCCTGGAGTCCTGAGTGGATTGTGTTTTCTCAGACCAATGAATACTGTACACCCAGCAGAGGAGTTCCTAAGAACAACAAAATTAAAGGGGTGGGGGCTCTTGGAAGGAAATCTAGTGTTGATCAAACATGCCGGCCTGCTTGAAAGAGGAGGAGGAAAGAAGGAGAGGTGGAGGAGGAGGGGAGGGGGAGGGGGGGAAGAAGGAGAAGAAGAGGAGAGGAGGAGGAGGAGCAGAGGAGAGGGAGGGGAGGAGGGGAGGAGGAGGAGGACAGGGAGGAGGGGAAGAGGGGGAGGAGGGGGAGAGGAGGAGGAGGGGGGAGAGGAGGAGGCGGGGAGGACCGCAGGGCACGGGAAGGCATGGGGATCACTCCCCTTCCACACGCTGGCCCTGCTCCCTCGGCGGTGCTGGGACCCGCGGGAAAGCAGCGGGCACCTGTCCCCCACCCGCGCCCGGCTCGCGCCTGGCCATTGGGCGCACGCGTGTCCAAGGCCCGTCGGCCCCGGCGGGGCAGCCGGTCGCGGGGCGGCCGTGCGGGGCGGGGCGCGGGGCTGCGAAGGCATGTGCTGATTTGCATGAGAAAGCCGGGTCGCGTGGCTGGCGGGCGCGGCCCCCCCTCATCTCCATGACAAAGCGCGCGTGTACCTGGGCCGCGCGCCCCGCACTGGCGGCAACTGCGGCCGCTCTCCGGGCGGGGCCGCTCGCCCGCGAGCCTCCGAGGGCTTCGTGGCTCGGCTCCCGGGCGGTGGAGCCGGGAGGGAGGGACGGGAGCGAGCGGGGCCTACGGGAGCCCCTGGCGACGGGGCGGCCGCGGACCAGGCCGGGCGCGGAGACGGGGGTGGGGAGCGAGGAGGGAAAGGAAAGGGGGACCGGGCTGGGGGAGACGGGGGGGCGGGCAGGGGGCGGGCAGGCAGAGGCGGGACCCGAGCTTCCGGGCAGGTGGGCTCGGTCCTCGGTCCTGCCCGCGGGCCGGGCCTCGCGCGGAGGCCTCGGCCGGGAGAGCTCAGCGGGGCGGGGAAGGCGAGGCCGAGGGCCGGCCGAGCGGGGCGCCGTCCACCCCGGGTTCGGGGACGGGGCGGGCTCTCACTCAAGGCGGTGCCTCGAAATCGCCGCGGCCTCCCCGCGCCTCGGCCCGCGAGCGTCTGCCCCGCAGCACAGACGTGGGCACCCGCGGCCACCGCGCCCTGCGCGGCCTTCGGGCACGCACTGGCCGCACGCGGGGCGGCCTGTGTCCGAGGGCGCGGCGCGGGCGGGTTAGCTTTCTCCGCAGCCCCATCTGATCCCATCCCAGTCGGCCGGGCGCGCCCGCCCCGCTCCCGCCCGCGCCCGCCCCGCGCCCGTCCGCTCCCCGCCCGCCCCGCTCCCGCCCGCGCCCGTCCGCTCCCCGCCCACCCCGCTCCCGCCCCGCCAGGGGGCCACTGAAGTTATTCAACTTTCCACCTGTTGCCCGCGCCGCGCCGCGCCGCGAGTCCGTGTCAGTCCCCGCGGGGCGCTGCGTGGCGGGTGCCGGCCCCCTAGGAAGGTCCACAGCCAGGGTGGGGTGCGGCTCCCGGTGTGCACACACCCGGCAGTGCCCGCTCCGCCGCGCCCCCATCCGGGGAGGTGTCCTCAGGACAGAGGTGGCCTCTCCAAAGGACGCCACGCCGGCGGCGGCCGCCCGCGCCCGCGCCCCGCAAGCCGCCACTGTGCCTGGAGACGGGCCTGCACCCCGCCGCTCCGGGAGACCGGCCTGCACCCCGCCGCTGCCTGGAGACCGGCCTGCACCCCGCCGCTGCCTGGAGACCGGCCTGCACCCCGCCGCTCCGGGAGACCGGCCTGCACCCCGCCGCTCCGGGAGACCGGCCTGCACCCCGCCGCTCCGGGAGACGGGCCCGGCCGAGGTGCAGTCCGCGAAGGTGGCTGAGACCCCGGGCCTGAGCAGGCTGCCTGGGGCCAGCCACCTCAGGTTGCCCCCATCTCCTGGCCCAGTGCTCGGCCAGGCGCTCCTTCCCTGCTGGCCAGGTACTCAGTTCAGACAGGAAACTGAGCTGCAGGGTTCCTGCATTGCCATGTCCTCAAGGGCTGGTGTGCCCCTTGGGGGGTTCACACCTGGAGAGTGAGATCCCCCAGTAAGTGCTCCTTGTGGGGGCTCACACCTGGACATCAGTAAGTGCTCCTTGTGGGGGCTCACACCTGGACATCAGTAAGTGCTCCTTGTGGGGGGTTCACACCTGGACAGTGAGATCCCTCAGTAAGTGCTCCTTGTGGGGGGTTCACACCTGGACAGTGAGATTCCCCCAGTATGTGCTCCTTGTGGGGGGATCATACCTGGAGAGTCAGATTCCTCAGTAAGTGCTCCCTGTGGGGGGTTCACACCTGGACAGTGACTTCCCTCAGTAATTGCTCCCTGTGGAAGGTTTATACTTGGAGAGTGAGATTCCTCAGTAAATCCTTATTTTCTATTTTTTATTTATTGCCTGGTTCAAGACATTTCTTATTCAGGGGCTGGGAAAGTGGCTCAGTGGTAGAGCGCTTGCCTTGCATGCATGAGGCCCTGGGTTCAATTCCTCAGCACCACATAAGCAGGAAAAAGCTGGAAGTGGCGCTGTGGCTCAAGTGGTAAAGTGCTAGCCTGGAGCTGAAGAGCTGAGGGACAGCGCCAAGGCCCAGAGTTTAGGCCCCAGGACTGGACCCAAACAAACAAACAAAGACATTTCTTACTCATCCAAAGTTCCTCAATGGTTGGCTTTATCTCTTTATTGTGGGTGATAACTATAGTGATTTGGCCCTCCATTGTTGGTTTGTCTTCTTTCTTACCTCTCATGATCAGAGCAGACAAAGGTTTATTTGCCTTACAAATTTCCTCAAAGAACTGACCTTTAGTTTTATTGATTTTCTCTGCATATTTAGGCAGAAATTAGGACAGTCATTAATCTAGCCTCCTTTCTTTTCCTGCTTTCAAGGATTTCCAGCCTTTACATCCTACTGTCTATTGTTCAAAAACTATTTGATATTTTTAAGATCAACTTTCTAATTATTTAAAGGAGACCAAATTCTATAGGAATTGTCCTTCCATGTAGATACAGAAACAACTTTCACTGTAAGTAACAGAAAATCCTTGTTCACTACGTAATTGCTATGCAAGGCATCACCTCATCTGATCAGGAAGGTTGCTGTTTTGGTGGCCCAATCACTGCTGCTCTTGGTAGTTGATGTACCCTTCCCTAGTCAGGACAGAACTCACCATGGGCTCTCTACAACTCCAGAGCATCACACACAATCAGTGACTAGCAGAAGAAACATGCTTATTTTTTCTGGATGACACCTGTTGTCAGCTGTGAAACATTCTACTAACCTGTCATATGCACCCACTATATTTTCATGGAGTAGTTTTTCTTCTTTTTCATTTTTTTGGGGGGGGGTCCGGTCGTGGGGCCTGAACTCTGGGCCTGGGCGCTGTCCCTCAGCTCTTCAGCTCAAGGCTAGCGCTCTACCACTTGAGCCACAGCTTTTTTCTTTTTGCTTATGTGGTGCTGAGGAATCAAACCCAGGGCCTCGAGCATGTAAGGCAAGCGCTCTACCACTGAGCCACCTTCCCAGCCCCTTCTTTTCTATTTTCTGATAACCTGTTACTCAAAATCTTAGGCCCATGTAGTTGTTGAATAGTAATTCAGTTCTGCATCTGAATAAACCACTAACTGCAAATAAATCTTGCAGCTTACTAAAAGAATCTTGTTACCAAGAGAAGTTTTCCCAGTACTTATCTGTCATGTAATTATTATTCACAGTTGGGGAAGAGGCTATGATTTTGTGTCCTTCTTGGTACAGTGTTTTGTCTTTACTAGATTCAAACTGCTTGGTTATTTCCTTAATGACTTTTGTGTGTGGCTATTATCATCACCAAGCTCTAAAATCCCCTCTTAAAATCCAAGCACTTTTTTTTTTTTTTGGTCAGTCGTGGGTCTTGAACTCTGGGCCTGGGCGCTGTCCCTCAGCTCTTCAGCTCAAGGTGAGCACTCTACCACTTGAGCCACAGCGCCACTTCCAGTTTTCTAGTGGTTTATTCGAGATAAGAGTCTCATGGACTTTACTGCCTGGGCTGGCTTTGAACCACTATCCTCAGATCTCAAGCCTCCTGAGTAGCTAGGATTACAGGTGTGAGACATGGATGCCTGGCCCAAGCACTGTTCTGGAGCTATTTCTCCAGGGGGCCTACATATTCCAAAAGCTACAAGTTTCCAGTTTGGGGCCAGGTTCAGTAGTTCATACCTGTAATCCATGCTTCTTAGGTAGAGCTGAGGGGCTCCTTTTCAAGGAGAGCCCCTGAAAAAAAAACTAGCAGGACATCATTTCAACATAAAAGCCTGGTGTGGTGGTTCAGTCTTATGATCTCCGCTATGCACCAGGACTGGTTCTGGCTGGCTTATGGGGTAAAAACAAAAGACTCTAAGAAATAACTAAAGTTAAAAAAAAAAAAAGGGCTGGAAACATGGCTTGTCTTAGGGTACTGAGACCCTGAGTTCAAACCCCAGTACCAGCCCCACCAAAAAAATCCAACATTTCCATGCCCTGAAGTCTTCTTCTTGACTCATTTCTTATAACTTTGCTGAAGAGTATCATTTGAGATAAGGTATTTAGTAGGGAACATTTTTTTTTTAACTTGAGCATCCAAAAGGATCTTTATCCTTCTCACAACTAAGAGTTTGACTGAGTCCAACTCCTGGTTGGAATTTTGAACTTAATGCTACAGAATTCTGAAAGTTTCCTTGGATCTTATGGAGTTTCCACACCATACTAATTTCTAGTTCCTTAAATGTGATTTTTTTCTTTCCAGAAAATTTTTAAATAATTTATACCTTTTTTTTTGTTTTAAAATTCTGTGAGAAAGTATCTTGTGGGATCTTTTTAGGTTTGTACTGGGCACCTGGTAGCCCTTTCAACTTGAGAGTAAGTTTTCTAGATCTAGAAAGTTTTCTTGATATTTCTTGAGTAACTTCCTTCTCTTCATTTTCTTTATTCTCTTTTCATGTAACCCCTATTTTTCAGATGTCAGCCTACCTTGTTTAATCTTCTAATTCTTGTTTTTTTTAAGTTGTTGTTTTTGTGTGTTTTGTTTCTTTTGGGTGCCTATACTGTGGCTTGAACTCAGTGTGTAAATTCTGTCCCTGAGCTCTTTTGCTTAAGGCTAGCACTCTACCACTTGAGCCAACCTCCATTCCTAGCTTTTTGGTGGTTAACTGGAAATGAGTCTCAGGGACTATTCTTCTCAGGCTATCTTTGAACAGCACTCCTTAGATCTTAGCTTCCTTGAGTAGCTAGGATTACAGGCATGAGCAACCAACACCTGGCTTTGTCTTGTACGGCTTTCTCCATCTTTTTCTCCCAAAAGCTGAGATGTGATCACATTTATCCTTTATCAATTATTATTATTATGTATTACTGCTGCCTTCCTAATCTTCTCCTTTTTATGTACTGAGTTTTGTAATCAGGGCCTCAGGCTTGCATGGCAGGTGCTCCACCACTTGAGCCATGCCCCCTTTGTTTTTCTCCTACTATCCCATCCCTCTCTACTGGAAATTCTTGAGGAGTCCTGACTTCTCTTCCCAGGCCGGCTTTGAATTAAATCTGTCACATCTCAGTCTTCTGTATACCTGGGATTGCAGGATTACATTACCAAAAATGGTTCACTCTCTTAGTTTTTAAACGTTTTTTCTTATTCTCTGGACATCTCTTTATCTTTCTTTCATGAGTGTAATTTTATCTTCTGAGACTAAAAATAAATTTTTAATTTTTCTTGCACTTTTTCTTTTCACTATCTATGTTTGTTTCCTTGTTTTCTATCTTACTAAAATTTTTGTTGATCCTGAGTTATCTGTGAGTATTTGGAAGTGAGGCAGAATGCTGCTGGGAGCTCTTTGCAGTCTGTGGGGGCTGTCTATGTAAAGACTTGTTCAAAGACTGCTGTGGGGTCTTGGCCTGTCTGCCTCCCCTCGCAGTGCACCCTAGTTCCAGATGACCTATCAGCATGGGCTCCTGCTTCTGACAAGTTTTTCTCTGCATTAACAAAATCTGAGTCTTTAGGGTTTTATTTTTTTAAGACTTTATTGTTATAAAGTTCAAGTACAGAGGGGTTACAGTTCATAAATCAGGTAATGAATACTTTTCTTTTTGGACAATGTCACCCCTTCCCTTACTCTCTCCTAGTTTTTCCTTTCCATCCTTACCCACAAGCTGTACAGTTCATTTTCAACATAGTGTCCAGTGAATACCACTGCTGCATTTGTTCCCCTTTCTCCTTCCATTTTTGTGCCTCCCTTACCCTCCCAAAGACAGATAAACACACAACAAAAAGAAAACAAAAACAACAAAGAGTTCATTTCAATAAATATTATTTCATATGAACAGAGTTCTATCTGTGTCTCACCTCCATCTCTCTCCTAGGTTTGAGCCTTCTGTCTCTTCTAATCTTGCCTTAGCTCCTACTTGTCCTTCCAATGTCTCCTTTCCATCTTTCACCCTGCTCTGATCCTTAAGCTGCTATTGATTTTTTTTTGGGGGGGGGCGGTCATGAGGCTTGAACTCTGGGTCTGGGAGCTGTCCCTGAGCTCTTCAGCTCAAGGCTAGCGCTCTATCACTTGGGCCACAGCACCACTTCCCTCAAGCTGCTATTATAAGGTCAATCAAGACAGGGAAGGTTAGAATTACAGACTCTTTTTTCACAGTCCCGGGCTAGGGTCTGAAGTCAGGTGCCAGTATGGTTGGCATTTGGTGAGGATTCTTTATAGGTTGTGAGCTGTCTTGTATTGCCAATGAAAGTAAGAAGGCTCTAGGTCCATCTTATGAGGGCACTGATCTTATTTCCCTGTGTTCTATCCTCATGACCCAACCACCTCCCAGAGGCTTCGGATGTCCAAATACCATCATGAGGAAAAATAGATTTCAATGTTTGAATTTTATGGGAACACAAACATTAAAACCTTTCAATTGTTTCCTAGTACTTAGAGTGTTAGTTTCTATCTTCAGCCATGATGTGTACTCCTTAAGATTACAGGCCATTTCACATATTTTTGGTGAAACCTCACCACCCACAACTGGCTATAGCTAGTTGGACACTGAGAAGAAGAAAAACCAATAGGTAATGGAAGTCTTACGTGGTAAATGGAAAGATTTCTTTTTAAATCCTTTTATGTATCCATGTGCCACTTCAACTTGGTAATATATTTTGAGAGCAATGAAGAAAATCACGAAATTTTCCAGAGGACATCACTTTCCTATTTGCTTCTCTGATCAGAATCTGCCAGTCAGTAGCTTCTTCCTTGGAAGTTCCTGGAAGCTCTCATCAGGACAATCTCAATTGTTCACTAGGAACCACAGAAGTCCCGCTGCAATGAAGTGTGTGTGTGTGGACAGGCTTCAGATGTACCCTACACAACTCGACACATTATTAATTGAAGTTGTCAATAATTTACATTTAAAAGCTACAAGCTAGAAATAATCAGAATTTGGCACCAAACAAGAAGATTCAAATTTAAGCATCTACAAGAGGGAAAACAAAGAGAAAACAAAGCAGGCAGCCACCATGGCTCCAGGTGGATCGCTATCCTTGTTTTCTTATTTTTTCCTCTCCCTATGCTCTGGCAACTCAACCTAGACAGAAGAGAGCAGCAGCATGGCTGTGTGCTGGAAGCTGACTCTTGGAACTGGGTGAGGCAGCCACAGCACCAGTGCACAAGAAGACAAAGTGGCCTCAGCGGGGGCCCTACCCGCAGATATCTACCTCCTGGAATGGGTATGGCCGGTCCTAATGCTGGCAGGTGGACACAGTGGAGACTCTAACTCCAGTAAAGGTTTTGGTGGATGGGAACTTTAACAAAAGGAATGGACACACCAGGGGACTCTTAAAGACCCACCCTCAATGCACTCCCACACACAGGACACTGCCAGTGCCCCACCAGTGGTCTGCACCCAGCCAAGCCAAAATGTGTACCCCTGAGGGTGCTGACACCAGTTAACCACAACACCCACGGTCTGTGCCCAGCTGGGCCCAGAGGCTCTCCAGTGCATTTCCAGGAAGAAAGCACCTGGGGAAGGGGAGGGAAAGGCTGCATGCAGGTGGACCCATAAACCAGCATGTTCACTCCTGTATAAGAAGCCCCTGCTCACAGTGTCAAGGGTTGAGGCCAGGGAGCTGTCAAACCTGCCAGGGTAACCCTATGTGGGACACCACCATCCACAGTGCCTGGGGTCTGCCCCTAGCCAGCCCCCAAAAGCCAGTCCATGCTTTTACATGCAGGACACCCTCACCCACAGTAGGGGTCTATGCCCAGCCCACCCCAGAAGCCCAGCTGAGCATCCTTGTGTGGGATGCCTCCAGCAGCCCACAGCACCTTGGTTCATGCCTAACCAGGCCCAAAGGCCCAGACATGTACCCACTGTACAGCGCCATCAGACAGTGCTGGAGACAGCACTCAGACCCAAAAGCCTACCCATACCTCTCCAGAAGACACCCACAGCACAGCATATACAAAACCAGGAAACCACAGCCCATTACCACTGAACCTAACACCTAATCTTAAACTCTACAAACCCTGAAACCAGATGCATAAATCACAGCCAAAGATCACAAATTTCATGAACAATCAAGACAACGTGCCACTCTCAAAAGCAGCAACTCAGAGGAGTACTCTAATCGAAGAGCAAAGAGGAAGGGGGGTGGGGGACACAAAAGAACCATTAGAGCAACGATGGGAACTGCCCATCAAATTAAAAAGGCAGAGCTACACAGAAGACTACAGCGAGGAAAGGATGAAGAAAATGCAGGAGATCCAAGATGACAGCAACCTTTACAAAACCTCAACGAAGGAAATAAATGATAATTAACAAGGAGATAGACAACGTGAGGACTGACATCAACAAAGAGCTAGGAAACATGAAAGGCTCTGACTTCCTATTGCAAAGCAGAGTTGAAAGCATAGGCAACAGAATAGTGAAGTAGGAAACAAGGTATCAGGAGTTGGGGGTAAAACTGAGGAATCAGAACAAAAAATCAAAGCATGGAAAAAAAGCCACTCAGAACATCCAAAGGGATGTTCAAAATCTGGAAGATTGGACCAAAAGATCAAACTTACCCATAATTGGGATAGATGAGGAAGGAGAATTCAAAACTAAAGGCATTGAAAAGAGATTTAACAAAATAACAGAAAAATTCTCTATCCTCAACAGAGAGTTAGAGAAATCCACCTGACAAAGACATACAGAACTCTAAATAGAATCCAAGAAGATATACTTCTAGACACATTGTAGGGAAAACTTTGGACTTAAAAAACAAGGAATCAATTTAAATGCAGCAAAATAAAAAAGGGAACTTTATTACAATAGAAAGGAGATTAGAATTGCTGCGGATTTCTTCATACAAACTCTGAATGCAAGGAGAGCTCCAAGTGATATAATTCAAACTCTGAATGACAACTGCCAACCCAAACTGGTGTACCCAGTGAAGATAATATTCACAATTGACAGGGAAACTAAAACCTTTCATGACAAACAAAAAAATTAAAGAAATTCAGGAACACTAAACCAGCACTACAAAAGATATTAAAAGAGAAAGCATACAATCTGAAGAAAACAAAGTCAAGGAAACACAAAATTAAACAAAAATCACTAGACTAGTTTAGTAAACACAAAAAGAGGAAAGCAGGATACAGGAAAACAACAAAATGGCAGGAAACATGACATATTTCTCCACTGTAATGTTAAATGTCAATGGGCTCAATTCCCCAACCAAAAAACATAGAGCAGCACACTGGATTAAAAAAAAAAAAGACCCAGCCACTTGTTGTCTCCAAGAAACACCTCTCACAATGAAAGATAAACACAATTTCTGGATGAAGGGACAGAAAAAGATCTTTCATGCAAATGCATCTTATAAGAAGGCAGGAGTAGCCAAACTGTTATCTGATAAAAACAGATTTCTTGTTAAAATCAGAAGAGACAAATAACGTTTACATATTAATAAGGGGATGATCCATGAAGAGGAAATTACAGTGGTTAATATTTATGCACCAAACTATGGGACACCTAAGTACATTAAATAGACCCTTTCAGAGTTACAGAACATGATAGATCCCAACACAATAATAGTGGGAGACTTTAGCACTCCACACTCAAAGACTAGGAGATCTTTACCAGCACTACATGAGACAAAGGCCTAATTTGCAAAATATACAAGGAACTCAAGAAAGTAAACCCACTCCAAACCAATCACTGAATGGACAAAGGAGCTAAGAGAATTCTCAGAAGAAGAGGTAAGAATGGCAAAGAAGCCTATGAGGAAATGTTCAACATCCCTGGTCATAAAGGAAATGCAAATCAAAACAACTCTGAGATTCCACCACACTTCAGTTAGGTTGGCCAACATTGTGAATTCAGACAACAAATCCTGGCAGGGATGTGGGGAAAAAGGAAATTTAGTGCACTGTAGGAATGTCAACTAGCACAACCACTCTGGACAGCAGTCTGGAGGTCCCTCAAAAAACTAAACATAGACCTTCCCTATGACCCAGCCATACCAACAATGGACATCTACCCAGAACATCACATCCATGTTCATTGCTACACTGTTCACAATAGCCAAGTTATGGAAACAGCCCAGATGCCCTACAATAAATGAGTAAATAAAAAAACTGTGGTACTTAAACACAATAGAATTTTACACAGCCATTAGAAAGAACAGTATTATGTCATTGGCAGGGGAATGGATGGACCTAGAACAAATCATGTTAAGTGAGGTAAGCCAAGCACAAGGAGACCAGTGGGGCTTATTTGCTCTCTTATGTGGAAGTTAGATCTAAAATACCCTGGGACATGATAAATTATACAGGACTGTAGGCAACTCACACACAGTGAGACCAAAGGAGGATACTCTTCCTGAGAAGCACGAAAGCTCTATGCCTCTCCTCTGGTCGTATAAAATATTATTTATCAAAATGAATCCTAGAGGATGGAAACAAAGGAGTTGTTTTGCTTGTTTTCCTTTGGGGGCACATGGGGTGGCACAGGAATTTAGGGACAAAGGGTATACAAATATAGCAGTAGTGCTCAGTGGATACTATGTTGGAAATAAACTATACAACTTGTGAGTGGGCGTGAGAGGAAAAAACTTGGAGAAGGTGAAGAAAGGGGTGATACTGTCCAAAGAGAAATGTACTCATTACTTATGAAATGGCAACCCTCATGAAATGGTGTAGAATACCTTTATAATAATATTTTTTAAAAGGAAACATTATGTTAGTCTCAGGTTCCTCTTGGTGAGAAAATGGTCTCCTGGTTGCAGAGAGGAGGGTAGAATGGTAACGAGTGGAAGTGTGTGTAATCTAGAGCCAGGGAGCAGAGGGGCCTACGAAGTGGCCTGGCCCACAGGATTTGTACCTGAGGGCATAGTGAGACCAGCAGAAGGGGCTTAACCTTCCTACGGGTTATTTGGGTAGAGGTTAGCCACTGCTGGGACAAGTTCACTGAAAAATAGTTAGCTGTGCATTAAATCTTTGTTGTAAGCCCCTCTCGATGTACCTCCTTTGAAGAGGTGGAGGCGCCGCCTGCGGCTCTCCTGCTCCTGGACTGACAGCGTCATTCATTTCCCCACGTCGGCTACCCCGGACCCTTTGCCTGGGAGCAAAACCGAGCAACTGCGCTGAGACGGGCAGAGATGGTCCGGCGCTGCTTTCCCGAGGCTCCTGGAGTTGACTTCAGGACGGCTGCGGCTGTGTACACCTTCCCAGCGGGGCGGGGCGGCTGACGCAGTCACCAGCACCAGAGGCGACTCCAGGACAGGTGCAGGCAGCCGGGCTGCGGCCGGGCCCGGCCTCCGGCGCAGACGGCAGAGTGCGGGGCCCGGCCTCCGGCGCAGACCGCGGAGTGCGGGGCCGGCCTCCGGCGCAGACCGCGGAGTGCGGGCCCGGCCGCCGGCGCAGACGGCAGAGTGCGGGGCCCGGCCGCCGGCGCAGACCGCGGAGTGCGGGGCCCGGCCGCCGGCGCAGACGGCAGAGTGCGGGGCCGGCCTCCGGCGCAGACGGCAGAGTGCGGGGCCCGGCCGCCGGCGCAGACCGCGGAGTGCGGGGCCCGGCCTCCGGCGCAGACGGCGGAGTGTGGGGCCCGGCCTCCGGCGCAGACCGCGGAGTGCGGGCCCGGCCTCCGGCGCAGACCGCGGAGTGCGGGGCCGGCCGCCGGCGCAGACGGCAGAGTGCGGGGCCCGGCCTCCGGCGCAGACCGCGGAGTGCGGGGCCGGCCTCCGGCGCAGACGGCAGAGTGCGGGCCCGGCCGCCGGCGCAGACCGCGGAGTGCGGGGCCCGGCCTCCGGCGCAGACCGCGGAGTGCGGGGCCGGCCTCGGCGCAGACCGCGGAGTGCGGGGCCCGGCCTCCGGCGCAGACCGCGGAGTGCGGGGCCGGCCTCGGCGCAGACCGACGGAGTGCGGGGCCGGCCTCGGCGCAGACCGCGGAGTGCGGGGCCCGGCCTCCGGCGCAGACCGCGGAGTGCGGGGCCGGCCTCGGCGCAGACCGACGGAGTGCGGGGCCGGCCTCGGCGCAGACCGCGGAGTGCGGGGCCGGCCTCCGGCGCAGACGGCAGAGTGCGGGGCCGGCCTCGGCGCAGACCGCGGAGTGCGGGGCCCGGCCGCCGGCGCAGACCGCGGAGTGCGGGGCCGGCCGCCGGCGCAGACCGACGGCCACCAGGATGCCGAGGTGTCTGCCCAGCGGGGGCGCCGGCAGGGCCTAGACGGCCAACGACGACCCCGCCAGGCGCCTCCCCGGCGCGGCCTCCCCCGGCCCGCGGCTGCGCTCGCGGCACCCCGGGGCTGTCACCGGGCGCGGGGCCCCGCACTGGGTCCTCGCGCACTGTCCATCCGCCCGAGAGGCGGAGCTGGCCGCCTCGTCCGACGGTCCAAGCCCCGCGGCCACGCGGAGGGGCGGACGGCAGGCCCCGCCCACCGCGCTCGCCGGAGCCGTTCCGCGGCCCAGAGGTACCGAGGAGGTCTGTCTGTCCGTGCAGTCCTCCCGGCTCGTCGCCCGCGCCGCCGAGGCCCAGGCTCGGGCCGGAGTAGCGCGTGCCAATGCGGGCGCCGGACCTCCACCGGACCGGGGGAACGGCGTCTGTGGGACGCGGGGAGGCGAGCGGACCTCGGGCCCGCGTCCACAGCCGCCGCGCGGTTGCTGTGGCGACGGGCCGCGAGCCTGCGCAGTGCACACCTCGCCGTCCGCTCGGGCGTCTCCGCGCCGGCGCCTGCGCACAGCGCTTCTCGCCGCCGCCGGCCCGCGCCGGTCCCGGCCCGGCTTCGCAGGCCCCGCCCCGCGGGCCCGCCAGCGGAAGCGTCTCCAGTGGGGCGGAAGTGAGTGCGTGGGTCGAGGCTGAGGGCGGGGTGAGCCCGGTCCCCTGCGGCCGGAGGGACCCTGGAGCCCGCAGTCGGGGACCCGGCCTGGGCCCCCGCGGCCTCCCGCTTCCACGTCCGCCGCGCGCCGCGGAGACCCGGCCCGGCCCGGCCCTTCCCGGCGCTCCCCTGAGGTGAGCCGGCTGGGCGCTCCCTTCCCCCCCCCCCTCCCGCCCCCCTGACCCCTGCCCCCCTCCCCGCCCCCTTTGACCCCCTCCCCGCCCCCTCCCCGCCCCCTCCCGCCTCCCCGCCCTCCTCTCCCCCCTCCTCTCCCCCTCCTCTCCCCCCTCCTCTCCCCCTCCTCTCCCCCCTCCTCTCCCCCTCCTCTCCCCCCCTCCTCTCCCCCTCCTCTCCCCCTCCTCTCCCCCTCCTCTCCCCACCCCCCTCCTCTCCCCCTCCCCCTCCTCCCCACCCACCTCCTCTCCCCCTCCTCTCCCCCCTCCTCTCCCCCCTCCTCTCCCCCTCCTCTCCCCCCTTCTCTCCCCCCCTCCTCTCCCCCTCCTCTCCCCCTTCCTCTCTCTCCCTCCTCTCCCCCTCCTCTTCCCCCCTCCTCTCCCCCCTCCTCTCCCCCTCCTCTCCCCCCTCCTCTCCCCCCTCCTCTCCCCCTCCTCTTCCCCCCTCCTCTCCCCCTCCTCTCCCCCTCCTCTCCCCCTCCTCTCCCCCTCCTCTCCCCCTCCTCTCCCCACCCCCCTCCTCTCCCCCTCCCCCTCCTCCCCACCCACCTCCTCTCCCCCTCCTCTCCCCCCTCCTCTCCCCCCTCCTCTCCCCCTCCTCTCCCCCCTTCTCTCCCCCCCCTCCTCTCCCCCTCCTCTCCCCCTTCCTCTCTCTCCCTCCTCTCCCCCTCCTCTTCCCCCCTCCTCTCCCCCCTCCTCTCCCCCTCCTCTCCCCCCTCCTCTCCCCCCTCCTCTCCCCCTCCTCTTCCCCCCTCCTCTCCCCCTCCTCTCCCCCTCCTCTCCCCCTCCTCTCCCCCTCCTCTCCCCCCTCCTCTCCCCACCCCCCTCCTCTCCCCACCCCCCTCCTCTCCCCCACCTCCTCTCCCCCCCTCCTCTCCCCCTCCTCTCCCCCTTCCTCTCTCTCCCTCCTCTCCCCCTCCTCTCCCCCCTCCTCTTCCCCCCTCCTCTCCCCCTCCTCTCCCCCTCCTCTCCCCCTCCTCTCCCCCTCCTCTCTCCCCCTCCTCTCCCCACCCCCCTCCTCTCCCCCTCCCCCTCCTCCCCACCCACCTCCTCTCCCCCTCCTCTCCCCCCTCCTCTCCCCCCTCCTCTCCCCCTCCTCTCCCCCTCCTCTCCCCCTCCTCTCCCCACCCCCCTCCTCTTCCCCCCTCCTCTCCCCCTCCTCTCTCCCCCTCCTCTCCCCCTCCTCTCTCCCCCTCCTCTCCCCACCCCCCTCCTCTCCCCACCCCCCTCCTCTCCCCCCTCCTCTCCCCCTCCTCTCCCCCTCCTCTCCCCCCTCCTCTCCCCCTCCTCTCTCCCCCTCCTCTCCCCCTCCTCTCTCCCCCTCCTCTCCCCACCCCCCTCCTCTCCCCACCCCCCTCCTCTCCCCCCCCTCCTCTCCCCCCTCCTCTCCCCCCTCCTCTCCCCCCTCCTCTCCCCCCCTCCTCTCCCCCCTCCTCTCCCCCCCTCCTCTCCCCCTCCTCCTCTCCCCCCTCCTCTCCCCCCTCCTCTCTCTCCCTCCTCTCCCCCTCCTCTCCCCCCTTCTCTCCCCCCCTCCTCTCCCCCTCCTCTCCCCCTTCCTCTCTCTCCCTCCTCTCCCCCTCCTCTCCCCCCTCCTCTTCCCCCCTCCTCTCCCCCCTCCTCTCCCCCTCCTCTCCCCCCTCCTCTTCCCCCCTCCTCTTCCCCCCTCCTCTCCCCCCTCCTCTCCCCCTCCCCCTCCTCCCCACCCACCTCCTCTCCCCCTCCTCTCCCCACCCACCTCCTCTCCCCCCTCCTCTCCCCCCTTCCTCTCCCCCTCTCCTCTCCCCCCCTCCTCTCCCCCTCCTCTCCCCACCCCCCTCCTCTCCCCCCTCCTCTCCCCACCCACCTCCTCTCCCCTTCCCCCTCCTCTCCCCACCCACCTCCTCTCCCCCCTCCTCTCCCCACCCACCTCCTCTCCCCCCTCCTCTCCCCACCCACCTCCTCTCCCCCTCCTCTCTCCTTCTCTCCCCCTCCTCCTTCTCCCTCCCTCTTCTCCCTCCCTTTTCTCCCTCTTCTCCCTCCCTCTCTTCCTCCTCTCCCTCCCCTCCTTCTTCCTCCTTTCCTTTTTCCTTTCCTGCCCGCTTTCCTCTTCCTCTGTCTCTTCTTGTCACTCACCACCAGGTCCTTCCAGGCTCACCAAGCGTTCAGCCTTTGCGGGGGCCTCTGCCCTCCTGGCGGGGTCTGGGCCGCCCCCCACGCAGTGCCCCTGAGGTTCCTCGGTCCTCCTGGCAGGGTCTGGGGGTGGCCCTGCGGTTCCCCCCACTCCCACGCAGTGTCCTCCGCCCTCCTGGCAGGGTCCCCCCCCCCTCCGCGTGCCCCTGAGTGCTCTGGGCGCTGTGGGGCTGTGAGCCCGGCTTGGCCCCTGGACTGGAATCTGGCACTCCCTGTGTGGTGTATTTCTACACTCAGGTCCCTCACTTGCTTGGGCTCCTCCCCAGGCACCTGGTACTCGGTGATCTCTTCCTTTTTAAAAAGAAAGATCCCCAGTGAGTGAAGATGTTCACTCGTGTCCTAACCTTCCCCTCCCCACTTCCTACTCCTACTGAATTGTATTTTACAATTTTTTTGGGAGGGGGGTCGGTTATGGGGCTTGAACTCTGGGCCTGGGCACTGTCCCCGAGATCTTCAGCTCTACTTGGAGATAAAAGTCTCATGGATTTTGCTGCCCCGGCTGGCTTTGAGCCAGGATCCTCAGATCTCAGCCTTCTGAGCAGTTAGGATTACAGGCTGAGCCACCGGTGCCTGGCATAAAGCACTTTCTTAATAGCAGTTTGAAGTCCACCCAGTTTGAAAGATAAGTTATTTTTACAAATACATCTGTGATGTCCAGATATTAAATGAACTATCTTCACATAGTAAATCAGTATTCCAAAGACCAATACCAGAGCATCATATTCCTTATGAACAAATACAACTCATTGAGAAGAATCGTTTTCTTTTTTGGATGTGGTGTTGGAGAGTGAACCTGGGACTTCTAGCACTTGAGTATGCCCCCAACCCTCTGTTTTTGCTTTTGAAACAGACTTGCTCCTACTTTTGCCTGAGCTGGCCTCTACTTTCTGAGTAGCTGTGATCATAGATATGTGCCTGGCTAAGTCAGCTCTATTATTACCATATTTCAACATCAAATGAACAAAAATTATACCCTTATTTGCACATATTCATTGTATGCTAAGTTCTAGAAAAGTGGGCAGTATTAATGTTGTGTTAGAATATTAGCTAAAAAAATCCAGTATAGATTCATGTAAATTATTAGTCATTTATAAGACCATGAACCAACTAGGACAAGAGGTAAGCATCTTTCTGAATAGTTTTTGAGATTTGCTTTTTTCCCATTAGCATTAAGATATTCTGCTTATGGTATTAGCATTAAGATACTCTGCTTATGGTAAGATATTTTCTAAATATATTACTTCTTTGTGTTCTTAAGTTGAATGTACTGAATGTCATATAAACATTCCTTCATAATCCCCCGTGAACATTTCAAACCTAGTTATGTTGAGATAGGAACAGTAATGTTCTTATTGATGTGTGTGTAGCTGGTTTCCCTGTTATTCCTTTGGATTCTAAGGTCTTTCTGATTTTACTGTAGCCTTTCGTTTCTCTGTGCCAACTGTCATACCTGCTTGAAGTTGCCTTTCCATATACTCTTCTCTGCTCTAGACTCAGGAACTAATTCGGTAGGACTTTGTTTTTTAAAAAAAATAGTCCATAGATAGTTTTAAGAGCTTGAAGGAGTATCTTGTGAATTGGTGGCTTTAATTTGTGGACCTTTTGATTTATACTCTGAATTTCAGATAAGTGAGGCATTATAAGTGCACACATCTTTCTCTTTTGTGTGTTCAATGACTTTTCCACACTGAAGTCTCTAGGAGACATTGTAGTTCACAGTGAGGCTGGGAGTGGCCAAAAGCACAGAGTTCTAGGTTACAGGTCTCTTCAAGTTCTGATCATCTAGCTAGGCTCCCTGTGAGTAGAAAAAACCTGTAGGGAGGAAGAGTAGCACCACTGGTTAGCACCCTGAAGTACTGCAAGATCAAGTGAATGGTAAGGCCTACTGAAAGAAAGCTGTACTTTTGATACTGTAGAGAGGTGACACTACCTGCATACCTGTTGGTTGTTTCCAGAACATGTTTGCTTGCCTTCTTTGCTGTGAAGTGCTTTTGACAGAAGAGACTGAATACCACTGACAGTATTTCTTTTTTTTTTTTTAATTTTATTTTATTTTATTTGTGAACATACTGTACAGAGGAGTTACAATTACATGGGCAGGATAATGCGTACATTTCTTACCAAGCATTGCAGCCTCCTCCTTTGTTTACCCTTCACATCCCTTCCCAGCCTCCCCAGCCTCCTCCCCTCCCCCTTCTCCTTCACCCTCTTCCCCCCCCCCCCCCTGCACCGACGTTGTAAAGCTCGTTTTGGACATGACAACTTGTACTTCTCATTGTTGCAACAGGTCCACCTGTATCCTTAAACAACTGGTTTTTCCCCATCTCCTCCACAAGTTATACTGACATCAAATATAGTGAAAGCAGGGGTTATACTGTGGGGGAGGGACATACAAAGCAACAAAGAGATAATCTTATAAATGCATTAGAAACACATGCATGAAAGAAAAAAACATTAAAATACATATCTAAGGGTTCATTTTCCTGACATCACATTATCTGACCTTTTCCGCTTGACTCCTACATATACTAGATATTACAAATAAGGGAAACCATGGGACCTATGTTTCTTTGGGCCTGGCTTACTTCACTTAATATAATTTTTTCCAAGTTTTTCCATTTCCTAACAAATGGGGCAATGTCATTCTTTCTGATGGAGGCATAGAATTCCATTGTGTATATATACCACATTTTCTTGATCCATTCATCTACTGAGGGGCATCTGGGTTGGTTCCATATCTTAGCTATGGTAAATAATGCTGCAATAAACATAGTTGTGCTGGTAGCTTTAGTGTGGTCTTGTTTGTAAACATTTGGGTAAATGCCCAAAAGTGGGATTGCTGGGTCATAGGGGAGTTCTATGTGAAGTCTTTTGAGGAACCTCCATACTGCTTTCCAAAGTGGTTGAACAAGTTTACATTCCCACCAACAATGAAGTAAGGTTCCTTTCTGTCCACATCCCCTCCAGCATCTGTTGTTGTTAGAGTTCTTGATTTTTGCCGTTCTAACTGGAGTGAGGTGATATCTCAATGTTGTTTTGATTTGCATTTCTTTTATGGCTAGGGATGTTGAACATTTCTTCATGTGTCTATTGGCCATCCTTTCTTCTTCAGAGAAGTTTCTCTTTAAGTCTTTCACCCACTTATTTATTGGGCAGTTGTTTCTTTGAGGATTTGTTGTTGGGGGGTTTAATTTTTTGAGTTCCAAGTATATTTTAGATATGAGACCCTTGTCCGTTGTATGGCTAGTAAAGATCTTCTCCCAATCCGTGGGCTTTCTATTGATCTTGCTAGCTATGTCATTTGCCCTGCAGAAGCTCTGCAACTTTATGCAATCCCATTTCACTGACAGTATTTCTAATTTGGGCCAGTAGTATGAGAGGGAATATCTACCATGGGTCTTATTTTTAGTAAATTACATATAAAGTATCTGGCTGGTTATGTTTTGATATGCATATATATGTATGTATGTATGTGTATACATATATATGTATATGGATATATATATGTATATATTCATTTCTCCAGGCTTTCTTCTTCCTTAAAGGATGTTGAGGCCTTGATATCTTTCAGGATTCATCATCTAGTCAGGGATCTCATCTTGTTTGTTGTTGTATCTGTGGTCCTAACAGGGAACTTGAACATGGAAAATTCTCTGTGACCCTGTGAGCATTTACCAAGTGAATGTTAGGAATTTGGTTGGGCTTGTGGGGTGTCCTAGTTCAGAAACCATGCTTATGTTATCCTAGTTCATCATCTCTGGGTCCAGAGCAACCTAACAAGCCTTGACACTAGTTGGTATCAATAATAGGATTTGAAGTGTGCCGCTCTGTAAGTTTCTACCAGTGTATGTCAGTTGAAAGATGAAATGAGCTGCTTGATTTCTCTGTTTCCCATGCCTCCATTCTCGGGTAACCCAGTAATTGGGACTGGTCTGTCAGGAGAATGGAACCACACCCAAGACCGTAGATTCTTCTGTCCCACCTGAGTGCCTTCTGTTCCCTGCAGTTCCTTCTGAAGTGTTCTGCATTGGTGTGTGTTTCCTAAGGCCTGCGGTAAGATGCTGGAGTGATTCTATTTTTTACTGTCTATAGCCACAGATGGATTCTATAGACTGCAGATCCCTGGTTTTTTTCAATGTATACCTTTCGTTGGGTTCATTAATTCTTTTTTCTTTTTTGGGTCCAGTTGTGGGGCCTGAACTCTGGGCCTGGGTGCTGTCCCTCAGCTCTTCAGCTCAAGGCTAGCACTCTACCACTTGAGCCACAGCGCCACTTCCGGCTTTTTTTTCTTTTTGCTTATGTGGTGCTGAGGAATCGAACTCAGGGCCTCATGCATGCAAGGCAAGCGCTCTACCACTGAGCCACCTTCCCAGCCCCTCATTAATTCTTTCAAATACCCTTTGGGCCTAGAGGCCCACTTTACTGATAGTGATTCCCAGAGCACCTCAGGTTCTATTTTAGCTATATGACTCATGCCTATTAAGCCATAACTTCTGTTTTCTTTCTAAATAAATTATCTAGATATTGTTATATACATTTTTTTTGTATGTGGGCTGGTTCTGGGTCTTGAACTTGGTCTAATAAATGTCCTTGAATTATGCTCAAGGCTAGTACTCTACCACTTCAGACACAGCTCCACTTCTGGCTTTTTTTTTTAAGTAGTTGATCAGAGATAAAAGTCCCACAGACTTTCTTGCCTGGGCTAGCTTCAAACTGTGATCCTCAGATCTCAGCCTCCTGAGTACCTTGGATTATAGGTGTAAGCCACCAGTGCCTGGCTGTTTTCTAGCCATCATATAATAACTACCTTTAGAGAGTGAAAAGCCTCTATACATGCTATACATGTAATGTTCACAGCTTTCTGTTTTTTTGGCATTTTTCCTATACTGACTTTCAGGCACTGAGTAGATACTGTAAACATTCAACATCTGAATACCCTAAGCACTAGAACTTACCCTCCAGTGTTACAATTTCCCAAGTCCTTTCCTACCCAAGTTCTTTTTTTTTTGTCAGTCGTGGGGCTTGAACTCTGGGCCTGGGCGCTGTCCCTCAGCTCTTCAGCTCAAGGCGAGCGCTCTACCACTTGAGCTACAGTGCCACTTCCGGTTTTCTGGTGGTTTATTGGAGATAGGAGTCTCATGCCCGGGCTGGCTTTGAACCGCGATCCTTAGATCTCAGCCTCCTGAGTAGCTAGGATTACAGGCGTGAGCCACCAGCGCCCGGCTCCCAAGTTCTTATAAATGCCAGAGAAAAGTACATTGTCAGACCTTGCTTGCTTAGTTGGAAATGTGTGTTATTGACAGTGCTGAAGACTGCAAAAAGCTTGTGCTTACTCTATTAAAATAGTAGGCTTTTCAGGGTAGGGTGAGAAGCAGAAACATAGGAATAAAATCAGAGCAGAGATCTGAGACTGACCTCCTGCAAAATACAGAGACTATCTTGAGGAATTCATTGCTTTTTCAGTTTTCGTAGAAAATGATTTGAACCAAAACACCTTGGCAGGGAAGACAGCCACCTCAAAAGCAACAGGAGCTGTTTGGAAGGTGGGGGCCTATCAGTCTGGAAGGGAAATTCTCTTCCTCTCCCAGGTCTGTCTCCCTGTGTGCTGGTTTCTGTATCTTGAGCAGGTCAGCATGAGCCCAAGCATATGGAGGAAGGAGTTATGAGTTACATCTCATTATGGCCCCCAGTACCCAGCATACAGCTGGAGAGAAGTAGGATTTTCACACAACACAGAAATTGAATCAGACTCCAGATTCTCTTTGGCCTGCACATCCTGAACAAACCATGCAAAGCCTTCTAAATCCAGAACTAGTCATAGACAAATAAAGACAGTTTCTTGTCTAGTATTTGTAAAATCTGAGTATTGTTTTCAGTCCATTCTGACCAGTGTGTGTGTGTGTGTGTGTGTGTGTGTGTGTGTGTGTGTGTGTGTGTGTGTGTGTGTGTGTGTTGGTTGTGGGGCTTGTTGTTGGGGGTTACATTTTCATAATAAAGTCCTGTATCAATAATAGTACAGTCGTGATTTGTGGCATTTGTATTCATTATATTCAATAATGTAATGAACAAGAGTTCTCTAGATATCAACATAAAATATATGATAATTATGTCTCCTTAACTTTTGTATGTCTTCATTATTTATGGCTGTTAAACAGATAATTTCAAATTCTACCATTATGTGTAGTGTCCACTGGCAATAAGTAAATTCTTAGACGATAATCCTTTCTCAACCTAGAATTCATTTATAGTTTCTTTATTTGTAGAGTGGAACCTAAGGCTTTTGCCAGAGTGTAGTAAGAGTTGTTATGCATGTTAAGGGTGGTATGTGAGGGTCTGACTGCCTGGAAGCTAGGAGTGCAGTGTAGAGTGAGAATGCTGATTGATGTCGTCTCATCATCCCTGGGGCTCAAAAGGTCATTTGTTCTGTGGTTGCTATTTATATATTAAGGATTTCTTTTTAGTATTGTATTCTGCTTGCATTTTTCTCAGATTTGGAGTTCTAACAACTATTTAATATTTCTTCGAATTTCAGAATGAGCATCATTCCATTCAGTCAGTCTCTGTCTCAAAGGTTCCGTGTAGCACAATGAGTTTTAATGTAGTTCTTTTCAACACCTTTCTTTTTTTCATTGTGTGGATACTCTTGCTTCGCTTTTTCACTCAAAGCTTACACTTGAACCATGTCTTCAGTTCCAGATTTTTGCTTGTTAATTGGACATAAGAGTCTCTTGAATTTATCTTCCCCAAGCTGGCTTCAAACCACAGTCCTCAGATCTTAAGACTCCTAAGTAGTTAAATCAATGCCCCCCACAATGTCTGTTATGAGATATACCTGATAAATATTTACAGTGCACAGTTGGATAAATTTAACATAAACATTATATACTTATGACCTATCAATACTACCCATAGTAGTACACATATCTATCATCCCCAAAGTGTCCCTTTGGGAATCTCTACTTCCTGTTGCCTCCATAGCTGATACTGCTGGTTTGCTTTATGTCACTACAGGCTAGCCTAGCTTTCAATGAAGTAAAATTTTGTTTATCAAGTCATACAGTGAAAGTATGTTGAGAATTATCCATGTTTCAATTTACATTTTATATTTAAAATGTAACTCCATTTAAGTTTCTAGGTAGGAGATAGTTGTTTAAAACTTAACCTTTATGAATTTGGTTGAGAAATTTCTTGCTTGCTTTCTTGCTTTCTTTCTTTTTTTTTGTCGGTCGTGGGGCTTGAACTCTGGGCCTGGGCACTGTCCCTGTGCCCTTCAGCTGAAGGTGAGCACTCTACCACTTGAGCCACAGTGCCACTCCAGTTTTCTAGTGGATTATTGGGGATAAGAGTCTCACAGAGTTTCCTGCCGAGGCTGGCTTTGAACTGCGATCCTCAGATCTCAGCCTCCTAAGTCGCTAGGATTACAGGTGTGAGCCACCAGTGCCCGGCTGAGAAATTTTTTAAATACTAGTTTTACTGAAAAAAATATTACAAGATTGCTATTGCTATATATTGTCCTTGTGAAAAGTCAGCTCCAGTAACTGAATTGTACTCAGGTAAAGTACCTCACGTGTTTCAATTGAAAACCTTAGGCTTCTAGCCAGATGTCACATTAGTTCAGTGCTATAAGGCTTTTTTGGTTTTTTTTTAAATATTAAGTATTATATTTACTTTGAGAAGTGCCATCTGCCTAGTGATATTGCCATAGTTGCTAATTACAGATTTATTTTAATTTGCAGGTTCCTTCCAGTGTTCAGTTATGGGTGTGAGAGGCTTGCAGGGATTTGTAGGAAGTACCTGCCCTCATGTATGTACAGTGGTGAATTTCAGAGAGCTGTCAGAACACCACCGAAGCACATACCCAGGATGTACTCCTACCATCGTGGTGGATGCCATGTGCTGTCTCCGATATTGGTATACTCCAGAATCTTGGATCTGTGGTGGCCAGTGGAGAGAATACTTTTCTGCTTTGCGTGATTTTGTTCAAACCTTTACAGATGTTGGTATCAAGTTGGTATTCTTCTTTGATGGCATGGTAGAGAAGGGTAAGAGAGATGAGTGGGTGAAGCGGAGACTTAAGAACAACAGAGAAATATCCAGAATTTTCCAGCATATCAAGTCACACA
This sequence comes from Dipodomys merriami, assembly GCF_024711535.1. NCBI lineage: Eukaryota > Metazoa > Chordata > Mammalia > Rodentia > Heteromyidae > Dipodomys > Dipodomys merriami. The sequence goes on along the minus strand of NW_027206401.1, from coordinate 170,700 downwards.
GGGAGCAGCCAAGCAGAAACATGTTCTTTATTCCTTCTGGGCTTGCTATATTTACACGATTTGCTCTGAAGACCCTGGGTCAGGAAACTTTGTGTTCTTTACAGGAAGCAGATTATGAAGTGGCTTCCTATGGTCGCCAGCACAACTGTCTTGGAATTCTTGGGGAAGACACTGATTACTTGATTTATGACACTTGTCCCTACTTTTCAATTAGTGAACTCTGTTTAGAGAGTCTTAACACTGTCATGCTCTGTCGAGAGAAGCTCTGTGAAAGTTTGGGCCTCCAGGTGTCAGACCTTCCTCTGTTGGCATGCTTACTTGGCAATGATGTTGTTCCAGAGGGCATGTTTGAAAGCTTTCGGTACAAGTGCTTGTCTTTCTACACTTCTGTGAAAGGAAACTTTGACAAAAAAGGCAGTGTTATCTTAGCTGTGTCAGACCACATATCTAAAGTTCTTCACTTGTATCAAGGTGAGAAAAAATTAGAAGAAATGTTACCTTTGGGACCAAACAAAGCTCTCTTTTACAAAGGAGTGGCATCCTATCTTTTGCCAGGACAAAAATCTCCATGGCTTTCCCAAAAACCCAAAGGTGTAATAATGGAAAAGCAAGCAATAGCCATAAATTCAGAGGTTTCCCTATATACAGATTCTGATTCCAAGCCAGAAGCTCCTATGTGTACAGATTCTGATTCCAAGCAAGAAGACCACATGCATACAGATCCTGATTCCAAGCAAGAAGTTCTCATGCGTACAAATCCTGATTCCAAGCAAGACGTTCCCTTGTATACACACTCTGAAATCAAGCACAAATTATCTGTGGGAGCAGATCCTGAATTGAATCCAGAAGCACCTATGTATATATATCCTGAAAGTAAAGAAGAAGATCTTATGAATGCAGAGGCTGAAATAAAGCAAGAGCTAACCATGGTTTCAAACCCTGAAATCTTAAAGGTAGGTGAATGCCTTCCCCTAGTTTTAAGGTAATCATGATGAAAGTGTTCCCATTGATGAATTTGTTAAGGATACACATAATAGGAATCTCTGAGTCTCAAAATGATGATACTATGCATATTGTAACCTACATCCAATGTCTATGAATATAATGGGAAAATGACTGTTGGAATTGTAAGCTGAATTGGGTTGTTGTAAGGTACAAGAAGAAAGCCCCAAAGAGGTAGAACCAGAAATAGACATTCGGGGGGTCAAGATTTGCTTTGAATAAACAAACATGAGGATGTATGAGCTCTACAGATACATTTGGACCTTTGTCACTGAGGAACACAAGAATTTCATCCAGGCTGAAGCCTAGGGTTTGGGGAAGGGGGAGAGAATTAAAAAGGCAGTGTAATTACAGTTGTATTGGTTAAGTTATTAAATGCCACAGTCAGAATTTTGAGCTAATTCTCAATGTACTATGGAACATTTGAAGATTTGGGGGGAGAACCACTGTTAACCTGAGTATATGAGTTCTGTGCTAGGCATAATGCTTATCTGTTTCCATTTGACCTGCTCAGCTCTCTGAAAAAGACATTATCCTGGGGTTTGTTTTTCTCCTCTCGTGTTGGGGATCAGAACCCCAGGCTTTAAACATACCAAGCACATGCCCTACCCTAGAGCTGTATCTGCAAGCCCATTATCATGGCTTAGCCATGTAAGTCTACATGAATGTCACAAACCTTTGTGCACAACTTTGTCTCACTATCTTTCATCTAGTCACAGAATTCCTAGCTGATACAAACCCAGGAATTTGCTCCTACTTTTCATAACCAATCTTACTGTATCTTGATGCTTTTACCTATTAAATGAGTTGTGGATTTGTATGGTATCCATTTCAAACCCACTCTAATTCCAACTGTGTTTTGCTTGGCTTCCTGTCTTAATCTCCAAGATCTCTTCCTAAGCAGACTTCCCCATTGGGCCTCTGTCATGCTTCATGTAGAAATAAGACCCTTTATGGGGCTGGGGGTTTAGCCCAGCAGAAAGGCGCCCGCCTGGCATGCGCAAGGCCCTGGGGTTCAGTCCTCAGCCCTGGAAAAAAAAAAAAAAAGAAATAAAACCCTTTATTTCCATTTTGTAACTCTTGGGCAAAAAAATAATACTGTGGGTCCTGGGACATGGGTGCCTGATCCCTACCTGTTTCTTGTCTCACTGGTACTCTGTGGGTTCTCTAGTCATCACAGCCTCCCGTGTACTCTTTTCCTTCCTGGAAAGCCCTCCTACCTCTCCTGCTAGTTAATACTTACAAGTCTTTTCTGCTAAAACTGTGCATTGGGGCACAGTGGTTCCATGTTGATGTGATACTTCTTTTTCTGAGATAAGGTCTCGCTGTATATATTTATCCCAAGATGGCCTTGAATGCTTTTTGCAACCTAGCTAGTCTCAAACTCATGATCCTCCTGCCTCAGTCCCCCAGAGTGCTGGAATCACAGGTGTGGCCCACCAGGCCCAGCACCCATGTTTAAGTGATGACTAACGTCTTTCCTCCTAGTCTGGCAGTGTTGAGGGAAGGCCCTTATGATTTCTCAATACTGTAGCCTTCATGCTTAGCATACAGTCTCATCATAACTGTTATTTAAATGTACTTTACTCCTTAGTGGCTTCTTCCCTTCCTGCTGTACAGGTATATCAATCTCTCCTCTCTTTAAAAAAAGTCATTAATCTCTTGGGCTGGGAAGGTGGCTCAGTGGTAGAGTGCTTGCCTTGCATGCATGAGGCCCTGGGTTTGATTCCTCAGCACCAGAAAAAGTTGGAAGTGGCACTATGGCTTAAGTGGTAGAATGCCCTTGAGCCGAAGAGCTGAGGGACAGTGCCCAGGCTAAGAGTTCAGGCCCCACAACTGACAAAAAAAAAAAAAAAAAGTCATTAATCTCTTTTCTGTTGTTTTCATTAGTTAGCAAATAAACTATAAGTTTCAGTAAAGACAAGAGTTAATAGATGATCCTGAACCTTAACCCATAGTGCTTCTATTTAAATAAGTAAATAAATAAAATAGCTGGATACAACACAGCTTCTAACCTCCATCAGCTCAGAGTTTGTTAGGAGAGGTGAGCCCTGTGAGTGAAGGATGGTTAGCTCCTCTTGGGGAAGGAGGGATGGATTTGTGGAGAAGGAGACACTAGAAGTCAACCCAAGAGGACTGAAGTGGGACGTTGGGGAGCAGTGGCAGAAAAGATGTTCCAGATAGGATTTTTGACTTGGAGCATAAGGGAAAGTGATAGAGGACTGTTCTTGGGAAACGAAGATGTTTCGTGGCAGTTTCTATAAGAGCAAAGTGGTATGCCAGCAGATAGGATATTGAGGCCTTATGGTAGGGGCAGAAATATCATGGTGAACTTTGAGGTAGCCATTCAAATATCCTGCAGAGGGAAATAAAGAAGAATCTTTTTTCAAGAAGACAACACGGTGGTGATGTGAAAGATGGGTTAGAAGGGAGTGTCAGTTAAGAATCTTATAGTGACCCTGGAAAAAAGTGAGCACAGAGTTACGGGGAGGTCTCATGTAGGCAAAATAATGAAGTACTGCAGAGGTAAATATGGCGACTGGTAGATGATTGCAGGGAGAGGGAAGAACATAAAAATATTTTGAACCTAGTAGCCCAAAGGAAAAAGAAAAGTGCTACTTGATATGAGTTTAAGTGGCAGGTACTCCTTTCTGAGTACCTTAGCAAAGCTGCCCTGTTGTGGGCTCTGTTGACTGTTTGTAGTGGGAGGCCATTTTGTTTACAAGGAAAAACCCATTGCATTTGAATTTTGAACAGGTTGCTAGGATGCATCACGTACATGCAGAAAGTTACCTGGTGTACAACATCATGAGTAGTGGAGAGATTGAGTGCAGCAACACACTGGAGGATGAGCTGGACCAAGCTCTGCCCAGCCAGGCCTTCATCTACCGTCCTGTCCGGCAGCGGGTGTACTCACTTTTACTGGGAGACTCTAAAGGTGAGAGCAGGTTGGTCTTTTGTAGCAATGGCGTGTAGAGCTGAAATCCGAGAAAATGCATGATGAACTAGAGTTCATTCTTTCAGACAGGCAGACAATTAAACAGGTTTTACTCTTCTTTGAAATCTGTGATTGAGAATGGCATTCCCATTTGTAAAAAATGAAAGATTAATGTCAGATATCTGTAATCAGCAAGCATTTGATCAGTCACTGATGAAAAACACATTGTTTTATGAGATGTCTTATTTTTATGCCTTAAAGGGATTTTTACTTTTATACATTGTCTTTAAGAGTATTACATCTTTCTTTACAGTTTTTGTAATTAATTCTCAATTTTTCCCATTGCTATTTTCATCATGTACTTTACAAAAAGAATAATAGAGGAGGGGCTGGGAAGGTAGCTCAGTGGTAGAGCGCTTGCCTTGCATACATGAGGCCCTGGGTTCAATTCCTCAGCACCACATAAGCAAAAAGAAAAAAAGCTGGAAGTGGCGCTGTGGCTCAAGTGGTAGAGTGCTAGCCTTGAGCTGAAGAGCTGAGGGACAGCGCCCAGGCCCAGAGTTCAGGCCCCACGACCGGACCCAAAAAAAAAAGAATAATAGAGGATCATCAATGTCTAGAGTTTGATGTTTTCTCTTTGCCTCTTAAAAGTTTTTCACTGTAATTTAGCTAAGTGCACAGAAAGTTCCAGTGCCAGAAGCAATATTTTCTGTGTTATTTTGTGGTGGTACTAAGGTCTGAACTTGTAGCTTTGCCACTCACTAGGTAAACATTCTACCATTTTACCTCCAGTTCTGTTTGCTGTGGCTACTTTTTGTCCAGGCTAGCCTAGACCTTGAACCTCCTCTTTATACTTTTTTTTCTTTTCTTTTCTTTCTTTCTTTCTTTCTTTCTTTTTTTTTTTTGGCCAGTCTTGGGGCTTGAACTCAGAGCCTAGACACTGTCCCTGAGCGCCTTTGGGTCAAAGCTAGCACCCTACCACTTGAGCCACAGCACCACTTCCGTCCTCTTCTGAGTAGCTTATTAGAGATAAGAGTCTCATGGCCTTTCTTGCCCGGGCTGGCTTCAAACCACAGTCCTCAGATCTTAGCCCCTAAGAAGTTAGGATTACAAACATGAGCCACCAGTTCCTGGCTAATTTACACTTTCTTTGTTGAGCTGAAGTCTTGTGTGGTAAAGTCACACAGGTCCCAGGGGGAGATACAAAATAATGCTTTTCCTGTTGGGTCCAGCAGGTACTAGGTGGTAGTACGTTTGTAAAGCTCTTGTCTGGACCTCAAGGGGACAGACTAGCAACAGGCCTAGAGTTCTGGGGTAAAGGTTCTGTGGGTGAGGGCTAGACTTCAAGAATGTCAGCATTTAGGGATGGATAAGAAGAGAACAGCTTTGCAAAGGGAAATAAGACTAGTTAGGGAGGCCCCACAAGGGGTAGGGGTGTTAACAGCTGAGGGGGAGACATAGTGATTTGTGGGCCAGTAGCACCCCTGAGTCTCATGGCATCATCCCAGTGGGGCAGACTAGGCGACTAAAAACTAAAACGAGGAAAGCCACTGCTCACTTTACTGTCCAAAAGCAGGAGAGAATTAGTGACTAAAGAAAGATGTGGAAATGGGTTATACCATGGGGGAGGGACATACAAAGCAACAACAAAAGAAAATCACCTTATAAATATGTTAGAAACAATCGCAAGAAAGAAAAAAACATTTGAGTCCTTATCTTGGGGTTCATTTCGCCTAACATCAACTTATCTGACCTTTTCTGCTTGTCTCAGACATATACTAGTTATTGCAAATAAGGGAAACCATGGGATCTATGTTTCTTTGGGCCTGGCTAACTTCACTTAATATAATTTTTTCCAAGTCTTTCCATTTCCTAACAAATGAGGCAATGTCATTCTTTTTGGTGGAGGCATAGAATTCCGTTGTGTATATATACCACATTTTCTTGATCCATTCATCTCCTGGGTGGCATCTGGGTTGGTTCCATATCTTAGCTATGGTTAATAATGCTGTGGTAAACATAGTTGGTATAATTTGGGGAGGGGAAGGGAAAAAACAAATTGTTTAAATAGGGATACAGGTGGACCCATTGCAACAATGAAAGGTACAAAATGCTGTGTCGAGAAACAAACTTTACAACTTTGGTGGGGGAGAGGAGAGAGGGTTGGGGGGAGTTGGGCAGAAGGGATGGGAAGGGGAAACAAAGGAGGAGGCAACAATGCTTGATAAGAAATGTACTCATTGCCTTGCTCATGTACTTATAACCCCTCTGTACGGTATTTTCACAATAAAAAAATTAATAATAAAAAAAATTGAGAAAAAAAAAAAAAGAAAGATGTGAGACCTAGGAGCTCAAACACAGGAACCCAAACCAGGGGCTCAGGAGACAGGAAAAGGGTCAAATAGTATAAAAGGTCTCAAAGCCAAAAGAGCCTGCAGGCAATAGACTAGTCCCATCACCATGAAGAGAAGGGCAGTGCTGGCATTTAATGACTTAAAAGACAGGCCAGGCATTCACATTGCCACGCCTAGTAAGGGAAAAGAATTTAAGTCATGCTGATTTGCAGGTGTCTGGGTGGAACTGGGTTTAAGTAGGGCTTCACACTTGGAAGGCATATTTTACTGTCACCCCCCCTCTGGGCCTTTCTGAGATAAAATCTTGTGTTTCTGCTGGAAACAGATTGGACCATGACTCTCCTATTTGTGATTCCTATGTAAGTGGAATGACAGGCATGTGCTACCATGTCTACTTGTTGGTGGAGATGATGGAGTCTTAGAGCAGTTAAATTTATTCAACATACAGAGCTTTTGTTCTAGATTATTGCTACCAGTTTTTAAATAGTCTCATTGAATAGTTTTGATACTGTATTCAAATAATTCAAGACCAGAAAGGATTCTCATGAACAGGTAAGGTGGCTCAGTGGTAGAGTGCTTGCCTTTCATGCATAAGGCCCTGGGTTTTATTCCTCAGCACCACATAAGCAGAAAAAGCCGGAAGTGACACTGTGGTTCAAGTGGTAGAGCACTAGCCTTGAGCTGAAGAGCTGAAGGACAGTGCCCAGGCCCAGAGTTCAGCCCCCATGACTGACAAAAAAAGAAAAAAGGACTCATATTCCAACAGTTTTTCAAAGCATTTGTTTGCAATAGTGAGACAAAAAGACGTCATTCCTGGACCTGTTGGCTAACTCCAAGGTCCTGGCTCTTAATGGAATTAGAGGGTCACCTTCAAGCTTTAAGATAGGCAGCAGTGTTGGTGACTGTAGTCACTCTAGTCCTTTGGATAAGAGATGAACTTGTGAGGCAAATAGGCACTCATGGACCTTACAAGGCTCTTGTACCTTCTGACCCGTTGTCTTCTTTCAGATGGAGCTAGCACTGACCCAGTGGTCAAAGAGTGGTTCGTCTACCCTGGGAATCCACTGAAACACCCAGACCTTGTTAGGCCGCTGCCAATGACTGTTCCAGGTATGGACACCCTGATCTATTAGTAGGTCTGCTATGCAAATGCCTTTTTTCAGAGCTACATGTGAACTGATTGTTTATTTTAATCCTGACCATTGATGCCCTGCCTCAAACCCAGAGATCAGTCAATAAACACCACAGAATTTATCAGGATTGGGCTCTGAATATTTACATAAATCAACTGTTCAGAAATGTATTTAGGTGAAGAGAAGTGGGAAGAAAGGAGATAATGAGATTATTGCACCTAGAAAAACAAATTTTCATAGTTTGTATCTTAGAACTTAATGAGAGGGGAAAAAAATAAAGTTCACTAAAAATTGTATGAAGTGAATCTAAAAAACAGTCTCCCTACAAGTTCTCAGTGTATGAACAAGGCCAAGAGTGTCAGGCAGTCCCTTTGTCCACATGTCCCCCATGTGGACAGCTACGGAGGGAAAGGGTCCGGAGTGTCTCGCATTCATGGTGTGTCCTGTGTGTGGACAGCTACAGGGGAAGAGAGAAGAAAGGGTTTAGTACTTGGGAAGGGATTCAGATGTATCCAGCACTCAGGGTATGCACGAGAAACAACTCCTGGGAGGGGTTAACAGTGTCCAGTTGTTGGAGTTTGTCCTAGCACTGGAGTAACCTTGCGTGTGGACCATTACAGGGAGGAAGTCAGGAGTGTTTGTAGGTAAGGATGTTCAGGGTATTAATTTGTGACTGCTACAAGGGCAGAGAGAGACTTTTTTATATTTTTGGTGGCTGTTCTCTCTTTTTGAGAAAACATTTTTGTCAATTTTTATGCTCTTATTTTCATGTATTTTAAATTCTATGATATTACTACTAATTGCCATCCATAGAGTTTGTAATGTTCCAAATAGAGAGCTGAGCAATGCAGATGGCTTCCTAATAAGTGGAATTGATTTAGTATGTTGCTGCCTGTCCATAGTCCTAGAACAAGGGAGAATAAGACATTAGTCATGAGTTCAAGGATAGCCTGGGCTACAGACCCTGTCTAAAATAAAGTTAGGGTTGCACTAGAAGTAATTGGACAGTTTTTTTTATTGTAGGAGGCATTTCATTATTCTGTTCATTTGTGATGGATTCAGCCCTAAAAATGAAAGTACAAGACCAAATTGATGTATTAGTAGGAGGCGTCTGGGAATGTGGCACAGTGGTAGAGCACTTGCATAAGACCATGGGTTCAATCCTTAGCATTATATGGGATAAGTAGATACTACATTCACATTTGTTTTTAGGAAAATGATATTTTTTAAAGGATAATTGATTTTTTTTTTACCAGTCCTGGGGCTTGAACTCAGGTCCTAGCGCTCTACCACTTGAATCACAGCTCTACTTCTGGCTTTTATTGGTAGTTTATTAGGGATAAGAGTCTCACGGACTTTCCTGCTCAGGCTGGCTTTGAATCGTGATCCTCAGATCTCAGCCTTCTGAGTAGCTGGGATGACAGGTGCATGCCATCGGTGCCTAGCAATAACATTTTAACTGTTTCATTATTAAGTGAAGTAAGCAGGCCCATAGAGGCGAAGGCTACTGCTTCCTCTCATAGGTGGGAGCTACAATTAGTTTTTAAACATATAAGTAAATTGAGTAGTATGCAAGTGTATACAGATGTAGTAACTGAAATATAATAGAAACAAGGGAAAATTCAAGTAGTGTAATTCCTTAGAAAGGTGAAGTTCAAGTTCAACAAAATAAACACCAGGAAATGGTGACTTGAAAGGGGTGAGTGGACTCAAGGGAAGAGGGGTAGAAGGGTGAGAATGCAATCAAGAACTCAGTGTATACCCTACAAAATTAGAAAAGCAAAGGAAGGGATGGGTGACATTGATTAAGACCCATTGTATACATAAACCACTCTGTTGAATGCAACTGCTTTGTATAACCACTTAAGATTATTTTTTAAAGTTTTATTGTACATGTTATTTCCATCTCATGTATTTTTCTAAAAGTATGTGGAAAATATCATTGTTCAAATCAGAGAATATTGCCTATTCATTGTACCATGAATTAGTCTTAAAGATACTCTATATCAGTCAGTTACACCATAGGATTTATCATGGTTTTTTTTGTTTTGTTTTGTTTTTTTGGTCAGTCGTGGGACTTGAACTCTGGGCCTGGGCACTGTCCCTGAGCTCTTCATCTCAAGGCTAGCACTCTACAACTTGAGCCACGGTACCACTTCTGGTTTTCTGAGTGGTTTATTGGAGATAGAGTCTCATGGTCTTTCCTGCCCCATCTGGCTTTGAATCGAGATCCTCAGATCTCAGCCTCCTGAGTAGCTAGGATTACAGGCGTGAGCCACCGGCACCTGGCCTGCTTTTTTTTTTTAACTCAAGACTTCTCACTTGCTAGCTGGGAGCTTTACCACTTGAGCCACACTTCCAACCTGGTTTATTTTTCCTGTCTGGGATAAGGTCTCTTACTTTCCTGCCTAAGCTAGACTTGACCCATGCCCTTCTGCTCTCAGCTTCTGAATAGCTAAGAATTACAGGCATGAGGTACTAGAAGTCATAAGAATCAGAGAGGCTCCTAGGGCTCTTGAAAACATTTCTTGGCAATACCTAGAAATACAAAACTGATGCAAGCACTGCTGTGGACCACTGCCGGCTTCCTTGCCACACAGCCCAGACACAACATGGCTCATAAACTGACTGAACTTTGTGGTCAGTGACTTCGATGATAAGTACTTACTTTAGTGTATTTATTTGGCAGTATTAGGATTTGAACTCAAAGCTGTACATTTGACAGATTCCCTACCATTTTTGCCATGTGTCCAGTTCTTTATGCTTTATTTTTCTTCTTTTGACTCTAAACCAAGCTTTATACTTTAAAATTACACTTAGTTTACATTAATTGTATACATTGTATACAACTGGGGGGGGGGGACTAAATTGTGGCATACGTTCCATTCATTCCAGCAATGAGAAAACACCACAGTGAGTCATCATTAAAAGCATCCATTAATAAATTACTTTTATTCTCATTAAATGAGCAGAGTCATAAGCATATTAATAACATGTTCATTATCACATATCCATCAGTCCAACTTTCAATTCTCCTTAAAACATGCATATCATCCTAGAGATGATCATTTTCCACTGTTTGTTATGTGGTACACATTACTGCAAAGCCATTATAAACTTGCTTTAGTTATTTTTCAGATAGGGTTTCAGGTTTGCCTGACCTCTTATGCCTCTCAAATAGTTGGGTTCCACCTATGAGCCACTAGGTCTGGCCTTGCTTGTATTTATTTTAATGGTGCTAGATAGAAGAAACGATTTTAAAATAGCCAGGAGGGGCTGGGAAGGTGGCTCAGTGGTAGAGCACTTGCCTTGCATGCTCGAGGCCCTGCGTTTGATTCCTCAGCACCACATAAGCAAAAAAAGAAAAAAGCCGGAAGTAGTGCTCTGGCTCAAGTAGTAGAGCGCTAGCCTTGAGCTGAAGAGCTGAGGGACAGCACCCAGGCCCAGAGTTCAGGCCCCACGACCGGACCCCAAAAAAAAAAAAATAGCCAGGAGGAAAATTGCTGACTGAGTGTTAATATTGTGGGGGAAAATGATGAATAATCTTAGAATTAGGTTAGCAGAGCGTCCAATTGCCTGGTACGGGCTTTCTCACAAAGTTCAGGATACAAAATATGGAATCTTGATGACTGACCACTCCTGAAGTCAGAAAATGACTTCAGAGTGCTTTGTTGCAGCCTTGGAGCCTTCTGTCTTGGTGGCAGAAGACAGTAGTTCTGTATTAGAGTTGACTCTTACCTGGGTTTTCTTGTTCTTGAGAAGTAGTTTGCATTGTTGGCCTCATAAAAGCTGTACTTGTGGTTTTCTTCTTTTTGTGTGTGTGCGTGTGTGTGTGCACGCACGTGTGCTCACACGCGTGTGAGCACAATAGTCCTGGGGCTTAAACTCAGAGCCTGAAAAAGCTAGCATTCTACTAATTGAGCCACAGCTCTACTTCTGGCTTTTTGGTGATTAATTTTAGATAAAAGTCTCACAGCTTTTCCTGCCTGGGCTGGCTTTTATCAGTGATCCTCAGATTTCAGCCTCGTGAGTAGTTAGGGTTACAGGTTTGAACCACAGGCACTGGCTCTGTTCTTTCTAAAGACCTTTTTTTCTCTAACAGCATATGTGGCTAAGTTTTTGCTTTCTTAAATCATAGCAATAAGAAAGAAGTCATGGATACTTTTCAACAAAGTGGGAGGGAGGCAAAGAGTTGCAGAAAAGGTAATAGAAATTCCTTAAAGATTAGGAAGAAGCCAGGCATTAGTGGCTCATACCTGTAATCCTAGCTACTTAGGAGGCTGAGATTTGAGGATAGTGGTTCGAAGCCAGCCCAGGCAGGAAAGACTGTGACACGCTGATCTCCAATAAAAAAAAAAAAAGCCAGAGATGGAGCTTTGGCTGAAGTGGTAGAGTGATAGCCTTGAGCAAAAAAAGCAGGGACAGCTCCTAGGCCCTGAGTTCAAGCTCCAGGAATAGTGTGCGCTTGCGTACACACACACACACACACACACAATCAGGAACAGGAGCTGGATATAGTAGTTCATGCTGGTCAGTCAAGCAATGAAAAAGTAATTATGAATTTTTGGCCAGCCAGATTGAGCTACATAGAAAACCAGTGTCAAAAAAAAGAAGGGAAAGGAGGTGGGGAGCAGGGGGTGGGGGGAGGAGAAAGGTCAGGAACTAAAGTTGGCCATTCCTGGAAGAAGAAGGATCTGAATGGTCCTTTGGTCCTTGGCTGCTGTTAGTCTTTGTTTCATTCAAATGTATACAGTGAAATCCTAATCATTGGTAAGATGGTTAGGAAGTAGGGCCTTTGGAAAATGGTTAGGTAGATAGTAAGGGAAGTTGCTTTTCTCATTTTCCCGTGTTAGGACACAGAGCATGTGCCATCTGTGAACTGGAAAACTGGCTCTCAGCCAACACCAGCCATGCAGGTGCCCACTCATTTGGCTTTAACTCCTCTACATCAGGTGTTTTCAAACTTTTGTGTGCAAAATAATCAGCTCAGAGACTTTAATATTAATTTTTCAGGATCTATGGGCAGACTTTCTGATAAAATTTATGTATGCCAGGTAGTCTTGATTTAAAAAATCCCCAAGACAGGATGTGATCTTTGGACCCCATGCTCTGTAAACCACTTCCCTAAAGTATAGTGATGTGCATCTGCAATCCCAGCTATGCAGTGTTGCTGGGATTGCAGATGCACAGCACTATACTTAACATTTTCTTTTTGTTCTGGGACTTCCTTTAGCTAAGATACTCCTGTCTCCAAACTCCCAGTAGCTGGCATTACAGGCACTTCATCTAGCTTACACTTCAGGAATTTCTGTTGGATAGCTTTAGGGAAGTGGTATTCAAACTGTGACTATGGCTTGATGCTAGCCTGAGCAAAAAGTACATTTTCTGAAAAGTAACTAAAGCAAAAAGGGCTGGAAGCATGGCTCTAGTGATAGTATCTGCAGAGCAAGCATGAGGCCAATTTTTAAAAATATATTCTTTTTTTTTTTTTTTTTTTTTTTTGGTCAGTCATGGGGCTTGAACTCTGGGCCTGGGTGCTGTCCCTCAGTTCTTCAGCTGTTGACTAGCACTCTACCACTTGAGCCTCAGCCCCACTTCCGGCTTTTTCTGCTTATGTGGTGCTGAGGAATCGAACCCAGGGTCTCATGCATGCAAGGCAAGCGCTCTACCACTGAGCCACCTTCCCAGCCCGGCTGTTGTATCCTTGAGTCAGGTATTAAGTCTGTTCTGAGATCATACAAGTGAGTAGGAGTGAAAGTTCCTAGTATGCCTTTGAACTTACTCATTATAAAGAAGAGATTTTCAGTAAGGTCTGTTTGCAAGCCCTTTGCTTTCTTTTTGTCAGGGCACTGCTCCTGTTTGCCTAGTTCCTTTTTGTTGTGAAGCTTCAAGTATACTATAATAATGATAAATGGACATTTTAGGCTTTTTTTTATTTTTGACTAGGGGGAACACCTAGTTTGGAAGTTTTGTGGCTGAACCTAGAACCAGCAGCACAGAGCCAGCGCCTGGACACACTGCTAGCTTGCTTCAACCTCTCTTCCTCAAGAGAAGAACTGCAAACAGTTGAAAGCCCATTGAGAGCTCTGTGCTGCCTCCTGATCTACCTCTTTGTCCAGGTAATGTCCAGTTCTCTGTTTTCATGGCTACAGCTGCTTCATACTTCTAGAAGGACATTGGTTCCAGGGTTCTGTGGCTATATCTACCATCTGCTCCACTGTTATCTTTTCCCAGTGTCTGTTCCATGGAACACCATTAGTTCTTTGAGATGTTCTAAAACATTAAGAAGGATATGCACAGAGATACAACTGTCTGCTTCATTAAACCTGGTGGTGCTGATACATGTAAGAATGCAGATGTTTGGCAGTCATGTAGGGTTTCTTTTGTGTAAGCTCTCTCAGAGATTGGGCCCTGTTGCTCCTCTTCTTTGTGTGGTTGTTGGGAGTAGTTCTGCTCTCACGTGCTCATGAAATGCTAGAGACTTCTCTGCAGCCCCAGCTTCTCCCTTGTTATAGCTGTGTCTCTGGGAAAATCAGTTCTTCTTTCTTAGGTCACCTTCATCAAGTGTCTGCTAAACACTTCCTAATCAGAAAATGACATAATAATAGCTACTTTCTTTTCTTGAGTTATTAGGTAATCACATATTGTTTTTAATTTTTTTATTATTGTAAAGGTGATGTACAGAGGGGTTACAGTGACATAAGTCAGGTAAAAAGTACATTTCTTTTTGGACAGTGTCACCCCTTCCCATGCTCTTTCCCAATTTTTCTTCCCATCCCTACCCACAAGTTGTTCATTTTCAACATCGTGTCTAGTGAGTACCACTGCTGCATTTGTTTACCCTTTTGCCCTCCATTTCTGTGCCCTCCTTTATCCTCCCAAAGACAGATAAACAAGCAAGATGAAGAGAAAGTAAAACAAAAACAGTAACAAAGAAAAACCTGTTGTTTCCACTTCCTGGAGTTCATTTATATGTGATCAGCTGCACATAGGCATTGCACCTTTATGTTCCTCTCCTGAATACATAATGTATATTGTTCAAGAATTGGGTGAAATGTCTTTTTTTTGTGTGTGTGTCAGTCGTGGGGCTTGAACTCTGGGCCTAGGCACTGTCCTTGTGCTCTTTAGTTCAAGGCCAGTGCTCTACCGCTTGAGCCACATCGCCACTTCTCTTTTTCTAGTGGTTTATTGGAGATAAAGAGTCTCACGGACTTTCCTGCCCCAGCTGGCTTTGAACCGTGATCCTTAGATCTCAGACTCCTGAGTAGCTAGGATTACAGGTGTGAGCCACCAGCGCCCAGCTGAAATGTCTACTTTTGGTCCTGGCATCCTTGTTAACCATTCTCCTAGCCTGTTAAACTTGTGTGTTATCAGCTGGAGCCTGCACAAGAAAATTACAGTTCTAAGTCTTTCTTCTGAATATCTTTGTTGCTGTTCTTTTTAATGTACTTATAATATACTATGTGGTTTTTTTTGCTTCTTTGTATGTTCTTTCCCCATGGTATATCCCTTGTTGTCACTGTATTTGAGCTGGTGTCCTGCATCTTGTATATACATTTTTCTAATTTGGGAAGGGGAAGGGACATAATGCTGAAATAAGGATATAGGATGACCCATTGTAACAATGAGATAATGAGATGTACAAGACAGTATGTTGAAAATGAGGGGGTTAGGGGGAGCCTGGGAGGGGAGGGAGGAGTTGGGGAGGGAAGGGATGGTAGGGGAAAGATAAAGGAGGGGATAACAATGCTCCCTAGGAAATGGACTCATTACCTTGCTCGTGTAACTATAACCCCTCTGTACAGTATCTTTACACTAAAAAATATGTATTAAGAACAGGTATAGGTCCAGTGTCTCTTCTCCTTGGGCTTCATCTTATAACTTATTCCCACTCTGTTTTCTTCATTGTTTCTCTGTTTCCTTGTTCCTCTTCCATGAGTTTGTTAGACCTTTGAGTCCACAAAGATAATGTTAATCCTGATTTTCTTTTTCTTTTTTTTTGGGGGGGGGGGTCTGGTTGTGGGGCCTGAACTCTGGTCCTGGGCGCTGTCCCTCAGTTCTTCAACTCAAGGCTAGCGCTCTACCACTTGAGCTACAGCACCACTTCTGGCTGTTTTCTTTTTGCTTATGTGGTGCTGAGGAGTCGAACCCAGGGCCTCATGCATGCAAGGCAAACACTCTACCACTGAGCCACTTGCCCAGCCCCAATCCTGATTTTCTTTAAACTGAGAGCTGATGACAAAAGTCCCATCCAGGGTTGTTCCAAGGTGAATACATCCTCAGCCCTAATCACCCTCACCCGGATTAGCTTTGGAAATTCCTAAATTGCCCTGTACAGTTGGTGCCCAGAGGGAACACCTGAGGAGAGCCATGTGTGTTCCTATACATGTACCCATGTATGCATTTGTGCACGTGCTTTCCTGTGTATGCACTTGTATGTGTTCCTTTGTGTGCATCTGTCCACATGTATGTACACTACTTGTGCCTGTGTATGTACCTGTATTTAGTAACAGATCATTTTATGAAAAGTGTTGGATTTTTTCAGAAGCCTAATGCTAGTCTATCTCTCTCTCTTTTTTCAGGTAGACACACTTTGTCTGGAGGATTTGCATGCATTTATTGCTCAGGCCTTGTGCCTCCAAGGAAAATCAACTGCCCAGCTTGCAAATTTACAGGTACATAGATGACCAATTAGTTGTCAGAACCCTGGAGATAACCATACTGAATGAAGAGTCAGTGGTTTCTGTGGTCTTTCTCCACTATAACTGGTATTTCACAGGAGTGTTGGGAAAGCCTCAGAGAGGTCTCCACAAGGCAGCAATTTGTCTTCATCTCTTAAGCAGCTCTTGGCACTGAATCACATGCTTAGAAATTCGGCTTCCCTGTTGGTGCTTGGGAATCTGCCCTGGTCTAACCGTTTGTAGAGAAGAGCTTATTGGTAAGAACCTGGTGTCAGAAGCGGAGCACCCTCTGTGGTGCTAGCAGTTTGGCCCTGGCTGACCTCACCTGGTGTGTGTGGAGGATAGCAGGGTGAGCTGCCCCTCCTGTGTCCTCACCCAGTGCCTAACATTTGTTTTTTTGTTATTAGGGTTTGAACTCAGAGCCTTGCATTTGCTCGGCTTGCTTGCACAGCTGGCACTCTACCATTTGAGTATATGCAAGAGAAGTTAGGCTGGTTATAGAAAACTGTACCCTTTTCCTGGTTGTATATGTATAATTTTGAATGCAAGTCATATGTTTACTGGTTTTTCTGCTCATGGATGTAGCTCTCACTGTGAACTTCACCTGCCAGGATATTCCAGAAGGACAGACTTGCTTATGTACTTCAGATAGGTCACATGATTCCTAATACATAATTATTATAGCCTGTGTGGAAGTACACACATAGATGGATTTGAGTTAGAATTACTTCATAGCAAGTAAAGTGAAACAACAGATTAAATTATATAGAAGTAACATATAAAGTCTCTGTCTTTCAAAGCTCTAAGGGTGGAAGATAGATCTTATGCCCAAATCATTGAAAACATGCTTGCTAGGGCAAACTGTGGTGACGTCACAAGTCTGTGTGTTAAGTATGTTCCTCAGGACAGTCTCATGCGTCACTCAGCCCCCACTGTGTCCCTGGGATGAAAGGAGCCTTGATCCTGGAGCCAGGAGTGCCTGTTCAGGACTCCTGTGCATCTAGCATAGTCTGACTAGAGCACACCACCTCCTGTCTGGAGCTGTGAAAGGGGGAAAGAGTCACTTCGCTTGCCCTCAGTTCTTTTTTTGTTGTTGCTGTTGGTTGTGGGGCCTGGGTGCCTCAGCTCTTCTGCTCAAGGCTAGCACTCTGCCACTTGAGCCACAGTGCCACCTCCGGCCTTTTCTGTTTATGTGGTGTTGAGGAATCGAACCCAGGGCTTCATGCATACAAGGCAAGCACTCTTCCACTGAGCCACCTTCCCAACCCCTTGTCCTCAGTTCTTGTAGCCTCTGATGTTTGCCCAGAGTCAGGCTCTCTGTTCAGTGTGGACACTGTGGTCGTGTTACTCATCACTGAACTGGATGAGTGCACACCACACACCGTGGTGGGACCAGAGCTGGGATCTGATGCCAGAGGTTCCTCTGGCCCAGCACTTGTGGTGACTTCAACTCACCTAGGAAAAGCCTAGCTTTCTTTGCCCTTCCATTCTTTTAATTTTGTTCTGGGTAAATCATGACTGCCAACAAGCCACAGTAAGCGAGCCTTTCTTAGCATATATTTTGTTGAGCTATTTATTGTTAAATATTTACTTTGAGGCATATGGTGTATTTTTACAGTTTCTTTATTCCCATCCTATACAGAGGGCCCTCGCTCCATTGTAATTCCACAGGGCTAGCTCAGTTTTTCCTGTCTTTTATTCTCAAATATCTTAAATCCTCTTTTCCAAAACAATGCTTTCCATATATTGAATTGACAAACCAAAGGCCGTGGCGTTTAGTTGCGTTGAGTGCTCAGTGCTAACTAGTAAGAGACTTGGGTCTGGTTAGTACTTCACCACACTAACCAGCATCTAGGGTACTCCCTTAATTCCTTGTGCTTTGCTGTCTCTCTTTGTGATAGTAGTTGATTAAATTTAATAATTTACACTATTTAATGATTAATTTATGAATTGGATTTTGCTACCCAGCTTTTCTCAAACTATCCTCACACAGTTGGGTACAGAAGTTCCTTGACAGAGATGTGCCAGGGAGAGGCACAATCTGTTCTCTGAAACTTGCATTGTACTTAGGAAAGTGAAGCACAGGGCAGAGGTGCCTGAGGAGCACATGTAAACACATTCTGGAACTTGCTTCTGGGACAATATATGTCTCCTAGACCTAGAAAAGATCTGATTTCAGAGAGCCACAGAAGTACTGTGTGTTGCTGACCAACTTCACTTTCACTAGTGAGAAAGAAGCACCTGTTCATCACACAATTCTTTCTGGATTTTTTACCTTTACCCTTAGCTTGGTGGGGTGGAAGTTTCAGGTAACCCTGAGGAACAAGGAAAAAGTACTTGGGTCTGCTAAAAACACTCTGAGGAACTTCCTGAAAGGCTGAGTCTAAGGGGAGGATGTGGCAGCCCCAGCCTCTTCTGGGACCTGCCCTATGCATCTCTTCATTTGCATTCTTTGTAAGATCTTTTGCAGTAAATTGGTAAACATGTCTCCCTGAATTTTGTGGTTACTTGAGCAAATTAAATTCAACTCAAGGAGGAGGGTATTGTGGGAACTCCAGCTTGTACTGGTTGGCCAGAACACAGGCTGCAGTTGGTATCAGGGAGGCAGCTCACCTGTGGGGTCTGGCACTGACACTATTGTCAGGACAGACTTAGATCAGAGGACGTGGTAAGAGAACCAAATGTGAATATGATGTCCCTGATGAGCCACTCATGTTCCCCGGTTTTTTTCCTCTCTCTCTTCCTTTCTTTTTTTGTGCTGGTCCAGGAGCTTAAACTCAGGATCTGAGCACTGTCCCAGGCTTCTTTTGCTCAAGGCTAGCACTCAACCACTTGAGCCACAGTTCTGTTTCCTGCTTTTTTGGTAGTTTAGTGGAGATGAGAATCTCACAGACATTCCTGCCCAGGCTAGCTTTGACCCTCAACTCTCAAACCTCAACCTCCTGAGTAGCTAGGATTACATGAGACACTGGTGCCCAGCATGTTCACCGTTTCCTATAAGTGCTTTTGTTGCTTTTCATCATAAGGGTGATTACACTCTTACCAAAGTGTTAGTGTTGATGTTCCATCTTGTTTGTCAAAGCACTAGAGGTATGCACCTCACCAGTCTGCATCTGTTGCCCTTGAGCCTGCTGCTGGTCATTTCTGCTCATTTCTACTCCCTGCCCTTGATTACTTGCTCTATTCTTTCTTTGTATTCAGCATTTTTAAAAATTCCACATAATATATGATAAGTATCTTTTGTGCCTACCTTATTTCACACAAGATAACGTCCTCCAGTTCTATCCATGTTGTCACAAATAATAATGTCCTTTTAAGCCGTGGGGCACTTCATTGTAATATGCCCCATTTTCCTTACTATCTTTCCCTTTATGGATCCTTTGTACTTTTCATATCTTAGCCACGTGAACCATGCTGCAGTGAACATGGCATACAGATATCTCTTCGGCATATTGATTTCATTGCTTTGATACAGAAGTGAGGATGCTGTCTTTGCTCTATTTTTATCTTCTAGAAAAGCTTTATAGTGTTTTCTATAGCAGACACACCATTTTTCACTTTTTCACCAGTAGTGTACAAAAGTTCTCTTTTCCTGTATACTCTTTTTTTTATTGTGAAAATATCTTACAGAGGAGTTACAATTACATGGGCAAGATAATGAGTACATTTCTCATCAAGCATTGTTGCTTCCTCCTTTGTTTCCACTTTGTATCCCTTCCCATCTCCCCCCCACACACCCCTCCCCCTCTGTATACTCTTGTCAGGATTTGTTGTCATCTCTTATCTTTTTGACCAGAGCTGTCTCTAAGGTAATATCCAAGTTGTGATTTGCATCTCCTTGATAATAAGTGATGTTGATCAGCTTTTCATATATCTATTGGTTATCTTAATGTGTTCTTTGGGGAAGCATCTGTTCATTTTCTTTGTCATTTTTTTTTTGGGGGGGAGGGTTGGTTGTGGGGCTTGAACTCTGGGTCTGGACGCTGCCCCTCAGCTCTTCGGCTCAAGGCCAGCGCTCTACTGCTTGAGCTACAGCACCACTTCTCGTTTTCTAGTGGTTTATTGGAGATAAGAGTCTCACGGATTTTCCTGCCCGGGCTGGCTTTGAACCGCAGTCCTCAGATCTTAGCCTCCTGAGTAGCTAGGATTACAGGCGTGAGCCACCAGCGCCTAGCTCTTTGTCATTTTTTAAACTGGGTTGTTTAACTGAATTATTTGTGTTCCTATGAGTTTGCACATAAGCCTCATCAAATATATAGCTTACAGACTTCTTTTCTTCTAGCCATAGGCTTCCTTCTCTTTTTTACTGATTGTCCCTTTGCTATGTAGGAGCTTCTTAGTTGAACTAGCCCTACTTATTTTTTAAATTGCCTGAGCTTTTGGTATGATACCTTAAGAAATATGTGGGATTTCAGCTCTAGAGAGAAGCTATTCCAAGAATAGGAGACAGATAATCAGGACCAGTTTGCTGGTTGAACACAAAGAAACACTAGTAAAACAGTTAATAGAAATACAGGTTTTAGAACAGGGCTGGGAGGGAGGTTACCAGGAATTCAGTGTGCTATAGAAGACACATTCACTGAGTCAAGGTGGCAATGTGCTAATTGTAGACAGTGCATTCTGGAGTGTTTTGCTATCAAGAAGAAAGAAAAATCATGATACACTGTTAGGAATGAAATTGATGTGGAGGATATCACTGCAGACCCCCACCACAAGTGAAAAAAATACAGTGAAACACTGCAAGCAGCTCTAAGACACATCATTCAGCAGCTACTTGGATGCACAGGGCCAAGTCCCATGAAGCACAGATGGCATAACCTCGTTTCATTGCTATTTCATGAAAGTAAATTCAGATTTCCAAACAAAATATCAATAAACTGAATCCAGCAATAAGTAAAAGTAATGGTAGTGGCCCCTCTTGAGTGAAGGCTTTCAGGATAACTTTAAAATGTCACTATATTCAACAAAAACCTTTAATTTTCTCACCGTAGCCAAAATATGTAATCAACCCAGATGCCCCTCAGTGGATGAATGGATCAAGAAAATGTGGTATATATACACAGTGAAATTCTACTCATCCATCAGAAATAATGACACTGTACTATCTTTAAGGAAATGGAAAGACTTGGAAAACATTCTATTAAGCAAAGTAAGCCAGACCCAGAAAAACATATGTTACATGGCTTCCCTTGTCTGTGGTAACCAGAATGTGCCTATAAATCTACAAGTAAACACACTGGATTGTAAAGGACAAAAAATACACGGACATGGTGAACTATACAGGTCTCGAGGCATTCACACATAGTGAGCCCAAAGGAGAGGAACACACAGGCACAATAGCTAGCTGCATCTGACCATATAAAATATTTATCAAAATGCCAGGAAATGGAAAAAGAGCATTTTTGTTTTCTTTCTTTGTTGCAGTTTTTGTTTTCATTTCCTTTTGTCTTGATTGTTTATCTGTCTTTGGGAGGGTCAGGGGAGGCACAGAAATGGTGGGACAAAGTGGTAAACAAAGGTAGTAGTGATACTGACTAGACACTGTGTTGAAATGAACTATACCATTTGTGATTGGGGACAGGAGGGAAAAACTGGGAAAGAGCAAGGAAAGGGGTGACGTTGTTCAAAAAGAAATGAGCTCTTTAACTGACCTATGTAACCAAAACCCCTTTATACATCACCTTTATAATAACAAATAATTTTTAATGTTTGATTAACTATTAATCCTGGATAATCCTGGTTCGTGATACTTATCTTAAAATAATGATTAAACTTAGTAAGTAAAACCTTGCTTAGGAAGGGGATAAAACATCTGTAACTCCTTCCTAGTTCATTTGTTTTCATAAGCTATTTTAGCACATTTTAATGAGCTTGAGCAGTATGATCAAAGTGTAGGTGCCCCGAAGGGACTTGCTTTTCTTGTGCTTAACTTGCTACTGGTCACTTGGACATTGGCCATGTTGATACCTGTGTGGGGTCACCACAGCCAGCCAGGCTCACGCTCAGAACACCAGTGATTCTCCTCACCAGGAAGGACTTGGCAAGGAGAAGAAACGCTTCATGTTACCATGACATTCTTAATTTGTAACATTAGCAGCCATCAGCCTTTTGGGTTATATATGCATTTTATTTTGAAATCAAATTTTTAAACTAAGGTTTTTAGCTGGGTGCCTGTGTTTCATACCTAAAATCTTAGCTACTTAGTTTTGTTTTTTTGGGGGGGTCCGGTTGTGGGGCCTGAACTCTGGGCCTGAGCGCTGTCCCTCAGCTCTTTATCTCAAGACTAGTGCTCTACGACTTGAGCCACAGTGCCACTTCCGGCTTTTTTCTTTTTGCTTATGTGGTGCTGAGGAATCGAACCCAGGGCCTCAGGCATGCAAGGCAAGCGCTCTACCAATGAGCCACCTTCCCAGCCCAATCCTAGCTACTTAGGAGGCTGGAAGCCAGCCCCAACAGGAATGTCCATGAGACTCTCATCTCCAAGCAGCAAAAAGTCCAAAGTAGAGATGTGGCTCAAGTGGTAAAGCACTAGTCTTGAGCAAAAAAAGTTATGGGACAGTTCCATGGCCCTGAGTTCATGCCTCAGTGCTCACTCGCTCTCTCTTTTTCTCTCTCTCTCCCTTCTTCTCTTTCTCTCCCCCCTCCCTCCCCCTCCCTTTCTCTCTCTCTTTCACACACACACACACACACACAAATATACACAAATGAGGATTTTAGTCCTACAGCAATATAGTTGCATTAGCAGAAACACCGCTTACTCATATCTAAAGTGATGCCTTGTATGTTCTCCCTCTCCCTTTGCTTTAAAGAAAGTTTTCTAGACGGGTGCCGGTGGCTCATGCCTGTAATCCTAGCTACTCGGGAGGCTGAGATCTGAGGATCGCAGTTCAAAGCCAGCCAGGGCAGGAAAAGTCCTTGAGACTCTTATCTCTAATAAACCACTCAGAAAACCAGAAGTGGCGCCATGGCTCAAGTGGTAGAGCGCTAGCCTTGAGCTAGAGCTGAGGGACAGCACCCAGGCCCAGAGTTCAAGCCCTGCAACCGACCAAAGGAAAAAAAAAAAAGCTTTCTGGAGGAGTAAACCCAAGCAGTAAATAATCTTGCCAAGTAGCCTGTCCATCTCCCCCCAAGCCACAGTTCTGCTTCAGGCCAGTGGGCCTTTCTTTCTGGAGCCTAGAGGTATAGGACCAGACCACTGAGTGGCAGGTCTGTGTGCAAACAGGCCTGAGCAAACATCTACAGCTCATGGGGGTAGATGGTGAACAAGAAGGGCTCTCTGATGGGACTCCGCGCATAACTCCCTTCAGTGGAGCTTGTTTGCAGGGCCTCTTGAAATCAACCGAACTGATGAGATCTGGTATGATGTCCAATGCTAAATAAGCAAGCGTCTTTTCTGAGGAGTTAGCTTTGCAGTATTGAGCCTCCTTTAGGCACTTCCTGTATACAGTTGATTCTGTTAGAGCTCTGTGTGATTGTTTTGGTTTCTGTGTGTGTTTCTCTTTGCAGCTAGATTATATTAGTCCCAGAGCTGTACAGCTTGGGTCCCTCTTCATCCGTGGCCTCACCACCCTGGTGCTGGTCAATAGTGCGTGCGGCTTTCCCTGGACCATGAGTGAGTTCATGCCTTGGAATGTGTTTGATGGCAAGCTTTTTCATCTGAAGTACTTACAGTCTGAAAAGGGATATGCTGTGGAGGTTCTTTTGGAACAAAATGTAAGTTGTTCTTTGTTTTGTTTTTTGTTTTATGTTCATTAAACAACAGTAAGTTTGGAACCAGTAGCTCTAGTCATTAGGAAGATGAGGGGTTGCCTATGCTAATGGTTCCAGGGCTTTAGAAAAACAAACCTACTCCCTAGAAATACCTCGTTATTCTAGGCTTCAAAACTTCCTAGAACTAACATGCTGACTGCACTTATATTTCTACAACTTCTTTCCTAATGGGTTCAGTTGTTCCAAATACCAGAAACATGCAACTGGTAGCATCATCATCCGTATCAGTATCAGCTCATAGCCTCCTAGAATGCGTAGCATATGTAGAGGGGAAAACTGCACTCCCTCAGAGGAGCCTTCTGGACACCCAGTGAGACCAGACACTTCTGAAGGCCATCCATGTCCAAGGGGACATTGGCTGCAACTCCAGTTTTCTCAGTACAGTTGCTACATTATTCCTGGAAGATTTCCAAATAAGCCCTTATGCCAAGCTCATTTGAATGTTTTATTACCCACAGGGTTGCAAAGGCAGTGTGATCATGAGAGCATGCTGGATTGTTAGATAAAACACTACAGGCTTTCACACCAAAGGGAAAACATTTGACAGTGTGTTGCCATCACCATTTCTCACCAAAACTTAAGGACTGTAAGTGCTGAGAGCTTAGAAGTAACCTGTCCTGCACAGGCAGCAAAAGCCCTTGTGTGCTTTAGAAGAGCTCACAAACAAGAAGGGAACCTGTCCTTCAGAGGTGGCAGTGGGAGTGGGGCTGCGAGGTCACGCCATCCGTCACTTCTTTTCTGTGTACCTCAAGGTATATCGGGCCAGCATCATAACCTGGGTGCTGTGTTTCTGAGGCACTCATAAGGGAAGCCGTCTCCTAAAGCACTGTGGCCACACTGAAGGACTGCAGCCTTCCTCTCTAGCATAGAGTGGACAGCCACACTGGTTGGGTGTCGTTGGGGAATGGTCCCCCTGTGGGCTGTGTCCCTCTGCCCCATGTCGGACCCTGCTGAATGTCATAGAATATGCAGCGACTCTCACTTGCATCTGATCTATCTCCAGAGATCTTGGCTCACCAGATTCCAAAACCTGAAGGCAGTGGTCTGCAAAGCTTGTGGAAGGGAGAACCGACGCATTGTGGGCAAGTCACCCTGGACCTCTCACCACACAGGTGGGCAAGGCTCAGGCCCTCTACCTGTCACAGATTCTCCTAGGGCCCATCTTGGGTCAAGGGTGGACCCGGTGGCTTCCTGTGTCTTATTAAAAGAAAAAGTTCCTCGTGGGAGGCAGAGATAGGAGGATTTCAGTTCAAGCCCAGCCAAGGCAAAAAGCCGAGCCTGGAATCTGTGGTTGATACCTGTAATCCCAGCTCCTTGAGAGGCTGGGACTGTTGGGATTGCAGTTCAAAGCCTTGCCGTACACATTCTCCTTGGACTGGAAAGGACAGTCTAGCGTGTTACTGTAGCTGTTGAGAGGCCTAACATAGGTGAGTTACACCCAGGCATGTATCTGAGTAGGACGTGAGAACCTTCCTCAAAAATTAACAGTAGAAAATAGGGCAAGAGATGTGGTTAGCGTGCCTGCCTAGCAAACACAAGAACCAGAGTTCAAATCCCAATCCAGGGTTGGGAGAAGCTGGACCCTGCAGGCAGAGAGGAGGTTTGTGGTCGACGGCAGACAGGCAAAAAGTGAAAGGTCCTATCCAAAAACAATAGGATAGCAGAGCACTCCCCTCAACACCGTGCCACAGATAAGTGAATGAACAGCAGCCAGAGCTCTTCACCTGTTTACATTTTCCATTATTCATACTACTTTTATGTGCACTGTTCACTTACAATAGAGAATTCTAAATAGCATACACAATTATAGATCAAAATGTAATTGAACTTTACACAAACGTTGCCAGCTTTTTTCCTCAAACCCTGTCATCACTCCCCTCTTTACCAGCAGTGATTAGGGTCTGTCAGGTAGTATCTTGATAGCATTTCAAAGTGGTAGATTTAAAAAAAAACAAATTTGAAGCCAGGTGCTGGTGGTTCAGGCCTGTAATCCTAGCTGCTCAGGAGGCTGAGATCTAAGGATCATGGTTCAAATCCAGCCTGGCCTGGAAGGTCTGTGAGACTTGTCTCCAGTTAACCCCCAGAAAAACCAGAAGTAGTACTGTAGTTCCAGGTGGTAGCGCACTAGCCTGGAGCAAAAAGGGCTCAGGGACAACACCTATGCCCTGAGTTCAAGCCCCAGGACTGACATAAAAAAAAATTGATAGAAATGAAAAAGTATCTCATTGATAGTCTCATGGTGTACATCTTACTAGGATTTCTTTTGTTAATGAGCCTTGTTTTATGGTTCTGGGGCCTGAACTCAGGGTGTCACATGGCCACGCTGGCAATCTGCTACTTGAGCCCCTCCGCTATCTTTGCTCTGTTTTTGAGATAGCATCACTTTTTGCCCAGGCCAGCCTGGACCACAGTCCTCCACCTTATGCTTCTTGTCATGACTGAATTTGCACCATTGTTGGCTTGTTCTTTTCCATGTATGAGGTCTTGTGAATCCTCTTGCTCCGGCTAGCCTCAGGTGTGTGCTACCTGATCTCTGCCACCAATGCCAAGCTGCTAAAGAGGTTTTAAACTTTCTGTTTCCTCCTTTGTTTGCTATCTATACCCTTTTTGCTTTAATTATTTCTGAGATTACTTATACTCTGGCCAGGTTAAACCATAGTCCATCCGTGCCCAGTTGCTTGTTGAGAAGGGGTCTCACTTATGTTTTGCCTGTGCTGATAATGAACCACAATCTTTCTGATTTCAGGATTACAGGTGTGAGCCACTGTGCCAGCCTGTAGTACCTCATTATTTTTTGTGATGGGGCAAGAAAACTCACCTCAAACTCTGCCCTCTGAGCTGTCTTCAGGAGCTCTTTCAGCCTTGCAGATTTCATCTCAGCAGCTATGTGTGGCATGATCAGCAATCTGCCCAGCCCTACCACACTTTGCCTGTGGACTAGAATGGGATGGTGGCTGGGACGTGAAGCCATTACCAAGAGGAAGACATCTTTTCCACACTTTCCAAGTCCTTTTCTGCTACCAGCTCCAGATGGAATTTGAGGCTGTAGAGCAAAAACTTTGCAAAATTGCAGTGAAAGTCTACCACATTCTTTTCTTTCTTCCAGTTTCCTGTTGTCAGCAGCCAGAGACTCAGAATGTACTCCAGACTTAAGTTCCTAATTGAGATTGCTAGAGAATAGGACAAGTGGAAAGGGACTTGCTGCCTGAGGCAGCTTTGGCACATGACCATCATCATAGGAGCTTGCCTGCCCAGACCCCCCCCCAATCATGCTGTCTGATGCAGTTGGCCTCCCTGTGAGTTTGCATATAGAGCCACAGCCACTCAGAGCATAAGGCCTGCAGGAACGCTGGGTACTGTGCATGTAAAGACCTCCGTGATTGGAGATGCTTCCTGTCTTTGCTGGAAATAGGTGCTTACTGGAAATGGGTGCTGGACAAGTGAGGGGCTCAGTGATGAGGATGGCGACCCAGGCATCACTGAGGAGCTGACGGCTGCAGCTACAGCAGGAGAAGTCTAGTGGTGGCACCAGAGTTAGATTTATGTGCATCATCTCAGTGGGGAAAATAAATAATTAAAACAGGGAACAGGGAAGGTTTGTTAGGCAGAGCTAGCTGGAGGAGGCTCTTTACTCAAGAGTGGAATTGGACATAGGCACTTAGGATGGTGGCTATTCCAGCAGTGGACAGAAATGGGACAGGTCAGAGGCTGTCCCAGGCTCCAGGCTCCAGGCGGCCCTTGGGAGATGCTACAGTGATCCCAGCAACCTTTTCCTACACCCTGGAAGCCTCTCAGCATATCATAGAAGCTGCGGTACTGTTTTTCTCACTAGTTGTTGGAATCTCAGGGTTTGTGTTGTGGGCATGTTAAGTGGATTCTTGTGCCCTGTATCCACAATGGCTCCTAACAGAATGGGAACTGAATTTCCAAAGAGACTCAAATATGCTACAAATTGTAGCACCCAATGGGCTCCTTCCTAGGGTCTGTGGTTAGTTTTTTTGGCCCTCTTTGTAGAACACTTTCAAATTTAAGTATGTGTTAACCAGGCACCAGTGGCTCACGCCTGTCATCCTAGCTACTTAGGAGGCTGAGATCTGAGGATTGTGGTTCAAAGCCAGCCCAGGCAGGAAAGGCTTTTACCTCTAATTAACCACCAGAAAACTAGAAGTGGAGTTTTGGCTCAAAGTGATAGAGTACTAGCCATAAGCAAAAAGAGCTCAGAGACAACACCCAGGCCTTGAGTTCAAGTCCCACAACCAGCACCAAAAAAAATATTAATGAGTTTGTGAGCAGAAGGTACTACAGAGAAGAGCATCTGCCCGGATAAGCAGAATGAAGGGACCAGAAGGTTCTCATCTTTCTCCTCTGTTAGTAGAAGCAGCTTCTGGACCCATCGCCCCTGGAAGCAGGTCTAGCAGGACCCTGAGATCCCATTTTGAAGGCACACAATAACAAGTTCTTCTCTGGGCTCTTGTTTCTCCATACCCACCTTGAACAAATGTCAGAACCTCCCTTTTGGCTTTGAGTGCAAATTGAGCCAGTCTGGGCTCTAGCTGTCAGTCTGCATGTCATGGCCCTCGTGAACACAACTGCTGTGCTGTTATACTTGGGATAAGACATGTACTGTGCTGCTAATGCTTGGACCATATTTCCACAGGGAGATGGGGGAGACAGGGTTCCAGTTCCCACAGGACAAGCCCCACGTACAGCCATTCCAGACAAGGACACCCATGGAGAGACCAAGGTCTGTGGAAGAGGCCACCATACTGGTGCCAACTTCTCATTGTTTTTTTTTTGCTGAAAGTTTTTCCTTTGTTTCAGAAAAGGTTACATGTTTATGATTTGAGGAGGCAATTCCTTACTTAGTGAAATAGAAACAAATAATTGCCCTACTTACTGCTGGTCTATCTTTCTTTGCCACTTATTTTTTTAAAATAAATCCAGCTGTTCAGCATGTAAATTTTGTAATGTAGTCAGTGAAAGGCTCTTACAAAGGTTGCATATAGAAAGTTCATCTTATGGTGACAAAAAGCACAAATAGGAGTATTCTGGTATCTTGACTTTTCATACATGCAATACATAGGCCTTTTTTATTGTCTGTATTGTGCTGAATTTGGGCCTGGGCGCTGTCCCTCAGCTCTTCAGCTCAAGCGCTCTACCACTTGAGCCACAGCACCACTCCTGCCTTTTTCTGCTTATGTGGTGCTGAGGAATCGAACCCAGGGCCTCATGCATGCAAGGCAAGCACTCTACCACTGAGCCACCTTCCCAGCCCCCCCCTTATAGATTTGAGAGCTAAACTAGATGGACTTTATATTACTTAAATTTATCCTTTCGTACGAACACTTTTTAAATTTATAATAGTTTTTACTTTTGCAACCGAAAATCCTGATAGAGATGTTGCTCAGATTGCTATTCAGCATATCAACCCTTCTGCTTTGGACACTTGCGGCCGTTTTTCTCTGAGAACTGCTGGTACAGGCCGTCTCTGTGACGCTGAGCAGAAGCCTCTTGATCTGCAGGCTGTGCAGACATCAGAGCCTGCCACATAATTCAAAAGACACCAGAATTTCTGATGTGTGTCTGGAGATGGCATCTTCAGTTCCATCAGTGTAGATTTACATTGGCTTGTTATTTCCTTGAGCTAGCTGAACCTGTAAATGTCCCAGCTGGACCTTTTACAACAGGCCTTTCTCTGAGTCTTTCTAGCACTAGGAAGTGAATGACGCTCCCGTCACTTCATTAGCAGTAAATGACCAGCACACCTGCTCCTACAGAGTAACCTTCCTGGTACCCCAGCGTATTGAGATTGCTTTTAATTCAGGAGATGCTGCAGTTCATTGGGCTACACCACAGAAGAGGGAGACCAGAAGATCTGTGACAGAAGGACATAGCTTGAGAAGGCTTCCTGGGTGTGCCAAGGGTTAGTACAGCTCTGACCAGTGGGAGCAAGATCTGCTAGGTAGAGCAGTCAGGCCTGGGCTGCTTCTTTTTAAATTTTCTATTGTTATGATAAAGATGATGTAAATCAGGTAGAGTGCACATATTGTTGGGCAATACCATCTTCTTCCCTTGCTCTTTCCCAGTTTTTCCCACCCGTCTCCACCCACAAGTTGTATAGTTCATTTTCAACATAGCACCCATCGATAACCATGGCTGCATTTGCTCACTCTTTGTCCCTCTATTGCACAGCCTCCCCTTAAACTCCAACAAACACAGAACAAGAAGAAAAGAAAACAGATTTTAGAGGAAATGACTTTAACTTTTCACCATTAAGTATAATGCTGACTGTAGGCTAGTTGTATAGTCTTTATTGTATTGAAGAATGTTCCATGGATTCCTAGTTTCTCCAGAACTTCCATCATAAAGGGGTGTTGAATCTTGTCAAATACTTTTTCTGCATCTATGGAGATGATCATGTGGTTGTTGTCCTTGCTCCTGTTGATATGTTGAATTACATTAATTGAACCAGCTTTGCATCCCTGGAATGAATCCTGTTTGATCATAGTGTATATTTTTTTTCGATGAGTTGTTGAAATTTATTGGCTGAATTTTATTGAGAAATTTTGCATCAGTGTTCATCAGAAAATTGGGTCTGTAAGTTCTCTTTCTTTGATATGTCTCTGTCTAGTTTTGGGATGAAGGTTATGCTGGCTTTATAGAATGAGTTTGGTAGTGAACTTTCCCTTCCTATCTCATTGAAGAGCTTGAGGAGTATTGGAGCATGGTTTTCCCCATGTGTAATAACTAGAATATGTCTGATATTCCTAGCAGGGGATCACAATAGCCCAATTACTAAGTGCCTAGAACCATACATAATAAAGCGTGTCATCATGAACTCCAAGAATTGAAAACTAGAGGCTTTTATTATGTCATATATGCAGTTATTTCTAATTTTTGTTTTAGTTTTCTGTACCCTTTGTCTTGTATGTAAGTGTATGGGTGTAAGGGAAAAGTAATCACAGAGACAGCAAGACAAAGAATGAACTACTGCAACAATGTTGCTCACTAGACACTATGTTGGAAATGAACTATACATCTTGGGGGGGGGGAGGGGTTTAGGGAAGGGTAAGTGAAAGAAGATGAGGGAGAAAGGAATAGTGTTTGAAAAGAAATGTACTGCCAGGCTCCGGTGGCTCATGCCTGTCATTCTAGCTACTCAGGAGGCTGAGATCTGAGGATCATGGTTCAAAGCCAGCCCAGGCAGGAAAGTCTATGAAATTCTTATCTCCAGTAAACCACCAGAAAACTGGAAGTATGTGGCTCAAGTAGTAGAGCGCTAGCCTTGAGCTGAAGAGTGCAGGGACAGTGCCCAAGCCCAGAGTTCAAGCCCCACGACCAACAACAACAACAAAAAGTACTCATTACCTTACTTATATAACTGTAACCCCCTGTTTATCATAAAGATATTTAAATAAATAAATTATAGCCATACAAAAAAAACAGCAAAAAGAAAACCTCCTGTTTCCATTTCCAGGAGTTCATTTCAATAAATATTATTTTGTATGATCAGACGCACATATGCATTGTGGCTTTCTATTCCTCTCCTAAGAGTATCCTCATCTGGTCTCACTGTGCATGAATGCCAGAGGCCTGCATAATTTGTCATGCCCCAGTGTGTTTTAGACCTAGCCTCCACATAGGAGGGAGAACATGCACCACTTGTCTCTCTGAGCTTGGATTACTTATCCAAGCTTATCCATCCATTTTCCTGCAAATGACATAATATTCTTTTTTTTTTATTGTGAACATACTGTACAGAGGGGTTACAATTACATGGGCAAGATAATGAGTACATTTCTTATCAAACATTGTTGCCTCCTCCTTTGTTTCCCCTTCCCATCCCATCCTCCCCCCAACCAAAGGTGTAAAGTTTGTTTTCGACATAATGACTTGTACTTCTCATTGTTGCAATGGGTCCACCTGTATCCCTATTTAAGCGATTTGTTTTTTCCCTTCCCCTCCACAAATTATACCAACATCAAATACAGTGAAAGCAGGGTTATACTGTGGGGGAGGGACATACAAAGCAACAAAGAAATCATCTTATAAATGTGTTAGAAACAATCGCATGAGTTCCTCTTCCCCGGCGCTGCCTCCGGAGGTGGCTGCCCTCTCCTGCTCGTGGCATCATGGCCGCCCTCAGACCTCTGGTGAAGCCCAAGATCGTCAAAAAGAGGACCAAGAAGTTCATCCGCCACCAGTCTGACCGATATGTCAAGATTAAGCGTAACTGGCGGAAACCCAGGGGCATTGACAACAGGGTGTGGAGGAGATTCAAGGGCCAGATCTTGATGCCCAACATTGGTTATGGGAGCAACAAGAAAACAAAGCACATGCTGCCCAGTGGATTCCGGAAGTTCCTGGTCCACAGTGTCAAGGAGCTGGAAGTGCTGCTTATGTGCAACAAGTCTTACTGTGCTGAGATCGCCCACAATGTTTCCTCCAAGAACCGAAAAGCCATCGTGGAACGAGCAGCCCAGCTGGCCATCAGAGTCACCAATCCCAACGCCAGGCTGCGCAGTGAAGAAAACGAGTAGATGGCTCACATACACCTTTTATTTGTGCTTAAATAAACCACAGAAACTGAAAAAAAAAAAAAAAAAGAAACAATCGCATGAAAGAAAAAAACATTTGAATACATATCTTAGGGTTCATTTCCCTAACATCAACTTATCTGACCCTTTCTGCTTGACTCAGACATATACTAGTTATTGCAAATAAGGGAAACCATGGGGCCTATGTTTCTTTGGGCCTGGCTTACTTCACTTAATATAATTTTTTCCAAGTCTTCCCCTTTCCTAACAAATGGGGTGATGTCATTCTTTCTGATGGAGGCATAGAATTTCACTATGTATATATACCACATTTTCTTGATCCGTTCATCTACTGAGGGGCATCTGGGTTAATATTCTTTTTTCTAGTAGCTGTATAAAATTCTGTTGTGTATAGGGACCACATTTTTTGATCCACTCAAAATAGCCCACTCAACTGGGCTGTTTCCACAACTTGGCTATTGCGAATAGTGCAGCAGTGAACACGGATGTGCAAATGTCTTTATGGCATTGCTTCTCTGTGTGAATTAGAGTGAATGATACCAAGAAAAACATGGGGTCCAAAACAGCACCCTTCCTCACCCCTGACTGAGATATCTCAGAAAATCTCCATGGCAAGTAGTTTTGGCAAAGACCTCGTGGAGGCAGAAGCAGCTGGAGATGTGTGAAGGAGACTCCAAAGCAGAGGCCAAGGCCAGCAGGAGGCCCACCCCTGGGAGCTGACTTCAAAGGATGCGAATGGCGGCAGGAGAGAAGTGCGAGTTCAGGGTGGCCCAGGAGCCCCAGGAGTGCTGGGAGCTTTAGGCCTTCCACAGAACATGACTCAGTGGAGCATAAGCAAGTGCTTGGCATGGAGCAGCCTCCGGGGCATGCAGCCTAGCCATCTGCACATCCCACTCCGGACGGCAGCAACAGGACTGCGACCTAGTGCACGTGGCTCTAGATAAGCAGACAGCTACAAGTGCGCCTCCTTGGCTTGCAGAAACCGCTCACACAAGCCCTTCTTGTTCCTACAAGTGAGCAAGAAGGTCTTTCTCTGCCGGTTCACTGTCTGAATTTGTCCAGAATTTGGACTCAGGTGACAGCTGTCAGTATAGTGGAGAAGAGGCAAATGGAATGAGCACACTTAACCAGCTGGAGGAGAGAACTGGTCTGACACTCATTCAGCTGGAGGAGAGAGCTCACCTGTCCTGAAGTAATTGGGTCTGCACACAGAATATCCTCTTGATTATTAGCAGCTGGCCCTGGAGCTCTGAAGCTACATGAGTTTTGGAGGGGTGGTCCTTTTGCGTGGTGGATGAGCACATCGTAAACCATAGCACCTCATGGTGAGTTAGACAGATGAGCTGGTGCTGCCCTCAAGCCAGACCTGCTCATATCAAGAGCCGGGGTTTGCAGGATGGTGAGGGCTGCAGCTGCCTGCCTCTCTATCTTATCTAGATGCTACCACTGTGTAGCTTTTTACAGGCAGACCTGGGTCAGCACCTACCTGCAGGTCGTAGCTGTGCCCAAAATGCGTCAGTTGTTACATTAATTCTGATGTGTTTGTAAATATTTATGTGGAATTCAAGCTAGTGCCTGAGCTGTGGTTGTTTATTCAACAGCATGCGAAAGGTCACAAGTGTTAGCGTATTTCCCTTCCTTAGTGCTATGGAAGAGAATACAGGGACAGAAAAAAAAAAAAAAATTGGGTTCTTTAAATTCTGTTAGCAGAGAACACTGACAGTGGCCAGAAATTTTTCCTCACTGAGATGGAAACGAAGCAGTGACTCTCCCTGGGACAGAAGGTCCTTGACAGAGAGGAGGGACCTCTTCCCCAGCGCTCCTTGAGGTAGTCCTCACACCATTGGTCCTGACAGGAGCCC
This sequence comes from Dipodomys merriami, assembly GCF_024711535.1. Classification (NCBI taxonomy): domain Eukaryota; kingdom Metazoa; phylum Chordata; class Mammalia; order Rodentia; family Heteromyidae; genus Dipodomys; species Dipodomys merriami. The sequence goes on along the minus strand of NW_027206401.1, from coordinate 136,402 downwards.
AGGGCTCCTGTGTTTGTTTGTTTGTTTTTGCCAGTCCCGGGGCTTGAACTCAGGCCTAGGCACTGTTCCGGAGCTTCTTTTTGCTCCAGGCTAGCACTTGAGCCACACACCACTTCTGGCTCTTTCTGTTTATGTGGTACTAAGAGCTTCATGAATGCTAGACAAACACTCGACCACTCAGCCACATTCCCAGCCCTGTAAGGTTTCTGTGTGTCAGACAGATACAGAATTGGGCAGTGGAACTCTATAGACTAGTGAGAGGACGGTGCTAGCCTCTGCTGGACCTGGGTCTGTCCCTGGGAGGGTGGCAGCCATGCAGTGGGCTCCTCAGAAGAGCGAGGTATCTGACTGGGAACACAGATCATCAGGACCCAGAAGCCTAGGCCCTGGTCAGGTTCCAAAAAGTACAGTTTCTTGGAGGTGACCCTCTCCAAATGTGGGGCTCTTCAAGAGTGCTTTTCCTACCCCTTTCTGCTTATAACGGAATTGTAGGCTACTGAGAAGAATTGCAGACATAATGAAGGCTGGGCACCGGTGGCTCACGCCAGGAATCCCAACTACTCAGGAGGCTGAGATCTGAGGATCACAGTCCAACAACCACAAGAAACATCATAAAGGTCTCTCTGCTTTAAGTCTTACCTCCTCCAGGAATTTCCTGAGCTTTGTGTCCCAGGTTCCAACCCTTTGTTACTGAACATCACTGCCCTTACAAGCACTCAGACACTCACTGAAGGAAGTCTGGGTCGCTGTGGGTTTCCTGACAACGTGGCCCCACATCACTTTATTGTACGTGCACATGCCTTCCATTGTCAGTCCCCAGGGCCATGGTAGAGACTGAAGTCTTGGTCCTCGTTGGACTCTGCACCTACCTGCAGGTCGTAGCTATGCCCGAGCTTTCCATTGTATGCACACATCTGCAGTACACATTTCAACTTAATTATGTAAATTGAAAGCAGCACACATTTTATTGCAATGTATAAATGTAGATAAAGATAACTAGAAACAACATGCTACACTTCCTGACCCAGACAGGAGTAGCTGAGGAGGCCGTGAGCAGCACATGAGATAACTGCAGGCACCAGAGTACACAGGGACCTAGACTGTGAGAAGACTCTGTCCCACATCTGATCCATCTCGCAGTGCTACACTGAGTGGCATGTCTCCTGCAGGCCCAAGAGGTCCCAGCACCCACACAGCCGTGCTGAACTTCAAGATGCACTGGGTGTTCCTAGGGAGGCTGTATCTGGCTTCCTGTCTAAAGAAGCACACTTGCTTCCATGCCAATCACTTGGAAACAGGAACATAAGAATTGGCTCCTTTCATGGTATTGTGTCATAAGGATGATGGGTTTCAGTCATTGCCATCCACAGTGCATAGGCATGTTGCTGTACCACAAGTTGATGTTGGGTGTTCTGTGCAAAGGGTTTGTTGCACATGGTTGATCTGTGGATGTTGTTAGAGTCAAGAGTAGTGATGTGTTTCCAGGTCAGGTAGTTGACTTTTTATCTGAGAAATGCTATGATTGAATTCTGGGCTACCACATTTTTGGCTGGCTTCTACCTGTTTTTTGTATGTCTTGGAGAAGAAAGCAGTCTCTGTAGAAAGTTGTCACTATTTAGAGGACAGAAGCAACCAAGACAATTCTTTATATTAGAATAAAACTCGGTGCCTCATAACGCAAGTGTCCAGTCTATGTCATAATTGTCCAGTTTCCTTCCAGAGCCTGGACCTGGCTAGGCAAATGTGGAGCTGGTGGGTGGGGAGCTGAGGCAGCAGGGACCCAGGACCAAAGGCTGCTGGATGGGGTGCACTTCAGGGGTGATCAGCATCAAAGCTTGGGGCCCAGCTAACCTGTGAACAAATGGGAACCAGAGAAGGCTTTAACTTCTTTGCTGTCACTTAGCCCAGCTGGTCAGCTGTTAAATTCCACAGTCATTCCCCTGTGATTCTTCACAGAAGTTCCTTCTCATGGTAATTCTAGGGAAGCTTGTGCTCTTTTAGACTACAGGGTGGGGAGGAAGAGTAATCGAGAAGCCTTTTTTTTTTTTTTTTAAACAATCAGACCTCACACTTTGGGGTCATCAAGCAGGACGTGTTAAGGTCACGCTTCCATATGCCAGAGGAAAACCTAAAATGTAAAGATGTGTAGAAAAGTACCATTTTAAAGGTGTGTATGGATAAACCATGACCTTTTTACTGGAGGTTAGTACAGCTCTAGGTCTCTTCTCAACATCCTTGGCTTTCAGAAAGGCAGGAAGTGGCCAACCACAGTGGGGGAAGAGGGAGCCCCGGACCTAGCCTTGGAAAACCACACATGGCTCCTCAGAGAGCCCTCCCAGCCATCTGCATATGAATTTCCATTTCCAAAGTCATTAGCAGAAATAAATGTCTAGATAATATGCAGATGGTTGGAACTGGTGTTAAGAGGAACATTTTTGACAGTTTTCTTCCACTAAAAGCACTACCTCCTAATTAATTGCTTCCACTTTAATGGAATAATTATAGAAGAAAATTTTAATGACAGGTGGCCACAACTGAAAAAAGGATAAAGTTCTGTTCTCTAAATACAACGCAGCATACTATTCATGCATATTCAGAAATGTGCAGCTTTTTTGTTTTTTGTATTTAGAGAGATGTCATTCTCATTTTGGGTTTTGTGTGTTTGGTTCAGGAAGCAGACAGTACGAGTATGACCACTGGAGAAGGTACTAGGCCTCATCCAGGTAAGCATCTCCCTCGCCTGCATCTTTGGAAGAGTTGGTTCATAACTGAGTGTCTACACTGAGTTCTAAGAGTTCACAGGGTTAATTAACTTGATGCGTTCCCCCTACTGGGATCAGCCAACTCAGTGCAAGACATCTTTGCTTCCTCTGGAAAGAATGCAGAGAGATCAAGGCCGGCGTGAGGATCTCCTCTCCCGAGTCCTCTGGAGAGGTGTTCTTGCTGCTGGCTCCACAAGGGCAAAGCGACTGGAAAGAGGGAAGCATGCTCTTTTCGCTATTAAAAACGTTTGCTGAGTTACTTCCACAGGCTGTGCTTGATTCCATGCTCCAAAGCGATGGTTACTATAGGATCAGTCTTTGCTTCCAGTATATAAGACATCGTGGATGTTTTTCTTGAAAGAATAAATTGGAATTTAATTGTACTTTGCCTTTAAAAAAATACTGGATTATGAGGACATTTTCCCAAATTATTAGTCTTTGAAAACATGGTGTCTAATTAAAGATCATTTTTATTTATTTATTTTTGTCGGTCATGGGGCCTGAACTCTGGGCCTGGGCGCTGTCCCTCAGCTCTTCAGCTCAAGGCTCTCCAGCCTTGAGCCATAGCTCCACTTCCAGCTTTTTCTGCTTATGTAGTGCTGAGGAATCGAACCCAGGGCCTCATGCATGCAAGGCAAGCACTCTACCACTGAGCCACCTTCCCAACCCCATTTTTAAAAATCTGTCTTAGCTGGGCACCGGTGGCTCACGCCTGTCATCCTAGCTACTCAGGAGGCTGAGATCTGAGGCTCGCGGTTCAAGGCCAGCCTGAACAGTAACATCCATGAGACTCTTATCTCCAATAAACCACCAGAAAACTGGAAGTGGCGCTGTGGTTCAAGTGGTAGAGCACTGGCCTTGAGCTGAAGAGCTCAGGGACAGCGCCCAGGCCCAGAGTTCAAGCCCCACGACCGACCAAAAAAAAATTTTGCTTTAGTTATTTTTTCAGATAAGGTCTTAATTTTTTTGCCCAGGGCTTTGGATCTCCATCTTCCTACCTATGCCTCCTATACAAGTGACTGGAATCACAAGTGACTGCCACCTTGCCTGGTCTGCTGGTTGAAGTGAAATCTCACTAACTGTTTCCCCCATTGGCCTTGGTCTTTAATCTTTGCATCTCAAGTAACGAGAATTACAGATAGGAGGCTAAAAGTTCTATTTTCTCCTTAATTGTGTAACAAATAAATTTCTCCTTAGACTGAGATTTGACTTCCTTTCGCAGTGTCTACATACTGACTTGTCAATAAAATACTTGTATTCATTTAGCACAAAATGCTTTGTTTCGTTTGTCTCCAGTCCACACAGGGTCTCTCTGGGCTGCCTCTGCTGCCTGTGAATGTCCTTGGCAGACCTTCCATGTTGCTTGCATTGTGACTTCCTCCAGTCTCCACTGTAGCTTCATCTCCAATCACTGCTCAGGGGGCTGCTCACAAGGACTTTGTTTTTTGTTTTTTGTTGTTGTTGTTGTTGTTCTTTTTTGTTTTTTTGGTGGGGGGGGCGGGTCTGGTCATGGGGCACTGTCCCTCAGCTCTTCAGCTCAAGGCTAGCGCTCTACCACTTGAGCCACAGCGCCACTTCCAGCTTTTTTTATTTTTGCTTATGTGGTGCTGAGGAATCGAACCCAGGGCCTCAGGCATGCAAGGCAAGCCACCTTCCCAGCCCTCTCAAGGACTTTGATTCTGCCCAGAACCAGAGGAGTCCAAGGCCTCCCAGGACTTCATTTTAAATGACTTCATAACTCCTGTATTATGCATGCCTGAAAAAAACAGTATCCCTTGGACAAGATCACTTTCTGCTGTTTACTCAAAGCAGTTCTGCCTGGACCATGGCTGCAGCATGTCTGAGGACCCAACCAGATATCTGAACCTTTGGAAGCAGCTCTAGGCGTGCCTGTGAAAGCAGGGTGCCCCATGAGCTTGCTCCTCAAAGAAACACGGTGGAACCTGTGGCCTGTGGAGTCGTGGTATTCCCTAGCCTACCTTCCAGATACTGTTTTATATTGTCTTCAAAGTACTGGACCTTTTAAAGGTGCTAGCCTCCTTAACAACCATATCCTCCTCAGCTATAACTTTATGTACACTCCTTTTCTGCAGGTTTTTCAAATCTTTCTACTCCACTTTTTTTTCTCATTCTCACAGTGAATTTGGCTATAAGCAGTCCGTAAAACCCTTGCCATCATCTTCCACAATCTTTATGATGCTCCACCTTGAAATTTCCTGTGTCATATAGCCCAGTCTGTCCTTACATTCTACCTCCCACAAAGGCTCAACACATGCACAAAATGTAAACAGTTATTTGCAGGAACATGAATGGCCTCTAGTCCAGTTCCCAGTGCCACACCTCCATCTGAAATGACTTCTCTCCACATTTCTCTTGGTGTCCGGTTGGCATCCTGGTCTTCTGAGCTCCAATGACAGTTACCTATCAAGCTCCACTCAAAGCATCCCAGATCATCTGTGGCCTCCAAACTTTTCCCGTCTTCTGCAAACCAATGTCAAGGTTTTTGAACTGTATCATCAGGTATGAGCACATCTCCACGGCTGGTACCAGTTTTCTGTTTGTCAGTTTCCCATCACTGATGGAAATCATTCCGAAAACCAGCTGAAAAGGAGGAAAGGACTAGAAATGTAGCTCAGTGGTAGAGTGAGCGCTTTCCTAGAAGGCATAAAATCCTGGGTTCAATTCCCAAAACAAAGCCAGAGTGGAGACAGAAGACAGTATTTATGTTAGATCATGGTGTCGCTTGGCCCCACAAGTTTGTGTCTTTGGCGAGAACAAATGGTGGCAGAGCATGGACTGGGGAAAAGCTGTGCGTCCCATCCACCCTAGGGAGCGAAGAGCGAGGAGGCACGACTGAGATCTCAGTATCTCCAAGGGCATACCCTCCTGACCTGCGTTTCTCTAGGTACTGCCTCCTAATGGCGTACACTTCCTGGTGGCACCTTAGGCTGCAACCAGGCCTTTGGTGCATAGCCTTTGAGGAACACTCCAGAAAGAAACCTTATCAGGAATGATGAAAAGTTCTGTCAGAAGTTTAGTCTGTAAAACACTCAGGAGTCCTTGGAGAGCCCTGAGTGCCATGTGTAAAGGTAGTCTGCTGAGCACGGTCCTGGATATCTTGGATGCCTCAGAGTTGTGGAGCTGAGACCCAGGCATCTGTGGTCTCTTATCCAAGTCTGACCACATAGGAAGAGTTTCCACACGTGAGCACACATGGATCCAACATGCACAGGAAGGAGACAGACATCCAGGGCTTGCCTGCACCCTTTTGTCCTGGATATAGCCATGAGGAATCAGCGGACAGCACCAGACCTATGAGGTTTGTTCACCTGGTGGTTGTCTTTGTACCCACCCCACAAAGCAGCCAAATCAAGTTTGTCCTTCTGGTCCCTCAAGGTGCCCTTTGTATTGTGTCCTGACCAATAAGTAATGCAGATCTGTTGAGTGGGTCCTCCCTATCACTTCAGGCTTGTGGGTGGAGGGCCGATGCATCTGTCGTAAGTCAGGATTTGGAACGCATCTCCATGGCCTTTGGGACAGAGATCTGCTCAAGACTGAAACATATTCAGCCCATGCAGAAACCTGCTGTGGGTACTCCTGCATTAGGCTAGGATGCAGAAAGGTTTCCTGGGTCTCCTGAGGTCAGATGGTTCTGGTGTCAGGTTCCAGGGAGTATTGAAGTCATGAGGTCTGTGAGTTAGGCAGCCCAGTGGAGGGTGGAAGCAGAATGATGCCTGATAGGCCATGGTCAGGGGCTCACAGACATTGCAAAAGTGATTCTGGGGTGCAGGCATGTGGCTCCTGGCTGTGGCGTGCCCTGGGGGCTGAGCCATATACTCTACCCTACACCCACCTAGTCCCGTCTGGCCAGGCCCTCCGGTGAGCCCTGAAAGGCCTGGGCTTCAGGAGCTGGCTGGCTGGTGGCTGATGGTAATCCCGGGTGCTGGGCTTAGCAAAACACAGTATTGGAGAGCAATCTGGCAACTCCCATATGACTACGACACTGGAGGAGTGCCGTGGTGGACAGCAGTAGTGGAAACTTCATTTTACCGTTTGGAGGGTTAACCAAAATGCAAAGACTACCTGAGCCCCTGAAAGAAGAGGGGTCATGCTAGCCTGTGTGCAGCCAGAGTCCTTGCCTCAGGACCTGTGAAAATGTTTTCTAGAGCCATTCTTCCCTGGTCCCACTATCACCAATGTTTGTGAAAAAAAAAAAAAAAACCCCGAAGCCAGAGGCCTGGCAGACAGTGAAGGTGGCTGCTGCCAGGCAGAGTCCTGGAGGCTCCTGTGGCTGGTGAGGTCGCCCTCTGGTTAAGTAGGGCTGAAACTGCACTGGAGTGTTAGTAATCACGTGGCAGTCCCCAGCGGGCTGTTGAGCTGAGGCTAATCTCAGTACACTCCAACAATGTGTCCCCCAATGGGAAGGGAGAGAAGGAAATGTCAGGTTATGTCCTGGGACCACCCCCCGCCCACCCTCCATCTGCGCCTGTGTCAGAGCTCACAGGAACATATGCCGCCTGTTGCTCACTGACCATCTGTTCACAGTGCTGTGAAGTGTGCCTGTTGCTATGGAGACAGGGCCCTTGATTGGCGGCTGTACCGCAAACATTTGCTGCTCAGGTTCCACTTTTATCTGTGCTCTGGAATGGAGCTGGGTATGGAAGCTTGGGGGAGGGCAGCTTGGAGGGAGGAGTCGGCTGGGAAGCAGGTTGAGTGGGAACGGGCCAGGGCCTCCCCTCCACCCACCACCCCTGTGCCTTTTCAGAGACAACACAGCTGGGATTGGAGCTGATGGATTGAGGGGGTGGAGGCCGCCGCTGTCTGCCCACTAGCCTGCTGGGCCCGGCCCAGAATGGGCCTTTCTAAGTGCAAAGAGGAGGCCTGAGCTCTCAGCCTTAGTTTTCAGTCCAGACCCCACCCCGTGGTTGGACATCTGTCCACCCCAGTGCTGCTGGGACTGGTGTGAGTGAAACAAACAGGCTGTTATGAACCTCGTCCTGGGAAACATCCTTCTGTTTGGGGTGGAGGGGAGGGGAGAGGGTGCTGGACAGCTTCTGCAGGGTCTGGCCTTCCACTGGGTGCAGAAGCATGGCAGCCTGTTCCTGTCCTAGCAGACTGCCCCCTTACCACTGCGCCAGCTCAAGCACGGACAGAGACTTCTGCCAGAATAGGGTCAGACTGAGCTCTTTTTCCGATTTGCAGAGCTAGGAAGTAAGTGATACAAGTCTCTATCTCTTCCGCTGTATCACAGTCTGTTAGCAAAGCAGGCAAACCTTCCCTTGTTGGTGCTCACATTCAGCAGTAGCTCTGCGTCCAGGACTGGGACAAGCTAATGTACAGGGTCTGGGAGTGAACACTGGAGCAAAGTGTGCAAGACACAAGTGTGGCAGATGTAAGGTGACTGTAGGACCACTTTGGTGTCTCACCTTTCCCATCCCCAGGGTAGACTTGTTGTAATAGCTACAGTCAGTTTAACAGCTGGGACCAGGCCCCAGACAGCCACACGGGGCTAAAACCTCTTTGGCACAGGGGTGGCATGGGTCCTAGGCTTAGTCTCTCTGCCGGTAGGTGGTCACAGACTCCAAGACCTTACTAAATCTCTTAGAGAAGTTCCCTTGTGACATTACAGTCCGCCCTCAGGGACCTAGGTCTTGCCCACCATCTCATCTGGCTTGCCCTAGCTCAGCAAGGGCTCTCGGAGGGGTGGGTGCTGGCCCCTACCCTCTTGCTGTCACTGTCCTGGGTCTTCAGAGGCTGGCTGCCCCCGACAGACAGCATGCCCTGCACACCTGGGGGCCCTCCCCAGCACCCTGCTCTGTCTAGCTCCTGGCCAAGACTGTCACCCTTGTTCTGTAGGGTGCCAAGCTCCTTAAAAACAGGACCTGTAACTTAAGAAACAAAGGACTTCCACTCATCTGGTCGAACCGCTACTAAATATCCCCATGCTGCTGATCACATGTATGGTGTATATGTGTACACTGTTATATGTTATAGACCGTGATAGACAATTTGCTCCAGGAAAGTCAGAATGAGCTTGTGCTTTAAATGAGCATCATTATTCTACAATACTGTGAAATTTGGGAAATTATGTAATCACTTAATCACAATTTTTAAAAAAACCACCAGAAAACTAGAAGTGGAGCTATGGCTCAAGTGGTAGAGCATGAGCCTTGAGCTGAATTGTTCAGGGACAGCTCCCAGGCCTGGAGCCCAAGCCCCACGACTGACAAAAAAAGAGAGAGGGAGAGAGAGAGAGATCTTTCATGCGATTATTTCTAACATATTTATAAGATTATGTCTTTGTTGCCCTGTATGTCTCTCCCCCATGGTATAACCCCTGCTTTCACTGTATATGATGTTGGTATATGTGGAGGGGAAGGGAAAAAACAAATCATTAAAACAGGGATACAGGAGGACCCATTGCAACAATGAGATGTGCAAGTCGTTATGTCGAAAAACGAACTTCACAACTTTGGTGGGGGGGAGGGGCTGGGGGGGAGGATACGAAGGGACGGGGAGGGGAAACAAAGCAGGAGGCTACAATGCTTGATAAGAAATGTGCTCATTATCTTACCCACCTAATTGTAACCCCTCTGTACAATAAAAATATATTTTTAAAAAAAAACAGGACCTGTAGCCAGGTGCCGGTGGCTTAAGCCTGTAATCTTAGCTATTCAGGAGTTGAGACCTGAGGATCGAGGTTCAAAGCTAGCCTGGGCAGGAACATCCATGAGACCCTTTTTTTAGGGTGGGGGGGGGTTTGGTTGTGGGGCCTAAACTGTGGGCCTGGGCGCTGTCCCTCAGCTCTTCACCTCCAGGCTAGTGCTCTACCACTTGAGCCACAGCGCCACTTCCAGCTCTTTTTTTCCTGCTTATGTGGTGCTGAGGAATTGAACCCAGGGCCTCATGAATGCAAGGCAAGTGCTCTACCACTGACCCACCTTCCCAGCCCCCATGAGACTCTTATCTCCAATTAACCAACAGAAAACAAAGTGGCTCTGTGGCTCAAGTGGTAGAGTGCTACAGCCTTGAGCTGAAGAGCTGAGGGACAGCGCCCAGGTCCATGGCCAACAACAACAACCAAAAACCCCACAAAAACAGGACCTGTCCTTTGTACTTTTCTGTGTCATTCATCATGGTAGCTCTTGAGAATACATAACATTATTTAAATAAAATTAAAATCTGGTCTTTGTTAAACAACTTCCAAATTAATCAATGAACATGTATTGGACATCAACTGGATAGAAGTAGCAAATCAACTTGGAATTTTTACCAGAATGCCTACTGTTATTACAACTAAAATTAAAGTGCTTTTCATGTTTCATTTATAATTTCAGCAGATCCAAATTCCAATTTTACTTGGACCAAGAGTGGGAAATTATTTGAGGAGGGGAAGGGAAATAACAAAATGCTGAAATAAGCATACAGGCTGACTCATTGTAGCATTGAGATGTATAAGACACCATGTTGAAAACGAACTTTACAACTGAGCGGGAGGAGTTGGGGAAGTGGGGAGGGAAAGGATGGTAGGGGAAAAACGGAAGGGGTAACAACGCTTGATAGGAAATGTACTCATTACCTTACTCATGTAACTGTAGCCCTCCGTACAGTATCTTTACAATAAAAATATGTTAAAAAAGTGGGAAATTCCCATTTTCAGTTGTGCCATTTTCCCTGTAGACTCAAATAGTATTTCCATTGTTCCAAACATAAAAATGGAAGGAAAGTTTCAAATTTCCATATAAAGCCAGCATAAAATACAACCAGAGTAAAAAACAAAAACAATCACCAGTCTAATGATTTAATAGAAGTGTAAAAACCCTAAATAAGAGTTTAGCATGCAGCCTCCTTCAACATATTAAGAGTTTAGCACCCTAAGGGTAAAATGGGACTAGCTCAGAGCTACTGCTACTTAATAGAGCAAATAAGAACAAGTGTGACCATCTAAACACGGACCCCAAACAGGCAAAACTTAGAGTACAATCTCTATCTTTAAAATCACCAGGTGCTAGTAGTTCACACCTGTAATCCTAGCTACTTAGGAGACTAAGATCTGAGGATCATAGTTCAAAGCTAGCAAAGGCAGACACTTATCTCCCATTGACTACTGAAAAAACAGAAGTAGAGCTGTGGCTGAAGTGGTAGAGCAGCAGCTTTGAGCCAACTTGAGGCCCAGGTTCAAGGCCCAGGACCAGTGCAGGGGAGGGGGGCGGGAACTTGTTAATGAAGGGTAAAAGTGCTGCCAGCTCTTGCATGAATGCCGCTGTAAAAAGGGTCAAAGACTCAGTTCCAGGAGGTATCTCTTCACTGCTTGGCATCACAGTGGATGCAGCTATGACAGGTGAAGGGTACGAGAAGCCCAAAGTTTGGGAAGGTACAGTGATAGCTATCTACAAAGTATGTCGTGTGTATCTGGGTAACCCAGGGAAGCTGCTAAACAAAATAGGAGAGAATGGGCAGGGTATAGAGGCTTCCTGATTTCAGAGTCAACTGTTAGCCAAAGTGAATGAAGGGAAGACTCCATTGTTCTGAAAAAGATAAATCATCCAGGAGCACAGCTGGGAAGAAGGGTGCAAACTTTGCAGCCGGAAGACCTCACGGAGCCTCCGAGGGACAGATGGCTACTTGAAAAAGAAAACAACATGAAAATGTCCATTTCCTCAAGGTCCACTTGCACATCCAGCCCAACTCCTGTCAAATGTTTACTGTTTCTTAACCAATCAGGCTAAATAAAAGCCTGTGCAAAGAAATAGACTAGTTAGAAAAACCTAAAGAAGAAAAGGAATATATTCTAACAAATATTAAAACATGCAGCAAAATTCTGTTTAAAACTCTATTCTGGCAAATGAATAACTAGAAAATATAGAAATAAACCCCCACATGACATGATGAAGCCATTTAAAACATTGCAGAATTCTCCTTGATAATTAAGTAGGTTGTCTGATGGAAAAAAAAAAGTGGTCTCAAGCCACCAAAATTAATTTCGGGCAGATTAAATACTTAAATGCATAAAAGAGAGTGTGTGAAGAAAAGAGGCCAAGCATACTAGAAGAGAACATGGGAGAATATCTTAGTATACTGAAGCACAGAAGCCTACATACAGCACCAAAATCCAGAAACTACAATAGTAGTAAAAACAACTTCTCCATGAGAAAAACACCAGTTCAAACTAATCAAGTAAACAGGCTGGGAAAACTGTATCTTACAGGAGAAAGATTTGTTTCCCTAAAATTTAAATAAATGAAAGGAAAGCACCAGTAAGACAAGAAGGAAAGGATTTCAAGGAGTTAATAGAAAACTAAATACAAGTTACTCAGCCTTGCAAAAAGATGCTCAGCATGCCCACAAAGCTTGATGGGGTGGGAGGGCCATTCAAGCTGGCTCTTTCCTGTTTATAAATGGTTCATGCATGCACATGATTTTAAAAAAAAACTTAGCTATTCCTGTCAGAAATAGAAATACGTGGCTCCAAAGTTTTTATTATTTTCTTATTTCACTTTATTATTTTTTATGTTATTGTGCTGGTACTTGGGCTTGAACTCATAGCCTCACACTTTTGGGGCTTGCTTTCTTGAGGATAGTATTCTACCTTTTGAGTCACACCTCCATCCCAACTTTTGATATTTAATTGGAGTTGGTATCTCAAGGACTTTTCTACCCAGGCTTGCCTTGGACTATGATCCTCTGATTTCAGCCTCCTGAGTATCTAGGTTATAGATGTGAACAACTGTCACCTGACTTATTTTAATTTTTGACAATCTTCTTGAGTCATGACTCCAGCCTTTTTGTTTTTTTGGTCATGGGGCTTGAACTCATGGCCTGGGTACTGTCCTTGAGTTGTTTTGCTCAAGGTTAGTTCTCTGCCACTTTGAGCCACAGCACTGCTTCTGGTTTCCTGGTGGTTAATTGGATGAGTCTTACCGACTTTCCTGCCCAGACTGGCTTTAAACGATGACCCTCAGATCCCAGCCTCGTCGTGGGTCGCTAGGATGGCCGGTGTGACCGCCTGGGCCTGGCTCCAGTCCTTTTTCATCTGTTTTTGTTTGTTTGTTTGGTTGGTTGGTTTGGGTTTTTTTTTTTTTTGAGATAGGGTTTCATTTTTGCCCAGGCCTCCCTGGGCCATGGCCCTCTTACCTCCCCCGCCCTCCATGGCTGGCTGAGGTGGGGTCTTTCCAGCTTTTTGACCAGATAGCCCTCCCAATCTCTGCTTCCTGAGTGGGAGGGCTACAGGTATGAGTCCTCAGTAATTGTTCCTAGCAGTTTTATGTCTTTGATTTGATTCCACTACCTCAGTCACACACCTGTGAAGGGACATGTGTGGTTGTTTATGATACTTTACCTAAATATCTGGAAACAGAAGTGACTGTAAGCAGCGGGCCCACCGAGGGCCTGGGTAATAGGCATAGGCAGCCACACACATGGCCATCATCTGGTCTACCCTTCCTCTTTCATCACTCATGTACAAATTTTATTGCCCTCTGAGTGCCAGTTACATACTCCACCCAGAGAAGCAGCATGGATGTATGTAGAGCGTCTCACGTCTCTGCCTTTCTAATTTAGACTCCCAGGGAAAGACTGGATTGGTTATGGCCAGGAGAAGCATAGGACCATGGAATTTTTAGAACCTTCTGCAGCTTACTGAGCTGTGAATGGCCTCAGCCTTGAGTCATGGCAGTTTTACTCCCTTCTGATCACAGAACACCCTGGGGTGGTCCCAGGGAAGAAGAGAAAGGAAGCTCTTGGAGGACTTCCCATGCCTGGCTCCAGGAGCTTTGCCACACGGGAGTCCTGGACACCAGGCCCTAAGGCCTTGCCGCACGTGTGCACCAGGCCCCGGCTCAGCCAGGTCCCAGGTGGTGGCAGAGGGGTGGAGCCTCTAGGACCCGATAGGGGCCAATGACTGGTAGAACTTGGCAAGTGGCTGACCTGTTTTCCAGGTGGCCTCAAAGACTTCCGAGGCCTCCTCTGAGCCTCTGGAGCTGGTCATGCGCATGTGGACAGCTGGCTGTGAGTTGAAGGCCCTTCTAGAACATCTGTGCTTCCTCATCATTAACAAGTTACAATTCTGCCTGTCCGAGTGCTCCCGTAGTTTCTAGACTCACCTGGAGAGACGCATGCCCGGGGGTGGGGGTGTGGGCACTGTGGTGACCGGAAGCCATCTGAATCACACACGGCTTGCACGGTCTGATAGAGAGGGCTGTATTTCCAGGCTGCCTGCTGAGGCCACGGGACCCTAAGCTGGGAGCTGCATGACGCGGCCAATTGTGAGCCTGTGGAACGCCAGCAGCTGGGGCTGGTGCCGCAAAGGCCTGTGGTCCCTGCTGGTATCACCTGCCGTCGGCACAAGTCATCACTGTTGTGAAATGCAGCTGAGTCTCTGAGGACATAGTTAAAGGAGGGGGTTAAAGTCAGCTCCACCTGCCTTCTTCACACCATCTTGAAATAACTGGAGACAACAACAAGCTTGCAGAGACCCCAGGCCAGGTCCCCTCGGGCCTGGCAGCCTGTTCATTCTCGAAGCTTTGTTTATGGGACAGGCTTGGCCCTTTGAAGAGTGAAGCCAGAGTTTGAAGGGTGCTGTGTGACCTTGGCCTGCTGTTCCACAGCCAAGGTCAGAAGCACACGTGGCAGCAAGAAGGGAGGCGGATGCTGACGAGCACCCAAAAGGCCTAACGGTTTAGGCCAGGCCCTTCATAAAGGAGGCCACCGAGTCCTGCAGCCAGAGAGGAGTGCAACGGCACAGGACTACTTGAATTTATTTACACTTTCTCTTAGATGGGGCACCCCCTGTTCCATCTCCCTAAGACCCAGAGCAGCCCCTGCTCTATCTGATCTTGTCTCTCTTCTAGCTCCTGATGAGATTTGAAGGCCCAATGGCCAATCTCAAAATGATTCCCAGTCAGTCCAGCACCAGATCCACTCTTCTGGTGGAGAGACTGTGGGGTCCCTATATAGTTTCACTGGGCTCCAGCCCTGCCAGCTCTCAACAAGAGATACATGTTTATGGTTGGTTTCTCCAAGTCTGAAATGCATGTGATTCGACTTTGGGATCGTGATTGGCTCCAGGCCTCACCCTGGGAGCCACGCTCCCTGCCCGCCCCGTGAAAGGGTTCCCAGCATGGCAGAGGGTTCCCCTCTGCCGGGGAAGCCCCACTTGGAAGGAGGGCCTCCCGAAGTTCACAGACACAGGTTGGTTCCGTTTTAGAGGATGCGGGCCACGTGGGTGGTGCACGGAATGCCCCCGCTTCAGCAGGATGGCTGACGAGCCTGACCTGTGGGCACTTCCCTTCCCTTCCTGCTGTTGCCTAGCATCTTCTCTCTCTCCACGGCTGGACATAAGTTTCCTGTATGTTCTCACAAACTTGATGAGCTACTCCTGTTTGAAAAGAAACCAGGGTTTAGCAACACAAAGACCAAGTGTTTTCTGGAACATCTGTAACATGCAGAGAGTCATTTTGCAAAACACCAGGGTTTGTATGATGTCTGAAATCTTTGTCCCGAATGCACTGATGGGTGAGGTGGAGAGCAGGGATTCGATTCGCTGCGAGTGCTGATGGCTCTCGCCGTCTAGCGCCAGTGGCCTGAAGGCAGCAGGTGCCTCCCAGCCACCAAGCCGGGCCGGGCCGGGCACAGAGGCTGCTTCCTGCAGAGCCAGGCCGCAGCTGCCTCTGCAGCCAGTGCTCATCTCAACACCAGTGCCTAATTGACCAGCCCAGTTTCAGTTTTGCCCCTGGAGATCAATATTCCATTTTGACTGTGATTATGGTTATGATTTTTAAACATTTCTGGACTAAATGAAACAGCTGCTGCTCGGTAGGTGTCTTTGGCACACATAGAGGCTGCACTCCGTGAAGACAAACGGCCCAGCATGCAGCTGGGGACGGGAAGACAGACGGCCCTGGCTGGGTGAGTGTCAGAGCTGCTGCTTACCCAGAGAAGAGACAGCCCGGACTGGGTAAGTGTGGAGACTTCCAAATCCCAAAGCCCAGGAGGAAGCAGCTGGTCTCCCGTACCGGGCCCACCGCCCTTCACCCATTCAAGTCTCCCATTCTCTCCTCTTTGCAAATAGCAGAACTGCCATTCACTACACACTTGGACCTGGAAAACCACCTGCCTTACTGACATCCTCCCCCAAGCTGACATTCCTCTTGACCTCCTCAAAAACCTGTGTTCTGCCTGGTGCTGGTAGGTCACAACTGTAATCCTACCTACTTTGGATTGCAGGTTGAAGCTAGCCCGGGCAGGAAATTCTGTGAAACTCTGTCTCCAATTAAGCAACATAAAGCTTGAAGTAGAGCTGTGGCTTAAGTGGTAGAGCGATTAGCCTACAGCCTAAAATCTCAGGGATAGCACCCAGACCCTGCGTTCAAGCCCCTGGATCAGCATGTGTGCGTGTGTGCATGCACACACACTGTGGGTCTCCTGAATGCATACCACTCTCACATCTCTGTCCCTGGGATGCCTCCCCATGCCCCCAGCATCCACCCTTTCCCCATTACTGGACTAAAATATCCTCCTGGGCGACCAGTGGCATTTCTCCTGTGTCTGTCCCTTCGCCTCCTACATGCAACCAACTCATCTGAAATGGGCATGGTAGCCAGACCCCGCAGGGTGAGGCTGTGAGACAGAGGCTCCACTCGTGAAGCTGAGTTCCTGCCACCCCTCAGGCCTCCCTGGCCTCCAGACGGCCTTTGAACTTTGTAGATACAGAAGGAATCCATGCTACGTCAACACATACAATCTACATATACACATCACATACATACATCTATACCACATGGTCCACACACCACACACGAAAAAATCACATGCTATGCATGAAGAAGACAGAATAGGCTGAGACTGACCCCAGAAGTCTGGGCAGGCACAGACTTCTCTAAGTATAGAAATCCAAACGTGCATTGAGATTAAAATGTGGAAAAGATCTGAGGCTCAGGAGTCCTGACAAGTTTAGCAAGAAAAGTGGGGGTGGTTTGCCGACAGGTTAGGTTCCAAGCCCAGCACTGTGATGTTTGACAGGTTATTTAACCTCTCTGACTCTATTTCCCAGCTAAGAAAGGGGATGGCAGCATGGTTGTGGTAAGGACTACTACAGCACACAGACAATGTCACCATAGCTCTCAGCGTGTGGAAAGCGCCACTGTGGTGGGTTCTTGGCTGTGACATCTCACTATGTAGCTAGATGTTGCTGGGAATCACAGTGATAAACCCTGCTTTCCTTAGCAAACCCCTTCTGAGGACTCGCACAGAGGGGACTAAGGTAGGCACAGACATCCTCCCCCAAGGTTTACTTTAGCAGAGAAACTTAGCCTACGCCAGATGGAAGCTTGGAGAACTCACCAAAGCCAGAGCCAACACACAACCTTGACACACTGAAATTTAGTAATTACCGCCTTTGCATTTTGTTGTTGTTGTTGTTGGTCGTGGGGCTTGAACTCTGGGCCTGGGCGCCGTCCCTCAGCTGTTCAGCTCAAGGGGAGCGCTCTACCACTTGAGCCACAGCACCACTTCCAGTTTTCTGGTGGTTTATTGGAGATAGGTATCTCACAGACTTTTCTGCCTTTGAACTGTGATCCTCAGGTCTCAGCCTCCTGAGTAACTAGGATTTTGGTGTTTTCTTTAAGCCACAGGAAAGAATCCTCCAGGGTGTTGATGGGTTTTTGGTGATCACACCCACAACCCATCAGACAGCCACTGAGCATTGTCACTGATGTGCCCAAGGGATCTGCCAGAGGCCAGGTCCTCTTGGTCTTTATGTGTTTCTGTTGTGAGCATTAACAGATTCTGTGACACAAGACTAGCCAGGGTTCCTTTTCTTCTTTCTCCTCCAAGGGACATGGGGTTACTTTTCCAAGTTAGACAGAGAGAAGAGAAAAACAGAGAAGAAAGAGCAAGAAAGATGGAAAACAGAGAGGTGGAAATAGGATAGAGACAGAGAGAATGGAGAGACATTCCAATTATTCTGCTTTTTCCCTAAACCAAGTGACAAAGGTGACAAAGTATTGTATGTGCCAGGTCTAGGAAAGGCAGAGGCTCAGTGACCCTAAGAACTTTTTACTTTGCCCCTGATTCAGGTTGATAGCAGTGTACTGTTCAAGTTGGCTTCCCCCACCCACCTTTTTTTTTCTGCTTTAGAAAAAAAGAGTAAGTGGACAGAGAAGCCTTGAGGAGCCCCAGCCAAGGTCCCGGCCTTGGAGTTCTGAGGTGCATTAGGACTGAGATGTGGGGGCCGCCACTCGGGGTTCCAGCATGACTAGTGGTGTCCAGCAGACCCACCGTGCTGATCATCTTGGAGACACACACAAGCCATGAAGGGTGTACAAACCCCTTGCACTAAGGGGCAAACCGTCATGAGAAACCCACAACACATGCAATTTGCGTGAATTTATCGGAGACGGTGGCTACGATGACGTTCCAGGCTCCCCTGCAGGTGGAGGGGTCTGAAGAGAAGGACCCCAACTTTCCCGGGCTCGGTGGCTGGGTCTGGCAGCGCCTGTGCATTTGGAGAGAAGGTCTCTTCTGAGATTCACTGGCCCTAGACAAGAAGACAAAGGCAGAAGTCTGATGTGACTTTTGGGTCTGTGGCCCAGGTATTCACAGCACAGACCGAGAAGGAGGAGTTTTCTCAAGACCCTGTGTTCCGGTGGACGCCGGGTCAGCTGAAGTGTCCTGCCGGCAGCTGGGACAGCTGGGGCCCGGTGCATGCCCCTTCCCACAGGAAGCAGAGCCCATTTCATCTCCTCATCTCTACTCAGAGCCCCCTGCGGATGCAGCTGGACCACAGCCAGCACGAGCCTGCAGCCACCACTTGGTACAGGAACCCTGGCTCTGACTCCCACCAGTGGACCAGACCTGCTGCCTATGTCCCAGCGCTTTGAGGGCCAGCCCTGCTTTCTCTGTGGTATCTGCAAGAAAGGCCAGAGAAGCCAGCTAGCACTTCTAGAAAGGAACAGGATATCAGAGCACAGCAGAGAGAGGCCTCAGTCTTCAACAAAATCCAAATCAGGGCATAAAATGGGATTGCGATGAGAGCTCTGCTTGTTGTCCCGTCAGAGGCTTGAACTCAGGGCCCAGGTGCTGTCTCTAAGCAGTTTTGCTCAAGGCTAAGGCTCTACCACTTGAACCAAAGCTCCACTTCCCGTTTTTTGGTAGTTAATTGGAGACAAGAGTCTCACAGACTTTCCTGCTAGCTTCAAACCACAATTCTCAGAGCTTAGCCTCCTGAGCTGCTGGGATTACAGATATGAGCCAATGGTACCCAGCTACTTGAGAGCTTTTATATACACACTAAAGTAGTTTAATACTATGAGAGAATTTAGATATAATCCATGAATGGCAGACAAGGGTCCAATCTCTCTGACAAAGTCTATAGGAAACTACAACTATCAATCTCATGGGAGCTAGAAAAGAAGCACAGAAGCTCAGTGGCAGACACCTCCCTCTTTGCACACAGGCTCTGCTAGGCAGGGAACCCCTCTGTCCCTAGTACCCACACACACTCCCTTTGTGTGCATATAATTATTCCATGCACTCATGCCTAGACCTATCCACAGCCTCACTCATATTTACTTATCACATGCATGTACCCGCTCATACATATGATCACACATAGGTGTTCTGTATGCACACACTTTTAACACATGCCTGTGATGTGTTCATGTTCACACATTTGTGTGTGAAAGCTGAGAGGCAAGCCGCACAGCATCACAGACAAAGCTTCAGCAGCTTCTTCCCATAGCCAAGGCCTAAGTCTCAGTGGGTTCTACCAAAGTCATTGGCTGGCAGAGCCTGCAGGACACAGGCAAGCACTGGTCTTCACGTACATTTCACGTGCTACATAAGTAAACAAAAAACGCTGTGGGCCCAAGCGGTATGATCACCTGGTGAACACAGAGACCCAATGCTACAGATGGTTGAGGCAAGGTGCAGACATGGGTCCTCTCACAGGTCTCATCAGAGATGGCAGGGCACTCAGAGCCCCTCCACTCCTAAGACTGCTGCGCATGCTCCCCGAGGCCGGCTTCATAAGGCAGACCTCCTTCACTGGTCTGAACTGACAGCAGTGTTAGGGTTCAGAACACAGCCACAAGGCTAGACAGAGGCAGAGGGCCTGGTCTCTGCAGAGCCCTTGGCCCGACACTGGAACGAAGAGGAAGGCTGGAAAGGAACGGGGAGGAAGCTTTGCAGAATGTTACCTCGGGTCAGGCACACGACTGTCCCTAAACAGGGACAGGCGGCATCTTCCCCTAACTACCCCAGTATCTGGGTCCTCTGGCTGAAGGAGGAACTCGACTCACAGCAACCTGCCCAGCAGCCTGGGAGAACAACGTGGAGCTCCCATTAAAAGAAGGCCCAGCTCCAGAATAGCTGGGAGGAAGGAGCTGGCTTGGGTCCAATCAACCTCTGCCCAAAGCCGGATTTTTAGTAGAGTAGAAAAGAATTGTGGAGTGGACACTGCAGCAAACTGGGAACCCTCGGTCCTCAGGCAAGCCTCGAAGAACAGGTTTAGGAGCAGGAGGGAAAACATCCCTTCTTCAATAGAGAATATTTACTTTTAAATCTAGGATAAGCATACAGGTGTGCCCCAGTCACTTTGCCTATAAGCCCACGGCTCTGGGGGCCAGGCCTAGGCAATTATCCTCTGTCATGCCTTTCCTTTGACGTGCTGTGGACAGAGGGGTCCCTACAGAGTCACACCTGAGACTGTGGCCCGGAAGTGCCCTGTGCACCGTCTGGCCCCTACATGCTGGCTGTGCAATCCTACACTGGAGACAAAGCATCTCCCTCCACAGACAGGCTGCTAGCCGATCTCCCCGAAGACTGAGTGGCTTGATTATGGGTTCTCAGTGTCCTCCACCAGTCTGAAGTCTCTAACCCATCTGCCCAACCTTTCTCCCTAGAGACAGAAAATTGGACAGAAGAGCATTTAGATGCTGCTTTCCTCTCTCCTGGGGTGGCACACAAGTGTACATAAATGTATTGATTGAAATATGGTAGATTTAGGGGAGAGCTCAGAGAGTGCAATTTCTTAGAAAAGGCAAAGTCAGAGTTCAGCAAAATAAGCACCAGGAAACAAACACCAGGTACTTGAAAAGTGTGGGATGGGGCCAAGGGGAGGGGATGGTAGAAGAATGAAGAGAAATTGGGAGAATTCAGTCAACGCTTTGATATGTATCAAACATACAAGTCTATTGGTCAGTCATGAGTAGTTAAAAATGTCAAACTCTATATTAATCACACACACACACATACACACATACATACACACATATACACACATACACACATTCACACACATACATACACACACACACACACACACACACACACACACCACCACCACCACCACCACCACCACCACCACCACTACCACCACCACCACCCAAAAAAAAAAAAAAAGCCGAACTGCAGGAATGAAAGTTTCTACATGAAGAGCAGAGCATAGTAGAGTGTCCACGGAGTTCTGGAAGAGGGTTGGTGGGTTTCCTTTGAAAGATAAGTATCATGGACCTATCTTTACTTCCTGGTCCGATTCCTGCTCCTCCTTTTTTTGAACAGAGGATTTAATGATGCCCTCAGCACTCAGCTGAGAAATGGAGCTGCTCCACCTCCTTCCCCTCTCCTCACAAATGGCCCTGAAGAGAGTTGAAGATCAAAGTACCAGCCCTGCTTGCCGCCACCCCCAGGAAGGAATTCACACCTGCTTGGGAGTGGGAGGCCCAGGTGTGGAGGACTGTGTGGTGCAACAACTGCACCAGTACTCGTTCAAAAGGTAGCTTGTAGCTGCCACTCACAGGCAACAAGATGAAAGGCAGAGCCCGTCCCCACCACGGAAGGTGATTTGCGATGTCCTACCTTCAGTCCTTTCTGCGAGCTGGCTGAGCATGGCTGTCAGGGAACCCAAAAGGCCCCAGGGCCCATCCCTTGACGCTGTTCCACAGTTGCAGTCGCAGCCCTAGCAGAGCTCTGAAGGGAAGCTGGGTACAGGGCAGACGAGGTTGCACGCTTTGCCCCGGGGAGCCAGGATGTGAGGAGAGGTGGACGTAGGAGGAGGGTGGCTGAGGATGACTTGCATTCAAAAGCATGGGTTCTCTAAACCAGTTTTCCCGAACCTTACCCCTCAAATGGTTTTTATTTTATGAGATTAAGTAAACCAACTGATGGAATGATTAGCTGTTCATGCAGACCAGTCTGAGGTAGGTCCAGGAGTGGGTGGAGTGCCAGGTGCCGCCCTGTGCTCCTCAGATGGCTTAACTAGGTGCTCAGTTCACGCTTGGCATGAATGACTTGTTTGACACAGCAATGCCGTACTTATCTCTGGTATATTATCTGACATTCTTTTTTTTTTATTTTATTTTATTTGTGAACATACTGTACAGAGGGGTTACAATTACATGGGCGGGATAATGCGTACATTTCTTACCAAGCATTGCAGCCTCCTCCTTTGTTTACCCTCCCTTCACATCCCTTCCCAGCCTTCCCCCCCCATCCCAATCCTTCTCCTCTCCCCCCCATCTGACATTCTTCAAATGATGCATTGACAGTTATTTCTGCTAATTTTAGTAACTATTTTTGCAATAATAACTCTGAGTAGCTGGATCATTGTCCACCCATAACTCTGGCTGTGGAAACGGTATCTTCAGTCTTTGAGCTGTTTTCACAAACAAGGAGATTTCAGGTAATTCTAGGCTACATGAGACCTGCAACCCAAAGAAGTAACATGGCAGAAACAACTGAAGTTTTGTCTACAAGAAATTATCACAATAGTTACTGGCACATTTCATAAACTAGTTGAAGTTATCAATAGAAAATCCCATTTTCTCTCAAAACTATGTCAACACAAAAGCTGCACAAAGTGAGGGGAATAGGACCATCACTTTCTGGAGATTGTGTGTGTGTGTGTGTGTCCATAATATATAAGTATGTATAATGTACTCACCACATGATATATGCATGTATATATCACAGTATTTATGCATGCATACATGTATCTACATGTGTATATGTATATATTTATATGTATGCATGCATGTATGTGTGTATGTGTGTGTGTGTATATATATATATATATATATATATATATATATATATATATACACACACACATATCACAGCTCTGACTCTAAGCCAGGCTGGCCTTCAATCTGTAATATCTTGCTTCAACCTTCTGAGTAGCTAGTATTACAGGCATATGCCACAATACCTAGATTTCCAATGTTTGTTTACATTTGGCAGTAACAAAGTTTGAACATGGAGGCTGGTTTTTGTTAGGCAAGTACCCTACCAGTAGAGCTATGAATCTAGCCCTTGTAGAAAACTTTAGTCTGTCTAAAGCTTGTCTCATGCTTATATTCTTTCAACTTGGTTCATCAAAGACACTATCTTGATAGTCTGAGATTCCGAGTAAAAACATAAGCCAACCCATTCATTCACAGCAGAGAGAACAAATGTACAAAAATTATAATAATTCAACAAACCAGATATACAGGAGCTGTCTAGGTCTCAGAGTCAGGGGTGAGTTCTCACTTTATAGACAGAAAAGGGAAAGTAATCAGTTTACAAAGCAGGCCTAATTGGTAGTGTATACCAGGGCTCAATCTTGCGGCACTCCACAGAAAGGCACTGTGGATCAGGCCTGTGCATGACTCTGCTTGCCATCCTCTGCAGAGATCAGGGCTGCCGGCAGTCCATTGCTCTAGCCTGATGCACACTTCATGGATGCTCCGAGAATTTCGGTCTGTGCTCCACCTTTCTTCTCCAGGGACTCTCTGAGTGCTCGGGCCAGTTTGCATCTCTAATGAGCCACACGGCAGTGACGGTCCAGCCCATGGCTCTGCCCTCCTGCACCTTGCAGAGGTCCCTCAGGACTCCGGGCTACTCCACAGCTCTGCCCTGCTGTACTACAGAGAGACGCTGTGAGGGCTCCAGCCCAGCCCATGGCTTCTTCCTGCTCTAGTGTGCAGATATGTACAGAGAAATCTAGGCCTGTCCATGGCTCTGTAAATGCATGGCTCTACTGAACGCTGCAGAGATGCATGTGGGAGGCAGGCTAGTCCATGGTTCCATGCTGCTGCATGCACGGAGGTCTGTAGGCCAAGCCGCAGCGCCACCCAGAACAGTGCTGCACAGGTCTTTTTAATGCTGTCCCCTCAGCACCAACACACTGCCTTACTCAGCATTTTTCACTAAATATTTGTGGATTTGTTTGTTTGTGAAAACGAGCATCTTTACTTTGTTACCTTGCTGGTTCTCTCAGCAGAGTGCTGTGCGTGAGAGAGGACTGCAGGAAGCAGGAGCCCCTGGCACTGAATGAAACCGCGCCTCCTTTAATGTCCCGTACCAAGCATCGATCTGCAACAAAGGCTTTGAACCTAGTACCTGGTGAACCAGATTGAAAGAGTTGATACATACAGGTTTAAAAATGACCTGTCTCATTGCTGGTGGCCAGAAATCTCCAATTCCCCCTTCCTTCGTCTTAAGCAAAATGGTTTGGATAGTATCCTTGAACTTTTTCATGCATCCTCCTTCCGTCCTCTTTTGTTCCATAGCTGAAGAAGATATTCAAGTTGTAACACAGGAGCGGTTTCCTTTGCGCTGACCTCCAGAAGGCTCTGAGAATACTGAGAAATGTCAGGCACCTGCTGGTTCAGATGTGCCATCTCGCCACGTTCCCTGTATTGAAAAATGAAGACCTGGAGAGCTGCTGTCCATTGCTTCCACATTGCTCTCCTCTCTGTCTCTGTCTCAGTGTCTGTCTCGGTGTCTGTCTGTCTGTCTCTCTCTCTCTCTCTGGGGGTGACACTGTTTGGATACACAGAAACTTTAACAAAGAGAAGAGGCACAGACTAAGAGAAGAATGTGGAGCCCATCTAGTGCCCCTTATACCACTGAGCACCCCCGAGAACATGTCCGTGCTATGTGTGCTCCTGGACCTCACTCCTCACTAGGACCTGCCCAGACCTTCATCGGCAGAGCAAGGACTCAGACCTGCATTGAGCGTCACTTGGGGGTGAAGACAAACTCAGACCTGCACTTGTATAAGTAAGAAAAGCAAGATATTTTCTCAAATGCCCTTTGATCTATTTGTTTTGTGTGTATGTGTGTGCGCATGTGTGTGCATGTGTGTGCATGTGTGTGTGTGTGTGTGTGTGTGTGTGTGTGTGTGTGTGTGTGTGTGTGGTTTTTTTCAGTTGCAGGGCTTGAACTCTGGGCCTGGGCACTGTCCCTCAACTCTTCAGCCCAAGGCTAGTGCTCTATCACTTGAGCCATAGCACCACTTCGTTTTCTGGTGGTTTTTTGGAGATAAGAGTCTCATGGACTTCCCTGCCCAGGCTGACTTTGAACCGCGATCCTCAGATCTCAGCCTCCTGAGTAGCTAGGATTCCAGGTGTGAGCCACCAGCGCCCGGCTCTATTTGTTTTTTGCACTTGGGACAGTGGCAGGCATCTGGAGTCTGCACTGCTGCACTGCAGTTGTTTGTTCTTCATAAGACGTTGCAGCCCTGTGTCTCTGGATGAGACACAGAGCTGTTGCTTATTCCCCAATTAAAGAGTATATATCTTTTTTTTTAACTAATAGGGTGTTATTTTCACAGTACACAACAAGAATATGCTAAGTGACTTCTATGCCAGGTTCTGTGGGAAATGTGTTCATAAAGAATGGCCTTTGTCCTTGGGGAAGGAAGAGGCGGCAGATCTTTCCCAGACTTGCAGATGGAGGACAGCGTAGCACAGAAAACCATCCCAACCTTCATGGCACAGATAGAGTTCAGGATCTGTCAGGAGGAAAATGCTAGAAAGAAGCCAGTTGATTCCAAAGGCCACTGGTTCGAGCAGTCTGCAGCCGTCTCAGTCCGCCATTGCCCTTACCCGTGTTCTGGAGCTTCCTGGCCCTTCCAGCTGGGGAGTCGGCGGGGAAGCTCAGCACTTTGGCACAAGAGGCCCTCACGGTGTGACCTTCAATAACTTGCCTGACCACCCGAGTCCTTAGCAATTTCTTTCCAAAAAGAATGCTGAGCCCAGCGCTCGGCATTTGCCAAGGCCCAGCGAGCGGCAGCTGTCGATACTGAGGCTGCAGCCCTGATGGAAGTTTTCCTCTGCCCATATCTTGCAGGCTGCCTGGCACTGTTCCTATACCAGCTGCACCTCGGTCATCTCTTTTCTCTCCACCTGTTGGGCCTGAAAATCTGTCTCCCCAGCAATGTCTGAGGCCATTGGAGAATCCTTCAAACACTACGATCCTCTTTAGTTTCTTCATTTCAAAACTCAAAGTGATAACTTCAACAACATTGCAAGTGTATTGTAAACTAGGTGGAGATGAATGTAAATTGCTTGCAATCACGTACTGATAATAATTCTTGTGTGCCCCAGAAAGAGAACATGAAGTAAGTGAAGACCTAGAACCTGGACTCCTGGGGCAGGATCTGTCCTCAGATGTGTGCATTGACTTGAAGACCCAGGTGTTCAACTGCTGGAGAACAGGGAAGACAGGCACTTGCCAGTCAATTCACTATACTGATTTCTCCCTCATGGCTGTCTTTCAATTCACCAGGCAGGGCTGCCTCTCTTTTTTGTACTAGGAGACAGTATTGGTGTGCTTTTTAAGTGGGTCGCCCTTGCATCCCCTCTGAATTCCTCTAAGCAGCTCAGTCTAGTCTAATTAAAAATCAGGACATAGCCTCCAGGCCCAGGATGCCAAATCTCGGCCTTCAGGAGTGAGTATGATGATTTGTCTTTGAAGCTGAATGAAATTCATTGCAAAAAAAAAAAAAAAAATGGTGGAAGTGGTGCTGTAGCTCAAGTGGTAGAGCGCTCGCCTTGAGCTGAAGAGCTGAGGGACAGCGCCCAGGCCCAGAGTTCAAGCCCCACGACCGACAAAAAAAAAAAAAAAAAAAAAAAATGGTGCAGTGCTGGAAGGTGGCTCAGTGGTAGAGCGCTTGCCTTGCATGCATGAAGCCCTGGGGTCAATTCCTCAGCACCACATAAGCAGAAGTGGCGCTGTGGCTCAAGTGGTAGAGTGCTAGCCTTGAGCTGAAGAGCTGAGGGACAGCGCCCAGGCCCAGAGTTCAGGCCCCTCAACCAACCAAAAAAAAAAAAAAAAAAAAAACAATTGTACAAGGGAGATTCTAAAGAAAGAAAATCTCCATCTAAGTGGAATTCAGGAAGATGTTATGGCTAAAGGAGAATGTGTGATAGGTTTTCTGTTTGTTTGGTGGATTTTGTTTTGTTTTGTTTTTTAATTAATGGTGGGTTAAAAAATGAGTATGGGTTAAAAAAAATGAGTATGGGGAACTGTAGGCATGGGTCACGTAGTAAAACACGAGCTGTGAGCAAACAAGCCAAGCAAGGGTAAGAAGCCCTGAGTTCAAGTCCCACCAAACATAAAAAATAAAAATGAGCAGGAACTAGATCAAACTAGATCTAGTCTAGAGTGATCTGGAGGCTCACAATACAATGAGGAGGAAGAGCAAGAAAAAAGATGAAGTAAGAGGAGATTCCTGTTACTATCCTGGAGATCTCCGCCAATCTCTGCTGAGGGACCCTTGGAGATGGCACCGTGGCTCAGAAACTTCTCCAGCGACACATTACCCCTCCCTGTGCTGACCCAGCATTCTCTTTGCCATGAATTCCTGAGACCAGAGAACTATTTTACCACTCCCCAGAAAGTCCTAGTTGCTCCTTCCTTCCTGGCTCCATCTAATAGCAGGTGCTGTTGCAAAGAGCTAAGATCGCAGAGCCCATCCACACAGGTGCCCTGGGTGCTATAAGCCACTTAGGAGCTAGTCATCGCTGTCTGTGAGGATGTGTGAAGGTGCATGCGTGCACACATGTTGTGTGTCCAGTGTCTGATATGATGTGTACCAAGGTTATATCTGTGTGTCCAGTGTCTGATATGATGTGTACCAAGGTTATATCTGTGTGTCCAGTGTCTGATATGATGTGTACCAAGGTTATATCTGTGTGTCCAGTGTTTGCTATGATGTGTACCATGGTTATGTTGGTTTTGAAACTGGAGTAACTGGGTGAAGGGTCTCTGAGAAGTCTCTGTGCTACCTTTGCAAACTTTTCTGTAAGTCTAAAATTACAAATGAAAGTTTAGAAAAATGTGAAAGCAGGGGTAAGGTGTATCTTAGTGGCAAAGACATGCCTAACATGCATGAAAAGAAAACAAAAATATAAACTATGAACCTCTGTGGGGCCCAAGCCTTCTGCATACCTGGAATCCACTGGAATCAGATGGCTGTGCTCTGGGTGCTGCCAGGGACGTTGATCCTCAGGTGTTTGGTCAGACTGTTCCTGCATGACAGCGGTGGACCACCCCAGTCTGTTCCCTAGCTTCATACCCGTCTCCTTGGCTGCCACGTGTCCAAGAGGGTCTTCACACTGTGGGGGACCATCTCACGGAGGGGAGCTCTGAGACTCTTACCCCATCCAGTCGGCTCCCTAGTTATCTTAGCTGCCAACATCAGGCCATGGAAACTTCCATCCACTTGAACTCTGAGCCATCTCAGTTTGTCTTCATCAGTCAGTTACTAGAGGCCCGGCACAGACAATGGTTGCAGTCAACCTCAAAATAGACATATTTGAAAACAAAGCCCTGCCATATGTCTGTGAGCAGGACATTGGCTTTGCAGGCAGGTGCAGGGGCAGCCTCTCTCTTTGGGACTCCCTGCAGAGCGTCACCCAGGGCTATCAAAGTGAAAGGAAAGTGCCCCCCCATTCTGCAAATGGATTCTGTGGCCTGGTGCAGGTCAGCAAAGGTGAGGGGGCCGTCCCGCCCAGAGGCTCCCAGGGAGCTCACTGTCCAGGGTCTAGGACCAGTTGCCGGGCAGGGAGACCATGGTTGGCACAGCCACGTACACTCTTCCTCCATTTACTTCTGATGTCATGAAGAGTCTGGAGGTTTGGAAATTAGTCCTTTCCCATAGTCTCACTAGCTGCAAAGTGGAGAGAGAGCATCTGCCTCTAAATGATTACAAATCTCTTAGCATTTTTTAGAAACCTGAAAACTGCAATAGATAGCACTTGGGTACGAATCCATCTAGCCTACCTGTGCCTCGTTCACCCACATTCACAGAGACCAGGGCAATTTATCACACTGCTTAGACTGGGGTAAATCAACATCTAAAACTTAAAACGGTTCCTGAACATAATGTGTTCATTATAAATGTTAGCTATTATTATTTCACTTAGAGTTACTGCAAATGAGGATAATAGTCTATTTATCTAGATTATCTCTTGCTACTTATCTCCTAGAAAAACTTGTGGTCTCCTAAACTGTTGTCTATTTTCCTACTTCAAAATCTTCATTTGGGCTGGGAAGGTGGCTCAGTAGTAGAGCGTTTGCCTTGCATGCGTGAGGCCCTGGGTTCAATTTCTCAGCACCACATAAGCAGAAAAAGCTGGAAGTGGCGCTGTGGCTCAAGTGGTAAAGCGCTAGCCTTGAGCTGAAGAGCTGAGGGACAGTGCCCAGGCCCAGAGTTCAGGCCCCATGACCGGCAAAACAGACAAACAAACAAACAAACAAAAAAAGCTTCATTCATTGCATCTATAAGATGTTTTAAAGTTAATTGAACAACAACAACAACTAGAAGTGGCTTAAACCATAAAAATAATTCAGGTACAACTGGATCCAGCCACTAACATAAACTTCCCCATTTCTTTGTGATGTGTGGTATTTGCTTTCCGTATGCTCTGGAATCATTAAATCTAGTTTGCACCCAGACCATACTCACAGTAATGGTGCTGGTCAGGGAGATGGGATAGGTACTGGCTGACTGCCATGCCTGGGGCTCCAGGTGACGGTGTAGGCAGTCAGGGGACTAGAAGCAGCAGCGGATGGGAATCTGCGCGGCTCTGCTCTCACAGCTCCATGTTGCTGCTGCGGCCCGCGGCCCACCTCCCCCAGGGATCCTTCCTGGCAACCTCACAATGCCTATCCTCATATCGGAAGGCACAGGGCCTCCTGCCAGAACGGGAAAGACATCCCAAACCCAAAGCAAGGCCTTCTGCTACTGCATCCTGGACGTAACAAATCTGAAACTCTCATATTATTCTGCAGTTAATTCCCCAAACACCCATGCTCCGAGCCCCTTGTACCTCTAACTCTTTTGGAGCTTCTTGAGGCCCCTCTTCAGTGGTGGTTAAACCTGATTTGATCTGATGAGGTTCCTCTCTTCTTTCCTTCCATCTGCTTGGTCTCCTCTAACCCTAACCCTGAAGAAACAATTAGAGTATGGTCAGCAATGGGTCTTTATGCTGCCAATGGCTGCCCACTTGAGTTCTAACCCAGCCCTTTGCACACTTTCCCTCCATTCCCTGACCCAGTCAGAAATCTGCTCATCTTGTCAGGCCCATCCAGATGCCTATGCCTGGCACACAGCATGTGCTTATTAAGTTTGTTCTGAGTGAATCCGTTTCAGTCAGCTCTCATCTCTGAAGAACTTGCGTGCACCTTGCTTATGCACGGATGGCCTCATTTATTCTGTGGTTGTTTATGTGTTTGTTCTGGTCTTTTCATGAACTGGACAGTTTGAAACTTAAGGCCTCTTTTTCCTGATGGGCTAGGAAATAAATGCTTGGTGATATGTTTAATGTGAATGAGGACATGAATGGCAGATGAATACCCTGTGGATTTAAAACATGGGACCGAATGACATTCTCAGGGAAGGGCTCTGTAGCAAAGGGCCTGCGCTCCAGCAGAGAGGCCACAGAGCAAAAGGTGGGGCAGGCATTAAGGGTGCAGGTGCCTCCCTGGCATGCCCTGCCCAGTGACTTGGGCAAGCAGGGAGCCTGGAAGGGCGCAGGTGTGTGACCAGGCAGGACACGCTTGCAGGATGAGTGGTGAGATTTGTGGTTTTGAACAGTCCCTCAACAGTTGTCCTGAACTCAGCTGGAAGTAGAGTCCGGAGCAGAAACTGGGCTGACAGAAAGCTGTCCAGGGGACACAGGTGGATTTGGATGTGTCTCGGAGATGGGCAGGATGAGGGAGAAACTAATGAATCTTGCCTTCCAAGGAAGTCTGAGCCCCCGGAGCCCCCAGGTTCACATCTTCACCAGTGTCCTCCACTTCTGAACTCCCCAAAGAGAAGGGTGGGAGGCAAACAAAATGTAGTGACAACTCTAGGCAGACATCCACAAGCCCATACAGCCAGCACTCTATAGGCTCACCAGACACAAACGAGAGCCTTTCAGGGCCATGGCCCTCCTGAGGCCTTTGAGACCCTCTTGTGGGTGGGTGTATGTCCCTGTCACAGGCAGGCCAGGGGTCAGAGTTGGCCCATGTAAGCTGAACCTCAGAAGGAAAGGTGAAGAGCTCTCCCCCCCGCCTCAGTGACTGCAGTGTGCTGCTGGTGTCCAGCCTGGTGACGCCAGCCCACCTTGACCAGCACTGGACTGGACACACGTATTTACTTGTCCTGTTTCTTTGTCCAGCCTGGTGACGCCAGCCCACCTTGACCAGCACTGGACTGGACACACGTATTTACTTGTCCTGTTTCTTTGTCCAGCCTGGTGACGCCAGCCCACCTTGACCAGCACTGGACTGGACACACATATTTACTTGTCCTGTTTCTTTGCGTCCCATTTCCTGACTGAAAAGCTGTGCTAACTTGTGGCTATTGGGCTGAGGTTGTATGAGAGATCTTTTCCTTCCTTCCTTCCTTCCTTCCTTCCTTCCTTCCTTCCTTCCTTCCTTCCTTCCTTCCTTCCTTCCTTCCTTCCTTTCTTTCTTTCTTTCTTTCCTTATCAGATTTACTTTTGTTTCCTTCATTTTACGGCAATCATGAAATGTCGCAGTGATTTCCAGGGCCGTGCTCAAAGTCCTGAGGGCCTGGTTGGGCCGAGGGGCAGGGGCAGGGCAGGCCTCTCTGGGGTGCCCGAAGGCAGGTGAGTGGAGAGCACCACCGGCCCGCGCCTGCATGGCCAGGGAGCCGGCCAGCAGCTTGGCCTTGTGCTGCTGCTGTTGCTCAGCCTTTTCCACCACAAGCCTCCCTGCCTCTGGCTGAGCTGCCTGGGGGCTCCCAGGGCTCTGCAGCCCTTCCTGAAGGCCAGATGTGCCCGATGGGTCGGGGCAGCCAGCCAAGATGAGCCATAGCCCAAAGACCAGCGCACTGGCATCAGAGCGAGCGCCACAGACAGAAGGGAGGGCCTCAGCCCGGTACAGATGCCGCACGCGCTCCGTCCATTGCCTCCTCTCAGATGGACGCGGGTGTAGACGGGAGGAAGCAGGCTGGGTAGATAAGGGTATAGACAGGAGGAAGCAGGCTGGGTAGATAAGGGTGTAGACGGGAGGAAGCAGGCTGGGTGGACGTGGTATAGGTGGGAGGAAGCAGGATCTGGTTCCAGTGCCCTGTGGATCAGTAGTATGTCCTCCTGTCTCAGGTGACCGGGAGAGGGAGAGAAGGAGAAAGAGCAGGGGGAGAAGGAATAAAGAGAGGAAGGAAGGAAGGAAGGAAGGAAGGAAGGAAGGAAGGAAGGAAGGAAGGAAGGAAGGAAGGAAGGAAGGGAGGGAGGGAGGGAGGGAGGGAGGGAGGGAGGGAAGGAGGGAGGGAGGGAGGGAGGAAGGAAGGAGGCAGGAAGACAGGGAGGAGGGAAAGCAGGGAGGCAGGCAGGCAGGCGTGGAGGCAGGAAGGAAGGAAGCAGGGAGGCAGGCAGGAAGGAAGCAGGGAGGCAGGCAGGAAGGAAGCAGGGAGGCAGGGAGGCAGGCATGGAGGCAGGGAGGCAGGAAGGGAGGCAGGGAGGCAGGCAGGAAGGAAGCAGGGAGGCAGGAAGGAAGGCAGGGAGGCAGGAAGGGAGGCAGGGAGGCAGGGAGGCAGGCAGGAAGGAAGCAGGGAGGCAGGAAGGAAGGCAGGGAGGCAGGAAGGAAGCAGGGAGGCAGGGAGGCAGGGAGGCAGGAAGGGAGGCAGGGAGGCAGGAAGGGAGGCAGGGAGGCAGGAAGGGAGGCAGGGAGGCAGGGAGGAAGGCAGGCACAGCAGCTTGGATGTCACCTGCTGAGCCTGAAGAAGAGCCTTCAGGAAGGTAATCTCTCTGCCCTTTGTGCCTGCCAGCCTGCTGTTTGTGGGCCTGGCAGATGTTCAGCCTGGCCCAGCCTCAGCAGCCTGCTGGATGGCATTGTGTCATTGTTGTTCCTGCCGCGAGGCCCCAGCCGTTCTCGGCCAGAGCCTCAGTGGAGGCAGGAGATGTGTGAGGACAGAATGAAAAGTCAGGAAACCTTATAGAAGACATTCTCACCCAGGGCCCCAAGGGGACCTACTCTGATGTCGAAGGTGAAGTCATTCTTCCTAGACAAGGGTTCTTTTTTCGAGAGTTGTATTGCTCTTTCTGATGTGCTGAGATATTCACAGCCCTAAGAGCTGAGGCTGAAATGGAACGAGAAGTCTGGGAGATAAGCTTATGAAGGGGTCAGGGCGGCAAAGGCCCCGAGGCAGGGACAAGTCCGTCCTGAGCCCTTCCACTGCAGTAGCCTCCTCGAGAAGCTGGCGGTCAGGGAGTCTGGAAGACACAGCTTGCAGAGTGCTGTGGTCAGAGTGCTTTTCTCTAAGATTCATGCTGCAATTTGTCTCATGATAGTGTTGAGAGGTAGGGGCTATAGGAAGTAGTCAAGCCAGAAAGTTTCCATCCTTGCAAAGGGGAATTAACATACTGTAAAGGACAAATTAGGCCTCTTTCTCTGAGATGAAAACAGATACAGCACCTTGATCTTGGACTTTGTAGCCTCTAGAACTGTGAGAAAACAGGTGTATCTTCATTACAAATTGTCCCTTCTCTGACGCTCCGCTATAACAACATGGGGAAAGCTTTTAATTCCAGCCCCAGAGTGTAGAGCAGAGTTTAGATGGTGATCAAGAGGCAAAGGAACAGCTGGGGCAGCCACTGTCATCTCCAGTTTTTGCACACTTGACCTTGCACTGATGTTAGTGCAGTGATGTTGTGCCGATGGTGTTGATCTTGCCACAAAGGACAGCAGCTCCAGTAGCCATGGTGCCCATCTTTGTAAAGTCTAACCTGAGTCCAAGCAGCAGCTCATCCCAATATTCTGTCCCTAAAACAAAGTTAGCCACTGTAAACAATCCATCTATAAACAATAAGGGAAAAGAGAGGAAGATAATAAATGTGTACCTAGGGGCTGGGAAGGTGGTTCAGTGGTAGAGCGCTTGCCTTGCATGCCTGAGGCCCTGGGTTCGATTCCTCAGCACCACATAAGCAAAAAGAAAAAAGCCAGAAGTGGCGCTGTGGCTCAAGTGGTAGAGCGCTAGCCTTGAGCTGAAGAGCTGAGGGACAGCACCCAGGCCCAGAGTTCAGGCCCCACGACCGGACCCCGCCCCCCCCCCCCAAAAATAAATAAATGTGTATCTATATCAAGGAAAATATGCTGAGCTTCTATGGTCTTTCTTTGCATCTTATCTCTAGGCTACAACAGAGCTTAATAATGACCTGTTTACATGAATTTATTAAATTTATGTGCATGATGGTGTATTAATATCTATGAACGTGTTGGCATCAAGGGGTATCCACTAGGTATTATTGAATTTTGAAAACTAAAATTCAGAAAAGTGATGAAGTTATTTAAGGCTTGTTAATCCAAAAGGCAAAATATGTTTCTGTACCTATTATTGGTGCATAATCATATATGTATGAAAAATACTGAAAGATACATAAGCATTTTACAGGCCAGATCTGTTGGTGACAATTTCAGTGTTGGTATTTCTGAAGTCTTTATTCTGCCAATGCTTTTGAAAGACTTTTTGGTAAGCATAGAACTCTAGGTTGGCAATGTTTCACCTGCTGTAGGAGATTCCATCCACTGCCTTCTTCCCGTGTGGGTTTCCTATCAGGAATTGGCTGTTCTTGCCTTCATTCTGTGGTGCATTTCTTTATGGTTTAGGAATGTAGTCATGGTTTTAAGCAATCTGTGATACACTGTGGTGTGTTCATGGTTCTTTTGGTTGAGTTGTGTTGAAATGCATGAGTCTTTTTTTTTAATGCTTGAGTTTTTTAAAAAAATACTTTTGTTGTTATTATAAAGGTGGGTTACAGAGGGGTTACTGTTTCATAAGTCAGATAAGGAGGACATTTCTTTTTGGACAATGTCACTCCTCCTCTCCAAGTTTTTCCCTTCCATCTCTGTGGCAAGTTGTATAGTTCAGTTTTAACATAGTACCTTTGTTCACTCTTTGTCCCTCTATTTCAGTGCTCCCAAGCCCCCCCACCAAAGACAGATAAATGAACAAACAAGACACAAAGGAAACTCTGGAGTTTATTTCAGTAAGGCCCAGAGGCCTTGAGCCTTTGTGCTCCTCCCTTGATAGGATCCTCCTTTGGTCTCACTGTGTGGGAAGACCTCGAGTCCTGGATAACTTATCATGTATTTTAGATCCAGGGTATTTTAGATCCAGCTTCCCATATGAGAGAAAACCTGTGCCATTTTTGTCTCTGAGCTTGGCTTACCTCACTTAACATGATTTGTTCTAGGTCCATCCATTTCTCTGCAAATGAAATAGTATTATTCTTTCTAATGGCTGTGTAAAACTCCATTGTGTATAGGTTTCATATTTTTTGGATCCACTCATCTATTGTAGGGCATCTGAGCTGTTTCCACAACTTGTCTATTGTGAACAGTGCAGCAGTGAACATGGATGAGCAAGTGTCTTCACGGTGTACTGGCTTGTGATGTTCTGGGTGAGATGCTTGAATTTTTAGGTTATACATCAAATTTTGAGTACTCTTCTATCTCTCACTGATGTGCTCTCCAGTGTTTAAATTTATAGGTTGTTTAAGGATAATTTTAAATTCATACACACACATCACATACAATTTCCCCTGTTGTTAACCTCTTGCTTGTGGTACAATTGCTATATCTAACAAATCAGTATGATCACACTATTGTTTATTATTAATTGAAGTCTTTGGTTTATTTAGGATCTGTGTCGTTGACTTGTACATGTTTTGATGAATCCTTCATCTGCCATTATAGTGTCACCCAGAGTAGTTGACTGCCTTAGAAATCCCCTGTGCTTCTTCTCTTCTCTTAGCCATTGGCAACTGTGTATATTCTTACATGTCCACAAAGTTTGTCTTTTCCAAAATGTTATATTCTTGGAATCATATGGAAAGTAGCCATCTTGAACTGGCTTCCCTCGCTTAACAATATGGCCTTTCCTAGCCTGATAACTCATTTCTTCTTATCACTGAATAATAATCCATTGTCTGGATTTGCCAAAGGACATCTGGTTGCTTTCAGTTTGTGGTTATTACCAATAAGCTGCTAAACATTTGTATGGACAAGTTTTCAATTAACTTGGGTAATGTAGGGGCACAATTAACAATTTACACAATGAGACAGCATTTAGCTTTGTAAAAAAAAAATTTGTAAAAAATTTTCTAGGTTTCCTTCCAAAATGGCTGCATCATTTTGTATCTCCATCAGAATGAATAAGTTCCTGTTGCTCCACATAACATTACCAGCATTTGACATCATTTTTAATTTTGTTAGACATTCTAATAGGTGTACAGTGTTATTATTTTTGACTTGTGGGCCCTCAAACACAAGAAGTAAAGGACATTTGCCATCTGTGTATCTCCTTTGATGAGGTTCTTATTTCAATCTTTGGCCCATTTCTTTTTTTTTTAATAATGGTTATTATAAAGGTGAAGTACAGAGGGTTTGCAGTTCATAAGTAGGCAAAGAGTACATTTCTTTTCATGCAGTATCTCCCCTTTCCTCTCTCCCATCCTCACCCACAAGTGGTATAGTTCATTTTCAACATGTCTATTGAGTACCACTGCTGCATTTGTTCACCCTTTGTCCCTCCATTTCTGTGCCTCCTTACTCTCCCAGAGACAGATAAATGAACAAACAACACAGAAAGAAAAGAAAAGAAAACAACAACAAAGAAAAAACTCATTTCCATTTTTTGGAGTTCATTTTGATATATATTATCTCATATGATCAGAGACACAGAGGCATTGCGCATTTGTGTTCCTCTGCTAGGAGTATCCTAGCAGTGTGAAATCCTGTATAATATCATGTCCCATTGTATTCTACATGAGAAAAAAAAATGTACCGTCTTTCTCTTGTAGATTGGCTTACTTGAGTTAACATGATTTGTCTAGGTCCATCCATTTCTCTGCAAATGAAATAATATTATTCTTTCTAATGTCTGTGTTAAGTTCCATTGTGTGTAAGTACAACATTTTTTGATCCATTCATCTATTGTAGGGCATCTGGGCTGTTTCCATAACTTGGCTATTGTGAACAGTGCAGCAGTGAACATGGATGTGCAGGCATCTTTATGGTGTCTTGCTTGTGATGATCTCAGAAGATACCTTGGAGCTGCATGGCTGGGTCATGGAGAAGGTCTATGTTCAGTTTTCTGAGGAACCTCCAGCCTACTGTCTAGTGTGGTTGTTCTAGTTTACATTCCCACCAGCAGTGCACTAAGTTTCCTTTCCCCCCACACCCCCACCATCATTTGTTGTTTGAATTCACAATGTTGGCCAACCAAACTGAGGTGAGATGGAATTTCAAAGTTATTTTAATTTGCATTTCCTTTATGGCCAGGGATGATGAACATTTCCTCCTGTGTTTCTTTGTCATTCTTATCTGCTCTGAGAGGTCTTTCCTTAGACCTTTTGCCTATCTAGTGATTGGTTTATTAGCTTTGAAAGGGGTTACTGTCTTGAGCTTCTTGTATATTTTGCATATTAGGCCTTTGTCTGATATATTGCTGGTAAAAGATCTTTTCCCAGTCTGTTGGTTGTCTTTCTCATTGAATAACTATGTCCTTTGCTGTGCAGATTTTTTTTTTTTTTTTTTTTTGTCGTGGGGCTTGAACTCTGGGCTTGGGCACTGTCCTTGTGCTCTTCAGCTCAAGGCGAGCACTCTACTGCTTGAGCCACAGCAACACTTCCGGTTTTCTAGGTTTATTGGAGATAAGAGTCTCACGAACTTTCCTGCCCAGGCTGGCTTTGAACCATGATCCTCAGATCTCAGCCTCCGGCATAGCTAGGATTATAGGCGTGAGCCACCAGCGCCCGGCTATGTGCAGAAAATTTTTATTTTGATTTAATCCCATTTGTCAAGTATCTCTCCTATCTGCTGTGCCCTGAGGCTCTTTTCAAAAAGTTTCTGCCTATGCCTATGTATTGTCATATTTCTCCTACTCTCTCTCACAGTAATTTCAGTGTTTCAGGTCTGATGTTGAGGTCTTTGATTCACTTTGAGTTGATATTAGTGCATGTAACCAACAGGAATATACTTTAAGTTTTCTGCATGTGGATGCCCAGTTTTCAACAACATTCATTATTGAAGAGGCTAGCTTTTTTCCACTGTATATCTTTGGCTCCTTATCAAATATCAGAAACTTTAAGTACATATTTCTGGGTCTTCTACTCTGTTCTGTTGACCTGCAGGAATATTTTTTTTTTTGCCAGTCCTGGGGCTTGAACTCAGGGCCTGGGCACTGTCCCTGAGCCTCTTTTGCTCAAGGCTAGCACTCTACAACTTGAGCTGCAGCAACACTTCCAGCTTTTTCTATTTATGTGGTACTGAGGAATTGAACCCTGGGCTTCATGCATGCAAGGCAAGCACTCTACCACTGAGCCACATTCCCAGCCTAGGACTATTTTTTAAAACAATACCAAGCTATTTCTGTTATTATAGATCTATAGTAGAGCTTAAGGTCTAGGATTGTGTACCATAACTATTGCCTTTTTTTTGGCCTAGAATTGCTTTGGTTGTTCAAGGTCTTTTATTGTCCAATATGAAGTTCTAGATTGCTTTCTCTATCTTACTGAAGAATGTTATTGGGATTTTGATGGGGACTGCATTAAAGCTGTAGATCATTTTTGGCAATATGGCCTTTTTCACAATATTAATTCTACCTATCCATGAACATGGAAGGTTTTCCAATTTCCTCATGTTGTCTTGGACTTCTTTCTGCAAATTTTTATAGTTTTTGCTATAAAAATATTTTGCTTCCTTGGTTAAATTTATTCCCAGGTTTTTTGAGGCTATTGCAAATGGAGTTGATTTCCCTCTCTGCTTGTATATTGCTGGTATACAGAAAGACTACTGATTTTTATGAATTAATTTTGATCCTGCTACTTTGGCAAAGTTACTGATCAGCTTTCGGAGTGGGATGGAATTGTTCGGGTGCTTTAGATATAAGATTATGTCATCTGCAAATTTGGATAGTTTGACTTCTTTCCTTATGTATCCCTTTTATGTCATTTTCTTGCCTATCTCTCTGGCTAGGAATTCCAGAACTATATTGAAGAAGAGTAAGAGAGTGGACTTGTACCTGATTTTAGAGAATAGGTTTAATTTTTCACTGTTCAATATGATTTTGGTTTTTGGTCCGTCATATATAGACTTTATTATTTTGAGTTATATTCCTTTTATTCCTAGCTTCTATCTATATATATCTATGCACACACACACATACACACACAAATACACACACACTTCTCCATTTTATCAATGTTGTGATTCAGGTATGATGACTTCAGAGAAAAGATAAGAGGGAAAGGAAAATTCAAAATTAAATGACAGCAGGTAACATGCCAATGGTAGAAAGCATAAGTTAAAAGGTATGTGATTTTTTTTTCGGTTGTGGGGCTTGAACTTGGCCTGGGTGCTATCCCTCAGCTCTTCAGATCAAGGCTAGCACTCTACCACTTGAGCCACAGCTCCACTTCTGGCTTTCTGTTGATATATTGGAGATAAGAGTCTCACAGCCTTTCCTGCCCAGGCTGGTTTTGAACTGTGATCCTCAGATCTCAGCCTCCTGAGTAGCTAGGATTACAGGTGTGAGCCACTGGGAGCTGGCAAGGTATGTGACTTTTAAATAATTTACAGAAAAGAAAGAAGTATATGATTAAATTAATTAATTAAATTAAACCAACCAGAGTCTCACTTCCTTCTAAAAGCATAGTAAAGATTAGAGCACAATTGTGTGTGGAATACATAACACAAACACACAAACACTGTGGTGTACACTTAACACAGACCTAGTGCACCAGTTTTCTGCCACACATGGCCTCTTGATGTGACCAAGAGATTGGGTAAACATAGGGTTACCAGAACTATATAGTAGACTTTCCTAATTATATGAAGCAGACAAGATTCACTTTAAGTAAAAAACAAAAAGTGTACTAGAGTGGCTCCATGTCCAGTGACATGTCCAGTGACATAGCTATGGAGTATCACTGCCAGGTAGTCTGCCCTCAACCTCTGGTAGATGCTGTGCTTTATGGATGGCAGTGAGTGCAGCAGGTGCGCTTATACCAGAATTTCAACAAACACATATGGAATAACTTGTGCTTTAGCCTTATGACAGCTGCAGTACTGGGGCAGTGGAATTTCCCTTGTATAATTGTGGCGCACATAGTCCAAAGTTGACTGAAAAGTTGTGATGTACAAAGCATGACTATATAAGTACACACATACACAGACACAGAGGAAGAAAAGCCTGCAGAAAGCCTCTCTGTGTATGTAAATGTGAGTATGTGCACCCAATGCGTAGTGGATTGCCATTGCCAACTCTTTCTTGTTCTCTTACACCCTGGGCCGGGCACTGTGGTGGCATTGTTATCACTTGAGTGAACATTCCCCAAGTGCACATGTGTGAGGAGGAGTGGAACCCGCAGAAGATGTGGCGTAGCGAGAAGTCCTTATGTCACTGGAGGCAACCCTTGATAGGGATTTTGGGGTCCTAGCCCCTTCCTATCCTACTCTTTGCATCCTGGCTCATGAAGTAAACAGTTTGCTTTCCCACGTAGTTCTGTTATAGGGTTTGCCCTTGCCA
Source organism: Dipodomys merriami (assembly GCF_024711535.1). Taxonomy (NCBI): domain Eukaryota; kingdom Metazoa; phylum Chordata; class Mammalia; order Rodentia; family Heteromyidae; genus Dipodomys; species Dipodomys merriami. The sequence continues at coordinate 95,833 of NW_027206401.1, read as the reverse complement.
AAAGCCCAAAGTCATGGGGCCATATCATCTTAGACTTGAACCTCTAAAACCAAGCCCAAACTGTAAATTTTCTACTTATAAGCTATTTGCCGCAAATACTCCAAGATAGTGACTAACTAACCAAGGTAGTTACTGACCAACACACAGAGACACAAAATTGATGATTCAGAGGCCTAACTCTAAAGGGGAGACATTATGCTACAGTGAAGCTAACAATAAGTTGAGATTATGTTAATTCCCAGGAACAAAATAATCAGGCTGTCCTTGAGAGAAGTGAGAGCTCAGTGTGAGGCCATGAAGGGGCGAAGGCCACAGAGCTGGACCCTCGGGAGAGGAGGGCAGCTGCGCACTCACCTTCACATAAGAGTCATTTTTGTAACAACAGATACCATTATAATCATACAGCCAAGTATCTAATCATCAATGTTTTAAATAACAAAGCCAAGGATTTCCAAATTTGTTTTAAAATGACCTCATGGCCAGGCACTGGTGGCTCATACCTGTAATCCCAGCTACTCAGGAGACTGAGATCTGAGGATGGAGTTCCAAAGCCAGCTGGGGCAGAAAAGTCCGTGAGACTCTTATCTTCAATTAATCACAGAAAAGGCTGGAAGTGAAGCTGTGGCTCAAGTTGTAAAACACTAACCTTGAGCAAAAGAAGCTCAGGGACAGTGCCCATGCCCTGAGTTCAAGCCTTAGGACAGAGAAAATAAATAACAAATAAATGAATACCCCATGATTGCACAAGTGCAGTTGTCAGGAGAGGACAGACCAGAAGGGACACAAGCAAAGAGGCCACATGTGGCTGGGCCGCCTGAGCTATACCACATAGGCTCTGCTCTAAGTCATTGCAGGTTTGATTTTTTTGATTCAAGACCCACAGAATACAATGGAAGAAAGATTTTCATGATCAAGATGGCTTTCCAAGGTTACTCTGTCTGGTAGGCAATGTTGGTAGAAGAATATCCAGACGATTTTGTGCAGTGGCTATTGGAATGGAGATAATGATGATAACTATTAACTCTGGAGACAAGATGATGTGGATGCAGCTGAGACATCTATGGTAGGAAGGATTAACAAGCCAGTACTGGAGTTGATGTAAGGCATGAAAGATAGCAGGGCATGGTTATGGGTTGAACCTTGGATGGTTGGATGTGAAAGAGACTATAGGCAGAACAGCCTGGGCAGAGGCTACACTCGAACAACTTTGTTTGCCAACAAAGTAAAAGAGGAAGGGAGGGAGATGAAAGGAAGGAAGGAGGCAGGGACAGAGGGAGGGGAGAATGAGAGGAAAAGAAGAAAGGAGGAGAAGAAAGAAGGAAAGAAAGAAAGAAAAAAGGAAGGAGGAGGAAGAGGAAGAGGGAGAAGAGGAGGAGGAGGGAGAGGAGGAAGAGGAGGAGGAGGAGGAGGAAATGGGAGGGGAAGGAAAAGAAGAGGAGGAGAGGAGGTTGAAGGGGGAGAGGGAGTGGGAAGGGGAGAAGGAGGGGGAAAGGAAGGGGGAAAGGAAGGGTAAAGGGGAGGGGGAGGGAGTGGGAGAGGGAAGGGGAGAGGAGCCAAACTTGGTGCTATACATTTGCAGTAATCCATTACAGCAGAGGATAGAAGATTACAAGTGTATTCTTCATGTAAACACAAGAAACATTTTTAAACAAAATATTAGCAAATAAACTTTAAAAGCACACAAAAAATATCATATGCTATGACCAAGAGGTTTATTCCAGAATACAAAGCAGACTCAACATGTAAACATTAATAGATGCACTCCATCATAAATAACAGAGGAAAGTCACATGGTGATAGCAACTAATGAAAGTGGGGGTTTTATTAAACGCTCCTTTAAACCAAAGCTGTTGCCCAGCATCAGCCTTGCACACAGAGTGAAGCTCTGGGCAAACTTTAGAGAGGAACAGTAGACTCGAAGGCAAGAAGTACTTGCTTTTCAGAATCCCAAAGACCCTGGGCAGGACCTCTGCAGTGGTGGGCTTCAGACAGAGAGAGCTGACGCTTCTGGGCAACAAAAAGTGGAGAAGATAAAAAATAACAATAATGTGCTTTGCCACAGGTCCTGACAGCCATTGGAATTCATGCCACAGACACTGTTTTCCTGCAATCATTTTGCAGGAAAACAGCGTCTATTTTTTCTAAACATTTAACTTAAAAAGTAGTGCAGATTAGCAAAAAAATTGCAAACAACAGTACTGTTGAATAAATAATCAATATGTATTTTCCAGTCCATTCTCACTGTATATTTGTTTATAAATGAATTAAACTTTGTAAAAAAAAAAAAAACAATCCCAGCAAGCATTGCTGTTTCTTATCCAATATTTTTCATTTATTCAACATGAAATGACTACCTCTTTCTAGGCATTTGAAATACTTTAGTGAACAAAGCTGAGAAGTTTCATGCCATCTTTTACACTTACATTTTATTACAGTGAGATAATAAATAGAATACTCAGAAAATGAAAATGGCTTCTCAGTCCCACATCTCTGGTAGGCTAGAGACTGACAAGTGTTCTTAAGGATCTTGGGACATTTTTCACATTTGAATGGTTTTTGAGCTTAATGGAATCTTTCCTGTCCCTCTCACGAGGAGTTTCCTTTATTGTTCTGGTAGATAGAAGACAGACTCAGAGAGGACTGGTCTGGCTAGTGAGAAGCCCTCGTTGTACCCCCACATGGAGAACTTGCCGCTAGGAAAGCATCTTCAGGGTCCCTGAAGGTGCCTAGCTTGTATTTCTCACAAAAAAATACCTCTCTCTCCAGGCCTAAGACAATTCTCCTTCTGGATAAGGTAGAAACTATTTGAGTTTCTTGACTGGTGACCCTGTCATTTATTTGAGTAGTTTTTAGTAATCATTACAGCCATCTTCTTCATTGTACTATTACGTGGAAATGAATCACTTCCCAAGGAAGTGATAGAACCTCCTGCTGATGAGCAGATCCATCTGACACCTGTTTCCAAGGAAATTTCTTGAAAAGTTTTGGAAGGTGTCCCTATTTCTCTCCTATTAGTGTCTTTACTGATCTGTCTCTGTCTCTGTCTCTCTCTCTCACACCCTCTCAGATGAACAATGAATTATGTTGAGGGTGTAATCTCAGAAAAGAGCTTTCTGCTCCAGGTTTCTGCCACTTGATATTCATTTCTCCTTCAAAGTGTATTTGTCTTTGGGCTGTCCACAAATAACAAACTGGCCTCACTCTCTGGAATGTTTTCCTAAAAAAGCTTCTTCTAGAATATAGCCAAGGAGCCGGGGGTGCTGGTGGCTCACACCTGTAATTCTAGTACTCAAGAGGTTGAGATCTGAGGATTGTGGTTCAAAGGCCTCCTGGTCAGGAAAGTCCATGAGACTCTTATCTCCAATAAACCACTCAAAAACTGGAAGTGGCACTGTCTCAAGTGGTAGAGTGCTCGCCTTGAGCTGAAGAGCTGAGGGACAGCGCCCAGGCCCAGAGTTCAAGCCCCACGACCAACAAAAAATAAAGAATATAGCCAAGGAGGAAATGTAAATGAATATGATTCCTTTTCCAGATGATTCCTGAAGGTGAAAGCCATCTCAAAGCCAACACTAGACTCTGCCTAGGTCTGGCGTCAGCTGGAGAGCATGTGGCTCGGCAGTCTGTCAGCAGAGGGTGAGGGTGTGGGTAAGGAGGTACCTTTGCTGCATCAGCTCCCCATGGCAAACTTACTGCCTTTGACCCATCCACAACAAAGGCAAGAGCTCACCTAGACGAGTAAAGATAGAATTAATTTGGGGAAAGTAAGAGGACAGTATTTACACCTCTAAATCACAGTTTGCATCAGCGACTCTTCAATGTGGCTTGAACATAGACTGCAAACCGGTCTACAAAGGCTTTCTCCACAATTGACTCCTGACAGCTATTTTGAGGTAGTAACTGTAAGACCCTCTCTTTTCCACAGCCCACTTCCCTGGCCTTATGCTTAAAGATAAGCTGGCGTCCTATGCAGCCACACTGACTCAGAGTAACATTTTTAAAGTCTTCTCCTTTTAAGGCCATTGGTTATCTGACTGTAGGAAGGGAGCTGGCTAGGCAGATGGATTACAAGAGAGTCACCACTATGAATAGTTTAATTCTGAAGTTTCTAAAAGGGAACCTGGACCACCTGAGCCTCCCAGAGATTCCTGAGTCACTTTAACCACTGCCTTTGGTATCAAGCAGAGCCATCTGTATGGCTGGAACACGAAAAGCCCTTTGTGAGCCTCAGCTGTGGGTTAAATGTGGCTCACAGCTGTGGCTGAGGCTTACTTCCAGAAATAGTCTCTACATAGCAATAAAAAAGACCATGGCAGAGGTGGTGATGAGACTAATGGCAATTCGTTCTTACTGTCATCTCCCAGAATAAAATAGGTGAATTAGTTGCTATCAAGGAGCACAGAAAATGGAGGAGACTGAGCTGTAATCAAAATCATAAAAACAAGGAAATATCCTCAGTAAATAGTTTAGCAGTCTAGAGAGCTTGCAAGTGACATCTATAGTAACACAGAGTGGGTAACACAATAGAGCAGAAAAATGCAGAAGTTGATAGGAATGGAAGCAAGCAGTAGGCTAATGGACTTGCAAACTGGTGGGCTGCCTTAGTATCAGGAGCTCCTTGTGCAGAAACTTTCGAGTACAGGCTGGTGACCTCCCCTAGGTGAGCCAGCAGGTCCTGCAAGGGAATGAGTCCAAGTTCTGCCCAAAACAAGTCTATGATTTTATAAGCTAAATGATTGTGGCTTTGTTTATAAACTGAAGGTTATCTCATATTGACAAAAATCAAAGATCCATAAGTTGCTTGAGATATACCACAAAAAGATTTATATCCAGCACATCGGTAGGTAGTAAATACATGTTGAACTTGCTCACATAAGCAGCAAGACTTACATGAGTTTAAATTGCTCTGCTGATGAAAAATAGAATGACTGAACTCAGTCCTCTAATAGGACTAGCCACTGATAGGAACAGAAACTGTAGGAATACAACTGGAGACATGCAAAACACGGGAACTCTACAAGACAATCCCACCCCAGTCTCAGGGGTGAGTAAATTCCAAGTGGGGAGGAAGGAAGAGGGTGGGAAGAAGAGGAGGAGGGGCAAGAAGAGAGTACAGGGAGGGGAGGGAGAGAAGAGGAGAGGAATAAAGACAGTAAGTACACAGAAGAGAAGAGAGGAGAGAAGTGAGGAATATTTGGGTCCATGTTTGACTCCTAACAGCCCATTATGAGACATTCAAGGAAATTTAAACATGTGCTTTGGATGCTGAGAAGTGACGGTTAATCTTGAAGTTATTATTATGATACTGTAATGTCATTATAAACTATTGCCATTATTTTCAGAGGCACCTACTATTTATTTACTGATGAAATTAGGAGCATTCTGGGAATTGCCTTATAATGCCCTGGATAGGGGCAATAGGGTAGAGGAATGACTCAATGTTGGCCATGCATAGTTGCTTATGTGGGTGATCATTAGCTGGTCTGTCTACTTCATTTGTTCATATGTGACATGTTCCATGATAGAATAAGGGGGTGAATAAATGAAGCATTAGAAGAATACAAAAGAAAATGGTTCATGCTTAGTAATAAATCAAACTGAGCACCTTCAGTGACAAGCAAAGATATGACATTGAGCCCTTGAGTGCCCCAGTTCAGAGCAGAAATAGCCTTCCACCACGCTAGGCGAAAGGGCAGGGGATGTGCACCAAGGCTTCCAGGGCCTTGCTCTACTGGGCTTGCACTGTGAGCTACTGAAGATCTATACACCAGTTCTCTCTGCTTTGAAACTCTACACTTGTTTTTAACCCAGTTTTATGGGGGATATGGAACAATGTAAATTTATTAAAGTGCTGACAAAAAGTAGAGATGCCTCAAGCCTCTGACAATTCTTTCTGATGATTTCATATTTGTGAGTGGGGAGAGAAAATATTACTTCTGAAGGCCTTAGCACAAATACTTGGCCTTATAGCTACTAATAGAAAAAAGGGCCCATGGGTCTCACCTTAATTATTTCTCTTTTTGGGAGGGTATTTTGTCAGGAAGCATTTATTGTACAATACTTTTGAATGAAACTCCACAGACATATTATCTCCTTTATTAGAACTGTGCAATGATAGAGTAGAGGTGTGGCTCAAGTGAAGTACCGGCCTTGAGTGAAAGCATGTGGCCCTGAGTTCAAATCCCACTACCAGGATGCACACACACGGGGGGGGGTGGGAGGGAGAATTGTGTAATGTGTACTGAAAGTTAACACTTCTTTTTACCCAAGAAGCTCGAGAGAAGTAAAAAGAACTTCTATGGTTTCTCCAGACAATGCGGGGACTTTTTTTACACCTGTCTATGTGGTCTGGGGCCATTCTGGTCAGTTACAGTATCTTATAAATACCTGTCTATGTGGTCTGGGGGCCATCCTGGCCAGTTACAGTATCTTTTTTTTTTGGGGGGGGTCCAGTCGTGGGGCCTGAACTCTGGGCCTGGGCGCTGTCCCTCAGCTCTTTAGCTCAAGGCTAGTGCTCTACCACTTGAGCCACAGCGCCACTTCCGGATTTTTTTCTTTTTGCTTATGTGGTGCTGGGGAATTGAACACAGGGCCTCAGGCATGCAAGGCAAGCCACTCTACCACTGAGCCACCTTCCCAGCCCCCAGTTACAGTATCTTATGTGCCTGTCTATGTGGTCTGGGGCCGTCCTGGTCAGTTACAGTATTTTTATGGTCCAGCAGGTAAGTCAGAATGCTACTTGGCCTGGTCACATCTGAAACTGGCCCCCCAGTTGTCAAGCCCAGAAAGCAGCCCTAACAAGGTGTGTGCTGCTCAGCTGGCAGCCCGCCCATCCTCCTACCAGCAACAAAGCCCCGAACACATGCTCGTTAGTATCCACCAAATAGCAGTCTTTAAGGCTTAATGAGGAGAGGGTCAGGTATCTCTCTAATAGCAACACACTGGGTAAAGAAGAATACTAATTCTTCAAGCTTGATTTCATACCAACTTGCCTTTCTTACCAACTCAAGTCAAGTATCAGGCTGGATTTTTCATAGTTGACTGATTACTAGACTAGAGGCCCAATCAAGGCAAATATTTCATGAAATTTTTGAAAATGTTAGCAATTTTTTTGAGAATCACACAACAGTTTAAGAAGTTACTGAGGTAGAGCCGGGCGCTGGTGGCTCACGCCTGTAATCCTAGCTACTCAGGAGGCTGAGATCTGAGGATCGCGGTTCAAAGCCAGCCCGGGCAGGAGAGACCGTGAGACTCCTATCTCCAATAAACCACCAGAAAACCGGAAGTGGCGCTGTAGCTCAAGTGGTAGAGCGCTCGCCTTGAGCTGAAGAGCTGAGGGACAGCGCCCAGGCCCAGAGTTCAAGCCCCACGACCGACAAAAAAAAAAAAAGAAGTTACTGAGGTAGAAGTTCAACTTTATGAAGTTTTGTCCTTGAATCAAAGCATAAATGATAAACTCCTTCAATACTAGGCTTGTAAGGTAGAAAGCCACCTATACCAGTCACTCCATGTCCTGATCTGGGTGCTTTTTTATGCAATGTTTCCACACACGTGTAGTCACTGTGTACAAAGGTGTCTTCTGGTGATTTTCATTCTCCTTGTGCTTCTATAAAGCTCTTGGAACTGCTGCATCCCCTGGCTATATTTTAGCCTGTAGAGAATGTTCCATAAGTTACTTATTTTTCATTGGTTATCGTAAGGAATGCCAAATGAAATGCTATAAGGTTGTGGTTCCAGATGTGCACATATCAGCCCTTGTCTCCGAGATAGCTGGTGACGTAAACAACAGGAATCTGTGGCTCTCACTAAGTTATTTCAGGTTTGAGTTCAATTTAAGAGCCACTGGATCATTGGCTTAGAAATGATAAAGTGTTGGTTGACTGCTGTTCTGTCTACAGGAAGCTCCTTACTGGATGACACACTCTCTGGCCTCTGTTGCTCTCCATCAGGCGCTGGCAGAAGCTGCAACCCCAGCCCTCCTCCCCCCCCACTCGCCCGCTGTTCCTTCAACGTCCTGGATTGTGAACACCTTGCCCTGTCATTATGCACACTCGCTTTTGCCAATCGCCTTGCTCCCCCCACCATAACAAGATGGGAGCCCGTTTTGATGGTTGCTGCATCCAGTGCCCCGAGGAGCTGGTACCACGGCCCCTGCTCACAGCCACGGCTCTGCTCATGTCTGCCCCGGTCTCAGCACTCAGCCCCATATCTAGACATGTCTGCACATCCTGTTGGCCATTCTTCTTCTGGCTTCATCTCTATGAATTGCTACGTCTATAGGGTTTATTGAATGAAGTATCCTAAGAACATAACCAAAATAATAACAGAAATATGCAAATTCTAATTTCTTAGAAGAGCATGTCCATACCCAGTGCTCTTATGGCCCACCTCCTCAGGGAGCAGTTGTAAACAGCTTTCAGCAAAGGAAGAGCTCCCTGGGAAGCTTTACAATGTTTAAAGGTTCTCAGCCTTGGAGCTCAGAAGTGAAACACTGGCTTGTCTTTTAGAGGCCATGCCTAAATCCAAGAAGGTTCCAGAGAATCTGAAAGCAGACCCTCGCAAGAACATTGAAAACAGAGGTACAGCTCAGAGGGTGACTTTGAAACTACCAAGTTCTAGTGTTTTGCAGCTGTGTGTTCTTTGCATTCTAATTGAGAAAAATGGCAAACAAACAAAAAAAAAAAACCATCACTGAGTAGCAATATTCTTAGTTTTAGGGCTATTAAAGGTTTTCAATAATTTGTCCTAAAAAGTAGATGAAGCCAGGTGCCGGTGATTTGCACCTGCTCAGGAGGCAGAGATCTCAGGATCGCGGTTCAAAGCCAGCCAGGGCAGGAAAGTCTGTGAGACTCTTATCTCCAACTGACTGGAAGTGGCACTGTGGCTCAAGTGGTAGAGCCCTAGTCTTGAGCTGAAGAGCTCAGGGATAGTGCCCAGGCCCAGAGGTCAGACCCCGCAACCAACAAAGGGAAAAAAACAAAACAATAACCATGAAAAATGTCTTGTAACACCAGGGAAATATACCTGTCCCAACAGCAGCATAGGCCAATTCCTGGTAAGCAAAGGCACTGAGTTAAACATGAGAAAAACAAATCTCTTCTTGTATTCTCTTGGTCAAACCCCACTTAAAATGCCAGCCCACCCCCACTGAAGCCTACAGCTTTGTGGAGATTTTGCTTCATGACTTTGTAGATATTTTCTGCCATTGCCATCTAAACAAAATCCTCAACAGAGGCTCTCAGTGACTTTTATATACTTGGGTCCTTAGATTACCATAGCAAGGGTCATTTGAAAGAAATTTACCTAATAATAAATGAAATAGAAATGCTTGGGAGGGGACTGGGAAGGTGGCTCAGTGGAAGAGTACTCGCCTTGCATACATAAGGCCCTGGCTCAATTCTTCAGCACCACAAAAGCAGAAAAAAGCCAGAAGTGGCACTGTGGCTTAAATGGTAGAATGCTAGCTTTGAGCTGAAGAGCTGAGGAACAGCACCTAGGCCCAGAGTTCAGGCCCCTCGGCCGATAAAGAAAGAAAGAAGGAAAGAAAGAAGGAAGGAAGGAAGGAAGGAAAGAAAGAGAAAGAAAGAAAAAGAGAAAGACAGAAAGAGAGAAAGAAAGAAAAGAAAAGCTTGGGAGGAAGGGGGAGGGAGGTAGAAAAGAGAGAGAGAGAGAGACAGAGACAGCCTGAGTCTCAATAGTTAGCTGCTAGAAAAAAGTATTTCAATGTATACCCTAGACATTAGTTCCTGTTTATGAAAGCATATGGCTCCAGAAAAGATCCTGTTCTGATTGTCTCTTCAAGCCATAACTAATTCCCTTCTCCCTCCCTCCTTCCTCTCTCCCCTTACTAACCGCATACATACCTCACACATACTTTTAATAAGGTTGTGTGGCTGGCTTTGTCTTCTAGTCTTTGCACTTAGGTATGAGGAGGAGCTGAGTACAGAGTGCCCACAAGGTGTCATTTTTCCAGGTTATGAACAGAATTCATGATTGGGCTCAGGTTCCTCCCAAGAACTCAAGTGCTGGGCCCTGGGTAATTGCAGGGAACACACCGGGGGCAGAGACAAGTACATACTGCCATCTGGAGGCCTCTAGGAGTGTGAAAGGGAGCCTGGCATTCACTGAAGTTTCCAGTTTCCAAGAGCTCAGTCAACTTTGGGTCTACTTGAGGCCAAAATGGAGCACACTCTTCAGATCACCTACGCTTACTAAATCATCCTATGAATATCAGTCCACATCCCATGATGTAGTTGGAATATTTTACAAAGATGACTCACAAGCTCTAAGGAGAGCCACATAGCTGAAGTTTTTATCTGGACTTATAATTTACAGGGCACTAGTGGACATCACATGAAGGCAGATATTAAGGGAAGCGCTGGTGGCTCACGCCTATAATCGTAGCTACTAAGGAGGCTGAGATCTGGGGATCACTGATCCCGGGCAGCAAAGTCTGTGAGACTCTTATCTCCAATTAACCACCAGAAAAAAGGAAGTGGCGCTGTGGCTCAAGTGGTAGAGTGCTCACCTTGAGCTGAAGAGGTCAGCACCCAGGCCAATTTCAAGCCCCACAACTGACCGGAAAAAAAAAAGATCTTACTCAATTGAGTTCCCATGGCTCACACCTGTAATCCTAGATTACTCAGGAGGCAGAGATCTGAGGATCATGGTTCAAAGCCAGCCCAAGCAGTCCACGAGACTCATCTCCAATCCATCACTGGAAATGTGCTGTTACTCAAGAGGTAAAGGAGCTCAGGGAAGGCACCTAGACTGAGTTCAAGAGCCTCAGGACCCGGGGATGGAAGGGATGGGGGAGGGGTCGGGGTGGGGGGTGAGTTAAATAGGAGTAAGGCTGAGCTTTGTGGACAGATCTGAAATACAAGACTTGAAGTTTATGAGGTAATGGAAATAACTGCTGAGCAAGGGGTTTGCACTATGGGGGCTGAAAACCCAGAGAGGAATCAGGCAACAGTAGTCTTATACTCAGATAATATGATGGCTGTCAGGATAGCTTCCCTGGTGGACTGCCCATCTCCCCCAGCAACCCTTCACAATTGCCTGTCTCCTCCAGCTTCTCAGCTCAGGGCTGATTAATAGTGTTTAGAGCATAAAAAGGGAGGCTGATACTTGCCCAGGTGTACCTTCAAGCCTGAAGACCATAGTTCCATTCAGCTCTGTGTTTTGTACTTCAACTATTCTTCATAATTACCACCACTGCCTTCACTTCTACTACCACCCACACCCTCCCCTTGAATGCCACTGCCCTTCCCATTGCAGCACAGACCTCCCCAATTTCACAACACCATACCTCCCTACTCCAAACCAATACCATTTCCATCAGCCTAAAGTGTGGATTTGGGGATGTTTCTCATGGGCTATTTCTGATTGATCCTATATGCTGAGTTAAAAAGTTCTCTAATGTATAACCATTACCTAGGTATTTGTTAATAAAAATGCAGATTTGGGGGCTGGGAAGGTAGCTCAGTGGTGAGTGCTTGCCTTGCATGCATGAGGCCCTGGGTTCAATTCCTCAGCACCGCATAAGCAGAAAAAGCCAGAAGTGGTGCTGTGGCTCAAGTGGTAGAGCGCCAGCCTTGAGCTGAAGAGCTGAGGGACAGGGTCTAGGTCCAGAGTTCAGGCCCCACAACTGACTGATAAAAAAATATATATATATATTTTTCATGTCCTATTTCTGATACCACAACAGCAGGTCTGGGACAGGCCCAGGAGTTAGTTCAAGACAAATACTCTAGATTATTCTGATATAAAGTGAAAGATGATTTATGTACATACGGTCTTGAGTCACGAAGGACTAATCTTAGTAACAGGTACAGAAAGGAATAATTAAGGTATTTGGTAGAACATTTTCTTACTAGCTCATAATTCTTAGGTGGGCTGCAAAGCCACTTCATGTTGAGCATGACGCTAGAAAATGTCAGCACAAGAGCCAGCACCTACAGGCCACAAACTCAACTCTATCTCCACCTCTCATGACCTTACTACCTATTCTGAGCAGACTATTTGCAAGTATTTCTTTTCTTTTTTTTTTTTTGGGGGGGGGGTCCAGTCATGGGGCCTGAGCTCTGGGCCTGGGTGCTGTCCCTCAGCTCTTCAGCTCAAGGATAGTGTGCTACCACTTGAGCCATAGCACCACTTCTGGCTTTTTTTTTCTGCTTATGTGGTGCTGAGGAATCAAACCCAGGGCCTCATGCATGCAAGGCAAGCGCTCTATCACTGAGCCACCTTCCCAGCCCCTGCAAGTATTTCTTACCCGTTTGTCTGATAATTATAGAAAAAAACTCAGTATGAAGTCATGGCTAATTATCTCTAAAAAGTAAGTTTCCCCTAATAATTCTGTGATAGGCAGTGATAAAATTCTGTACATAATGGCAGCTTTTCAAGTAGGATCTTGAAAGCTAACTATACACTTCTAATCTCAACCAAAAGTTAAAAGAAAGGGTGTGGTAGCACACTAATCCCAGCACTGTACACTTCTAATATCTTAACCAAAGGTTTAAAAAAAGGGTGTGGTAGCACACTAATCCCAGCACTTAAGATACCAAATCTGAGCTATCGTTCAAGACTGTCTCAAACCAAAAAAAAAAAAAAAAAAAAAAAGTGTAAAGATTGTCTTTACATGCAGGGAATTGTGGCTGGGTAATCTATAATTGCCAAGTCACATGACATTTTGTTCTTTGCAGGGAAATGGATAGAGTAGAAATACTCAGGTTAAGGAAAGCCGGGTTTGGAGGGAAAAGTTTTCAATTTTTTTTTCATATGTGTATGGTAGACCTAAAAGATAAACATGCACAATACAAAATCACACACACACTCATTTGTAACTAGGATTGAGAGAATAGGGGCACGGATGTTTGAGGGTGATATACCACCAAAATACATTGCACCTGTAGATAAAGATGGCAAAATGAAACTCACTAAAATCTGAATAAGGGGGAAGGGGCAGGGGAAGTGAAGGTAATAGGGATTCTAATTGTAATACTGCATATACATACTTGAAATACACAGTGAAATGACTTTGAACAATTACTTTTTTTTTTACACCAAAAAAATTGGACAACACACATATAAAATAGGATCCCTTGTTATGGGAAGGTGAAGGACAAATGGAGAGGGTGAGTATGACCAACATATTTTATGTGTGTGTGTGAAAACAGAGCAATGAGGTTGTCAAGTGTTTGAGGAAGAGGAGGTGTGAAGGACCTGTTCAAGGTGCATTTCAGGCAGATAAGACGTGTCAAAGCCGGGTGCCCACGGCTCCCGCCTGTAATCCTAGCTACTCAGGAGGCTGAGATCTGAGGATTATGTTTCAAAACCAGCCTGGGCAGGAAACTTCGTGAGATTCTCATCTCCAATAAACTACCAGACAACCGGAAATGGAGTCTGCAGGTGGTTCAAGCCTGTAATCCTAGCTACTCAGGAGGCTGATATCTGGGGATCACGGCTCAAAGCCAGTTTGGGCAGGAAAAGTCTGTGAGACTCTTATCTCCAATAAACCACTCAGAAAATGGAAGTGGCGCTGTGGCTCAAGTGGTAGAGCGCTTGCCTTGAGCTGAAGAGCACAGGGAAAGCGCCCAGGCCCAGAGTTCAAGCCTTATGACTGACCAAAAAAAAAAGGCATTCAAAATGAAATCCACTCATACAACTAACTGATGTTAATAAAAGGTAGCAAGACTCCATTTCAAAAATAAGCCAGGTATGAGGGCATATGAGGCCAATCCCATCTGAAGAAAGACTGTGTACAATAAAGGACTAGAAACATTGGCTCAAATGGTAAAGTACTTGCTTAGTAATGGCCTGAGTCTACCTCCAGTACTGCTTTCCAAAAACCCCTGAAAGATAGAAATTGTGTTAGAATGAAACAAAGGATAGTTGTACTTTCTAACTCTGTATTGCTTAGAGAAGACACTAAGACACATGATAATGAAATCAGCACTTCAGGGCTCTTTTTTAATAAAACAAACTTGTCCTGGCAGCTCCAAGATAGGCTACATCAATCAGTCCTTCCTCAGGGGAACGGTCTCCTCCCTGATTCCCTCCTTGGTCACAATGCAGATCCTGAGGGCATCCCCAGTGTACACATCCCTCTCTGCTGCAGAGATGAAGACATCTTTCACCAGTCGCATGGCTCTATCCAAAGACAGTGGGACATGTTCCACATTCTGCATGTTCTTGAAACCAACCTGGAGGGACAGATTTGGATGAGATGCCATGAGACAGTAAGCCCAAAGGGAGGTTACAGATTTCCCTAACATCTCTGAAGACTCAGTGGAACAATATAATGACATAGGATGTCTTCTAACAGGAAACTGAGGACTGCCCAGTCTTCTCAAGGTTATACATCGCTGACAAGTATGTACTGACAAGGCTCCCACCCTTGAAAAGTATACAGGTGGACACCTACTGAGGTGTCACAGCTAAGTCACAAACAGCCCTCAACCAAGTCTAATGAGTAGGCACTCTCAAGAGCGAGAGCACAGAACATTCGTATTGGAGGTGGGGTGGGGGTGGTATCAGATAAGAGGAATAGATCATTTCAGGAAAAACTAGTATTTGGGTGTGGTATGGTGTTGAGAGGTGAGGCAAATAAGCAAAAGGCAAAAGGGTAGCTATATAAATAGGACGAATTAAGAATTTAAGCCTGAAGGTATAAAGTATGTTGAGAAATAAACCCAACGTTGCAGATTTGAATAGCGAGACTATAAAATTAGGTAATCCAGAAATTGTGGGTAAGGAGAAAGGCATTTACGTGACCTCAGGTCAAGGTGGCAGAGGGGGACTGAGACATAACTAATTCCTGCAAAGTCATGGGGGTGGGCGAGGACTTGCAGGCCAGATGGAGACTGAGTGGCAGCACCTCAGGAAGATGGGACTCTGTACCTGGTTGTCAAGCAGGGGTTGCAACATGGCGCTTGCCGAGCCCCCAGCCTTGAAGGAGTCTCTCTGATAGGAGCCGACCGGGTCAAAACTGTACACAGCTCCCTTCCCTTAAAGAAGAAGACAGCTTCTGTAAGGACAGCAGCATCTCAACATGGTGAAAATAAATCCAGTCAAGATGGGACATAAAATACACTTCCAACTAGCCTATAAAATTCAGCTAAAGGTCAGAAAACATAGACTGTTGTGAAAGCAGACAGCCTGGGTGGTGCAGATGGTCTTCACAGAATGTGGCCATAGCTAAGAAACATAAGCCCCGTGGCCAACCAACCATCAGAACTAACATTCCTAGGACGGTCCTGTGGCCCCAGACATGTGGTTTGACCAGTGGTTTTTAAACCAGGAGGTTTAAGTCTAGCCAAACTGCTCAAGATGTTGCTTAAAAATAAGGTAGTACAGCCAGCGTGCTGGTGGCTCATGCTTATAATCCTAGCTACTCAGGAGGCTGAGATCTGAGGATCACAGTTCAAAGCCAACCTAGCAGGAAAGTCTCCAATAAACCACCAGCAAACGGGAAGTGGCGCTGTGGGTCAAGTGGTAGAGCATGTACCTTGAGCTGAGGGACAGCGTCCAGGCCTACAGTTCAAGCCCTATAACTGACACTGACACACACTGACTGACACACACACAGACACACACACACACAGACACACACACACAGACACACACACACATAGAGCCAGCTGTTGGTGGCTCATGCCTGTCATCCTAGCTACTTAGGAGGCTGAGATCTGAGGATCCCAGTTCAAAGCCAGCCTGGAAAGGAAAGTCTGTGAGAGTCTGTGAGACTCTGATCTCCAATAAATCATTAGAAAACCGGAATTGGCGCTGTGGCTCAAGTGGTAGACTGCTCATCTTGAGCTGAAGACCACAGTGACAGCGCCCAAGCTGGAGTTCAAGCCCCATGAGTGACAAAAAAAAAAAAAAAGGTAGTATAGTTTCAATATTAACCTAATAGCCTAACATTTTCCTAGTGCTAAAAGTCTAAGTGATCATATAGAAAACAACTATGTTTTTTTTTTCACTAAAGGTAAATCAATTCTATTTTTTGTATTTTTCAACCCTATTTGTCTACACCTAAATATGGGTAGACAAACCAATCAGAATGTACTATGAAACCTTATATGGGGAGTACAGTCAAACACAGAAAGCAAGAAAAGCTACTAGAACAGAATGGGGAAGAAATACAAAGCAGAGATGGCAGTAAAACTGAGTGTGGCTCCTTCTTACTCTACATTTCCCCTCAAAGGAGCAGGTCACCAGGTCCCTACACCTTCCTTTTGTCTCTACTGAGAAAAATGCAGTATATTGTTTGTGACTCACCCAGTTATGTGGTTTCTGGGAGGCTTGAGCCCAAGGCAGGATTATTGCTGGAGAAAATGTTAAGTACCTACAAACCTATCCTGGTCCTAAACCAAATTCCTCATACCCTTCTCTCATCTGTATTCCATCTCTATAAGATGCAGGTAGAAAACCTATCCTGGTCCTGATCCAAGTTCCTCATACTCTTCCCTCCTTTGTATTCCACCTCTCAAAGACCCAGGTAGGGAAAAACCTCTTTTGTATTGCCCACTGGAAGGACTGCCTGAGCACTGCAGGTATGGTTCCCCAACAAATGCTTCAGTGTGATTTTTTTTTTGAATCTCAACTTGAAGTTTGGGGCAGTCCTTTGATGGAACTCTCCTGTGCCACTTTCAGGGAGATTCCAGCTACAAATTTTTCTAAACAGAACTTCCTCCATGGTACCCTTGTCCAAATGTTTTAGTTATCACAATGGACTTCTCTAAAGAGCAGCATGGATCTTTGCTGGATGATTGTAGTTGGTTTTTAGAAGCAATTGAAATCGAAGTAAGAACTGGTGGAAAACACTAGTGCTTTGCGTCTATGTAGCTTTGGATCAAAACCAGGATGAAAACGTCAGGTCATAAAGCTGATTTTCTCTTGTCTTACTCTAACAGAAAATCAAAGGTGCTTCATAAAGTCTGAATATACTGTAGGAAGCACAGATATCCCAAATGACTTCTAAGATATAATTTTCAATATATTTTCAGCATAACTATGGGTGTTACATCTCACGGAGAAATCACATCCTTTTATGTGATAAAAGTGCTAATAAGGCCAGACACTAGTGGCTCACACCTGTCTGTAATCCTAGCTATTCAGGAGACTGATATCTGAGGATCTCGATTTGAGGCCAGCCAGGGCAGGAAAGTTGATGAGACTCTTATCTCCAATTAACTAGCAAAAAAGTCAGAAGTGAAGCTGTTGCTCAAGTGATGAGTGCTAGACTTGAGCAAAAAAAGTTCAGGAACAGGGGGGGAGGGGGGAGGCTGGGAAGGGATGTGAAGGGTAAACAAAGGAGGAGGCTGCAATGCTTGGTAAGAAATGTACGCATTATCCTGCCCATGTAATTGTAACCCCTCTGTACAGTATGTTCACAAATAAAATAAAATAAAATTAAATTAAAAAAAAAGTTTAGGAACAGTACCTAGGCCCCAAGTTCAAGATGCAGCCCCCTAGCAGCCCCCCGCCCCCCAACCCGGGAAAAAGCTTTTTACTATGAATGTATCCAAGATTCTGCTGCTCCATGCACTAAATGTACACAACTTGCTCTGTGGCTCTGGATGTCATTAACCACACCTGAACGTCAGGTTCTAGCTACTGGGCTAGGTGGTATTCATGCCTCTTTTTAAGGACAGGTGGTAATGTACATGTCTGGAAGATGACGCTACCTTCTTCGTCAAGTCCACCGATGATGTTGTAAACATAGTATGGAAAGAAGCGCCTCGAGTACAGGATGGTGGACAGCATGGCAGCAATAGCCCCGGTCGTCATGGCCTTGTTGTTGGAGTGCTTGTACATCTGCATAGTTCGATAGAAGTTAACAGGTATGTGGAGGTAGAGCCTGTCAGTCTACAACTAGTACCTGCTAAAAGCATATCTAGTGAAAAAGAAAAGCTTATCTATTTCTTTCATGATCAAGTAACATAATATTACTAAGATCCTAATTATATGTAATTGGGGGGGCTATAATTTTTTTATGGAAAATCTTAAATTTGCCTTCAAATGATTTGAAGAACCCCTGTTCCCTGCCATCCTAATCCCAGGCATGCTAGTTTAAGAGTAAATATACAAAAAGCAAGGCTTATGGGATGGTCTACAGAAGATAGGAGCATGCACCTAGACCAAGGGTCAGAAAAGCATAGCCCATAGTCCAAAGTCCAAATCTAGTACATGGTCTACTTTCACAACTAAAGATTTCCTGCAGCAGGGTGTCAGAGGCTCATTCCTGTAATTTTAGCTATTCAGTTGTGACTAGAAGATTATGGTTTGAAGCCAGCTCATGAAGAAAAATCCATGAGACTCCATCTTCAAATAACCAGCAAAAAGCGGAATAAAGGTGTGGTTCAAATGGTAGAGTGCAAGCTGAAAAAGGATGATACTCTGTGAGTTCAAACTCTGGTATTGCCAGTTTATAAATAAATAAATAAATAGAAGAAGCTGGATGCCAGTGGCTTACACCTGTAATCCCAGCTACTCAGTAGTCTGAGATCTGAGGATCATGGTTCAAAGCCAGCCTGGGCAGGAAAGTCTGTGAGATGCTGATTTCCAATAAATTACCAAAAGGATGGAAGTAGAGCTGTGGCTCAAATGGTAGAGCACTGGCCTTGAGCCAAAAAGCTCACAGACAGCGCCTGGCCACCTTGAGCCAAAAAGCTCATGGGCAGCACTGGGACACTTAAGTTCAAGCCCCAGGCCCCCACCACCCTCCTGTCCAAAAAGACATGCTTAATGCATAACTGATTAAATTGATTTAACTTAAACCTATTTTGTTTGTAATTTTTGTTTTGTTTCAGAGAAAAGAAAACTTTCAGAAGAGCTGTCTGGAGCTAAGCTCTGAAGACCTATGTCTATAATCCCAGCTACTCAGGTGACTGAGATTTTGATAATCAAAGGCTTAAAACCAGCTAGGGCACACAATTCTAGAGACTCTTATCAATGAACCAGCAAAAATCTAGATATTGAGCTGTGAGCCAAAAACCAAGCAAGAATAACAGGCCTGGAATTCAAGCACCAATACCAGCAATTAAAAAAAAGAAAGTTCTCTGAGCTGCCAAAGTTGGAGAACCCCTATGCAGCACAGAGGATTTAACAGAGGGAACTGGGCCAGAGCTGCCTATCACAGGACTGCAATGGCCTATGCTGATGGTACTGCTCCACTTCTAGGGTAAGTTAGCAATACCTTCTAACTAGGTGTGAGTAGTCATGTCACAGTTTAAAAGAATTTAATGAACTGTTAAAAAAGAATCTACCTTTAGTCTTGCTTCAATAATCTTTGTCAGGGTAAGACAGTCTCCATGAAAGCCACTGCATCCAATGACTGTTCTCTCTGTTCTGCAAAAAAGCACATTTCATGAAAAAAGGTTGATCAAACTGGAAACAAAGTACAAGTCTGGGAAATTTCAAATTTCAAAATCCTAGTCTACATTCTTACTTTTTCTTCCTTTTACCAAATGAATTGTGGGTGGGCCAGAAATTCTTAGAAAAAAATTGCAACCTTAAGTGGACTAAATAAAACACTGGTAAATTTTTTACAATCTTGGGCTGGGATGATTAAGTACAACACAATCCAATTATCAAGTCCCTTAAATTTGACTACTTAAGAGTTAAAATCAGGCTGGGAAAGTGGCTCGGTGGCAGAGTGCTTACCTTGGGTTTGATTCCTCAGCACCACATAAACAGAAAAAAACCAAAGTGGCGCTGTAGCTCAAGTGGTAGAGCGCTAGCCTTGAAATGAAGAGCTCAGGGACAGCGCCAGGGCCCAGAGTTCAAGCCCCATGACCACCTCCAATGCCCCATCCCCACAAAAAAAGTTAAAATCTAGCCAGGTGTGGTGCCTCAGACCTGTAATTCTAGCTACTCAGGAGGCTGAGATCTGAGGATTGCCGTTCAAAGCCAGCCAGGGCAGTAAAGTCTCTAAGACTCTTATCTCCAGTTAACCACCAGAAAACCGGAAGTGGTGCTGTGGCTCAAGTGGTAGAGCACTAGCCTTGAGGTGAAGAGCTGAGGGACAGCGCCCAGGCCCAGAGTTCAAGCCCTACAACCAACAAAAATAAGTAAATAAATATAAAAATAAATATACATACACATATATATGTATATGAGATGAACAGTTAAAAGATATATTGGGAGCACGTATTACCAAAGCCTTCTTTTAATTTTCTTAGCCTACCATGGGGTCCTACAAATAAAGTATTAACATCACAATAGAAAGACAGGAAAAGTTCTATCAACAAACAAGTCACAGAAGAAACATAGTGACCATTGACCTAAAAGCCTCTAAGTTACTCAGAATCCAAGTCTAAATGAGACAGTTTCAACCAATTAGCCTGACCAGTAATGCCCAACTAGTGCAGGTAAGGTGCTAAGAAACAGGTATGCTCAGATATATGTAACCAGTAAAGCTAAGTTTTTATTTTTAAATTTTTGTTGTTGTGGTTGTTGGTGCTGAACTCTGAGCCTGGGCGCTATCCCTCAGCTCTTCAGCTCAAGGAAAGCGCCCTACCACTTGAGCCACAGCACTACTTCTGGCCTTTTCTTTTCTTTTTCTTTTTTTGTCGGTCGTGGGTCTTGAACTCTGGGCCTGGGCGTTGTCCCTCAGCTCTTCAACTGAAGGCGAGCGCTCTACCACTTGAGCTACAGCGCCACTTCTGGCCTTTTCTGCTTATGTGGTGCTGAGGAATGGAACCCAGGGCCTCATGCATGTGAGGCAAGCACTCTACCACTGAGCCACCTTCCCAGCCCCATAAAACTAATTTTTTAAATGAGTACTTTGGCAATATCTAACATGTATTTAAATAGACAACTCTTTTTTTTTTTTGGTCAGTCCTGGGGCTTGAACTGGGCCTGGTATGTCCTTGCTAACTTTGCCTTGCTGGCCTTCAATTCACAATCCTCCTGGTTCTACCTCCCAGGTTGCTGAAATTACAGATGTACCCCAGCAACTCCCCAAACAAACAAATACATGAAAAACAATTCAAGTGCTCATTAGCAGGAACTGACAGCATTTTGGTGTATATATATATATATATATATATATATACATATATATATATACATACACACACACACACACACACACACACACACCAAATTCAAAATAGTATCTCAAAAAAAAAAAAAAAAAACCTGAAACTTGATAGCAATCTGTAAGCAAGTCTAAACCAATCTTGTCAACGTTGGAATTTTATGACCATCCCATATAAACATGTAAATCATGGACTTCTCACACCAGTACTTCCTGATCAATCCTAAAAACAATCTTTAAGACTCCTGCTCTAAATATCCATACATCTTAAAGGAATCAAGTTTTCACCTGAAGAACAGTCAGTGAGTACAGTCTCAAACAAGTGAGCAAGGGCAACCTTGCTGTAGGCCAGCAATTAAGTATGGGATCAGGCTCAAACAAATATTCAATACTGTTGTATTGTTCTCCATCTTTGCAGCCAAAGTGCTTCACAAAAATAAGTGCTGCCGGGCGCTGGTGGCTCACGCCTGTAATCCTAGCTACTCAGGAGGCTGAGATCTGAGGATCGCGGTTCAAAGCCAGCCCGGGCAGGAGAGACCGTGAGACTCCTATCTCCAATAAACCACCAGAAAACCGGAAGTGGCGCTGTAGCTCAAGTGGTAGAGCGCTCGCCTTGAGCTGAAGAGCTGAGGGACAGCGCCCAGGCCCAGAGTTCAAGCCCCACGACCGACAAAAAAAAAAAAAAAAAAAAATAAGTGCTTACTTTAATAGCATATATACAAGATATACAAGATAGTATATCAAGAGGAGTCAGAGCTCACACAAGGATCTATAAAATCACATCTTAAAATTTTTCTTTATGATATTTACAACTATCAAATTCTAAAAGATACACTTTAGAGGAAGGAAAAAGGTAGCAAAGGCACAGTGAAACAGAGGAGAAAGGAACACCTAAAGACTTCAGAAGTAGGCTGGGAAGGTGGCACAGTGGTAGAGTGCTTGCCTTGTATGCATGAGGCCCTGGGTTCGATTCTTCAACACCACATAAGCAGAAAAAGCCGGAAGTGGCACTGTGGCTCAAGTGGTAGAAGGCTAACCTTGAGCTGAAGAGCTGAGGGACAGCGCCCAGGCCCAGAATTCAGGCCCACAACCGACCAAAAAAAAAAAAAAAAAAAAAAGACTTCAGAAGTAAAGCCGGTGATCCTAGCTGTTCAGGAGGCTGAGATGCAAGGACTGAGGTAGGAAAGTGTGAAGTGTGGTACACTCTTAACTAGCAAAAAAGCCAGAAGTGGAGATGTGGATCAAGTGGTAGAGCACAAGTCTTGAGTGAAAAATCCAAATGGGAGATCAAGGCCCTGAGTTCAATGAACAGGCTTGTGATTAACCCTGGAATTGATAGCTATTTATAGCATTTCTAACTGTAACGTATAAACTTCTGCTGTCTTCAAAGATGAATTTAGGTTATTCATTTTGACCCTTTCCAGGAAAAAAAAAAAAAACCCTGAGCAATGGATTACAATTGCTAAAGATATATCTAAGCCATTTTTGTGTGTGGGGGGAGTAAGTTGGGCATTTAAGAAAACATTTAACAGGTAATAGTACATGCTTTGGATGTTTGTTCCATCACTTCAACTGAGGAAATGAGGGCAACCTGGTTACAGCATCTACCTCTGTTGAGCCACCAACTGGGTTAACCAACTGGCTAGTAGTTAGTTAACCCTTTCCTCCCTTACTGTTGTACTTGTGTCCCTCCTGAAGCTGTGTACTAAGAGGATGACCTTCTCTGACAGAGGAGGAACATTTCTGACCAAAGTTCTACAGCTTTGAACAACCTCCAAATAAGCTTTTGAAAATGACCGCTAAAATCTAGCTATTGTTGTGGCAACTAGGAGGCGGTACATTTATGGGGAAAATAACACATGAAAGCCATTCATATAGGTGTGGGCTCACTAGGGAGAACTTTGATTGTATACACATATTTGAAGTTAACAAAGTAAGGCACTGGCGTAAAAATATTTACCAAATGAACTTCTGGTACCCAAACATGACAAATATCATAGACCAGATACTCAATTCTTAGGAAACACTTGATTTTGTTTATGTACAATTCCATAAGGGCTGGGATGTAGCTCAGTGGTAAAGTGCTTGCCTAGCAAGTGCAACATCCTGGGTTCAATCCCCAGTACCAAAAAAGAAAAGACAAATAAAATACAGCTAAAAAAACCTCCAGGCACCAGTGGCTCACACTTGTAATCCTAGCTACTCAGGAGACTGAGATCTGAGGATCACCATTCAACACCAGCTTGGAAGCCAGCGCGAGCAGGGAAGTCTATCTTATCTCCAATAAACCACTAGAAAACCAGAAGTGGTGCAGTGGCTCAAGTGGTAAAGCACTCGCCTTGAGCTGAAGGGTGAAGGGACAGCACCCAAGCCCAGAGTTCAAGTCCCATGACCAACAAAAAATAAAAATAAAACCTAAAACAAACAAAAGAATCCATGAAACAAACTGCCCCAACAAGTAGAATCTGATGTAGCATTTCAATCATAGCAAAAGCATCCTTAGAATAGTCACTTACAATTTGTAACATTTGGGGCTATCTCTGGTATGAATGGAATATCCTTCACTCAATCTAGTATCAGAAGCAACAATCGAAAAATCTTCTCCAGCAATGGCCAGTACAGTACTGAAGGGAAAGAAAAGAAACAATATTAATTCATTCTTCTCATTATCAGTATTAATTCTTCACCACAGCAATCATTCAAATAGAAGAGTACTCCACAGGACAAAAAACTTATTAGATAATATCTATATTTAAGAATAGAAAGCTACAAGTCATCTACAAAATACCTAATTTTAAAACAGAGGAAAGGCTCCTTGACAGGAGGCAATGGGAAAGGGATAGAATTATCTTTACTATAATCAAAGAACTAAATGCAAGGTGGGAACCAATAAGCCGGGTGCCGGTGGCTCACGCCTGTCATGCTAGCTACTCAGGAGGCTGAGATCTGAGGATCACAGTTCAAAGCCAGCTCAGGCAGGAAAGACTGTGAGACTCCTATCTCCAATAAACCACTAGAAAACCGGAAGTGGCGCTGTAGCTCAAGTGGTAGAGTGCTCGCTGAAGAGCGCAGGGACAGGGCCCAAGCCCAGAGTTCAAGCCCCATGACCGACAACAAAAAAATAAATAACTGTGATTGAAGTAGTTTGCTGTTGGCATGTATTAAAACAGAACATCAAAACTTGTTGAAAATGTTTTAAGGGGAAGGGGAGAAAGTAAGGGAACATGATAAAGGGTTCACGTTTAATTGGGACACATTGTATATACATGTGTAGAAATATCACAATGAAACCACTCTTGTAACACTAATGTATGCTAATGTAAAAGATAACTACCTACATATATGGACTAGTGATATTACAGAACCGAATGTCCTTTGAGGACTAAGACATATATACACATATCTATGTATAGTTGTGTATATATATGTGTGTGTATATATATATACATACATACATACATACATATGTACATCACTGTCCTATGACACAAGGAGTCAGAGTTCACAAATGAAGGCAGTAGTACAATTTCTTTATATGCAGTCCCTTTAATAAAGTCTAATAACAGTAGTGACTCAGATTTGCTGATGAATGCAGTCTTTGTTTTTTCTTTTCTGGTTATAATTTGATAGCTTACTAAAGAGTTTCAGAGTACATTACTAAAGAGCTTCAGAGTACAACTGCAAAAGCAGACTGCATTCTGACTCTCCTACTTAGCAGTTATGATGTAGGTAACTTACTTTTCAAGGCCACACTTTCTTCATATAACTTCATTTGGGTGTTGCAAAAATTAAAGATGAAAAATCATGATGGTACCTAGTGATCCTCTAATGAATATGAGCTACAACCAACTATGGCATGTGATGAAAGAGTAGAGTGTGATGACTAAACACCTGCGTTACTAGCGTCAGACTCTTGCCACTTACTAGCTGTGTGCCATTTGGGTAAACTCTCCATTTCTAGTTGATGGTAGCAACAGTGCCAGCATTAAAGGAAGGCTGTGCTAAGATAAATGACTGAATTCATAGCACATTTAGGATAGTGTCTCACAGGGGCTGGGAAGGTGGCATGCATGAGGCCCTCGTTTCGATTCCTCAGCACCACATAAGCAGAAAAAGCTGGAAGTGGCACTATAGCTCAAGTGGTAGAGCGCTAGCCTTGAGCTGAAGAGCTGAGGGACAGCGCCCAGACCCAGAGTTCAGGCCCCACAATGGCAAAAAAAAAAAAAAAAAAAAAAAGGATAGTGTCTCACAGAACATAAGCACTCAGAAAACTTTGGCTACTATTTTTACTGTAGCAAAGTGTGCCTTAAAGTTCCAAAGTATAAAATAAAGGCAGTCTAGGTACTATAAACAGCAAGCATCTACATATTCAAGGGGCTCTGTTTGTGTTATCTGATGAACCAGTGGCCTGTTTTAGAAAATCAAAATGCCAGCCGGGTGCCAGTGGCTCACGCCTGTAATCCTAGATACCCAGGAGGCTGAGACCTGAGGATCACGGTTCAAAGCCAGCCCGGGCAGGAAAGTCCTTGAGACTCTCATCTCCAATAAACCACCAGAAAACTGGAAGTGGCACTGTGGCTCAAGTGGTAGAGTGCTAGCCTTGAGCTGAAGAGCTGAGAGACAGCACTCAGGACCAGAGTTCAAGCCCCATGACTACCACCACCACCAACAACAAAATCGAAATGCCAAGCTAGTTTGGAATTAAGGAACTATGAAGGCTAAAAAGTTTCACCTGCAAAGTAGCACTGTAATACTATTGTGCCAATTAACACATTTTGTGAAATAGAAGGAAAAAAAGGCACATGCACTCAACCACTTGAGCCTCAACACCATTTAAAGCCTTTTCTGTTTATGTGGTACTGAGGAATCAAACCCAGGGCTTTACGAATACGAGGCAAGCATTCTACCACTAAGCCACATTCCCCTACTTTTTTTTTTCTTTTCTAGTCGTGGGGCTTGAACTCAGGAACTCCACCATTTTCAGCCAAAGCTCTACTTCCAGGTGTTTTGTTCCAGTTTTGTTTTTTTTTAAGAGTCTCATGGACTTTCCTGCCCCACCTGGCTTGGAACCTTGATCCTCAGATCTTTACCTTCAGAGTAGCCAGGATTACAGGCATGAGCCACTAGTGCCTAGCACAGCCAAATTTTCTTAACTAGGAAAGACAATTATGACATTCAGTCTTAAACTTAGACAAGTAGGATGATAGCATAACTGTAAGGTGTAGGAGAAAGGGTGGTTGAAAAGAATTAGCTTGTTTATAGTATTTTGTTAACTTGAATTATGATGAAAGCAGAAAAGTCCAGGTTGAAAAAACATTTCACTCAAGAAGTCAGAATCGAATTATTCTCCTAGGGATGAGACATGAAAAAGTGATAAGGAAACTTGTACACTACTGACTTAAGTCTTCTAGAGGCAGAAGTCACCTTCCATAAATGTTTAAAAGAAAGAACAGGAAGTGGCACTGTGGCTCACGTGGTAGAGTACTGGTCTTGAGCTGAAGAGCTCAGGGACAGTGCTCAGGCAGAGTTCAAGCTCCATGACCAGCAAAAAAAAAAAAAAAAAAAAAAAAAGAAAAAAGAAAGAAAGAACAAAGATGGAGAAAGGGTGATTTATGAATTGAAAACTTATTAATAATTTTTAGGGGAGTAATGGCTTAAACTAAATTACAAGGGGCTAAAGTTGAGCCCTGCATATTAACACCTTGATAATTCTTACTGGGAAAATGTATAGTACATTTATGGAATGGTTCTAATAACTCCTTACAATGTAAATACTAAGCCATAACAAAGTGTTAAGAAGTGTACTGGAAAAAAAAACACAAACTCAGTGGTGAGAGAGCTATGAATTTAGATCTCACTCAATATACACCAGAGCTCTGTAATCAGGACAACTTAATTTCTAAGAGCACCACAGAACTAATAGTATCTAACATGAATCCTCTTATCTTGAGGATTAAATAAGGTAATTGTATGTAGCTTACAAAGCGCCTTCACTTTTTTCCTTAAACGTCGAAGGTAAAAAAAAATTTAGGCTCAAGAAGTTAAAAGTTGGGGACTGGGAATGTGGCTCAGTGGTGGAGTGCTCACCTAGCATGCATGAAACCCTGGGTTTGATTCCTCAGTACCACATACACAGAAAAAGACAGAAATGGAGCTGTGGCTGAAGTGGTTGAGTGCTAGCCTTGAGCAAAAGCAGCTCAAGGACAGTGCCCAGGCCCTGAGTTCAAGCTCAGGACTGGCAAAATAAATAAATAAATAAAAATAAAGGTACCTAAGAACTACACTGTCGTTTAGTGGCAAAAATCAAGGTTAAAATAAACCTTTCACTCTCTACTCCAAAAATCTGCATATTCAATTTTTGATATTTAAAATTCTGAAATACATGAACAATGTCTTTAACTTTCTTAATGAACAATGGGTAGTTAGAATTGGTTGTGTATTTTGTAACCTATAAAGTTAGAAAAGTTATAACCACATTAACTTTACAGTTCTTCACTGTCAAAACTCCTAAACAGAGAACCCTTCTACAACTTTAGCTTTACTAAGGAAAAGCATTTGAAGATAAAGTAGATAATTAAAAAGGTAAAGCAACCTACATGCAAAAGTATACATACTGGCCAGCCACCCGTGGTTCATGCCTGTAACCTCAGCAACCCAGCAGGCTGAGATCTGAGGACAGTAGTTCAAAGCAGTTTAAAATTCGTGAGACTCTAACCTAAAATTAACCATTTCAAAAAAAGCCAGAAGTTGGGCTGGGAAGGTGGTTCTGTGGCAGAGCGCTTGTCTCGCACGCATCAGGCCCTGGGTTCGATTCCTCAGCACCGCAGACGCAGTAAAAGCCGGAAGTGGCGCTGTGGCTCCAGTGGTAGAGTGCTAGCCTTGAGCTGAAGAGCTGAGGGGCAGCGCCCAGGCCCCGAGTTCAGGCCCACGACCGACCAAAACCACAACAAAAAGCCAGGAGTGGAGCTGTGGCTCTCAGGTGGGGACAGCACCCAGTCCTGAGAGTCCAAGCCCGGGGCCGGCATGGTCACGCAGGGCCAGCAGAGGGGCCCACAAAGCAAAGCACGGACCCACGGCGGTAAGTCCCCTTCCCGTCTGCAGTAACTCAAACAGGGACAGGACCCAAGTACACCGCGACCCAGACGGACAGAGGCGGCCCAGCGCCGATCGCCAGCCAGGAGCGGCCGGTGAACCCCTCGGCCCCGCGCGCAGGCCCGGGAGATCGGACCCGCACAGCCCCGGGCGCGGCCGCCGCCACCCCGCGCCCGGGGCCCCAGGCCGCCGCCGCCGCCACCCCGAGCCCGGGGCCCCAGGCCGCCGCCACCCCGCGCCCGGGGCCCCAGGCCGCCGCCGCCGCCACCCCGAGCCCGGGACCCCAGGCCGCCGCCGCCGCCACCCCGCGCCCGGGACCCCAGGCCGCCGCCGCCGCCACCCCGCGCCCGGGGCCCCAGGCCGCCGCCACCCCGAGCCCGGGACCCCAGGCCGCCGCCACCACCCCGAGCCCGGGACCCCAGGCCGCCGCCACCCCGAGCCCGGGACCCCAGGCCGCCGCCGCCGCCACCCCGAGCCCGGGGCCCCAGGCCGCCGCCGCCACCCCGAGCCCGGGACCCCAGGCCTTTACCCTCCGTTGAAGGCGTAGGGTGAAAAGCGGAGCTGCACAGGACCCGCGGCGCAGCGCGACCCCATCCCCAGCTCCCGACCGGGATCCCGGTGCTCGGCAGCAGAAGACAACATCGCGCGCCGACTCCTGCAGTCTCACGGCAAGATGGCGACGCCGCCGGAACTCGCCCGCTTCCGGCCCCTCTACCCCACAGCTCTCGTTGCTCCCGGAGGCCTGCCCTTGGCCCCGCCCCCGGAGGCCTGCCCTTGGCCCCGCCCCCGGAGGCCTGCCCTTGGCCTGCATGCCTAGTTCAAGAAGGCTGCAGAGGGCTGGGAAGGTGGCTCAGTGGTAGAGCGCTTGCCTTGCATGCCTGAGGCCCTGGGTTCGATTCCTCAGCACCACATAAGCAAAAAAGAAAAAAGCTGGAAGTGACGCTGTGGTAGAGTGCTAGCCTTAAGCTGAAGAGCTGAGGGACAGCGCCCAGGCCCAGAGTTCAGGCCCCATGACCGGACCCAAAAAAAAAAAAAAAAAAAAAGAAGGCTGCAGACCCTCCCACCCCTATTGGGGGCTGGGAAGGTGGCTCAGTGGTTAGAGCGCTCCTCTTGAGCTGAAGAGCCCAGGCCCTGAGTTCAAGCCCCAGGACTGGCAAAAAAGAAAAAAAAAAAAGTGTGGGTCAACGGCAACTTGAGTGACGGGTGGTGGGAGAAAACATGGGCCTGGCACCCCCCAGAACCGTTGGTGTGCTCATTCCAGGGCTCTGCAGACCGCGCCAGGTTATCCCCTAGATTGAAGGCACACAAATTAACTGAGCTATACTTGTACAATGGAATAGTCATAGCAAAGAAACAAACCGGCTACAGCCCGGGAGATGGGAAGACATATTAACATAGATAATATTGAGCCAAAGAACATTAACAGTGTAGAATGAGCAGAAGGGGCCCATTTGACCCAGGACTAACAATACTGTTTCTTGACTTTGTATCAGGGTGGGGCTGTACTGGGTCTTGAATTCAGAGCCTTGTGTTCTTGGGTTTTTTGTCACAAAAGGCTGGTTTCTACCATTTGAGCCACATCTGCACTTCCATGTACATTTCTTTTGTTCTTAGTGGTGGTGGTGATGGGGCTTGAACTCAGGACCTGGGCACTGTTCCTGAGCTTTTGTGCTCAAGGTTAATGTTCTACAAAGAACTACATGCTCTGGAATACAATCAAGCATCAGGAATAAGCCCAAGAACAGGCCATATGTTCCCTTACTGTAACAGGGAAGACTTGAGATGGTAGTAGCAGATTAGAATGTAAATGAATTTATAAACACAAGCTACCTGTTTTTTTCTTCTTCTTATCCTGCTCTTTTCAAGATTAACAAGCCAGGTACTGGTGGCTCACACCTGTAATACTAGCTACTCAGGAGGCTGAGAGCTAAGGATCGAGATTCAAAGCCAGCCTGGGCAGGAAAGTCTGTGAGACTCTTATCTCAAATAAACTAACAGTGGTGCTATGGCTCAAGTTGTAGTGCTAGCCTTGAGCTGAAGAGCTGAGGGACAGCACCCAGTCCCAGAGTTCAAGCCCCACGACCAAAAAAACAAAAACAAAAACAAAAGACTAACAAATGTTGAAGACATTGTAAGGAGTATGCCAGGCTCTATTCATATACCACATCATTACTCTCACATTTCAGAAAGGCAAGTGTTGTGTGTGCTCACACACATGAGCATGAGCTGATACTGGGTCTTGAACTTGTGGCCTAAGCACTGTCACTAAGCTTTTTTCTTTTGTGCCTGTCCTGGGGCTTGAACTCAGGGACTGGGTGTGCTGTTCCTGAGCTTTTTTTTTTTTTTTTCAAGGCTAGTGCTCTACTAATTGAGCCACAGCTCCACTTCTGGCTTTTATTATTTTTTAATTATTATTATTTTTTTAATCGTGGTTCACGGGCAATGAGTCTCCTGGACTTGCTGACCAGGCAGGGTTTGAACTGCAATCCTCAGATCTCAATCTTCTGGGACAAAATACTATTTACAGAAAAAAAAAACAGAGCCATTAGTCTGTAGCGCCAACAGGGTTGCAGATTCAATCTTCGAATTGGGGAAAAAAGAGGATCCGTTTATTTTTATTTTTGACAGCACTGGGGTTTGAACTCAGGGTTTTATGCTTGCTAGGCAGATGCTCTATCAATTGAACTATGCCTCCAGAAAAAAAAAAAAAAGGTAAACCATTTAAAAGTCGGCATCTTGCCGAGCACTGGTGGCTCATGCCTGTTCTCCTGGCTAGCCAGAATCTGAGCGCTGAGGATCGTGGTTTGAAGCCAGCCCGGACGGAAAAGTCTGGGCGACCTAGCTACACCAAACCACCCAGAAAGCTACAAGTGGAGCTGCGGCGCAAGTGGTACAACGCTAGCCTTGAGCAGGGATCGGGACAGAGCCCAGGCCCTGAGTTCCGAGTTCAAGTCCCAGGAGCAGCTGGCGGTGGCTCCAGCCTGTCATCCTAACGACTCAGGAAGCTGCCACGCGCGCTGCTGTTCAAAGCCAGCCCAGCAGAAATATGTTGGTCCAATTAGCCAACCAAAAAACTTTTTTTAACCCGGAAGTGGAGTTACAGTTCAAGTGTTTCCTGGCCAGGATGGAGCAAAGACGCCTGGCAAGAGCCTGAGCCCCACCCCTACCCAACCACAAACGGCATCTTTCCAGCGTTAGTTAACGACCAATAAGAGATGGCCCCGCCCCGGACGTTCTGGAGAATCCCGCCCCTCGTTCCTCTTAAACGAGGCCAAGCGCCCGGGGAACACCGGAAGTGACCAAGCGCCCACACTTCACATGGCGGTTGCTTAAGCGGCGATAGCTTGCTGAAGCTGAGAGTAGAACTGGCGGAAGTGACATTTTCAACGCGCGCCCGGAATCTTGTGGGGTCGGGGAGGGTCGCGGTGGCGGGCGCCTGGGCCGACTTGGTTTAACTGCGTTTCCGCGGGCGCGTCGCCGTCTTCCGTGCGGTCGCTCCAGGTAACTGCCCTTTTGGCTTTCCTTCCTTTCGAGGTCGCCTTGGGAAGACGGCCCCGCCAGCCCGGCCCCGGGCGGGCGGGCGGCCAGGGGTCGGAGCGCGGGCCCACGAGGGACGTTCCTGCGCTCGCGCTGCCGCCGCTCGCGCTGCCGCGGCTCGGGCCTCTACCGGCCGCCCGGCCGCGGCGCCGGCGCGGGGCCAGGCGCGGGCATTCCCGTCGTGCGGCGCGGGGGGCGGGGTGGGCCGGCCCGGGCCCCGAAGGCCGAGCGGGCCCGCCCCACGCTCCCGCGGAGCAGGCCGTGTCACGCAGGCCCGGCCGCCCGCGGGAGCCGTCTGTTGGAGACTTGGTGCGCATCCTGCGTGCGGCGCGTGGGAGGGAACGCCGGGAGAGGGGAGAGCCTGGCACAGCGTGTGGAAACGCATGGCGGCGGGGGGAAAGGCACCGGTGCGGCTCGCGCGGCCGCGTGCGGCGTTGGTGGGAAGAGGACGGGGTCTCCGTGACGCCCAGCCTTGAACACTGAAGAACTGTGCCTCGCGGAGTACTGCCTTGGTTCTTCACTTCCCAAACGACGGGAGCGCTGCAGGCAGCGCATCTCGTAGGTGAGGAGCGACGAGCCCAGGCTAGCAAGCGTGAAGTGACCCACTCGCTTATTCCCAAGACTTGGAGTTTGCAAATGTCATGTGCAGGCCGGGCGCCGGTGGCGCACGCCTGTCATCCTAGCTGCTCAGGAGGCTGAGATACGAGGATGGCGGTTCAACCAGCCCAGGCAGGAAAGTCGGTGACACTCTCTCCGGTGAACCACCGGAAAACCGAATGTGTCGTGTGGCTCAAGTGGTGGAGCGCTAGCCTTGAGCTGAAGGGCTGAGGGACAGTGCCCAGGCCCAGAGTTCAGGCTCCACAACCCCCCTCCCCCACACACGTGTCCTGGAGCCACCAAAAGTTCTGGAAAAATCTGTAATAATACTTTGAGCCTTAAAGTCTACCTCTATTATCTTGGGGGTCAACCATACCAATGATCCTTACACTGAATTTTCAGCCTCGAGTTTTCTCCTCTCAAATTTATAAATTCTTGCCAAAAGCAATCTTGCTGCACTTCAATCCTTTATTCTTGTTGCCTATGTAATTACATTGGCTGCTCTTGAAGATGTGACCCTCCCCATATCTGCTATCTCACTTGCAGTCCATAGTCATATAGAGCTCATTATTTGCATTACCAGATACACTCTTTTTATGTCTTTGTGTATCATTTCATTTTACCTAACATGGATATTCATAACTTATTTATCTTGTTAGAGCTGTGTTAGATGGTCCCTGCTTAGAGAAAACACTGTCGTCTTTTCAGAGTACTTCAGTCTGTATTCTTTAGTTTTCTACAACATATGCGCATCCATTCATGATCATATACTTATGCCAAGCATGGTGGTAGGCACAGAGAAAGATTTCGTTTCTGCTTTCATGGATCTTAGCGTACTTAATGCATAAGCACTTTGTGTATTAGCATATTCAGCTTACTTAGTTAAACTGTTTGATGCAGAGGACTGCATACTCTTCATCTTTATATCTGTAGCACTTCTGTTATTATAGGATAATAATGTCAGAAAAATATAATTTTCCTATATATTTGACATATTTCAGAGGCAGGATCCTTCCTCTCCACATTTGTCTGCCTTTTTTTTTTTTGTTTGCCATGGGGTTTGAACTCTGGGCTTGGGTGCTGTCCCTGCACCCTGCAGCTCAAGGCGAGCATTCTACCACTTGAGCCACAGGGCCACTTAGGGTTTTCTAAGTGGTTTATTGGAGATAAGAGTCTCTCGGGCTTTCCTGCTTGAGCTGGCTTTGAACCATGATCCTCAGATCTCAGCCTCCTGAGTAGGATTACAGGCATGAGCCACCACTGCCTGGCTTGTCTGCTTTTTTTCAATGACAGGGATGTAGGATAATCTTTAGGGTACTTTCACTGGGTCAGCAAATATCAGATGAATGTGCCTGCTGTTTACTCTTTTTTTTTTTTTTTTTTTTTGCCGGTCATGGGGCCTGAACTCTGGGTCTGGGCACTGTCCCTCAGCTCTTCAGCTCAAGGCTAGCACTCTACCACTGGAGCCACAGCGCCACTTCCCGGCTTTTTCTGTTTATGGGGTGCTGAGGAATCGAACCCAGCGCCTCATGCTTACAAGGCATGCACTCTACTGCTGAGATACCTTCCCAGCTGAGCTACCTTCCCAGCCCCATGCTGTTTACTCTTGAAGTTAATGTGGGTCTTTGGACATAATGCTTTTAAGTGTGAGATCTATATGTTTTATATGAGACTATCTTCTGATAACCGGTGTTTACATTTATAATAATAGCTAATATTTTTCTGTGCATACTATATAACTAGACACATGTTGATAACTCATTCAGTCATTTAATCTTTTTTTGACATTCTGTTGTCACTGCACCCCACAGCAAGTTATTGGTCTGTTTGAGCTGAACTGACAAGATCTCTTAGAGGCTGAAGATACAGCCCTTTGTCTAGCTTATGTGAGGTCCTGGATTGGATCTTCTCCACTGGGGGGGGGGGGTAGTAGGGAATGTCTTTTAGGAGTTACATTTCTTTCATTAGCAAGTAACTTCAGATCCCAGCAAAGCTGAGTATAGTGGTGTACTTCTGCAATCTCAGCACTGAGGAGATGGAAACAGGATTTGAGTTCAAGGCCATCTTAGGCTACCTTTGGAATTTGAGGCAGCACTTTGTCTTATCTGGAAAAAAGAAAAAGAAGAATGCTA
The DNA here is from genome assembly GCF_024711535.1 of Dipodomys merriami. NCBI lineage: Eukaryota > Metazoa > Chordata > Mammalia > Rodentia > Heteromyidae > Dipodomys > Dipodomys merriami. The sequence goes on along the minus strand of NW_027206401.1, from coordinate 61,435 downwards.
CATAAGACAGCTATCATTAAGGTGTTCTAAGAGGTAAAATAATTACTTTTTTGGCCAGTTCTGGGGCTTTAACTCAGGGCCTGGGCACTGTCCCAGAGCTGCTTTTGCTCAAGGCTAGCACACTTTTTCTGTTTATGTGGTACTGAGAAATCGAACCCAGGGCTTCATACATTGTAGGCAAGCACTCTACCACTAAACCACATTTCCAGCCCTTACTCTGAAAACATTTTATTATTTATATAGTTGCTTCTGCAATTTTTCATTGCAGTTGGAACTCAATAAATGATTACACAAAAGCATATTGAATCCAATTCAATGTTTATTAAACTTTATGCCCAAGATACTGTGAAAGGTATAAAATTGAGTGAGAGGTTTAAAAACCTGAACTTGGCCTAACAGTGGTATTTAAAATTATATTTATTATAAATTTTTATTATAGGGGCTGGGAAGGTGGCTCAGTGGTAGAACGCTTGCCTTGCATGCATAAGGCCTTGGGTTCGATTCCTCAGAACCACATAAGCAAAAAGAAAAAAGCCAGAAGTGGCGCTGTGGCTCAAGTGGTAGCCTTGAGCTGAAGAGCTGAGGGACAGCACCCAGACCCAGAGTTCAGGCCCCACAACTGGACCCCCCACCCCACCAAAAAATAAATAAATAAAATACATTTTTATTATAGTCAATAAGCTGTCTGCTCTGATAGTACAGTTTGCATTGGAATTTGTTTTATTTTTCTGGTTCTTGAGATAGTCTTTGCTTCAAACTTATCCTCTGTTTCAGTCCCCTGAGGACAGGGATTGTAGGCATTTACCTTCATACCTAGCTTCTACAAAAGTGGGTTATTTTGTTTGTTTGTTTGTTTTGTCGGTCGTGGGGCTTGAACTCTGGGCTTGGGTGCTGTCCCTGCACTCTTCAGCTCAAGGCGAGCATTCTACCGAGCATTCTACTGCTTGAGCTACAGCACCACTTCTGGTTTTCTGGTGGTTTATTGGAGATAAGAGTCTCATGGACTTTTTCCTGCCCGGGCTGGCTTTGAACCAAGGTTCTAGATGTCAGCCTTCTGAGTAGCTAGGATTATAGGTATGAGCAACTGGAGCCTGGCTCCTAATGTTTTTTATTTGTTTTGTTTGTTTTCCCAGTACTAGGGGTTTTGAACTCAGGGCCTTGATGCTTGCCAGACAAGAGGCTTCCACTTTATGCTATTTTTTCAGATTTGGTCTCATGCTTTTTGCTGTGGCTAGCCTGGACCACAATCCTCTTACCTATGCCTCTCACTTAGGTGGGATGACAGATGTGCCCTACCATACCTGGCATGTTTGTTGAGATGAGGTCTCATTGATTTTTCTTTTTCTTTTTCTTTTATGCTAGTCCTGGAGCTTGAACTTTGGGCCTAGATGCTATATTAGCTTTTGTGTTTAATGCTAGTGCTCTAGCAACAGCTCCGTTTCTGTTTTTTTTTTTTTTTTTAAATGGATTATTGTGTAGAAGAATTTCACGTCTTGGTTGGCTTTAAACCTCCATCCTCAGATCTCAGACTCCTGAGTAGGATTATAGGCAAGTGCCCCTAGTGCCTGGCTCACTGAATTTTTTAATTTTTTGGACAGGTACAGACTTTTGGTTTCAGTTTTTTTCTTTTTTGATAGTGCTAGGGTTTGAACTCAGGTCCTCATGCATGCTTGGCTGGTATTCTCCCACTTGAGTCACAGTTCTAACCATGCTTTTGCTGGTTGTTTTTCAAGATGGAGTCTAGAGAACTTTTCTGCTTAGGGTAGCCTCAAACTACAATCTTAGGTCTAAGCTTGTGTCTCTTTTTTTTTTGGGGGGGGGGGTCCGGTCATGGGGCCTGAACTCTGGGCCTGGGCACTGTCCACTTGAGCTATAGCAGTACTGAGGAATCGAACCCAGGACTTCTTGCATGCTATCACTAAACCACATTCCCAGCTTTGCCTCAGTTTTTAATGCTGATTTTAACACTTTAATTTTTTGGGGGCCAAGGGAAGGTTGCCAGTCTTAGGACATGAACTCGGGGCCTGGACACCGTCCCTGAGCTTCTTTTGCTCAACGCTAGCACTCTACCACTTGAGTGACAGTGCCACTTCTGGCTTTTACTGTGTATGTGGTCCTGAGGAATTGAACTCAGGGTTTCATGCGTGCTAGGAAAGCACTGTACCACTAAGCCACATTCCTAGCCCGACACTTTAATTTTGAACCTTGTCAGAGTATAAAACATGTAACAACAAGTAATTTTAGTTTTGGGCCCTTGACATTTGGACATGTAATTATAAGAAATGTGAAAAGAATAGGCTTTAAGTTATGAGGCCAGCAGGGCACCCAGTGGCTCACGCCTGTAATCCTAGCTACTCTGGAGGCTGAGATCTGAGGATCACAGTTCAAAGCCAGCCCGGGCAGGAAAGTCTGCGAGACTCTTACCCAAGTAACCACTAGAAAACCGGAAGTGGCTTTGTGGTTCAAGCGGTGAGCACTCCTGTTGAGCTGAAGAGTACAGGGACAGCACCCAAGCCCTACAGTTCAAGCCTCATGACCAACCAAAAAAAAAAAAAAGTTATGAGGCCAAAAATAAAATATTCCACAATAGTTTAATTGTTTTTTTTTTTAAGTTTTTTTCTTGCCAGGAACTGTTTGCTCACGTCTGTAATTGTATCTACTCAGAATACTGAGATCTGAGGATTTTGATTCAAAGCCAGCTGGGGCAGGGAAGTCTGTGAGACTTCTGTCTCCAATTAACCACCAGAAAACCAGAAGTGGGTCTGTGGCTCAAAGTGGTAGAGCATGAGCCTTGATCAGAAGCGCTCAGAGACAATGCCCAGGTCCCAAGTCCAAGTCCCATGACTGCCCCCAATTTTTTTTTTTTCTGTTTTTTACCTTGAGCATGCTAGGCAAGTACTTTATCACCTTTTGTTTTGCATTTTAATATTTTCATTGTTATTATAAAGATGATGTACAGAGGAGTTATCATTTTCACCTGCCAAGTTAGCCTGAAACTCAAAGTCCTCCTGCCTCCATATTCTGAGTAGTCAGGATTACAGGTATGAACAACTATGCCTGGATGCTTTGGTTTTCTTGTGATTTGTATAACCACAAAACAGTAGTTATGATACTGGTTACCTGTGTTCTTATATTAAACTTCAACTTTTTTTCCCAAGCAGCATCATTTTTGATTGATGTGTGAAGATAACCCAGAGGACTGAGAGAGTTGCTGAGTAGAGTGTATTGGGGATGCTCTAGGAAAAGACGGAGTACTGAAGACAGTGAGCACCATGGATCAGAACAACAGCCTGCCTCCTTATGCTCAGGGCTTGGCCTCCCCCCAGGTAATAAAGTAGGAGGGAGGTTGGATATCTGTACTGTAAGGTGGTTGTTTAGCTATCTGTTACTAAAAGTGAGTATCTTTCTTTCAAGCTTCCTTTAGTTTTTGAAAAGTTCTGTTAGGCTCTGTATAGACACAACAGTGTTTTACTTTGGGAATTGTTTGGAAGCTATCTTAAGTATTTTGTCTAGAAGACAGTCTTTTTTTTGTGCTAGTCCTGGGGGTTGAACTCAGGGACTTGGTGCTGTCTCTGAGCTTTTTTGCTCAAAGCTAGCACACTACCACTTAAACCACAACTCTACTTCTGGCTTTTTAGTGGTTAATTGAAGATGAGTCTACTAGACTCTCCTGCTTGAGCTGGCTTTGAATTGTGATCCTCAGATCTCAGTCTCCTGAGTAGCTAGGATTACAGGCATGAGCCACTGGTGCCCAGCCTCTCCTTTTGTATTCTTGCTGTAACGTAAGTATTGTAGACATATTTATCTTGTATTGTTTGCCAAATAAAATGGTGAAAGTGAAAAAAAATCATGGCTCTTTATGTGAATTTGAGAATCAAAGTAAACTTGGGACCCTCTATGTAAAAAATATAGAACGTTGCAAATGATATTAAGGGATTTACAAAGCCATATTTTAATTCTCTGCATATTCTGTGAGCCTCATAGATTCTATTGTCAAGGAAAGGTTGTGTTAGGGTTAGGATCTTTGTGATCCTGGCTCATCTGCTAGAGACCTGTGATCTTGGGAATGTTTCTCTAGGCATGCATTTCATGTCTTTCTCTTCTCTTCTGTCTCTTTTTCTTTTTTCCTTTTCCTTCCCCTGTTTACTTTACCCTTCCCTTTCCCTCTCTTCCTTTCTTGTGCTGGTCCTGGGGCTTGAACTTAGGGTCTGGGCACTCTGAACTTTTTTGCTGAAGGCTGGCACTTAACCACTTGAGCCACATCTATACTTCCAGCTGATTTGGTGGTAAACTGGAGATAAGAGTTTCATAGACAGAAGTGGCGCTGTAGCTCAAGTGGTAGAGCTCTCGCCTTGAGCTGAAGAGCTGAGGGACAGCGCCCAGGCCCAGAGTTCAAGCCCCACGACTGACAAAAAAAAAAAAAAAAAAGTCAAAGAGTTTCATAGACTTCCCTGCCTGTACTAGCTTAAAATGGCAATCCTCAGATCTCAGCCTTCTCATTAGCTAGTTACAGGTATGAGCCACCAGTGCCAATCTCAATTTACTATCTTTACATGGGAAGGTCCATTTCACTTCCCAAAGTGCTGTTTGTGGGACTTAGGTAAATTAGTAAATTAGTAAATTTAACAATGCCCCAAAAGTATTGAAGTGTTAGAGAAAAGTAGGTTGCTAGTATTTGATGGGCTTTATTATTTTATGCTTTTGTGAGGCCAAGTGAGCAACTTTTTTTTTTTTGTCAGTTGTGAGGCTTGACCTCTGGGCTTGGGCGCTGACCCTGTGCTTTTCAGCACCACTTCCGGTTTTCTAGTGGTTTATTGGAGATAAGAATCTTATGGACTTTCCTGCCCGAGCTTTGAACCGTGATCCTCAGATCTCAGCCTCCTGAGTAGTTAGGATTACAGGCATGAGCCACTGGCACCTGGCTGTGAGCAACTCTTTGAATAGTATTCTAATAGTAATACTAATCATTCTTATGATTATTTAACAGTTCAGCATTTTCTAAATGCCTGCTACATTGAATGCTTAGGTAGATATCTTTAGGTGAGCATGTAATTGGTTATTCACATTGAGACAGATAAGGTACTCCTCTTGTAAACAGGGATATGAGTTGCTCTGATTATGTCCCTTTTGGATAGATTTGGGAGATTAGAGAACTTCCTCATAAGTGACATTTGGATTTCAATTCTAAGCTCTCCTCTACTGTATTCAATATTAAGGTGGAATATGTTTCAGAGTAGCAAATTTCTTTATATTTTATATGTCTTACCTGTGGTATCACCACGCAAGGCCCATAAATGATAGCATTGGCCTAACCCATTGTTTCCCGTGCTTTCTTCTATAGGGTGCCATGACTCCTGGAATACCCATCTTTAGTCCAATGATGCCTTATGGCACAGGTCTGACTCCTCAGCCTATTCAGAACACCAATAGTTTGTCTATTTTGGAAGAGCAACAAAGACAGCAGCAGCAACAACAGCAGCAACAGCAGCAGCAGCAGCAGCAGCAGGCAGTGGTAACTGCTGCAGCTGCAGTACAGCAATCAACTTCTCAACAGGCGACACAGGGGGCCTCAGGCCAGACTCCACAACTGTTTCATTCTCAGACTCTGACCACTGCACCCTTGCCAGGCACCACTCCCCTGTATCCCTCTCCCATGACACCTATGACTCCTATCACTCCTGCCACACCAGCCTCTGAGAGCTCTGGGATCGTACCACAGCTGCAGTGAGTACTTGGTGTGTGGGTGCCCCGTGCCCCGTGCCTGGTGCCAGAGGAGGCCCTTAGAGCTGTGTTACAGGCGTTGCTTTCAGATAGTTGATATACTTAAAAGCATGGCAGAGCGGTAATCATGTGTCACAGGTGGCTTCATCTGTCTTCTAAGAAGGAACGGGAGCTGTGAGTCAATGCCCTAAGCAAAAGGGTCTCCTAACATTTTTAGAAATGGGGTCACTTTTGTTTTCTGTACTTGAGCCACTAAAATACAAGGTGAATTTCATGTCACTCTTGCTGGACATTAACTTGTAGCTGATTGCTGAGTCAGTCATGTGAATTCTGGGGTAATTATAGTGTTGGTACTGGTATAGTGGTTCTGATTTTCTTCATATTCATATTTTACATGCAGATCTTTGAAGATCTGTGTCTTTCCCAGAAGATGAGTGTGGCATCTTCCAAATGAGATTTCTGCCTATATGTAACAGTGTTTAAGGGGCAGGGAAAAGAAATTTTTCCTTCCTGAATAACAGCCAGAAGTTTCCAGTTACTAGTCAGTGAGAAGAATGTACTTTTGAACAAATTAAAGGAATCTTTTTTTTTTTTTTTTTTCTTGTTGGTCATGGGCTTGAACTCTGGCCCTGAGTGCTGTGCCTCAGCTCTTCAGCTTAAGGCTAGCACTCTACCACTTGAGCCATAGCACCACTTCTGATTTTCTGGTGGTTAATTAGAGTCTTATGGACTTTCCTGCCCAGGCTGGCTTTGAACTGTGATCCTCAGATTTCAGGCTCCTGAGTAGCTACAATTATAGGCGTGAGCAACTGGTGCCCAGCTAAAGGAATCTTTATAATCAAAATTACTCACTTGTGCAGTTTATTTCCCTTACTACATACATAGTTGTCATTTATAACTCAGCTCTTACTCCTTTTGGAACTCAGTGGTGTGTAATTGAGGATCCAGCAAAGTTTTTGAATAACTTCAGTTATAGACATTAAGTATGTATTATTTCTGGCTAAAGTCATAAATTGGAACTAGTTTGGGCTGTGTATTTGTTTTTCATGTTCCATAAGGCATCCAGTCAGCCACATTCAGTTTCCATTATTTAATAACACCATGACTGGATGGCAGTTCAGTATTCTCAAATTTTTTTAGATTTATGAAGAATTAAGGTAAATATTTTATGAAAATAAATGAGAATGCATTTATCTATTACATGACTAACTTTGTGACACACACACACACATATATATGTATATATATATATATATACACACACCATAATTTACTTGAGCAGATCATAGACAGATGATGAAAGCATGTTTGTATACAGAGGTGACAGGAAGGAAATAGATAATGGAGAAATCAAAGCTCTCAACCTATCTGGGTTTATGGCTATGTATCAGAGACCACTTTCTAAGTACGAGAAATATAATCAGAAGCAACATTTGAGTTAGAACTTATTGTCTTTGTATACTTATCTAGAACCATATCATCAGGATGGCACTGTTCCAGGTCTGTGTGTGACAATTGAATTGCATTCAGAGGATGTTATCCATTTCATATTTACATGCTTTCAAAAATGAGGAAAATGTAGAATAAAAAGTTTAGTTTGCTGTTCCATTAATATTTATAATAAAGTTGTTTTCATTGTATCTTTTATTTGGTGCTGGTCATAGGACTTAAACTCTGGGCTTGGGTGCTGTCCCTGAGCTTTGGTGCTCAAGGCTGGTGGTGCTCTACCACTTTGAGACACTGCTCCATTTCCATCTTTTTGTTAGATAGTTGGAGATAAGAGCCTGCCTGGGCTTTGAAATGTGATCCTCAGATCTCAGGCTCCTAAGTAGCTAGGATTACAGGTATGAGTTGCCAGTGCCCAGCTTCATAATATTGTATTTTGTTTGTTTGTTTTTGTCTTGAACTTGAACTTGGCCTGGTTGCTGTCCCGGAGCTTTTTTTTTTTTTTCTCGCTCAAGGCTAACACTCTACCACTTTGAGTCATAGTGCAATTTCTGGTTTTCTGGTGGTTGACTTTTCTCTCCAGGCTGGTTTTGAATTGTGATCCTCAGATCTCAGACTCTTGAATAGCTAAGGTTACAGGCATGACCCAATAGTACCTGGCTTCATATCTTTGTCTTTCATAAGTTATTTACAGAATAAGTCAAGAATACATACAGAGGCCTTCTGGACCAAGGTAACCAATGATGACTCTATGTATCATGAATTACTGAAGCAAACCAAGTGAGAAATCACATCTTTCCCATTGCCAAAGAAATGGGATTCTCATCCTTCCAAAAACTTTTTCGGAGGCCTGAGAAAGTTTTGCCTGCCTGTTTTCATTACAGATACTTTTTAATAATGAGCTGACCTTGGTGGTATTTCAGAGTTCAGAGAAAGAGAACAGCTGATTTAGGAAAGGCTTAGGAGAGAGACCCAAGCCCTAGTTCTCCACCTGAGTCTCACGTGCATACTAGAATGGGGTACTGTCCAGAGGCCTCAGCTCCTTTGAATGTGTGAATGTTAGTAATTACCACCTCATAATACATTGTGAATGCTAAGTAAGGAAATCTGGGCTAGATGATATGTATGCATGTGATAGGAAGGGAGAAGAGAGGAAGAGAGGAGGGAATGGGGAGAGAGATGGGAGAGGAAGGGACAGGTGAGGAGAGAGAAAAAGAGAACTTGAACACTACAAGAAAGAGTAATGCCTGGTGAAAATATCAGATTCCTAGATCATTTAAACCTTGTATGAAAGTTAAACTTACCTCATTTTACTTTTATTTTTTTTTGCAGAAATATTGTATCCACAGTGAATCTTGGTTGTAAACTTGATCTGAAGACGATTGCACTTCGTGCTCGAAATGCTGAATATAACCCTAAGGTCAGACCCATTTTCATGTACTTTAAACTATACAGTAAAACACAAATTTTCTAGTAGTCCCTAGATCAGAAAGCTGTGTTACGCTTTAGTTTCTTGGCACCAGCCAAATGAATATCATTTCCTTTGTTGTTGGTCGTGAGGCTTGAACTTAATGTCTGGGCTCTGTCCCCGAGCTTTTTTACTCAAGGCTAGTGCTCTGTACTTTGAGCCACAGTGCCACTTTCAGTTTTCAGGAAAGTCTCACAGACTTTCCTGTCCAGGCTGGCTTTGAACCATGATCCTCAGATGTCAGCCTCCTGAGTAGCTAGGATTACTGGTATAAGTCATAAGTGCCTGACTCCCATTTATGTTTTGAACTACTATGTAGTATGTGTGTGATATATACATGAGTAATCCTGTGGGAGCATTGGGCAGGGAGCATAAGGATTGACCAAGAGTTAGTAATTGTTAAAAGTTGAATAGTAAGTAAAGAAGGTTTATTACAATGTGTTTTTCTACACTTATATAATTTTTTTTCCTAGTATTTTTTTTCTCCCCTTCTCAGTGGGGAGAAAGTTACAAAGTTTCTGTCATTGTAGAAAGTGATTAAGCTAGCAGCTAATTGTATATTAAAGATTTTTTCGGGGCTGGGAAGGTGGCTCAGTGGTAGAGTGCTTGCCTTGCATGCATGAGGCCCTGGGTTCAATTCCTCAGCACCACATAAGCAGAAAAACCCGGAAGTGGTGCTGTGGCTCAAGTGGTAGAGTGCAAGCCTTGAGCTAAAGAGCTGAGGGACAGCGCCCAGGCCCAGTGTTCAGGCCCCACGACCGACAAAAAAAAAAGATTTTTTCCAGCTCTGGGTGAAAAAGCTAAGCAAGAGCACAAGGCCTGGGATTCAAGCCTTAGTACTGGCATGCCAGTACTAGTACAAAAATGCAAGAAAAAGAAAAAGGGGTTTTGTCTATACCAATGGAATGTTGGTTGTTGTTTTTGTTTTTTGTTTTTTTAAATTTGAAAATGAGTAGATATTCTTAGAGGCTGAGATAGACACATTTTGTTTGGGTCTGGAAAGAGCTGGGTTCATGAGCAGATCATGCAGAAGCAGCTCTATGAAAAGGTGAACATCCAACACAGGTTCATCAGATAACTGTCAGCCTTTATACCAGGGAAGTAGTATCTGTTGAATAGATACAATAAAAAGAGAGAACAGAAGGAACCCCTGGGGACAGAATGCAGTCTTTTCCTTCTCTGGCTAAGCTACTGACAGCCGGCGGCCAGTTGGATGCCGTTAAGGAGGTGCTCCCTTCTCCATTTAGATAGATAATCCGAGTACACAGCTCCATGGTGGACCAAAGACCCTTGGCGATTACTTTGAGGTGTCTCCCTGAGAAACTCAGTTTTTCATTTGCCTTTTTTTTTTTTTTTTAAATGGCGCCAGTCCTGGTGTTTGAACCTTAGGGCCTAGGTGCTGTCCCTGAGTGTTTTTGCTCAAGGCTAGGAGTGTTTTTGCTCAAGGCTAGCACTCTACCATTGAGCCACAGCTCCACTTCTGGCTTTTTAGTGCTTCAATTGGAGATAGTTTCCCAGGCTTTACTGCCCAGGCTGGCTTTAAAACCTTGATCCTTAGGTCTCAGCCTTGTGAGTAGCTAGGATTGGAGGCATGATCCACTAGGGCCTGGCTATTTCTTTTTCTTATCTTAAATGATTGGGGCTTAAACTTGGGCATTGCTTAAGGCTAGCACTCATTTTTTTTTTCCCCAGTCATGGGGCTTGAACTCTGGGCCTGGGCATTGCCCCTGGGCTTTTCAGCTCAAGGTGAGCACACTACCAGTTGGAGCCACAGCACCACTTCTGGTTTTCTGGTGGTTACTTGGAGATAAGAATCTCACGGACTTTACTGCCCAGGCTGGCTCTGAACCGTGATCCTCAGATCTCAGCCTCCTGTGTAGCTAGGATTACAGGCATGAGCCACTGGGGGCCCAGCAACTCTTCAACTGAGCTACACCCCACCCTATTTCCCTTTGAACCAGTCTTTTTTCTCACATTTTAGGGAATTCCTAGCTAGGATATAAATATCTGTACAACCCATTGAAATCATGTTCTTGCTTCATTTTCAGTTACCAACTCAAGATCTTTTATTTTGTTTTGTTCTTTGTCGGTCGTAGGGCTTGAACTCTGGGCTTGGGCGCTGTCCCTGCGCTCTTCAGCTCAAGGCGAGCACTCTACTGCTTGAGCCACAGCGCCCTTTCCAGTTTTCTAGTGGGGTTTTCTAGTGGTTTATTGGAGATAAGAGTCTGACGTACTTTCTTGCCTGGGCTGGCTTTGAACGATGATCCTCAGATCTCAGCCTCCTGAGTAGCTAGGATTAAAGGCGAGAGCTTATTTTTTTGTTTTGTTTTGTTTAGAACTCAGGATCTTTTATTTGTTTTTGAGACAATGTGTTGTTACTTAGCCTAAATTGGTCTTGAACTTGTGATTGTACAGATATGCACCACTATGGGTAGCCCATTTCAGAATCTTAGAAATTAGGTGATCTGAGGTTCTTACTTTGAATGTTTGGAAAAGCTTGATAACCAATTTAATGATGGAACTAAGAGCCAAAAATGATTAATATTAAGCAGTAGAAATGAGAGCTAGGTGTACCAGTATATGCATATAATCCCAGGACTCAAGAGGTTGAGACAGGAGGATAAGGAGTTAGAGGCCAGACTTAAGCTGTGTTGAGAGACTCTGTCTGAAAAAAGGGCAGTAGGGAGAGGGAAGAGGCAATAGATAGTAAGATTGAAGTTGTTGTGGATCCTGAGCCTTGATTTAGAGCTGCTGGAAGTTCTATTTCTAGGCTAGGAAGCCTTTTGGTGAGACAAGTTGACTCGGGGAAAGAGTATATATATGCCTATGTCCTGATGTTTAAAAATAACATTTTGGCCAAGTAGCAGAGGCCTGTAATCCTAGCTGTTTGGGAAGATGAGATCTGAGGATTAAGATTTGAAGCCAGCCCAGGCAGGAAAGTCCGTGAGACTTTTACCTCCAGTTAACTACCAAAAACACCGGAAGTGGAGATGTGGCTCAAGTGGTTGAGTGCTAGCCTTGAGCAAAAAAGCTCAGGGCCCCCGGCCCTGAGTTCAAGCCTCAGGACTGGCACCAAAAAATTAAAAAAATTAAAAACTATTTCTATAATAAGGGAGCAATTCATCTTGATTAGCTTTTTGTTGTTTAGTTAAATGTTATATGTGAACACTCTTATTTTGCCAATCTTGATAATTAGAAATGTTATGGATTATTTATATAAACAAACATAGATTTTAATATGTTACAATTTTAACTTATTTGAAAGGATGCTTTGCCTTTTGCCAAAGACATTAATTCAATCCACATGAGTTACAGTTATAGCAAGAAAAGAGTTCTTAAACAGTGAACATGTAAAAAACATAAAAAGCAGACAGTATAAACGAAAACTTTGATTCCTTTCCTACCTTTTGTAGGAAGGCCATTTGGACATAGGATCTTATTACATATTAATAATGCTTGTAATCTGGTTTGTTAATCTCTGGAGGCAGAAAGGTTTTTCAGTTTATCTGCCTAAAGTTCCTACTAATAAAAATTTTGTAGAGAGCTAGTCATTATGAGCAGCACAGAATAAGAAACTGGCCCTGGTCTTGGTTGACAGTACCAAGAACCCATCTGGGGATGTAGGTCAGCAATGTAGTACTTGTTTAGCATGCATGAGGCCCCGGATTCCACCCCTAGCATCACCAAGCAAACACTAAAATACAAAAACCAAGTATTGCAAAACTCTCATTGCAATTTACAGTTATCTTTCTTAGTAGTCCTAATTGGACTTAATTTGATATGTTCCTTGTTACCTTTGAGAAAATCCTGTATAGCCAGATGTTGGCAACTCACACTTGTAATCCTAACTACTCAGAAGGCTGAGACCTGAGTGTCAGGGTTCAAAGCCAGTTCAGGCAGACATAGCTGAGTGTAAATTGACCAGCAAATAACAGAGTGGAGGTGTGGTTCAAATGGTAGTGCCAATAGCCAGGTCTTGAGTTCAAGTCCGAGTATTAGCACAAAAGAAAACATAAATCCTGAACAGGTATATAGGAAAAATAGTTTGATAACTATTTGTACTAGGTTCTTCACTTTAATTATAATGTCTTCTTATCACTAGTTCTCTAAAACGACTTCACTAATGTTTTCCTGTCACCATTTTAGCGATTTGCTGCCGTAATCATGAGAATAAGGGAACCACGGACCACAGCACTAATTTTCAGTTCAGGAAAAATGGTGTGCACAGGAGCTAAGAGGTAATTGTAAGGAATTCATTCTCCTGGTCTGTGTGTTATGAAAGAAAAGGTGTCTAGGTTGTTAGGCTAGCACTTTTTACATGTGATTGTTAAAATGGTTGATTCTAGTCCCTAGATAGCATGCAGTTCACTCCTAAAATGAAGAATCAGTTTTGGACATACAATTTTTACTCATGTATACAATCTCTATAGTTAAGTTTCATATGTTACATATAGTATAACATCAAAACTATTAATAGGATCTGGGGATATTGCTTAGTGGTAGAGTGCTTACCCAGTATGCATGAAGCCCTGGGTTCAATTCCTTGGCACCACATAAACAGAAAAAACTGGAAGTGGTGCTGTGGCTAGAGTGCTCGCCTTGAGCTGAAAAGCTGAGGGACAGTGCCTAGGCCCAGAGTTCAAGCCCCACAGCACACAAAAAAAAGTGGTAGAGTGCTAGCCTTGAGCAAGAGATGCTCAGGGACAGTGCCTAGGCCCTGAGTTCAAGCCCCAGGACTGGCAAATTAAATAATTAAATTACTATTAATAAAGATTCTTATATGTAAAAACAATTATATAACTTTTTGTTTGTGAAAAAGTGCAGCAGAGCTCACTGGACACTGATGAAAGTAAACGGTACAACTAGTAGGTGGGGAAAAAAAGCAAATTCATGAAAAAAATTGATTATGAATCATAGAACTTCAAACCTAATGGTTGCCACAAAAGCATCTGTCCCTTGCTAGGCAACAGTGGCTCATGCCTGTATTCCTAGCTACTCAGAAGGCTGAGAACTAAGGATCATGGTTCAACGCCAGCCTGGGCAGGAAAAATCCGTGAGACTCTTAGCTCCAGTTAACCACCAGAAAACCTTGGTACTGAAGCTTAAGTGGTAAAACACTCACCTTGAGCTGAAGAGCTCAGGGACAGCACCCAGGCCCAGAGTTCAAGCCCCAGGACTGATGGGGAAAAAAAAGCAGCTGGCCCCCAATGGAACTAATTTCATTTGCAGTTACAAGTTATATACATCTTAAGAGCTATGCCTGTCAAAAGATGCCATTGCTTGAGTTCCACATCTGCTTAGCTTTGTATGAACTCAAACTTGAAAAGATGATTACAATGTGCTTGAGTTATTAATATTTAGGGGGCTGTGGATATTTTTGCTTATTTGGAACTTTGAAATTTACCTTTCTTGTTACTATTTTCCTCTGCATAGAACATCAGAAACTTTTGGTTTATTGGGCAGATGTTTCTGATTCTTCCCAAGACCTTTTTTGTTTGTTTTTGGTGCCAGTCCTGGGGTTGGACCTCAGGGGTTGGGCATTGTCCCTGAGCTTCTTTTTGCTCAAGGATAGTACTCTACCACTTGAGCCATAACTCCACTTCCACCTTTTTTGGAGTTGAATTGAAGAGTCTCAGACTTTCCTGCCTGGCTTCAAACCATGATCCTCAGATCTCAGCCTCTTGAGTAGCTAAGGATTGCAGGCATGATCTATCAGTGCCCTTTTTTTTCTGGAAGAAAAGCTTAATAGTCTGACCAAATAAAAATAAGAGGTATGATTATTTTAGCTGATATCCTTCTGTACTTTCTCTCAAATTCTTAGGATAGATGGATGGATGGATGGATGGATGGATGGATGGATGGATGGATGGATGGATGGATGGACGGACGGACGGATTTGGTACCTGTCTTGGGGCTTGAACACAGGGAAAGGGTGCTGTCTCTGAATGTTTGTGTTCAAGGTTAGTGCTCTACCACTTTGAGCCATAGCTCCATTTTAAGCTTTTTGTTAGTTAATTGAGATAAGCTTCTCACGGGCTTTTCTGCCCAGGCTAGTTTTGAACTGTGATCCTTTGTGAGTAGCTAGCATTATGGGCAGAGCCATTGGTGCCTGGCAGCATTTTGTTTATATGAATATAAATATCAAATATGCTTATATTTAATATTCTATCATTGGGCTGGGAAGATGGTAGAGCGCTTGCCTTGCATGAATGAGGCCCTGGGTTCGACTCCTCAGCACCATATAAGCAAAAAAAAAAAAAGCCAGAAGTGGCACTGTGGCTCAAGGGATAGAGCGCTAGCCTTGAGCTGAAGAGTTGAGGGACAGCGCCCAGGCCCAGAGTTCAGACTCCACGACAGGACCAAAAAAAAAAAAAAAAAACAACTCTGGGCCTGGGCACTGTCCCTGGGCTCTTCAGCTCAAGGTGAGTGAGTGCTCTACCACTTGAGTCACAGCGCCACTTCCACTTTTTGAGTGGTTTATTGGAGATAAGAGTCTCACGGACTTTCCTGCCCAGGCTGGCTTTGAACCGATCCTCAGATCTCAGCTTTCTGAGTAGCTAGGATTACAGGCATGAGCCACCGGTGCCTGGCTTATCATTGAAATTTTTTTTTTTTTTTTTTGGGGTCTGGTCGTGGGGCCTGAACTCTGGGCCTGGGCGCTGTCCCTCAGCTCTTCAGCTCAAGGCTAGCGCTCTACCACTTGAGCCACAGCACCACTTCCGGCTTTTTTCTTTATGCTTATGTGGTGCTGAGGAATCGAACCCAGGGCCTCATGCATGCAAGGCAAGCGCTCTACCACTGAGCCACCTTCCCAGCCCCTTATCATTGAAATTTTTTATTTTGGGTTGGGTCATGGGGCCTGAACTCTGGGCCTGGGCGCTGTCCCTCAGCTCTTCAGCTCAAGGCTAGCACTCTACCACTTGAGCCACAGCGCCACTTCTGGCTTATTTTCTTTTTGTTTATGTGGTGCTAGGGAATTGAACCCAGGGCCTCATGCATGCAAGGCAAGTGCTCTACCACTTTCCCTTATTGAAAATTTTATGTCAAACAAACAATAATTTTAGTGACTATCATGATTAGTCTCATCCCTCTTATCACTTTCCCTTCCTTCTCTTCCTAAAACAATTCTTTTCATACATGTATATAAATTACTACAACCATATTCACCCTATTAGACTTCCCCATTCCTGATAATACCCACCACCCCTCTTTCCCATCTTTCACCCCAGCAGAGCCAAGATGGACTTTTTTGTTGTTGCTGTTGTTGGTCCTGGGGCTTGAACTCAGGGTCTAGGCACTGTCCCTGAGTTTTTTTGCTCAAGGCTCACACTCTACCACTAGAGCCACAGTGCCCCTTCTGGCCTTTTCTGTGAATGTGGCAATGAAGAACCAACCCCAGGGCCTCATACGTGCTAAGCAAGCATTCTACCACTAAGCCACATTCCCAGCCCCACTTTTGGCATTTCTGATTTCCTGCACATGACAATATTTTGTAGCATTATCACTTGCATTTTATTGTTCTTACATAAACTCTTCAAGTTCCTGAGTCATAGTTTTACCTAATAATGAAGGCATAGAATAAAAAATGATAGAAAGGATAGAACTTTAATAGCATCAGCATTTTTCTGTTAAGATGAAGCCAAGTTTTCATCTCAATTGAAATTTGTGCACAAAAAGTAATAATAACAGTGATGGTGGTACTACTTGTTGCATCCCCAAATATTTGATATAAAGGTTGATCATCTTGGTAGGCCCACAGTTTTCCATTGAGGATGCAGGAATACTTTATGAAGAACTTGTTAATATGTGTTGCTGTTTTGTCATATTGGAAGGAGAGTGACCAGTTTATTCCTGATACGTTAATTCAGACTTTTAATAAGTCATTCTTCTAAATGATTGAATCAGCTAACTTCAGTATAAATGCATTTTTTCCTTTCTCTAGTGAAGAACAGTCCAGACTAGCAGCAAGGAAATATGCCAGGGTTGTACAGAAGTTGGGTTTTCCAGCCAAGTTCTTAGACTTCAAGATTCAGAACATGGTGGGAAGTTGTGATGTGAAATTCCCCATAAGATTGGAAGGCCTTGTGCTCACTCATCAGCAGTTTAGTAGGTGAGTCTGAAATGTGCTGGGATTACTTTTGGCATCGCTTTACTATATTTACAGTTTGTTCAGAATAAAACACATAGGAGATTCAGAGGATGTCATCATAATGTATATATTATGTGAACAAAGGATATAGTTATTAATTGTATTTCTTCCAGGACTTCTTCCTGCTCTTCTAAGGAATAACAACATCTTCCCCAGATTGTCACTTTCCATGTAATTTAATGATACCCTAAAATACCCTTAACTAGAATGAATTATATTTTATGTTGTTGAATACATTTTAAGTACATGAATTGAATCCACAACCTCTTGTATAAAGGGAGGAATGAGAATCTGGATAAAGAACAGATAGAATGAAAACACACACACACATACTCTTTCCATCTTCTTTGACTGTCTTTCATTCTCTCTCTCTATCTCTCTCTCTCTGTTTTTGGTTTGTTTTTTGGGGGGTTTTTTTTTTGCCAGTCATGGGGCCTGAGCTCTGGGCCTGGGCGCTGTCCCTCAGCTCTTCAGCTCAAGGCTAGCACTCTACCACTTGAGCCACAGCGCCACTTCTAGCTTTTTCTGCTTATGTGGTGCTGAGGAATCGAACCCAGGGCCTCATGCATTGCAAAGCAAGCGCTCTACCACTGAACCACCTTCCCAGCCCTCTCTCTCTCTCTGTATTTATGCATGTATGAACATTCTCTCTCTCTCCTCTTTCTTTCTCTCTTTCTCTCCAGACTTCATAGCCCAGGCTCACTGGACATAGGAGTAGGTGATAGGAGAGTACATAACCAGTAGTTAATTTTTTGGTGGGGAACATCACAATAATATCTGGAAACATGAGACACTTCGATTTCTAAACTCCTTTTGCTATTATCCTTCTAGCTATGAGCCAGAGTTATTTCCTGGACTAATCTACAGAATGATCAAACCCAGAATTGTTCTCCTTATTTTTGTTTCAGGAAAAGTTGTATTAACAGGTAAGTTACAAGGGGAGGTAGTGTCTCAAAGTTTGAGAGTTACAAGGATAGAGTTTTCTCAGTGCTAAAAAGAAACTTGTGTTGGTACATTTGTCTAACATGTTGAAGGTGTCTTTTCCTTTTTTTTGGCCAGTCATGGGGCTTGAACTCAGGACTTGGGCTCAGTCCCTGAGCTTCTTTTGCTCAAGGGTAGCGCTCTACCACTTGAATCAGCACCACTTCTGCCTTTTTCTAAGTGGTTTATTGGAGATAAGAGTCTCCTGGACTTTCCTGTGGGGGCTGGCTTTAAACTGTGATCCTTGGATCTCAGTCTCCTGAATAACTAGGATTATAGGCATGTGTGTGTCACAAGCACCAAGGTTGTGTTTTGTTGTTGTTGTTTTAAATTCTTCTTACCCTACTCAGCCTTTTTTCTTGCCTGATGGGAGCAATGGGGGTGAGTAGGCAGGGTATGGCAACACTGATAAACTAATAATAGATCATGTGTTTAGCTGGAATAAATCCTCTGGAGTTTGGGGTTCATCAGTGTACCATTATGAAGCAACAAAGGAAAGTGTAGTTTAGCTGAGGATGCCAATGGAGAGACATATTTTGCCTCCAGTGCTGCTCTTTTATGTCTTGGTGAAGGATGAAATGTGAGCTACACTTGTGGACAGGGGGGTCTGGATTATGAATTTGTATAGGATGGAGTGTGGGGAAGAGCTGTGGACTGGGGGGACAGAGCTAGTGGGTATATTGTTTTTGTAATTTAAAAAATCTGTATGAAGGAAATTGCTGAATTGGCCCTCACCTATATTCCTAGCTACTCAGGAGTCTGAGCTCTACAGGTTTGTAACTCGCTAGACTCCGTCTCTGTAACCAACAAAAGAAAAGCTGGGCTGGGCTGGGCTGGGCTGAAGTGATGGCTTGCAGCTTTGAGATGATGACATCGCATGCCATTTCACATTTATCTCTATCTGTAGGTGCTAAAGTCAGAGCAGAAATTTATGAAGCATTTGAAAACATCTACCCCATCCTAAAGGGATTCAGGAAGACCACGTAGTAGCTGCCCACTTACTCCTGCCTTCCTCACCCACTTGTTTTTTTAAACAAATCATTTTTGGTACCTCTGATGGTGCAGTTGTGAGAAGATGGACACTCAGTTACAGGTTGCAGCACCAGGCGATGTCCTCTTCGGTGTACCACTGCAGGTTGCTGGGAAGGTTACTTTTTCCACACTGAGATCACCCCGCAGCATTACTGTGAGTTGCTCATACTGTGCTGCTATTTGGGCAGTGTTGCCCATTTATTTATATTTTAAACACTGCTGTTGACAAGTTGGTTGGTTAAAGGGACAGACTTTTAAGTGTTCAAGACACCTGTACAGTTGAAGTTTTTAATTTTTCCCCATAAGCCACAGGTTTTATATTTCTAACAGAAAAGAATCTTTTTTAAAATTGTTTTTCTAATTCGTAATTCTTAGGGGTTATTTTTGTGCCAGACACATTCCACCTTTCCAGTATTGCAGGACAGAATAGCTGTATTAATGAAAGCAAATGGCTGTACATATGTTTCTTTCTTCACAGTACTCTGTATAAGAAAAAATGCAGTTTACAAAAGTGTTAGATTGTTCTTATATCTTTTAAGAGTCATGTGACCATACTGTTAAAAAATTGTATTTTAGATATAATGTCTGAAACCATTTTGATGTTTGTCATTTGTTTTGGTCAACATTTCATTGTACATTTGCCGTGAATATGGACATACACCTGAAAACATACAAAAGTGATCACCATTACAACTACCCTGCCTTGAGTACCTCTTGCCTCCTCAGTACCTCACAGTGCTTGGGACCCTCACCAACCAATTAGGTTTGTCCCACTTTTATTTTATTTTTTTTGGGTCCGGTTATGGGCCTGAACTTTGGGCCTGGGCGCTGTCCCTCAGCTCTTCAGCTCAAGGCTAGCGCTCTACCACTTGAGCCACAGCGCCACTTTCGGCTTTTTTCTTTTTGCTTATGTGGTGCTGAGGAATCGAACCCAGGGCCTCATTCATGCAAGGCAAGTGCTCTACCACTGAGCCACCTTCCCAGCCCCTTTTCCCACTTTTAGAGTAAAGAGCTTAGGCTCCCACTAGACTTGGCATGTTTTATAGCTATGCTAAGAGTCAAAAAATAATCTGAGTCTTCTCTGTGAAAGCTGATGTCCTGTTCACAGACTGCAGGTTCTCTGGTATATTTTGGTGAAGGCTGTTTTTCCCATGCAATAACAAGTAGGCATTTACAAGTTCTTAGGTTTCATTCTGGGTTTTTTTTGTGTTTTTTTTGGGTCCAGTTATGGGGCCTGAACTCTGGGCCTGGGCACTGTCCCTCACCTCTTCAGCTCAAGGCTAGCGCTCTACCACTTGAGCCACGGCAACACTTCTGGCTTTTTTCTTTTTGCTTATGTGGTACTGAGGAATCGAGCCCAGGGCCTCATGCATGCAAGGCAAGCACTCTACTATTGAGCCATTAGGTTTCATTCTTCAGGTGCTTTTTGTCCTTTTTAATTATAAAAGCAGGTTTTTTTTTTTTTTTTTTTTTCACTCAGAGGTTTATAATCAGAAGGAAGTAGTATTTGTCTCCCTCTTGCCTGCTTCCCAGGTTAATGTTCAGAGTAGTGTGTGTCTTTGGTACTCCTCCCTCTTCTCCCCCCAGAGGAACATTTGGTCGTGTTTTGTGGAAAAATACTAAAGCATAAGTTCAGTTTTATGGCTTGTTGTTTTCAGTCAGTCTCAGTTGTATCTCCACGATCTGGAATACAGCATTCTTCTAGGGGCTTTTATTGAACCACTCCTTTAGTGATGACCATTTGCATTTTCCTTGTTTTCTAAAGCAAATTCTTTTATAACCAATAGAGTGTACACCACGAAAGGAAAGGCCTCAACGCTTTCCCTCTAGGTTCTGAATAAATCAACGCCTTCCATGTCAAACCCTCCTGTTTAGACTCTGACTAGGAGCACAGTCTCCTGACTTCTCAAAAGAAAGTCACTGCATCATTAGTGGGCACTCCTAGGCTACAGAACTTGCTTTGCATCAGCCACTGTCCAGTCCCAGGATCCCAGTTAGGGGCTTAGCAGGAGACCACAGAGAGCAGCTCACGGTCGGTCAATCAGCTGTTGCTCTGGTGAACGGAAGGAACTGTGTTGGTTTGGTTTTTGCATCTCCTTCCCTTAGGTGCTGACAGCTCTCACCAGATGACTCAGACCAGGTACCCTAGAGTGTGGTACCTGAAAAATACACAACACGGTGCCTTTCCCAGTGCTTGTTCTCTTATACATGCTCAAACCACTTTCCTTAACTGTCTTCTGCCTCTTTGCTGAGACTCTAAGCTCCAGACAGTGGGTGTCACTTCTTACCCTTCACTTGGTCCCAAGTCCAGGACAGCACCTGGCACAAAGAAAAGGACTCTGTAAATACCTGCTGAATAACTCAACACATCTTTCCTTACTGCTCATTTCTTCTGCCGTTGGCATTTTCTCCAGTGCTCTCTGCAGAGAGCATCCTTTTGTGTATTTTAGATGAGTACAGGTATTTCCCTAGAGATCTTTTAGAAGAGGAATAATACTGGTGTATATAAGAGGCCATTTAAAACTTCTTTTTGGATAGAATTTATATGAGGTTTTATCTTTAAGGTAACAGTATACGAGGTACCATTTTTCTCATTTCCTAGTTACTGAGGCAATAATGTATAGCTTACTTGAAAGACATTCCAACATTGTTTACTTCTCTTCAAGAAAGCATTGTCTTTCTATATAAGTAGGTATTCTATATTCTTCAGAAAAGTTTATTTTTTCACGTAATGCCCTTAAAATTTATAAGCTAGTTAGTTGTATTTCATTAGTGGAGTATTTCACATAATTCTTATTCCTCATGTTTACTGTATTCTTGAGTTCTAGTCATGTAATTGCAAATAGTTTTACATTTTCTTTTCCAATATTTTTCTTTATTTGAAAAATAAAAGTGGAAGTGGGACATCTCATGAACTTTTTTGTCAGGGCTGGCCTCAAAACCACAATCCTCTTTATGAGCCTCCCAAATAGCTAGGATCTCCAGGACGACGACACTAGTGTCTGGCTTCTCTACTTCTTTTCCCCATCTCAGTGGCTGGGATTTTAGCCCAGGGTAGCCTCAACCTTGTGAACTTCCTGCGTTAGCCTTCTATGTGGTGAGATAACATACCAAATTTACAAAATGTTTTCTCTGAACTATAAAATACAGCACATGCAGCAATGCTTAGCTAAAAGTAGTACTCAGAGGCAGCCTTCAGGTCCTAAGATACTCTTGGTGCTCACCACCAGTCACACTTCACAAAAGCCATAATCCTAGTTACATTATTTATAGGTTGAGCTCTCATTTAAAAGTGATTGTTTTAACATTTAGGTTCCGCTTCCTTCTTTCCTCTGGAGTCATGGACCACATGACTTAGGCAGCTTTTCTATCTGAATTTGCTAGCTACAAACACATGTGGTTTATTTTGCATTAGCTTCAGTATTTTGCTTAAAACAACTCTACAGAGGTAAATAAAGCACTGAGCTTTTTGTTTTCTGTGCCAGTATTGGGGCTCAAATTTGGGCCTGGGCTCTGTGCCCCTAGTGTTTTTTGTTCAAGGCTGGCACTAGCACTATACCACTTGAGCCACAGTACCACTTTCTGCTTTCTTGTGTCAATTGGATGTAAAGGTCTCATAGACTTTGATCTTCAGATCTCAGCATCCTGAGTAGCTATGATTACTGGCATGTGACTGGCTTAATGCTCTTGCTTTTCAAGGTAAAATATTTCACAAGTTCATACTGATGTAGCCAATTAGAATCCAGGGTTACAAGCATACTGCAGCCTCACCTTTCAATCTTTAGCTAGATGCCCAGTTCTGATGTAGGTTTTTTTTTTTTTTTTAAAATCCCCATTAACCTGCCATTTCCTCTGATTTTGACATCTCTGGTATTGCTCCTTTAGGTACTAGGTATCCTTATTTATCTTACCACTCATCTAAGAAGGTACAATATTTTTCTCATGTTCTGGCATTAGCAAGATGTCTGGTTGAGTTCTTTTAACTAAACACTTGTTTACAAATTTAGGGGGGAAAAGATTGAAATGTTTTGAGTTCATTACACACAGTTCATTTTTATTATAGAAAAATACAAACATGTATGTAAAAAGACCATGTCACTTGGTCTCATCATTCATAGGTAACCAGTTTGTTTATCTTTTCAGATTTATACATATTTATGTTTAGGTAAATTTATACACATACATATTTATTTCCAAAAAAGAAACACACCATACTATAATGCTATCCTGATGTTCATTTAGACATTATTTGGTGTCCATTAGAACAGTCTCCTTCCACTGTGGACATGGAAACTTACTTTAAATCCCTGTTGTTGAGTAGTTTTGTTGTATTAATGTAAAAAGACATACATAATGCCTCAAGCAGTGTTTTTGTGCCTCCATCTCTGGAACAAGAGCTAAAAGTCCTTGAAATGGAATTGGGGGTGATAAGACATAAGGCTTGTTGTCAGGGTGTGTCTGTTATATCCTGCTTCCACACAAATTCCTCCGTGTAGCCAGTGCCCAAGTTACAGTTCTCAGTACAGGTGTAGACAGCCAGGACACCCCAGTCAACGCTCTTGCCCAGTCTGTCTGCCTGTAGGTGGTTCAGCAGCTGTGGCATGACCTGAGGAGAGAATGAAAGGGAACATGGCTTCAACATTATAGCTACCTTCCCCACTACTGGCTACGAAGTTTAATTCTGATGTCTGTAAACACAGAAGGGTGATTGCTTATATACTCAAACAGTCCCAATTTAAGACCATACCTGGAATTCAAATATTCTCTTGGCGCCACAGGGACAATTTGGAATATCCTTTTCTTGAGGTATGTTTTCACCAGAAATCCACATTGGCTCAACACCTCTGCCATAACGGAGAATCTAAAATAAAATTAAAACCATATTTGAGCATCAACAACTCACCCAGGAGTTTCCAGTGGTAATGTAAAATGGTCATTTAGAGAAATTGTATACATGCCCTTATATTTGATAGCGCACCTTTCTCAATCTCCTCCAAAGCTAGTACTTCATCTTTTTTTCCCCCCCTTTGGTCGTGGGGCTTGAACTCTGGGTTCTGTCCCTCAGCACTTCAGCTCAAGGCTAGCGCTCCACCACTTGAGACACAGCCCCACTTCTTTTTATTTTCTTGTCTTTTCTTTTTTTTGGGTCCAGTCATGGGGCCTGAACTCTGGGCCTGGGCGCTGTCCCTCAGCTTTTCAGCTCAAGGCTAGCACTCTACCACTTGAGCCACAGCGCCACTTCCGGCTTTTTTCTTATGTGGTGCTGAGGAATCGAACCCAGGGCCTCATGCATGCAAGGCAAGCGCTCTACCACTGAGCCACCTTCCTAGCCTAGGCCCCCCCTCCTTCTTTTTCTTAAACTGTCAGAACCTTCATTAATCCTATCAGTACAATGATAAAGAACTGCTATAACTCTGTTACCAGATTCCTCATAAAAAATGATTTTAAAACCAGGTGGTGGCTCACGCCTGTCATCCTAGCTACTAAGGAGGCTGAGATCTGAGGATCCTGGTTCAAAGCCAGCCCTGGCAGGAAAGTCTGTGAGGACTCTTATTTCCAATAAACCACTAGGAAACCGGAAGTGGTGCTGTGGCTCAAGCAGTAGAGCGCTCATGCAGGAACAGCACCCAAGCCCAGAGCTCAAGCCCCATGACAGACCAAAAAAAAAAAAAAAAAAAAGATTTTAAGTTAGTACTTACCACATACAAAGAACCTTAAATACTTTGGTAGGGGCAAATACCTACTGAAACATGGTGTTTACATAAAACTTACAGATAAATTATAATTTTCTTCCTATAACAAGGGAGTTGTGTTCCTGGTTAAAAACATTATATGCTAAAGGGGGAAAAAATAAACCAACCTTAGTGTTTAGGACATAACTTTCCTGTAAATCCCTAGATGCTAATGTGCCCAATGACTTAAAAGTTGGCTTTGTAATCTTTTGTGACTTGTTTATAGTTAAAATAATGGGCATGTCATGTTTATTTTGAGCCAAAGGTAACTAGGAAAATGGTATTTTGCCCATGTTGCCTGACTGCTATATATTTTAGATAACATCTCCTTTACCTTCTATTGTGGTTGTTTTATTTTTTTAATCCAGGATGGGCCTTCTATCCTGACAGTCTTCCCTAAAGCCCCCAGCTTACTGCTTAGAGAACAGCTGCAACAGTCTCACCACTACTTATTAATGGGGATGGGGTCTTAGTCTTACCCTCCAGGCTTGCCACACAATGAGAGCCAAGGAATTTGTTTCCTGAATAGCTGGGACTACATACCCAGTCCTAAATACTTTCTTTAGTAAATACATCCTATTTGATACTCCATGTATTCCCTTCAGTCTTTCAATATGGTACCTGTCTTTTCAGAGAAATCCTGTAACAGTATTTTTTTTAAAAGCCTGCTCTTAGAGGCTCCAAAGGAAAAGAAGAGCTCTACCAAAAAGGATTATTTCTTAGGGATTTTATTCTGAAAACTGGTCTGAAAAGAACACAATGAAGAGGTGTAAGTTCTATTTTACCTGCTCTGGTTCAAGGGCTATCTGTGTTTTAAACTTCTGGAAAACTCGATCTTCCCTAGATTCATGCTTTGCCATAGAATCTAGTTCTTCCTCAAGTGCTTCACCTGAAAAAGCAACATCATATTTTTGGAGAACAGAAAACATCCTTACAACTTGACAATTTACAAGGTTTTTCTTATTTATTCACATAGCGAAGTGTGTGCTTATTTCCAGGTCTTCCACGAAGCATATATAACTACTATGCATCCACTCCAAAGATTCAAATTAAAAGATGAACCCAAGAATGAAAATAGGGAGAATATAACATTTACACAGTATTGTGTTGTAATAAGTAACTTGGGAATTTTTTTGTTGTTGGTTGTGGGGCTTTAACTCAGGGCCTGGTGCTGTCCCTCAGCTCTTCAACTCAAGGCTAGTGCTATATATACACTTGAGCCAAAGCGCCCCTTCTGGTTTTCTGGTGGTTTACTGGAGATTAGAGTCTCACCGACCTTCCCTGCTCAGCCTGGCTTTGTACCACGATCCTCAGATCTCAGCCTCTTGAGTAGCTAGGATTACAGACCTGAGCCACCAGTGTCTGGTGGCAAAGTTTTTAATACATGTGTCAAGAATGAATTCTTTAATAGTAACTAGTAGTTTAAACTTTCGTCAGGATTTCAGATACCTAAAAGGAGTTTAGACATCTTTATTGAAGAGATAGTGTATTTAAAATTCCGAAAATCATACCTTAGGGAAAATACATCTTTAAAGCTGCATCTTCCATGTAACACTGCATGTATACATTTCAGAGAGAGAGTGAGAGAGAGAGAGAGAGAGAGAGAGAGAGAGAGAGAGAGAGAGTGTGTGTGTGTGTGTGTTTTTCTCCCTGCCCCCACTCCTAGGGCTTGAGCTCAGGGTCTAGGCACTGTCCCTGAGCTTTTTTTGCTCAAAGCTAGCACTCTACCACTTGAACCATAGTGCCACTTTCAGCTTTTTCGGTTTATGTGGTACTGAGGAATCGAACCCAGGGCTTCATGCATGCTAGGCAAACACTCTACCACCAAGCCACATTCCAACCCCCTAAACATATTTTTGAGTGAAGGAAACAAACAAAAAAAAAACTAGCTAAAAATTCAAAGACCTAATCAGTACCTTTTTTTGAATAGGAGTTGATCCCTACAATTCAGGGAATGATGGTGGATCAAATGACTTAGGGATTATTCTGTCAATGGTTATGTAAGTTGAGACTCTGAAAGGCAGTGACCACTGTTTTTTAAGCTCTCATTCTGAAGGGATGTATACTTTCAGGAATGAACTGTAGCTTTCTTAGTAAATATAGACAATTTAGGAGAAAACATGGTCAATTTCTGCTTGGGACTTACTATTTTCTCAATAACTATGAACATCTTCCCTAGAGTATACTAGAGTCAGGGAGACTACCCAAAACTTTTTTTTGGCGTTTTTGCTGTTTTTTGCTTTTTTTTTTTGCCAGTCTACCACTTAAGCCACACAGTACCAACAGAGTACCACTTCTGGCTTTTCTTCTGTTTATGTGGGACTGAGGAATCTAACCCAGGGCTTCATGCATGCTAGGTGAGCACTGTACCACTAAGCCAGATTTCCAGCCCTACCAAAAACTTTTGCACTTGGATTTTAGGACTTAACCTTTCTTTAAAAAGAAAAAAAAAAGTATAAATGAAGCTAGAACTGGTGGCTTATGCCTGTAATCCTATCTACTCAGGAGGCTGAGATCTGAGGATCATAGTTCAAAACCAGCCAAGGCAGGAAAGTCTGTGAGGCTCATCTCCAATTAACCCACTGTAAAACCAGAAGTGGTGCTGTGGCTTAAAGTGGTAGAGTGCTAGTCCTGAGCTAAGAAACTCAGGGACAGTATCCAGGAACAGTTCAAGCCCCATGACTGACTGACCGCCCCCACCACACACACTTAAATAAACACAAAAATAGTACAATCAGATTATTTATACCAAAATGTCTTTTCTCTGATCACAAACAATAATAGGTGTCTCTTATGATGTACAAGGAATTAATGCAAATAAACTTCACAACATTAAAAAAGGAAGGACTCAAGGGCTCAAGACTATTTCCAGCATATCACTGGACTCCTTATTTATGTTTTACACATTTCTTTTCCCAGCTTGCATTCAACTCAGTCCATTATCCAATGTTTATTTCTTGCTCTACTGTCATATTTGGACCACTGTTGACCCAACACACTAAATGGCTGTCAGTACAGCCTTTAGTCTTGGTATTGTGAAGTCAGCACAGTTGCTTAGGCCTATAATCCCAGCTACTAAGAAGACTGATGTTGGGAGGACTGGACTTAAGAGATTGGCTTGAGTTTAAGAAAAAAAAAAAAAAATCAGCCGGGCGCTGGTGGCTCACGCCTGTAATCCTAGCTACTCAGGAGGCTGAGATCTGAGGATCTTGGTTCAAAGCCAGCCCGGGCAGGAGAGACCGTGAGACTCCTATCTCCAATAAACCACCAGAAAACTGGAAGTGGCGCTGTAGCTCAAGTGGTTGAGCGCTCGCCTTGAGCTGAAGAGCTGAGGGACAGTGCCCAGGCCCAGAGTTCAAGCCCCACGGCCAACCAAAAAAAAAAAAAATCAACAATATCCTATTAACGAATAGTGGGGCAGGGTGTATGTAGTACCTGCCTGTATTTCCATTGAGTGGGGGGCTGAGACTGGGAGAATCATGATTTTAGGACAGCCTGGGTAAAATTTCACAGGATTCCCATTTCAATTTTAAAAAAGTGTCACATGCTTGTCATTCTTGCTATTGCAGGAAGCAGAAATAAATAGACTCAGGCCACTAGCCTGAGGAAAAACCAAGACTCTAACTTTAAATTTCAGAGTAAAAGGGATTGAGGCTTACCATTAGAGTACCCAATTAGCAAATCCCAAATTCAAATCCCCACCAACACACACACACACACACACTCTCTCTCTATTTTACAAATATCTTGAGTTGACATGAAATAACATTTCACCATTGTGATAAACTTGGGAAGGCATTCAGTAATGGCACTTCACTGGCAAAGCCAGAACGGATTGAGGAACCCTAAATATCTTTATGATGGTCTGTCCAGTGTATTAGCAAACAGGCCATGCGATGTGCCTTCAGGTTCTACTGCTTCCTACTGCCCCCAGCCTTTTCATCTAGGTGAAACTAAGTGATAGCTAGCACACAGCTACTTTAGCATTTACTATAGTGAATTACCAAGTACTAATGATCAGTTTCAAGTAAGATCTCATGACCCCTAACTTAATATCATGTATCCTAATCATATTATTATGAATAATTCACTTTCACTCCTGAAAGACAAAATTTGAGATGATTACTGAAGTTTTTAGAAAGTAATATCTGGAACATAGCATGAACTTATTTGGTGTGGTTTATTTATTGTTTTTGCCAGTCCTGGGGCTTGCACTCAGAGCCTGGGCACTGTCCCTGAGCTTTTTGCTCAAGGCTAGCACTCCACCACTTGAGCCACAGCGCCACTTCTGGATTTTTCTGTGTATGTGGTGCTGGGACAGGGCTTCATGCATAGTAGGCAAGCCTCTTCAACTGAGCCACATTCCTAGCCCTTGGTGTGGTTTAATAGCTGCATAGTATTTTTGTTAATGATACTGCTTTGTGCCAATAGGAGTCTTGTCATATTAGTTGTTGATTCACTTTGGCAAAAGATCTTAAAAATCATGAGTTTCCTTGCTCTCTGGATGAACATGTTCCAACATTAAACAGTTACTTGCCAGTTCTGCATACAACCACTTCTCCAATAACATTGGAATTCACTTGATAAATGGTAGTTACACCTCAGGAATACTTATTGAGTTATTATTTCTGAGCCTTTGCAGTGGATTAATTACATCATTAATTTACACTCACACTTCCCAATATAAAATCAGAGGTATGTCTTATGTACGTATACTATTCTCGTATGCCAACATATCAACATAATGACTCATTTACTGTATTCCCAGATATACAACCACCTCAAAATAAAAATAGTTGTAACGTGTTAATTGAAAACGCTCACATATTCTTTTCTTTTCAATACCGTGGGTCAATTCTTCTGGGGACACACTATCAAGTCACTATGTTTTAAAGCTACTAAGACTTGGTTTATTCAATTACTCAACAGTTATGTATTTTTTTATTATTTATGGCTGTTTTCACAAATGTTATGATTCTATAGATGCTAATATGACTCTAGTCATACCTACCTAAAATAATATGCCAAGTCCCACCTTTGCCTTCCCCTTCTCTAATGCTGTCTCAAAGCATTTTCATTTATCATTTCTGTAAACATGAGCAACAGTATACACACAAACTGGTTTTCACATATAGGCCCCTTTAGGTGGTTACCACAGAGTATTTAACTCCCCTTAAAGACAAACTCTATGTGGGCTCCTCCCTTACACTAAGTAATGGGGTATGGTTGGCTTTCTGCTGTGTCCTCTTACCAAGCAAGACTTTCAAACTATTGAGTTGAATGGACTACAAACCAGTAAGCTGACAATCTTAGTTTTCACTATGTTGAGCTGTTTGGATGATAAGAATGGTAACTGAATGAATGGGCTATTAACCCACTGGTGAAACCCATTGATGAGTTCCCAGCTCAACAGGATTTTAGGAGGTGAGAGGTCTGTTTGGATGAAGGTGGTCGCCCAAGGCCCCTGTTCCAATGGTATGCCCATGCCCTCTGTGGCTCTCTTGCTTCCTGGGCAAGATTTGGTAAGCTAATCTGCTGTGCCACAAACTTATGCTACATGATAGTCTGCTTTATGACAGGCTTGCACTAATGGAGCAAGTGAACCAAGAGCTGAAAACTTCCAAAACCAAGACCAATAATACAAATCTTTCCCCCTTTATCTTTCAAGTTTGGTCAAACACTATAAGATTAACACTGACTCCTTACCCATACTTCCTGTAACCTCAGTGTCATCTTCTTTATCCACAACTTCAGGCATAATCTCATCTTCTGTTTCTATTACAATTTCAAATTCTGGAAAAAGGAAGTTATGGTCGGGAACTGTATGGTCCAAATTATCTGAAATAAAAAGTTACCATAATTATCATTAAACCCTTACTTTTGAAGATGTTCTAAGATTTTCCCATTTCTAAAGTATAGCCATGTTTTGCGTGACATTTGTTCAATCAGTATATTCACACAAACCTAGATGGTGCCTCACAACAAAATCAGGAGACAAGATAAAGTACTGCATACACAGGCTGCTGCCAGTGTAACATCATTTTACAGTTTTTTCTGCTTAATAGGATTGTATTCTAACCATAAAAAATGGTTATCATAGCTGCTTACTAAGTATTATATACTACATATTGTGTGTACTTAAAAAAAAAATGGGAGCCGGGCGCTGGTGGCTCACGCCTGTAATCCTAGCTACTCAGGAGGCTGAGATCTGAGGATTGCGGTTCAAAGCCAGCCCGGGCAGGAAAGACCGTGAGACTCCTATCTCCAATAAACCACTAGAAAACCGGAAGTGGCGCTGTAGCTCAAGTGGTAGAGCGCTTGCCTTGAGCTGAAGAGCTAAGGGACAGCGTCCAGGCCCAGAGTTCAAGCCCCATGACCGACAAAAAAAAAAAAAAATGGGGGGGGAGGAGTGGGGGCAGTCCCTGGGCTTGATCTCAGGGCCTGCATGCTGTCCTAGAGCTTTTGTGCTCAAGGCTAGGCTTGCTCTACAACTTGAGCCACAGCTCTATTTTTAGCTTTTTGGTGGCTTATTGGAGACAAAAGTTCACACTTTCCTGCCTGAGCTGGCTTTCAACCAAAATCCTCAGCTCTCAGTCCCTGAGTAGCTAGGACTTCAGGTGTGAGCCACTGAAACCTGGCCTATTAAGGTGTTCACATCAGTTAATACAACTTCAACATCCGAGTTCATGAATGGCTGAGATGGAAAAGAGAGGAAGAGAAAGACAACAGACAGGACTTACCTAGCTGTGTACAAGCCTGCTTATGTCCCAGTCTCCAGTCTAGCATCTGATGCTCCTTACTGCAGTAATGTGCCTGGTGGCATCTTGAACATGTTTTAGGACCTAAACAGCCACAAACCCTGCAGAGATGAGCTCCAGAGTTAAGCTGGAGATGCAAAGATTCGCCTTCTTCTTTAGGAGGGTTCTCAGAAGGTGGCTCATATGAATAAAACTCATTTTTCCTGGGTAACTGGTTCCTGAAAACTAAGAATAAGGAGAAACATTTTTCAACGAAAGGAAATAATTCAGATACTTGAGTCTCCCTCTATGGCACCCTTGGTAAAATGCAGGGACACCCTCTCATGCATCTTTTTCCTTTTTTGGGGTCGGTCATGGGTCTTGAACTCTGGGCCTGGGCGCTCTACCGCCTGAGCCACAGCGCCACTTCCGGTTTTCTGGGGGCTTACTGGGCTTTCCTGCCCGCGATCCTCAGATCTCAGCGTCCTGAGTCGCTAGGGTGGCCGGCGGGAGCCACCGGCGCCCGGCCGCATGAGGAGCTTTTCAGACCCGAGTCCTGCCCACTGCTGGTGCGGCACGAGCTGCGCCTAGGCCCGGAGCCCGGGGAGCCCGGCGCGGCCCGCCCGCCCGCGTCCCCCCAACGTCCGCCCCGCGTCCCGCCCGCGTGCCGCCCGCGTGCGCCCCGGGCCCCTCCCGCCCACCACCAGCCGCCCGCACCTCGAAGACCGGAGCAGCACGGCGGCTCGCGGCAGCAGAACAGGAAGAGGCCGCGGTGGAAGGCGTCGGGCCGGCCCGGCAGCGGCGCGTACACCTGCAGCAGGAAGGCGAGCGGCCGGCCGCACCGCGGGCAGCACAGAGCTCCGGGCCCCGGCAGCCCGGCCGCGCCCAGCCACGCCGGCCGGCCCCCCACCTTGCTGGGGAACTGCTCGCTGCGGAGCCTCCAGGCCGGCGCCGGCTCCGCGAAGCCCAGCTCCACCCTCCCGGGCCGGGGAGCCGCGGCGGCGCCGCGGGCAGCCTCAGCCATCACCGACCCGGCCGGAAGGCGGCGGGCGGGACCGGAAGGCGGGGGGCGGGACCGAGGAAGAGGCAGGAACCGACGAGCGGAACCGAGCGGAGAGCTGTGGGAAAGCGAGATAAAAACTCGGCCCCAAGGCCCGCCTCCTGCCGCGTTGCCTCTCGGACCTGCGGTGACGGCTCGGCGGCTTTCAGGCCTGGGAGGCGGGAGCTCCGGGGAAGGCCTGCGTGTCACGTCCGGAGGGGCGTGTGGGTGCGGAGCCCGCGCCCGGCCCCTCCGTCCCGGCCCCGCCCCTCCGCCCCGGCCCCGCCCAGGCCCCGGCCCCGCCCCGGCCCCGGCCCCGGCCCCGGCCCTCAGCTCCGCCCGCGCCCGGCCCCGCCCCTCCGCCCCGGCCCCGCCCCGGCCCCGGCCCTCAGCTCCGCCCGCGCCCGGCCCCGCCCCTCAGCCCCGGCCCCGCCCCTCAGCCCCGGCCCCGCCCCTCAGCCCCGCCCGCGCCTGGCCCCGCCCCTCCGCCCCGCGGCCCGCCCCTCCGCCCCGGCCCCGCCCCTCCGCCATGGCCCCGCCCCCGCCTGGCCCCGCCCCGCGGCCCGCCCCTCCGCCCCGGCCCCGCCCCGGCCCCGCCCCTCCGCCCTGGCCTCGCCCCCGCCCGCGCCTGGCCCCGCCCCTCCGCCCCGCGGCCCTCCCCTCCGCCCCGCGGCCCTCCCCTCCGCCCCGGCCCCGCCCCTCCGCCCCGGCCCCGCCCCTCCGCCCCGCCCGCGCCTGGCCCCGCCCCTCCGCCCCGCGGCCCGCCCCTCCGTCCCGGCCCCGCCCCTCCGCCCCGGCCCCGCCCCGGCCCCGCCCCTCCGCCCTGGCCTCGCCCCCGCCCGCGCCTGGCCCCGCCCCTCCGCCCCGCGGCCCTCCCCTCCGCCCCGCGGCCCTCCCCTCCGCCCCGGCCCCGCCCCTCCGCCCTGGCCTCGCCCCCGCCCGCGCCTGGCCCCGCCCCTCCGCCCTGGCCTCGCCCCCGCCCGCGCCTGGCCCCGCCCCTCCGCCCCGGCCCCGCCCCTCCGCCCCGGCCCGCGGCCCCACTGCGTGCGGGGCGGCTGAGGGGAAGGCGTCCCAGGCCCCCCTCCGGAAGACGCGAGAAGGTGCCGGCTCGTGGGCGCGGCAGGCGCGGACGCGGAGAGGCCGGCCTCCTCGCGGCCAGCCCCAGCCCAGGCAGAACCGTCTCTTTGGGGAAGGGGTCGAGCTCTCCGAACTGGGGGGCCTTTAGACGTTCGTCCTGTCTGCCCCCGGCAGCTCCCGGAGCCCCTAGCGCCGGCCGAAGCCCGCCCTGTCCGCCTGGAGAAGTGGGCGCTGCCCCCCGCGGCTGCCGTCAGCCCCGGCCCCGCGGGGGGGGGGTCCCGACCCCGGCCTCCTCCTTCTCTTTTCCCCCTGTGGTTTCGCCCCAGGCCTCTGCGGACACACAGCCTGTCCCCCCCCCCAGGCCAGCCTGGACTCGGTGGGCGCAGGCGAGACGCCATGGCCAGCTGGAACCTTCCGGAGGCACGTTCCCGGACGTCGTGGCTGCCCCAAGCGCCCGGCCCGCGGTCCCGCCGCAGCAGCGCCACCAGCTTCAGAAGGGCGCGCCTCTGATCCGTGTCCGTTTCCCCACTGGTCTCAGGAGGTTGAGGGCTGAGGCCTGGATGCCGGACGGACACAAGCGGCCGCCTGGCCGTGGCGGTGGCTGTGAAGGACCCTGCTGTCCAGCGACCCTGGGGGAGGCACCTGGCCTGGAGAGCGCGTGGAAAGAGCGGAACGTGGACGCGTTGTCTATTTCCCAGGGTCGCTCCGTGGCCTGGCCTCCTCGGGACCCGGGGTGCAGTGGGCGCCGCTCCCCGCCGGGGGTGCGCTACGCTTGTGCGCCGCCCTCCCCTCCACAGCCCCCAGGGCGCGCGCAGCACTGATTCCCGCCAACCAGCCTCCTCTCAGGACTCGGGGTGGAGGGAGTGCTGATTCTCACCCGAGTGTTACCTAGGCGTTCCCACTGGGCTCGCCTCCCAGGACCCAGGGTGAAGTGAGCTCTAGATGTGTGCACCGTCCTCTTCAGGATTCGGGTGCAGTTTGCCCTTATTCCCCCCAGGCATTGCTCTAGGCATGGGCTGTCCTCCTGGGGACCTGGGGTGCAGTGAGTGCTGCTTCCAACCAGAGGACATACCAGGCGTGTGTGCACTGCCCTCCTCTCCTCAGGACGCATGGCATGGAAGACACGCAGAGACCATGTCCCATGGGCTACACGGAGTCACAGCATCCTGAAGCTGAGAAAGTGCACAGGTGAAGTTGTTCTGTCTGACTCCATTGTCAGGAAATGATTGTCAGAGTTGGGTTTAGGGCTGCTTCAAATAAGACACAAAATGAGATGAATACCATGGATGTATTATAATAACAGCTAGGACCTGAAGTAGAATTAGTATTGAAATATATATTTTTTAATGTTAAGGGTTGTTTGGATAGGTGAGGTGAACTGATTATAATTAAGTGTGGGGAAAAGTTCAGGCTGATAGGGTTAAAATGAGGTAATGAGAAGATAAAGCATGAAAATAGGCAATTTTCATGATATTGAATAATTATGAACAGTCATTCCATACTAATTAGTAGGTGAAGGATAATTTCAGATCATACAACTTTTGGAATATCAAGTCATAGAGCTTTGTATGTTTGTGGGGAGAATAATTTTTAGCATTGTCAGAAATTCATGCTTTGCAGGTAATGACTGCTGAAGTTATTTGACATAAGAATAATGCCAGGGCTGGGAATGTAGCTTAGTGGTAGAGTGCTTGCCTAACATGCATAAAGCCCTGGGTTTGATTCCTCAGTACTACATAAAAAGGTGGGAGTGGTGCTGTGGTTCAAGCGGTAGAATGCTAGCTTTGAGCACAGAGGCTCGGGGACAGAGTTCAAACCCTGAGTTCAAGCCCCAGGACTGGCAACAACAACAAAAAATGCCAAACCCACAGCAGCTTCACAGGCTGTCAATGTAGGAATAATAATTGCAATGTGAGAGACAGTAAAAGAAAATGTGTTCAAGATTATTAAAATAGATTGAGAGCAGCAGAGAGACATTAGACTGGAAAATTAAGATGCTTAGTAGAAATGTCACAACCACAATATGTAGATTGAATACAGGTTAGCACATATTGGTGGTTACGAAATTAACACAACTTATGAGTCCATTATGTGCTGTTCTGGATTGTGCTGGTCAAGGCAGAGTGTTTACCTGCATTCCCAACTCTGACCACTAGGTGTCAGCAATGCCTACACAGCCATGTCTACCTAAATTCCCAGTATCAACTGGGGAGCAAACCTGCCTGGTTGAGAACCATTCATGACTCTGATGGCTTTGTACAACCTGTAAATACTGCCAGGGGCTTCTGATTGTGTGCAGGCCCACCATTGCCCTTCCCTAAAGAAGTCACTACCAGGCAAGACCCTATCCTGTTCTCATTGGGTAACAGTCCCTGTAAGAACCAAGCACCTTGGGGTCACATACAGCCATGTCAAGTCCCCTGGATGCCTCCTCTCTGCCAGAGCTCAGAGGACTCATCCATGAGAGGGTCAGGCCCTGGAGGGCGGCTGCTTTTTGTGTGGCCTTGAGGTGTAGCTCATTGCAATCTGGGGTCTGGAGCTGAGGAGGGCCCTCTGCACAGACTCCTCCTGGCCTGAAATGATAAACCAATCCAGGAACAGATTCCAGGCTGCCTGTACCCAGGACTGCTGGGTAATATGGCTGTTTGAGTGTCAGCAGCTCTAGAGGGAAGCAAGCAAGCAAGACCCTAGGTATGTCCAGGGCATCTCCAGGGGAGAGGAAGAGAAAAGAAAGTGTGGAAAGAGCATAACATTTATGTGTTATTTCCCAAGGGTTGCCCTGACACACCACTGCAGACTGGGTGGTTTATTGATCTGTTTTCACAGCTCCAAATCCAGCGGCATGGAATCAATGTCTTCTGAGCCACATTCCCTCAGGAGGTACAAGGCACGGTGTGTTTTCAGTCTTAGTTTCTAAACCTGTGATAGCAGAGTGAAGTCTCTACAGAGTATCATCCCTGTGTGCATTTCTGGGACCCAAAATTTCCCCCTTTAAGGTCACAATAATAGTAGGTTAGGGATGACCCTAACAACAGGAACTGGAGTTGATCTTCCCAGAGCCCATTTCCATGTAAGGTCACATTCACAGGTACCAGGTGATGAGAGCGTCCATGTATGAACTTTGGGATCACAACCCATTACAATGTTCCTGCCTCTGCCAGCAGCCTCTACCTCCCTATGGACCTCGTGGCTCCTCTGG
The DNA here is from genome assembly GCF_024711535.1 of Dipodomys merriami. Lineage (NCBI taxonomy): Eukaryota > Metazoa > Chordata > Mammalia > Rodentia > Heteromyidae > Dipodomys > Dipodomys merriami. Next base: position 24,854 of record NW_027206401.1, on the reverse strand, counting down.
GGCCCCATCTCCTTCCTGGCACCCAGCAGATCACTGCCGGCCCTGACTGCTGGCCTGAGCTGACACTGAGAATTCACTGAGAGCTGGTGTAGGGCGAAGGGTCTCCTAGACTGTTAAGGCCCCAGACTGTGTGAGGAAAACTAAGCAGAGAAGTTGATCCTTTACTAAAAACAAAGAGAGGCCATGAAGGGAGACCTTAGAACATATTTCACACAGACTTATGCCCTATGTCATACCCTGCCCAATTAGAACCGTGCCTGAGGTGCAAAGTTGTGCATCCCACCCTGTGATCGATTGCCTCCTGCTTCAAGGGAGCCGATGCCTCAGTGTGCACATTGTGTGTCCTCCTGTAGCTATCTCTGTAATAAAGCTCCTGTAGCTGTCTTTGTAACAACCCCCAGCTTCAAGGATGCAGGGGCATATGACATCATGTTTCCGGAATATACAAACCCGAAGAGTAAGAATATCCATCTGCTTTGTGTGGGGACCCCAAATTTGCCCGCCAATTCAAGTCAGAAGGATAGGTTAGTTCAAATAGTTCCTAGGAGTCGGACTGTAACCCACCAGCCACGGACGTAAACATGCAACCCTTATGTGGTGTTACAATCCCGTTGGCTACCTGTGTGTGGCCAGGCTGGACCACGTGGATGTTCCCTTTAAAAACCCTAGCTTGTGGGTTCGGGGTCGCAGTTTCAGCTCCTGAGTCTGTGCTGCATCCCTGGCCGGTCAGCTCTCCACTTCCCCAATAAAGTCATCTTTTTACGTGAGGCTGTCTGAGCGGTGGACTCTTTTCTCCATAACACTGGGACAAGACTGCTCTGGGGTTCGGACACTAAAGTTTGCAGCAGGACCAAACAGAGGCTAGTCTGTCTTTGGCACTGAGGCTTTGGGACACTTCATCAGGGCTTCAAGTTTTACAGTGTCCTGGGCAGAAGTAGCTGCAGCTACAGGTTAGGAGGAGGAGTGGAGCACTGCAGGGGTGGGGCAGGAGCAGGAAGTGAGCGGGACTTTTTGGGAGGCCAAGGGTCCTGAGGACAGTGTGCATACCTAGAGCACCATCTGGTGGGAAGCAGTGGTCACTGCACCTCTTTGGTCCTGAGATGAGGAGGATCATGTGCACACCTAGAGCACCATCTGGTGGGAAACATTGGTCATTGCATCCCCTGGACCCGAAAAGAAGAGGTCGGTGCATACACCTAGAGCACCATCTGGTGGGAATGAGTGGTCACTGCACCCCTCTGGTCCTGAGATGAGGAGGATCATGTACACAGCTAGAGCACCATCTAGTGGCAATCAGCACTCACTGCACCTCTTGGTCTTGAGGAAAGGAGGACAGTGAGCATGCCTCTGGTGGGAAACAGCCCTCATTGCACCCCTGGTCCTGAGGAGCAAGGTGCTCACCTGTCTAGCGTGCCCTCCGGTGGGAATGAGCCATCACTGCACCCTAGGTCCTAGGAGAGGACAGTGTGCAAGCCTAGAGCACCCTCTGGCGGAAATCAGTGCTCACTGCATCCTCTGGTTTTGTGGGCGGAGCAGAGCAAGAAGTAAGAGGTGCCGGGGTAGGGCTTGTGGAAGAGCAGAGCACAGGAGGGGTGGAGCAAGAGTGAGGAAGTGAGCAGTGCAGGGGTGGGCTTGTGGGAGGACCTGGGGTCCTGAGGAGGACAGTATGCACACCTAGAGCACCATCCGGTGGGAATCAGTGATCACTGCACCCCTGGCTGGGAGGAGAGGAGCACAGTGTGCACACCTAGAGCGCCCTCTGGCCAGAATCAGTGCTCACTGCATCCTCAGGTTTTGTGGGCAGAGCAGAGCACAAGAGAGGTGGGCAAGAGCCCCGAAGTGAGCGGCCCAGGGGCGGGGCTTGTGGACTGGCAGAGCACTAGAAGGGAGGGGCAAGAGCCTGGAAGTGAGGCGGAGCTTGTGGAGTGTCAAAGCTTGAGAGGGATGGGGCAAGCGTGCAAAAGAAAGCAGATCAATGTGGGGGCTGGTGGGGGAGCAGAGCACGAGAAGGGAGGGGCAAGAGCTCGGAAGTGAGCGGTCCAAGGGCGGGGCTTGTGGAAGAGCAGAGCACAGGAGGGGTGTGGCAAGGGAGCAGAAGTGAGGAGTCCAGGGGAGGGGCTAGTGGGAGGCCCTGGGGTCCTAGGAGGATTGTGTGCACACCTAGAGCACCATGTGGTGAGAATCAGTGGTCACTGCACCCTCTGGTCCTGAGAAGGACAGTGCACCCAGAGCGCCCTCTGGTGGGTATCAGTGGTCACTGCACTCCCTGGACCTGAAAAGAAGAGGACAGTGAACACACCTGGAGCACCATCTGGTGGGAATCAGTGTTCACTGCATCCCATGGACCTGAGAAGAAGACAGTGCACACACCCAGAGCGCCCTCTGGTGGGAATCAGTGTTCACTGCACTCTCTGGTCCTGAGAAGGACAGTGCACACACCCAGAGCGCCCTCTGGTGGAAATCAGTGTTCACTGCACTCTCTGGTCCTCAGAAGGATGATACACACACACCCAGAGCACCCTCTGGTGGGAATCAGTGTTCACTGCACCCTCTGGTCCTGAGAAGGACAGTGCACCCAGAGCGCCCTCTGGTGGGTATCAGTGGTCACTGCACTCCCTGGACCTGAAAAGAAGAGGACAGTGAACACACCTGGAGCACCATCTGGTGGGAATCAGTGTTCACTGCACCCCATGGACCTGAGAAGAGGACAGTGCACACACCTAGAGCGCCCTCTGGTGGGAATTAGTGTTCACTGCACCCTCTGGTCCTGAGAAGGACAGTGCACACACCCAGAGTGCCCTCTGGTGGGAATCAGTGCTCACTGCATCCTCTAGTCTTGTGGGAGGAGTAGAGCATGTAAGTGAGCTGTCCAGGGGCGGGGCTTGTGGAGGGGCAGAGAATGATAGGGGTGGTGCAAGAATGAGTCCACAGGCAGGGCTTATGGGGAGGCAAAGCACAGGAAGGGTGTGGCAAAGGAGAAGTGAGTGGGCCAGGGTCGGGGCTTGTGGGAGGCCCCGGGGTCCTGAGGAGGACGGTGCACACAGCTAGAGCGCCCTCTGGTGGGAAGCAGTGGTCACTGCACCCCCTGGTGGTGAGGAGGACAGTGTGCATACCTAGAGCGCCCTCTGGTGGGAAGCAGTGGTCACTGCACCCCCTGGTGGTGAGGAGGACAGTGCGCATACCTAGAGCGCCCTCTGGTGGGAAGCAGCCCTCACTGCACCCAGTGTCCTCCATGGACGGTGCACCTGCCTAGAGCACCTTCTGCCTAGAGCAGGGAAGTGTGCTGCCCAGGGGCAGGGCTTGTGGAAGAGCAGAGCCCAGGAGCATTTTGGGTACATGTTAGGGTGCATGTAAGGCTCACTTAGAGTACACGTTAGGGTACTTGTTAGGGTACATGTTAATGTTTACCATACATTTTAGGGTTGAGGTACATTTTTAGGTACATAGGGTGTTAGAGTTAGAGTACATGCTGGTGTATGGATGTCAGTCAGGGTACATGTTAGGGTGTGAGTATGGGCCAGAGTTAGGGTGTGTGATGGGGTATATGTTAGGGAACATTTTAGGGTACATGTATGTGTCAGGACTAGGGCCTGTGTCAGGTTACACATTTGGGATACACATAAGGTTACCTGTATGGTTTGGACAATGTATTAGAATTTAGAGTATTTATTAGGGTATGTACTACGTTTAGGGTACATGTGAAGTTGTAGTTTGTTAGGGACATTCAGGGTATATGTATGGTTTATAGAATATGCGAATGGTACTTGTTACCATATGGGTTCATGTCCAGAGCATGTTTAGTGTATTACAATATATTGGGAATCTGTTAGGTTTAACATACATGTTAAAGTAATGGCACATATTAGGGTATGTGTTTGAGTCCATGTTAGGGTATGTGTTAGAGTTAGGGTATTTGATAGGGGATTTGTTAGGGTTACGATACATGTTAGAGTGTGTGTTAGGGCACATATTATAGTATGTATTAGAGTTAGCATACTTCACAGGGGATTCGTTAGGGTGAAGGTACATGTTAAGGCTATGGCACATGTTAGGCTATGTGTTAGGGAACATTGAGGGTACATGTTAGGGTGCATGTAAGGATACTTGTGTGGTTTACAGTACTTGTTAGGGGATGTTAGGGTGCATGTTAGGATACATGTTATGGTTAAGGTACATGTTAGGATATGTTTGTGTCACATGTTAGGGTACATTTATTTTTTAGAGTATGTGTCAAGGTACTTGGGGTATATGTAAAGGTCAGAGTTAGAGTATGTTAGGGTACATTCAGGGTACATGTAAGGTTACCTGTATGCTTTATAGAGTATGTGTTAGGGTGTTATCATATGTGTGTGTAGAGTATGTTTAATATGTTGAGTACTATTGGGAAATCTGTTAGGGTTAAAATACATCTTAAAGACAGGGAACATATTAGGGTGTACATTGGGGTACTTTCAGATACAAGTTTGAGTGTATTTAAGGGTATTTGCATGGTTTTGAATAAGTGTTAGGGTCCTTGTTAGGGTATGAGTTAGTGTTTAGACTACATGTTAGCAAACAGGGTATGTTTTGTGCACATGTTAGGGTACATGTATGACTTCAAGTACATGTTAGAGTACTTGTTAGGATATATGTAAATGTTTAGAGTGTGTGTTAGAGTATGTGTTTGGGTATGTGTTAAGATTACAGTTATGGTTTGGGTTAGGCAACATGTTAGGAAGTATGTTGGGATAAGTTTAGGGTACTTGTTAGGGTATATGTAAGCTTTATAGTACATAATAATGGTTAGCGTCTGTGTTAACCAGTAGGGTACATGTTAGAGTATTTGTTAGGGTTTGGCTTAGGGTTAAGGTATGTAGTAGGGTATGTTTGGGGGTACATGCTAGTACATGCTAGTTTACCTATAAGAGTACCTGCAGGTATTAGAGTGCATGTAAGAGTAGTTGTTACCACACATTTTAGTGTTTAGAGTATATGTTATGGCATGTGTTTGAGTTAGGATGAAGTTTATGGTATATGTCAGGGTTTGTGTCAGAGTTAGGGTATGTGTTAGGGTTAAGGTATATGCTATAGTGTATATTAGGGTTATGGTTTGGATTAAGGGCAAGTGTTAAGGTATGTGTTAAGGTGAATTCAAGGTAGATGATAGGGTGTACGTAAATGTACCTGTATGGTTTACAGTACTTGTTAGGGTACTTGATAGAATGTGACACTGTTTACTATATTTGTTAGGGTACTTATTAGGGTATGTGTTACAGTTTAGGGTTTTAGAGTAAAGGTATGTGTTAGGATAACTGATAGCGTACATGTTGGAGCATGTGCTAGGGTATGGGTTAGGGTTGTGGGTTAGGGTCAAAGTTAGGGTCATTGTCAGTGTTAGGATTATAGGTTAAGGTTATCGATCTGGTGAGGTTAGGGCTAGCATTTGGATTATGGGATAGGTCAGGCTTAAGGTCAGGAAAGGGTGTAGGGAATATGGTAGACAAAGGGTGATGTTGGGGATGCACTTGAGGAAATGTTAGAATAAGGATCCAGGAAAGGTTTAGGGTTAGGGAATGTGTGAGGAAGAACTCTGTGGGATGGGTTGGGGTTATGGATATGGTATGGATATGGAGTAGTCTTCAAAGTTGATTATGGAACAGGTGAGGATTAGTGAACTTGTTAGGGTTAGGATTGCAGAAAGTGTTAGTTGTGCAGTTATGTATGGATTGGGGTTAGTAGATGGTTTAGAGTGAGACATAAGATTGGTGAGTAGCTTGGGGTACATATTAGGATATGAGTTTGGGTTAGGGCACATGCTAGGATGTGAGTATGGGTCAGAGTTAGGGTGTATGGTGGGGTATGTGTTAGGGAACACGTTAAGATAGTGTTTGGGTTTAAGGTGCATGTTAGGGTGTTAGGTTTTGGCATACATGTTAGGGTATGCATTGGGGTAGGTTTGGGGTACATGTTACAGGGCATGTAAGGGTATTGCTATGATTTAGAGTACATGTTAGCGTAGGAAATTATAGGGTTAAGGTACCTGTTAGGGCTAAGGCACGTTAGAGTATTTGTTAGGGTGCATTTGGGGTACATGTAAGGGTGATTTTGAGTACTGTTAGGGTGCTTGTTAGGATACATGTTAATGTTGAAATTGTATTTTAAGGTTAGAGCACATTTTAAGGTACATGATAAGATATGTGTTAGTTATGGTACATGTCAAGGTATGGGTTATGGTTAGGTTACAAATTAGGGGGTTAGTATGGGCCAGAGATAGGGCATGTATCTATGTTAGAGAACATGTCAGGATACATGTTATGGTCATGGCAAGTTCTAAGCTACTGTTATGCCATACATTTGGAGTACATGTTAGGCACATGTATCATTTAGAGTATGTGTTCATAGACTACATATCAAGATATGTGCTAACGTTAATGCTTCATGTTAGGATATGTGATGGGGTGTGTGTTAGGTTTAGGACATGTTTTAGGGTATAAGGTTTATGGTGTTTTTTTTAAACTGTATTTTTTTGTGTGTTTTCTTTTTTGGTACTGGGGATTGAATCAAGGATGTTGCACTTGCTAGGCAAGCGCTTTGTCACTGAGCTACATCCCAGCCCAAGGTTTATGGTTTTGTTAATGTTAACACATGTGTTAGGGATTATGTTAGATTACATTTGGGGTTAGAGTGCTTGTAAGGGTACCTGCATGGTTTTGAGTATGTTCTAGGGAACTAATTAGGATATGGATTTAGATGATGTGTTAGGATTAGGGTACATGGGTAGGGTATGTGTTATGCTTAGGGCATGTATTAAGGTATTATTTAGGGTTGTAGTTTCAGTTAGTGTTAGGGTTCATTTGGGTACATATTAGGGTGCATGTGAGGGTATCTGTATGTGTTAGGGTACTTGTTATTGTATGTATTAGTGGTTAAGGCACACATTAGTATACATGTTGGCGTTTGCCTTAGGGCATGTGTAAGGGTATTAAGGTTTGGGTTAGTTTTTGTGTTAAGTAAGGTATGAGTTAGGGTATATGTAAGGGTAACTATGGTTTACAGTACATTTTGTTAATATATCTGTTATGTATTGGGGTATGTGTTAGGATATGTGTCAGGGTATATGTTGGAGTTAGGATAATTGATAAGTGATTTGTTGGCATTATGGTCTGGGTTAGGGTTAGAGCACACATTAGGGTATGTTACAGAATGTGTTAGAGTTAGGGTACTCAATTGGGGTAGGGTTATGGTTACTGTTAGGGTTAGGGTACATGTTAGGATATGTGTTATGGTACATTGGGGGTATCCACTGGGGTATATCTTAGGGTTAAGGAACATGTTAAGGTATGTTGGAGGTACATGTCAGAATACATGTATGGGCACATGTATTTATTAGGGTATGGGTTAGGATGCTTGTTAGAGCACTATTAGTGGCTAGGGTACATGTTAGGGTATATGTTAAGGTCAGGATTAGGGTTTTGGTTAGAGTATGTTAGTGTACATTCAGGGTACATGTAAGGGTTACCTGTATGAGTTATAGAGTATATGTTAGGGTTCTTGTTACCATATGTGTTAGTGTCTAGAGCATGTTTAGTGTGTTAGAGTGAAAATACTATTGGGAAATCTGTTACGGTTAAGATACATGTTAAAGCTAGGACACATATTGGTGTATATTAGTTTACTCTGGGGTACACGTTATGGTGCATGTAAGGGTTCTTGTATGGTTTTGAGTACATGCTAGAATACTTGTTAGGATATGAGTGTTTTGAGCACATACTGGGATACATGGTATGTTTGGCACATGTTAGGGTAAATATACTGGTACATGTATGACTTATAGTACATGATAGAGTACTTGTTAGGAGACACATTAATGTGTTAGATTTAGGAAACATGTTTGGGCATGTCTCAGGGTTATGGTTATGATTTCGGTTAGGCAACATGTTAGGATGTGTGTTGGCATAAGTTTAGGGTACTTGTTAGGGTATATGTAAGGTTTACAGTATGTGACAGTAGTTAGGGTACATGTTACGTCTAGGGTACATGTTCAAATATCTTTTAATTTTTATCTTTGGTTAGGGTATACATTAGAGTGTTTGGGGTACATGCTAGGGTATATGTAAGAGTAACTGTATGGTTCAAAGTTCACATAAGAGTAACTGCTATGATACATGTTAGTGTTTAGAGCGTATGTTATGGTACGTATTAGGGTAAGGTAAAATTTATAGTATGGCAGGGTTTGTGTTACAGTTAGGGTATGTGTTAGGGTTTAGGTATGTGTTATGGTATATATGAAGGGTACATGTTAATGTATCTATTATGAAAGATGTTGGTGTTCGGGTGTATGTAAGGGTGCCTCAGCACTCAGGCCTGCCGTGGGGACACTCAGCCACCACAGGGAGACTCAGCATGAGGGATCACTGTGGGGACACTCAGCACTCAGCCACCAAGGGGACAGCACTCAGGCCCACTGTGGGGACACTCAGCACTCAGGCCCTCCGTGGGGACACTCAGCCACCACAGGGACACTCAGCGTGCAGGCTCACTGTGGGGACACTCAGCACTCAGCCACCAGGGGGACACACTCAGGCCCACTGTGGGGACACTTAGCACCTCCCCCCCACATACCCAGCAGCTGTCACCTGGGAGGAATCCTGGGCAGCCTGAGGTGCAGGGTTGGTTCCCCAGCACATGCCACCTGCCAGCCACCTGCTGTACCTACTCTCAGCCTCTGCTGCTCTTTGGGCAGACACTGACTCCAGACCTCAGGCCACTGAAGAAGACCCAGGAACATTAATGAAACCCCAGAAAGACCTTGACCTCCAGGAGACCCTGACCCCAGGTCTAGTAGACTCTGTCCCCCAGGAGACCCTGTCCCCTAGGAGACCCTGACCCCCAGGAGACCTTGACCCTCAGGTCTAGGAGACCTGAACCCCAGGAGACCCTGTCCCCTAGATCTAGGAGGCATCTCTGCCGCCGCCTTTGATCTCAGCCCCTGCCCTTGTCCTCAAGTTCTGACCACCCCACGGCCACTCGTCCCTGTCCCTAAATGCCCCAGGGCTCAGAGGAGGGGATCCTGCCCCCTTCTACCATCCACTGTCCACCTGACCCCCCTCTACCTGACCCCCTCCACCTGACCCCCCTCTACCTGAACCCTCCCCCATCTGACTCCTCCACCTGATCTCTCCCCCACCTGACCTTCCTCCACCTGCCTCCCTCCTCCATCTGACTCCCTCCTCCATCTGACTCCTCCACCTGATCTCTCCTCCACCTGACCTCCCTCCACCTGAACCCTCCTCCATCTGACTCCTCCACCTGAGCCCTCCTCCACCTGATCCCTCCTCCACCTGATCCCTCCTACCCCTGAGCCCTCCTTCTGACCCCAGTACCCCTCCCCTCACCCCTGCACAGGCGCAGACCCTCCCCCCCCCACGGGTGTGCTGAGCTCCAGTACGGGGTCGGATCACGCGGGTTCGGGACGTTTTTGTGCTTTTCTTTTCTCTTTTTTCCTGTAGGGTCTCGAAAGCAGGCGGTGCCGTCCCGTCTAGCGCTCCGCCCGTGGGCCCTGGCGCCTCTGACTTCCCGCCACTGCCGCTGCACTGCCCGGGCCACTGCGCCTGGGAACTCCTAGCCCCGCCCCTCCCCGCAAGCCCCTCCCCCGCGGCCCCGCCCCTCAGCCCCTCCCCTCCCCGGCCCCGCCCCACAGGAAATCCAGGCCCCGTCCGCGTGCCACACCCTGCGCCTCCAAGCCTCACAAGCACAGCGGCCACCGAGAGGGGCTTGGCGGGAGATCCCGGCCCCGCCCCGCAGCCCACTCCGCTGGCCCCACCCACGGGCGCTCGCCTAACCGCCTCCTCCCCCTCTGCCACTCCTCCCCCGAGATTGGGTCGCCTCTCGGCGCAGGGTGGGCGGGGTCTCTGCGGGGACCAGGGCGTGGCCTACGGAACAGGACGGGGTCTTCGGGCTGTGCAGGAGCAGGGCGGGGCTGGGAGCAGGGCGGAGCCTGCGGGGCTCTGCCGGGCCAGGGCGGGGCCTGTGGGGAGCAGGGCGGAGCCAGCGGCGCTGTGCAGGAGCAGGGCGGGGCCTGTGGGGAGCAGGGCGGAGCCAGCGGCGCTGTGCAGGAGCAGGGCGGGGCCTGTGGGGAGCAGGGCGGAGCCAGCGGCGCTGTGCAGGACCACGGCGGGGCCGGGAGCAGGGCGGAGCCAGCGGCGCTGTGCAGGAGCAGGGCGGGGCCGGGAGCAGGGCGGGGCCTGTGGGGAGCAGGGCGGAGCCAGCGGCGCTGTGCAGGACCACGGCGGGGCCGGGAGCAGGGCGGAGCCAGCGGCGCTGTGCAGGACCAGGGCGGGGCCAGGAGCAGGGCGGAGCCTGCGGTGCTGTGCAGGACCAGGGCGTGGCCGCGGGGCTGGGAGCAGGGCGGAGCCCGCGGGGCTCTGCTGGGAGCAGAGCGAAGCCTGCGGTGCTTTGCAGGAACAGGGCGGGGCCTGTGGGGAGCGGGGCGGGGCCTGCGGTGCTTTGCAGGAACAGGGCGGGGCCTGTGGGGAGCGGGGCGGGGCCTGCGGTGCTTTGCAGGAGCAGGGCCGGCCCGGGGAGCTACTGCAGGGCTACTGCGGGGTTCCCGACCTGCAGACATGGGCCGGACTCCATGCTGGTGACCCTGACCCTCCCCCGGAGCCCCAAGGCTGTGCTGACACAGAGGCTGGTTCCTGCGGGCGAGTCCCGGCTTCCAGGCCCATAGGGTCGTGCAGCACGCCCCGAGGCCGGCACTGAGCTTAGCAGACGGTACCCACCGCCAGCCCAGCCTGGAAGGGAGCCGCCCGAGGTGAGCCCAGCCCTGGGCGGGGCTTGTGCGGGCGGGAGGAGGGGCGGGGCTAGAGAGAGGAAGTGAGTGGTCCAGGGGCGGGGCTTCGAGGACAGAGCACGGGAAGGGCGGAACTAGATTGGGAGTGAGCAGGTATGGGCGGGGCTTGTGGGGCAGAGCACGCGAGGGTTGGGGCAGGAGAGAGGAAGTGAGGGGGCGGGGGCGGGCCGGAGGGCTGGACTAGTTTGGGCCGGTTCTGTCTGAGGCGGCAGACCCGTCGGCGGCTCTGAGCGCGGGCGCACTGTGGTCTTGTGGCGGGCTGGGCTTCTGACCCGGTCCTGTCAGGCGCCAGCGGCTTTTCTCCGGGGGAAGCGCCTGGAGGACGCGGGCTCTGCGCGGTCAGCTCGTCTGTGGAGAAGGCCGGACGCGGGGCCTGAGCGGACTGTGAGGCGGCTGCGGAGGACGAGCGGAGCTGAGCGGACCCTGAGGCGGCTGCGGAGGACGAGCGGAGCTGAGCGGACCCTGAGGTGACTGCGGAGGACGAGCCGAGCTGAGCGGACCGTGAGGCGGCTGCGGAGGACGAGCCGAGCTGAGCGGACCGTGAGGCGACTGCGGAGGACGAGCCGAGCTGAGCGGACCGTGAGGCGACTGCGGAGCTGAGCGGAGCTGAGCGGACCCTGAGGCGGCTGCGGAGGATGAGCGGAGCTGAGCAAGGACGAGCGGCCTCCGGCCAGGTGTGGACGGGGCCTGGGGTAGGGCTGGTGGAGGACAGGGTGGTGGAGCAGTGCGGCCTGCCTCTCCCGGGGTGTCATTTGTGTCCATCCTGAGGTGATTTCAGTGCGGCTGGGCCCTGAGCCGGGCATCTGGAGCTGTCTAGGCCCAGGCCTGGGTGCTGGTGTCTGTGGAAGGGTGTGAAGTGCGGCCTGCCTCTCTCAGTGTGTCATTTGTGTCCTTCCTGAGGTGACTTCGGTGCGGCCAGGCCGTGAGCCAGGCATCTGGAGCTGTCTAGGCCCAGGCCTGGGTGCGGGTGTCTGTGGAAGGGTGTGAAGCAGTGCGGCCTGCCTCTCCCGGTGTGTCATTTGAGCACATTCTGAGGTGGCTTCGATGAAGCCAGGCCCCACGCTAGGGAGGCCACACACCAGGCCCCACTCCAGGCACACCCCAGACCAAGCAGGTTCCACACCATGCCCCACACCAGGCCCCACAGCAGGCAGGACCCACACCAGGCCTCACACCAGGCAGGCCTCACAACAGGCCCCACACCATGCCCCACACTTGGCAGGCCACACACCAGGCAGGCCTCATACTAGGCAGGCCCCACATCAGGCCTCATACTAGGCAGGTCCCACACCATGCCCCACGCCAGGCTCCACACCAGGCAGGCCCCATACCAGGCCCCATGCCAGGCCCCACACCAGGCCCCACACCAGGCAGGCCTCACACCAGGCAGGCCCCATGCCAGGTCCTACACCAGGCCCCATACCAGTCTCCTTACCAGGCCCCATACCAGTCTCCTTACCAGGCCCCACACCAGGCAGGCCCCACACCAGGCTCCACACCCAGCTGGCCCCACACCAAGCTCCTCACCAGGCAGGTCCTACACCAGGCCCCATGCCAAGCCCCACACCAGGTAGGCCCCACGCTAGGCAGGTCCCATGCTAGGCCGGCCCCACACCAGGCCCCATGCCAGGCCCCACTCCAGGCAGGCCCCACTCCAGGCAGGCCCCACACCAGGCCTCATACCAGGCAGGTCCCAGATCACACCCCACACCAGGCAGTCCCCACGTCAGGCCCCACACCAGGCATGCCCCACACCAGGCAGGTCCCACACCAGGTCCCATACCAGGCCCCATGCCAGGCCCCACACCAGGCAAGCCCCACACCAGACAGGCCCCACACCAGGCAGGTCCCACACCAGGCCCCACACCAAGCCCTACACCAGGTCCCACAACAGGCAGGCTCACACCAGGCAGGTCCCACATCAAGTCCCACACTAGGCCTCACACCAGGCAGGCCCCATACCAGGCCCCATGCCAGGCAGCCCCCACACCATGCCCCATGCCAGGCCCCATACCAGGCAGCCCCCACACCATGCCCCACGCCAGGCCCCACACCAGGCAGTCCCCATGCCAGGCCCCACACCAGACAGGCCCCATACCAGGCCCCACACCAGGCAGCCCCCACACCAGGCAGGCCCCACACCAGGCCCTACAACATGCAGGCCCCACACCAGGTCCCATACCAGGCCCCATGCCAGGTCTCACACTAGGCCCCACTCCAGGCCCCACACCAGCCCCCACACCAGGCAGGCCCCACACCAGGCCTCTGTAGCTGGCTGCACATCCGTCCTGACAGCTCAGGGTCTGGGCTGCTGTAAGTACACATATCCGAGTCCAGGGCTTCCCTGGGTCCAGGCCTCCCTTAGTCCCATTCCTTCTTGAATCTGGGCCTTCCCTGAGTCCATCCCTTCCCAGGGTCCTGTTCTTCCCCCAGGCCTTCCCTGGGTCCAGGCCTTCCTTGGGTCTCGGCCTTCCTTGGGTCTCGTCCTTCCCTGGGTCTGGGCCTTCCCTGAGCTCCTGGTTTAGGCTTTCTCCATGTCCGGGCCTTTCCCTTGTTGACAACAGCTCTAGTTTCGGCCAGCTATGACTAGGCCTACTCTAAAGGATGTCCAATTCCTGTTCTGGCTCATCTAGAAGTGGAGCTGTGGCTCAAGTGGTACAGCACTGGCACTGAACAAAAACAACTCAGGGAGAGCACCCAGGCCCGGTGTTCAAGCCCCAGGACCAGCACAAAGAGATTTTTTTTTCATAACATAGGTATTTAATACATTTTTTTGGCCTGTCCTGGGGCTTGAATTCGGCCTGGGCAATGTCCCTGAGCTCTTTCACTCAGGGCTAGCACTCTACCACTTGAGCCACAGCACCACTTCCAGATTTTTCTGTGTATGTGGTATTTAGGATTTGAACCCAGGGCTTCATGCATGCTAGGCAAGCACTCTGCCACTGAGCCATGTTCCTAGCCCTCTTTTACAAATTATTAGGTACACAAAGGTGTTTCAATTTCCTGTCGCTGAATTCCAGTGGTATTGTGTTCCAGGGCCTCCCACTAGCTAGGCAAGTGCCTCAGCTCTTGGCCCTGGTTCTTTCTCTCTAGCCTTTGTTTTCCATGATTTCCAGACTTTGATGCATGTTGTCTTCCTCTGACTATAGGCATTTTGAGAAGAAAACACGCAGAGTGTCAGGATAAAATGGGGAGAGCCTGGAAGCTTGGAATCAGGAATATAGGTTCATGGTGTGTAGACCAATGTGGGATGGTCTGGACGGATTGGATCCCATCAGAACTTGCTCTTGCCGCTGGCATTTCTCGGAGTCTGCATCAAGTATTCATCTATACTTTCATGTCTACAGTTGGGCCTGGAGAATGAGGTGAAGCCTCTCCCTTCCTGCTTGGTAAGTTGATACCTGTCAGAACAAATTTGACCACATTAGGCTCATCCCAGGCGTGTATCCTTGGCACCAAGTCTTTACTGAGCTTTCAGCTATGTCATGCATAAGGTATGGTGGTTAGGGGGTGAGAGGATGTGTGACACATGTTTATGTTTTCATTACATACACCTTACAGACATTGTTAGGCATTCCAAGGTATTTCAATTTGCTTTGTTGAATTCTGGTGATACTATGTTCAGGGCTCTTCACAGGCTAGGGCAACACCTCAACACTAAGCTCTCCATTTTATGCCTTAGAAGCCAATCAGTTTCTGTAGACTGGAGTCATGTCCACATTCTGATAAGGAATTTTTGAGGGAAGCAGAAGGCATAACCTAGCCTTTTTCTTTTCCTTGTCAGACATACCAGGTCCCCCTTGTCTGTGACAGGGCTCCTGGATGCCTATCCTTTGTTGCTGGTTGCCTGCCTCTGCCTGTAGGCACTTTGAGGAGAAAATGTACTGAGTGTCAGGAGAAACTGGGGAGAGTTCGCACACTTGGAATTATGCATGTAGAATCTTGCTCTACAACTCAATGTATGCTTTGGCAGACTGAGACCCAACTTAGGTCTGCATCCTCATCTCTACCGTGCTTTCATCTGTGCTTATGGTACCTGGAGAAGGGGTGAAGGCATTTGTGAGGAAGGGAGGCCTACTCCTTCCTGCTTGTAAGTTGTTACTTGTCAGAACAACTTTGATGACTCTAGGCCCCAACCCTGCCCTCTGTCCTGTGCTGTGAGCTAACTCAAATCCATTCACAAAGTGTGTACCTAACACATTCAGTAGCTTTGACCAACTTCCCAAAGCTATGAGAGGCATAAGGTTATGAAAGAATTGTTGAGGAATTGGTTATAGGTGTGGGGTTGTTGATGCTAAGGGCAGGGTTAAGTTTGGGTGTTTTAGGGCTACTCAGGGTGGAAGTTAGAATTAAATTTTTTGTTATGGATCAGAAATAGGTTAGATCAGGTGCTGAGTTTTCAATTAGCCAAACAGAGCAGGTTTTTATGAAGAGCTAAGTTAGTGTTAGGGTCAGTGTTACCATATGATAATGGATTATTTAGAGAATGGGTTAGGGATCTGGTGAAGTTAGGAGTTATAGAAGGGATTAACATTTGGATTATGGAATGGGTCAGGCTAAGGTTAGGTTTATAGAGTACATGTTTGGGTACTTATACATTTGGGGTATATGTAAGGTTACCTGTGTTGTACACACTTCAGGGTACATGTAATACTTGAAGTACATGTTAGAGTACTTGTAGGATACATGTAAGTGTTTAGAGCTTGTATTAGAGTACATGTTTGGATGTGTGTGTGTTAGGGTTACAGTTTTTTAGAGTGCTTGTTAGAGTACATGTTAGGGTATATGTTAAGGTCGGGGTTAGAGTATGCTAGGGTACATTCAGGGTACATGTAAGGTTACATGTATGGTTTATATAGTATGTGTTAGGCTATTTTTAACCATATATGTTAGTGTCTAGAGTATGTGTAATGTATTAGAGTGCTATTGTGAAATCTGTTAGGGTTAAAATACATGTTAAAGTTAGGTTCAGAGTTAGTTTGGGAACGTGCAAGGAAGAACTTTGTGGGATGGGTTAGGATAATGGATATGTTATGGAGCGGTCTTCAGAGTGGGTATGGAATAAGTGAGGATTAGGTAATTTGTTAGTAAAGGATTAATGTAGGTTTGGGGAGTTGTAGAAAGTGTTAGTCAAACAGTTATGGATTTGGGTTAGCGGCTGGTTTACGGTGAGGCCATAAGATTGCTGAGTGGCTTAGGGTATGTCTTAGGGTATAAGTATGAGTGTGGGCTAAGGCACATGTTAAGATGTGAGTATGGGTTCAGAGTTAGGGTGTATGGTGGGGTACATGTTAGGGAACATGTTAAGATAGTGTTTGGGTTTTAGGTACATTTGGGTACATGTTAGGGCATGCATTTGGGGTAGGTTTGGGGTACATGTTAGGGTGAACATAAACCTTTATGGTTTAAAATACATGTTAGAGTACTTGATTCTATACATATTAGTGGTTAGGGTATACATTAGTGTACATGGTACAGTTATGGTAAGAATTTGGGATTGTTAGGGTTAAGCTGTGTGTTAGGATTAGATATGTGTAAGGGTACATGTTAGGGTACATGTAAGGATACATGTTAGGGTGCATGTAAGGATCACTTGGAGTACGTGTTAGGGTATTTGTTAGGTATGTGTTAGGTATGTGTAAGGGTACATGTTAGGATGCATGTTGAGTACATGTTAGGGTGCATGTAAGGATCACTTGGAGTACGTGTTAGGGTACTTGTTAGGATACATGTTAATGTTTGCCATACATTTTAGGGTTGAGGCACACTTTAAGGTACATAAGGTGTTAGGGTACATGTTTGTGTGTGGATTTAGGTTAGGGCATATGTTAGGGTATGAGTATGGGCCAGAGTTAGGGTGTATGATGGGGTATATGTTAGGGAACATTTTAGGGTACATGTTAGGGTTAAGGTACATGTTAGGACTAGAGCCAGCACTAGATCGTGTGTCAGGTTATACATTTGTGCTACATGAAGGTTATCTGTATGGTTTAGACCATGTATTAGTGGTTAGGGTATTTATTAGGATATGTGTTAGAGTATGTGTTTGGGTTAGGACATAGGTTAGAACATATGTTAGGGTATTGGTTAAGGTTATGGTTTTGGTTATTTTTCGGGCATGTGTTAGGGTATGTGTTGGGTTACATTTCGAGTACATGTTAGGGTGCTCGTAAGGGTACCTAGGCTTAAGAGCACATGTTAGGGAACTATGCAGGCTATGATGTTTCAGGGCACATGTCAATATAGTGTTAGGTTTACGATGTGTGTTAGGCTATTGCTTAGGGTTAGTGTTAGGGTACATTTGGGGTACATGTTAAGGTACTTGTAAGAGTACCTGTATGTGTTAGGGTACTTGTTACTGTGTGTGTTACTGGTTGGGGCACATGTTAATATACATGTTAGAATTAGAGTATGTGTAAGGGTATTAAGGTTTGGGTTAGTTTTTGTGTGAAGGTATGAGTTAGGGTATATGTAAGGGTAACTGGGTTAGAGTACATGTTAGGGTCCTTGTTACCATATTTATTAGTAGAGTATGGATTATATTTTGTTAGGGTACATTCAGAGTACACTTGCAGTTTATAGAGTACATGTTTCAGTACTTGTTACCATATGGGTTAGGGTCCAGAGCATGTTTAGTGCATTACAGTGCTATTGGGAGATCTTTTAGGTTTAATATACATGGTAAAGTAATGGCACACATTAGGCTATGTGTTTCGGTCCATGTTGGGTATGTTTTAGAATTAGGGTACTTGATAGGGGATTTGTTAGGGTTACGGTACATGTTAGGGCAGTTGTTAGAGTGTGTCTTACGGCAGATACTATGGTATGTGTTAGGGGATCTTTTAGGGTTAGGGCACATGTTAGGCTGTGTTATGGACCATTGGGGATACATGTTAGGGTACATAAAAAGATACTTGTGTGGTTTACAGTACTTATTAGGGTATGTTAGGGTACATGTTAGCTTATGTTTGAGTCATGTTAGGGTACATGTATGGATACTTGTATATTTTACAGTACATGTCAAGGTACTTGATAGAATACATGTTAGGGTCAGGGTTAGAGTATATTAGTTGATTTCAGGGTACATGTAAGCTTACCTGTATGGTTTATAGAGTACATGTTAGGGTACTTGTTACCATTTATGTTAGTGTCTAGAGTATGTTTAATGTGTTAGAGTACTATTGTGAAATCTGTTAGAGTTAAAATACTTGGTAAAGTTAGGGCACACATTAGGGTGTATATTAGGTTACTTTGGGGTACACGTTTGAGTGAGTTTAAGAGTACTTGCATGGTTTTGAATAAGTGTTAGGGTGCTTGTTAGGATATGAGTTATCATTTGGAGTATATGTTAGGAAACGGTATGTGTTGTGCACGTGTTAGAGTACACATGACTTGAAGTACACATGAGATTACGTTGTAAGATATGTGCACATGTTTAGAGTGTGTGTTTGAGTACATGTTTGAGTATGTGTTGGGGTTACAGTTATGGTTTGGGTTAGGCAACATGTTAGGATGTGTGTTGGCATAAGTTTAGGGTACTTCTTAGGGTATATGTAAGGTTTACAGTACGTGACAGTGGTTAAGGTACATGTTATGTTTAGGTTACATGTCAGAGTATCTTTTAATTTCTATCTTAGGGTATACATTAGAATGTTTGGGGTACATGCTAGGATACATGTAAGAGTAACTGTTTTGTTCAAAGTTCATGTAAGAATAATTGTTACCATACATATTAGTATCTTGAGTATATGTTATAATATGTGTTAGGGTAAGGGTAAAATTTTAGTAGGCAGCAGGTTTGTGTTAGAGGTCGGGTATGTGTTAGGGTTTAGGTATGTCATGGTTTAGGTTTTAGGTATGTTTGGTAGGATTATGGTATATATTAAGACCACATGTTAGGGTATTGTTAAGACACATTGTTGTTCGGGTGTATGTAAGGGTGCGTGTATGGTTTAGACTGCGTTAGGGTAATTGTTACTGTACATTAGTAATTAGGGCACATGTTAGGGTTAGAGTATGTGTTAGGATACATGTTAGGGTTAAGTTATGTGTTAGGGAACATGTTAGAGTATATTGGGGGTACATCTTAGGGTACATGTGTGGTTTACTGCACGTGTTCAGGTATGTGTTAGGGTTTGGGTACATGTTAGGGTTCAGGTACGTGTAAGGGTTAGCACACATGTTAGGGTATTTCTTATGGCTATGATTGGAGTTAGGGCATGTTTGAGGCACATGTTAGTGTTCAGGATTCCAAACCTGTATGGTTTAGAGTGTATGTTAGGCCACTCCCATGGCCTCAGCTATTGTGGGGTTGGTTTGCTCAGAGTCCTTGCCCTACCCTGCTCAATGGTGTGGGCCCTGGTATGCCCAACTTTGGGGGAGACTAGAGACTGGAATGAGCAGTCAGCTGTGCTTTCACTCTGTTCACACACCTGCCATGCATACACACGTGAGGGTATGGGTGGGGATTGAGTGCTATGTATCTCTGTGTGAAAATTGAACCCAGCTTATGCAGGTTTGATGAAAGAAGGCCATCTACCTCCAAGGATGCAGGTAAGTCTGTTAAGTATCAGGGTGTAGGTGGGGTTGGGATTAGGTTAAGCAACTTGGGTTGCCAGGAGTCTGGGGTGGTGACAATAGGGGCTAGTGTTACTAGGGCTACTGTTGTTAGGATTGGTCTGGTTTGGGTTTGGGTTCAAGTATAGAGTTGTTTGTTTATGTTTATGGTAGGTTCAAGTTTTGCTTAGGGTACCTGTACCCTTAACATATACACTAAGCCTTTCACCAATCTTAGGCCTAACCCAAAGCCATTTGCCAACTCAAATGCATACAATAATGGTGTACCTAATACATTCAGCAGCCCTAACCCATCCCCCAGAGCTAGAGCAGGAATAGGGTTAAGCACTTGGGTTGTTGAGAAATAGGGTAAAGGAATAGGGTTGTCAGTGGTCAGGGGTGATGTTAATGTTTAGGTTTGTTAGGGCTACTGTGTTTAAGGTTGGTTTGATTGAGGTTAGATTTCA